>NC_091980.1:136640958-137240958 GCF_044704955.1 Pristiophorus japonicus | reverse complement strand
CCAGACTCCCACCACCCTCTGGGTGAAAACATTTCTCCTCAACTTCCCTCTAATCCTTCTACCAATTACTTTAAATCTATGCCTCCTGGATATTGACCCCTTTGCTTGGTGAAATAGGTCCTTCCTATCCACTCTGTCTAGGCCACTCATAATTTTATAGTCTCCCATCAGCCTCCTCTATTCCAAAGAAAACAATCCCAACCTATCCAATCTTTTCTCATTGCTAAAATGCTCTAGTCCTGGCAACATCCTCGTAAATCTCCTCTGTACCCTCTCTCGTGCAATCACATCTTTCCTGCAATGTGGTGACCAGAACTGTGTGCGGCCTAACTAGTGTTTTATACAGTTCTAGTATAATCTCTCTGCACTTGTATTCTGTGCCTTGGCTAATGAAGGAAAGTATCCTGTATACCTTCTTAACCACCTTATCTACCTGTCCTGCTACCTTCAAAGATCTGTGGACATGCACTCCAAGGTTTCTCTACATTTCTCAGTATCTGACCATTTATTGTATAGTCCCTTGCCTTATTAGCTCTTCCCACATGCATTACCTCACACTTCTCCAGATTTAATTTCATTTGTCACTTTTCTGCCCACCTGACCAGTCCATTGGTATCTTCCTGCAGTCTACAGCTATCTTCTTCACTATCAACCACATGGTTAATTTTTGTATCATCTGCAAACTTCTTAATTATGTCCCCTACATTCAAGTCTAAATCATTGATATATACCACAAAAAGTAAGGGACCTAGTACTGAGCCCTGCAGAACCCCATTTGAAACAGCCTTCCAGTTACAATAACCTCTATCGACCATTACTCTTTGCTTCCTACCTTTGAGCCAATTTTGAATCCAATTTGCCACTTTGCCTTGGATCCCATGGACTTTTAATTTTTTGACCAAACTAACATGTGGGACCTTGTCAAAGGCCTTGCGAAAATCCATGTAGACTACATCAAACGCACTACCCTCATCGACCCTCCTCGTTACCACCTCGTTACTGTCCTTCAGAATTCTTTCCAATAATTTTCCCACCACCAAGGTTAGGCTCTCTGACTTGTCATTACTCAGTCTATCCCTTTCTCCCCTTTTTAATAATGGTACAACGTTAGCAGTCCTCCAGTCCTCTGGCACCATGCCTGCAGCAGAAGAAATGGAAAATGATGGTCAGAGCTTCCTCTATTTCCTCCCTTGACTCTCAACATAGAAACAGAAATTTACAGCGCAGAAAGAGGCCATTTCGGCCCATCGTGTCTGCGCCGGCCGACAAAGAGCCGCATGGCCCTTCGTCAGCACCCTAAAGGTTGCATACAAACCCATGAACAATAACGGAAAGGCAAAGAGCACCCAGCTCAACCAGTCCGCCCCACACCACTGCAACACCCCTTATACTAAAAACATCTACACTCCACCCCAACTGGAGCCATGTGATCTCTTGGGAGAGGCAAAAACCAGATAAAAATCCAGACCAATTTAGGGAGAAAAAATCTGGGAAAATTTCTCTCCGACCCATCCAGGTGATCGAAATTAGTCCAGGAGATCACCCTGGCTGTATTGTATTCCCTTACCATTATATCTGCGCCGACCAACAAAAGGTCATCCAGTCTAATCCCTATTACCAGCTCTAGGTCCGTAACCCTGCAGGTTACACCACTTTAAGTACCCATCCAACCATCTCTTAAAAGTGGTGAGGGTTTCTGCATCCACCACTCTTCCAGGCAGCGAGTTCCAGATCCCCACAACCCTCTGTGTAAAGAAGTCCCCCCTCAAATCCCCTCTAAACCTTCCACCAACCATCTTACCAGCCCCCTGGGATATATTTCATCCAGGCCTGGTGATTTATTTACTTTCAAAGATGCTAAATCACTTAATACTTCCCCTCTCTCTATGTTTATCCCATCCACTATTTTGCACTCCTGCAATGTCTGCATCGTCCCTCTCTTCCGTGAAGACAGACGCAAAATGTTCATTAAGAACCATACCACTTCCGTTTCCACACACAGGTTAACCTTTTTGATCTCCAATAGCCCCTACTCTTTCCTTAGTTATCCTCTTGCTCTTTATCTATTGATAAAACATATTTGGGTTTTCTTTGATTTTACTTGCCAATATTTTTTCATGCCCTCTCTCTGCTTTCCTAATTTACTTTTTAATTTCACCACTGCGTTTTCTGTACTCCTCTAGGCTTTCTGCAGTATTGAGCCCTCGGTATTTGATATAAGCTCCCTTTTTTGCCTTATCCTACCCTGTATGCTCCTTAACATCCAGGGGTCTCTAGATTTGGGAGTCCCGCCCTTTTTCTTTGTGGGAACATATTTGCTCTGGACCCTCACTATCTCTTCCTTGAATGCCTCCCACTGCTCTGACACCAGACTTGAACAAGGTGAACAGGACTTGGTGCGGGTTAGGAAATGGGCAGCATAAGATACCTGGGATCCTCCTGGACTTTACGCTTAAAGAAAGAAAGGCCTGCATTTATATAGCGCCTTTCACGACCACCAGATGTCCCAAAGTGCTTTACAGCCAATGAAGTATTTTGTGAAATGTAGTCACTCTTGTAATGTAGGAAACGCGGCAGCCAATTTGTGCACAGCAAGCTCCCACAAACAGCAATATGATAATGACCAGAGCTCCCACAAACAGCCATATGATGATGACCAGATAATGGGGCTGAAATTCTGGCACACCCATGATTTTTTTAGCGGCACTTACTGCTGGGATCTTTGATGCAGTTGGAAGAGCCATTTTCAGGACTTTTCAAATGTTTTCAAAGTTCCAGAGGAAATAAGTCATAATGGGGGCGGGCCTTAGGCGAGTTCAGCTGAATTTAGGGAGGTAAGTATTTTTCTTTATTAAAACCAGCGTTGCACTAACTGATGATTTGCTTTCGCCGGTCATCAGAATCGTGCGGGATCGGGTCCAGGCCAAAAAATCCCCAACCTCAATTTCAGTCGGGTCGGCCAGTTGACCCCAAATTGGTGGCCATTCAATTTTGACGAATGGCCGCCACAAACTGGCAGTAACAGCGGTCTCTGAGACCCTGAATTTCAGCCCCAACCTGTTTTTGTTATGTTGATTGAGGGATAAATACCAGGGAGAACTCCCTTGTTGCTCTTTGAAATAGTGTCATGGGATATTTTATATCTACTTGAGAGGGCAGCCAGGGCCTCCATTAACATCTTATCTGAAAAACACCACCTCTGACAGTGCAGCACTCCCTCAGCACTGCACTGGAGTGTCAGCCTAGATTTTAGTGCTCAAAGTCCCTGGAATGGGACTTGAACCCACAATCTTCTGACTCTGAAGCAAGGGTGCTAACCACTGAGCCACTGGCGGACACTGTTACTCGTCGGATCATATTCCTAAACCACTGGGGAATGTGAGGCGTGGATTGTTTTTTTTTGTCTCTTGATTAATAACTAACTATGAAAAGAAGCAACGTTTATTTCAAAGTAGCACAGTCTATTCCTGTATTCTTTAAAATTATGTTTAGTTTTTGACATTCCCAGAAAATGCTCCGTACAGAGATGTTAAAAACCGTCAGGAAGAGCTTTGCAAGGGATGGCTCAAGAGACAAAAGTGCCCTTTCAAAGAAGTTCAGACTTCGGGTGTTAATTGGGCCCAGGAGCTAAAATGACCCGGGATTCACATCTATGATTCGGCCTTCGCTAGCTCCCATTTAAAATTGGGGCTTTATGAATTTACGTTCCTCCAATGGCTCGAGTGGAACATAAATGCCGGCATGGACTGGTTGGGCCGAATGGCCTGTTTCTGTGCTGTATATCTATGTAACCCTATGTAACAGAGCTATAGTAATACCCGCCGTCCTGTATAGCTCAGAAACATGGAACATGTACAGTAGACACCTCACTGGAGAAATACCACCTGCGATGTCTCCGCAACATCCTACAAATCCCCTGGGAGGACAGACGCACCAACATTAGCATCCTTGACCGGGCCGACATCCCCAGCATCGAAGCACTGACCACACTGGACCAGCTCCGCTGGGCAGGCCACATAATTCGCATGCCAGACATGAGACTCCCAAAGCAAGCGCTCTACTCTGAACTTCTTCACGGCAAAGGAGCCAAAGGTGGGCAGCGGTTACAAGGACACCCTCAAAGCCTCCCTGATAAAGTGCAATATCCCCACTGACACCTGGGAGACCCTGGCCAAACACCGCCCTAAGTGGAGGAAGCGCATTCGGGAGGGCGCTGAGCACCTCGAGTCTCATCGCCGAGAGCGTGCAGAAAACAAGCGCAGGCAGCGGAAAGAGCGTGCAGCAAACCAGTCCCACCCACCCCTTCCCTCAATGACTATCTGCCCCACCTGTGACAGAAACTGTGGTTCTCATATTGGACTGTGCAGTTACCTAAGAACTCATGTTAAGTGTGGAACAAGTCTTCCTTGATTCCGAGGGACTGCCTATGATAATGATAATGATGTAACCCTCATTCATGCCTTTGTTACTTCTAGACTTGACTACTCCAACTCACTCCTGGCCGGCCCCCCACATTCTACACTACGTAAACTGGAGGTCATCCAAAACTCAGCAGCCCGTGTACGAACTCGCACCAAGTCACGATCACCCATCACATCACCTTTGTGCTTTCTGACCTACATTGGCTCCCGGTTGAACAATGCCTCGATTTCAAAATTCTCATCCTTGTTTACAAATCACTCCGTGACCTTGCCCCTCCATATCTCTGTAATCTTTTTCGGCCTCACAACCCCACGAGATGTCTGCCTCCTCAAGTTCTGGCCTCTTGAACATCCCTCATTATAACTGCTCAACCATCAGTGGCCGTGCCTTCATCTGCCTGGGCCTCAAGCTCTGGAACCCCATCCCTAAACCTCTCCACCTCTCTACCTCTCTTTTCTCCTTTAAGGCGCTCCTTAAAACCTACCTCTTTAAACAAGTTTTTGGTCACCTACCTTAATTTCTTCTTTTGTGACTCAGTGCCAAATTTATCTGTTTTGTTTTGTAATACTGTTGTGAAGCGCCTTGGGACTTTTTAGTACGTTAAAGATACTATATAAATAAGTCATTTTTTAAAATTATTATTATTTTAAAAACAGGTGACAGATCCCACCATCTGATAACATAATCTGCATTACATTGCAAGAGGCATCTGAAGATAACAGAAAGCACAACATCCTGTTGGAAATGATTGTGTACAAGTTGTAGCAGAGCCTCAGACCAGACGTGATTCTAAAAGAGTCGCGTTCAATGTCAGGAAAAAGAATTAGACCATGAGTTTACGGATTTGCTATGCCACATTGGCTTATGTACTTCCAGATTGATGACTGCGAGCATTAGACTGGGAGATCAGTACTACTGCAGTGAAAGTAGTTTAGTTAAACAACCACAAAATGTTTTTTTTTTAGTTGAAAAGTCTACAAGTAAATTTGCAGAAAAGCCTGCGAACAATGACTCATATAGGCAGACTGTGTGACTGAAGATATTCTCGACTCAGTAAAGATTTAATGTAGAAAAAACTAGCATTTATTTTGCATCTTTCACCATCTCCGGGCATCCTAAAGCACTTTATACTTTTGAACTGCAGTCGCTGTTGTAATGTAGGGAAATATGGCAGCCAATTTGCGCACAGCAAGTTCATGCACCCTCTTTCAATACAATTCTAAGGGGAGTGTAAGTGGTGGCTGGTGTGCAACAGCCACCACACGTTAAAAAAATCCACGCACAGGCATCTTCTACATTTCAAGATGTAGTTCGGGATCTGGAATATTAGTTCAGGATCTGGAACATTGAAACACCTGTGAACTCATCTCTTTTCGGTGGAAGCAAGTCATCCTCGCTTCGAGGGACTGCCTACGATGATGAAGGGGGGTGCATGAACAGAGAGACCCGGGGGTATATGTACACAAATCATTGAGGGTAGCAAGGCAGGTTGAGAAAGTGATTAAAAAAGCATACGGGATCCTCGGCTTCATAAATAGAGTATAAAGTACAAAAGCAAGGAAGTTATGATGAACCTTTATAAAATACTGGTTTGGCCTCAACTGGAATATCGTGTCCAATTCTGGGCTCCGCGCTTTAGGAAGGATGTGAAGGCCTTAGAGAAGGTGCAGAAAAGATTTACAAGTATAGACTGGAGAAGCTAGGGTTGTTCTTAGAGCAGAGAAGGTTGAGAAGGAATTTAATAGTGGTGTTCAAAATTATGAGGGGTTTAGACAGTAGACAGAGAGAAACTGTTCCCCTTGGCAGAAGGGGGGGCGAGAACCACAGGACACAGATTTAAAGTGAATGGCAGAAGAACCAAAGGCAACATGAGGAAAAACTTTTTCACACAGCGAGTAGTTAGGATCTGGAATGCACTGTCTGAAAAGGTGGTGCAGGCAGATTCAATTGTGGCTTTCAAAAGAGAATTGGATAAGTATCTAAAGGAAAAAATTTTGCAGGGCTATGGGGAAAGAGCGGGTGAGTGGGACTAGCTGAGGTGTTCTTGCAGAGAGCCTTCACGGGCTCGACGGGCCAAATGGCAGCCTCCTGTGCTGTACTCATTCTATGATCCCACAAACCACAATGGGATATTGGTCAGATAATTTGTTTTCATAATGCTGGTTGAGGGATAAATATTGGACAGAACACCAGGGAAGCTCCCCTGTTCTTCTTTGAAATAGTTCCATGGGATCTTTTACATCCACTTGAGAGAGCAGACGGAGCTCGATTTAACGTCTCACCTGAAAAACAGCACCTCCAACAATGCAGCACTCACTCATATTGCTCTGAAGTGTCAGCCTAGATTATTTGCTCAAGTGTCTGGATGGGGACTTGAACCCATAAACTTCTGACTCAGTGGCGACAGGGCTACCAATGAGCCAAGGCTGACACTCCTAATGTTGTGTTGTGGCACAGGAGAGAAAAGGGAACAGTTGGGTAAATTAGTTCGCCATTAAGATTCAAGAACAGACATTGAGCTCAATTTTCCCCAAAGCTTTTTTTTGGCGTTCTTGAAGAGTTACACCCGATTTTTTGGAGGGCCCAAGTACGCCAAAAAAGAAATGTTCTAAGTTTCCCCGTTGGGTTTCTTCATTTTGGCGTGGCCTAACCTGTCCTTTAGTTCTGGGGGTGGAGCCAAAAAGATCGGGCTGCCATGGTAACCAGGGACACAATGTGAGCTGAGGCTGCAAAGTGAAGCATACAGCCAGCTCCCAACACACTAAAAGAATTGAAAAACATATAACAGCAACTTACCTCCAACCCTGCCTGAAGGGCTTGCTGGTCCGGTCCCATTCTCAGTCCCCGGGATACAATGTGAGCTGAGTTTGTCTCTCTCTCCTCTCTCTCCTCTCTCTCCTGTCTCTCTGTCTCTCTCTGTCTGTCTCTGTCTCCGGGAGAATGGGACCGGAGGTAAGTTGCTGCTATGCGTTTTTCAATTCTTTTAGTGTGTGTCCGGGCACCTGCTGCGCTGATTTCCTTACTTGCGCCAATTTATTTAACTCTCTGGAGCGCCCACATACGCTGGCCTAAGCAGAACTGGAGTAACTCTTAGCTGGCCAAACTTCCATAAATTACACCCCCTTTGGCTGAAAAAAAAACTGACCTAAAAAAATCGTAACTAACTGAGTTACACTAGTGCAAATTGATTGGGGGAACTCTGGTTTTTCAACTTTGGCCAAAAAGAGCAGCCTGCTCAAAAAAAAATGGCGCAAATCACTGGGGAAATTGAGCCCATATATACTGCAACTTTGTCTCACTGTTCAGCCCTTTGAACGTGTCAGTCAAAAAAAATCCTAACCTCCGATTTTATACTACAGATTGCATAGAAGTTAATGTGCCACAAGGACTAACAAATAAGGAATACGTATATTGACATAATGCCTTAAGACCTGACATTTCGACAGCACCTTTCACTTTCTCAGAATGCTCTAAAGCACTTCACAACCAATGAATTAGTTTTGAAGTGCAGTCACTGTTGCAAAGTAGGGAATCACAGCAGCCAATCCCACAAACAGCAAATTAACTCCTGGCCAGTCAATCAGTTACATCACATCAAAAGATCTCAAAGGTGTATCACACAATGAATTACTTTAAGACTTACATAGGCAAACACAGCCATCATCTGCAGCAGCATTGGTGAATATTTTTTATTGGTGGTGTTGATAGAAGGAGAAATGTTGGCCAAGGCACTAGGAGTACTCCCTGCTCTTGTACAAATAGTGGGATTGTTGGCATTCACCAGAACCAGCGGAACGGTTCAACCAGCATCATGGTTTAACACTGTCCAAAGCAGCAAGTTATACCTTTATTTTTAAAAAAAAGTAATGATCAGAATCTCCCAAATAGTCAGCAAGTTTATCAGAGCCACATACAGCAGATGCATCCCAGGACTGATCCCCAGTCTGCCAGGGGCGGTGTTAGAGACCAGAAAGATTGTGAGGTAGAGATAGATTTGAGACGAAAGGTATAAGAGGAATTATCAATCACCCGAGCCTTTTTCTCATCCCCACCCCAGTAGCGTGCCTGTCGAATCTCTCCAGATGTGGAGGCAGTGCGATATAACCGGGTAAAGCAACAAAGCATAGGTTATTTTTTGAAGGTAATTCATCTTGCTCTGGCGTGTGCACTGTCTGACAGCCATGTTAAACAGATCAGTGCTTGATTCATTGTGCTCGGAGACCTTTGAAGGTGCATGACTAATTAGAGACGGGTCAGTAGTTTTCATTTAATAATTTAGTAAGAACTGTCTCAGTCTTGCCAGTAGATTCTGCCGGCGAGGTTTTGATGCCCTTCCCCTACAGAGGTGACTGCATGAACGACAGTCGGGTTTGCCTCATCTCAGAGTAAACATCTCAACCTGCTTCCCCAGGCACTTGGCAGTATCCAACCATGCCAAATGATGCATCATTGATTTTTGTCAAGCCGAATTAGCCGGTGCGCCTTTCACAGCCACAGCTCAGGCGAGGGCTGGCAGATTCAGTGTTCTGCTGTCACTCCACCCTTGGTGTCCAACAGCTACCCAGCATATGTGGCTGAACTCTTTCTGAGATGGGTGTATGTACATTCATATACTCTCAATCATACACACACTCGCCAACACATACATACTCTTCTCATACGCACACTCGTACTCACTCGCAAGGGTGCACACACACTCAAGCACACACACACTCACTCAAACACGGACACTCACACAGATACTCAAGCTCACTCGCGATCACTCACACTCATTCAGGCTCGCACTCGCGCTCACTCACCTTCGTGCTCACTCAAACATACACACCAAAGCGATTTAAGGGATTGAATTGGAAGGTAAATGGAAGATCCCATGCTCTAGATCATTGGAAGGCCTAGTGAAAATAGATTCTTATAATAGAACTGTTTTGAGTTAAAGGTGGAAATTCCAGATTGTTGTTTAAGGTCTTTCAAAATCCGTGAATATTTAAAGTTACAGTAACTCTTATCCAATAATGTATTCATCCTTTTCTGGGTGTTTTTGGGGGGAATTTCTGAAGATGAAATAAACACTGAACAGTTGGAAGCTTCACAATCAGTAAATCCATCACAAAGTCACCCTCATTCCCTGTCTTTCCCCAACACTTCGACCTTTCTCCCCTCTCTGCTCCTGAAAGTCCTGGCTTGTGCTGGGCTCCATGTCCACTGTGCACCCGCAGTCCCTCGCCCTGTGCCCTTGTCCGTGTACGGGTCTAAAGTGCGAGTGTTGGCCGGATTCAGTGGTGTGAGACATCACAGGAGAGCCCTATCCTGCCCTCAGCCAAGAGCCACACATGCCTGCACTTTCCAGCAAGGTCATGTTGGGATTTTCCACTTTCTCTTTGCCAACCATTTCTGCTGCTGGTGGTGATGGGCATTATGCATTTGTGCTATTGTGGACTCCTCCACCTCCCAAACTACATGAATCTTTCTCCCCTCTATAGCTCAGTCTTGTAATGAGGCAGAGAATTTAATCAGCTGAGCTTCAAAGTCTTAAAAGTATGACATGGAATTTCTTACTTCAGGACAATGCTGCTCATTTTGCAGCTTCGCAGCCTGGGTGGGAATCTGAGAGCGCAGAGCACCGCCTATTGTAAAACCCGTCCGATTGCTATCCCATTGAAGTCAGCGGGGTGAGAATTGGGCAGGTTCTATAATGGCAGAGCTGTGCACACCACCAGATGTCATTTACCTTCCTTTTTTACTTCTCGTGGGTCACTTTGTTTAGTACGGTAGAGTAGTGGTTCTGTGACGGGACTAGTATTCCAGCAGATTGTGAGTTCAAATCCCATCATGGTAGTTTTGAGAGTTTGAGTTCAGTTTTTTAAAATCTGGAATTGAAAAGTTGGCATCAGTGAATGTGATTGTGAAGCTGCTGGATTGTTGTAAAAACCCAACTGGTTCTCTAATGTTCTTTAGGGAAGAATAGTTGCTGTCCTCACCCGGCCTGGCCTAACTGTGACTCTAGTTTCACACCAATGTGTTGACTCTTAACTGCCTTCTGAAGTGGCCTTGATTCAGAGCAACTAGGGATGAACAATAAATGCTGACCTTGCCAGCGACGCCCACATCCCGAGAATGAATAATAACTTTTTTTTTTAAAAGGTCATGTTGGGATTTTCCACTTTCTCTTTGCCAACCATTTCTGCTGCTGGTGGTGATGGGCATTATGCATTTGTGCTATTGTGGACTCCTCCACCTCCCAAACTACATGAATCATCACAAATTAGAAAAGCATTCCTTACCAATGGCTCTGCCTCCAGTCCTTCCCATGTACTGCTAGTTGGTCAACAATGGGCAACATTATGACAGTTTGGCTGATCCTATACCTGAGGGATCAGCCCCCACCTATAAGTGGTTTCTGCTGCATGGCTTGTAAAGACATTAATATATTCTTTCCTCTTGTGTTTTCCATCTTTCCCTTCCACTTCTCCCACTTTCTGTCTTTTGCATTTTGCCTCTTCTCTTTCATTCCCTACCACTATGGATGCTGGGACAGCCCTCCCTCCATCTCCAGTTTGAGAAACATAGACTGGCTCAGTCAAAGTGGTGAGAATGTGGAACCACTACCACATGGAGCAGTTGAGGCAAGTATAGAGGCTATGCTGATAGGGTTAGATGGAGCAGGGTGGGAGGAGGCTCGTGTGGAGCACAAGCTAGAGTATGGACCAGTTGGGCCAAATGACCTGTTTCGGTGCTGTTCACTCTATGTAAAAAAAAACTAAGTGGGGAGATCACGACCCCGAGACTAGAGGGTGGTGAGAGCACGATGTGGAGGAGTTGGTCGGCCCAATGCACTTTGTTTCTCAGACTGACTTGTGTTCTTGTCCCCAGGTGCCAGTGCTGAGGCCCATGGACCTGATGGTGGAGGCCAGCCCGAGGAGAGTGTTTGCCAATGCGCACACGTATCACATCAACTCCATATCAGTAAATAGTGACTACGAGACGTACATGTCAGCCGATGACTTGAGGATAAACCTTTGGCATCTGGAGATTACCAACCGAAGCTTCAGTATCCTTCAACTGGAAAACGTTTTGCGTCAGTTACCAATCTTTTCATGTTACGGTGACTGAGATCAGTGGAATAATGGTGGATGACATTGTCTGATAAGATCCTGAGTTGGCTTGGGGCCAGAGACAAAGCAAATAAGGGGGCTGTTTTTTAACCTATAGTCTCAATGAAAATTCAAATTTGCTTTCATTTTATCTCCCCTTCTCTCCCGAAGGTTCCTACAGTCAACAAACTTGTATTTATGTAGCACCTTTAATGTAGTAAAACGCCCAAAGGCATTTCACAGGAACATTCCAAAACAAAATTTCACACTGAACCACATAAGGAAGTATTAGGACAGATACCAAAAGCTTGGTCAAAGAGGTAGGTTTTAAGGAGCATCTTAAAGGAGGAGCAAGGTAGAGAGGTTTAGGGTGGGAATTCCAGAGCTTAGGGCCTTGGCAACACAAGGCACGGCCACAGATGGTGGAGTGATTGAAATCGGGGATGCTCAAGAGGCCAGAATTAGAGGAGTGCAGAGATCTCGGAGGGTTGTGGGTTGGAGCAGATTACAGGGTTAGGGAGGTTGCTGGCAAATAGTTCCACGAGTCCTTCAATACCCTAGTCAAGCAGCCTTTCCTCATGTGTGAACCTGGACAAGGCAGTATTGGCAACCTATTCAACCCTCTGGAGCATTGGAGCCAAGGCTGATTCAGCTCACACACAAATGCTCCAAAAGTGAAGAGCGAGTGGGAGACGGTGACTTTTCTTTACATTACCTTACCCGTTGAAGGTAAATACCTGGTCCTGTCAGTGAAAGTAGTCCAGGATTCATTGAACTTGTTCTTCAACTTGCTTTCTCAGTACAGTGTATGAAACCAGTTTGATGTGCCACTCTCTAACCTCCCACCGCACCCCTCCCCCCATGTCAATGGTGGCAGTTATGCTGTGAGATTTAATGGGCCTTGCCCTGTCACGATCCGGTGTTGTGTGAGGGGACTGACAGTGACAGCCCTTGATTGATGAGGGTAATTATTGATGCTGATTCTCTGGTAACAGGTCTGGTTCCATCTGACACCAGCCCCTTTGTGTCCAGTGCCAGTGAGAGGAGCAATTAAAATCCTGATCAATAATAAGTGGATTTACAAGTACTCCAAGCTGTGGCCTGACCGAGCCTGGGAATGGATTTGCCCCAAGGCTCCACTTGCACCCCTCTCACCTTGACTGCCTTTTTTATTTGCCTCTGGGTTGCATCTGTTTATGAGAAAGCGAAATCCTCGTGGGGAAAGTAACCCCTTCGGTTCTGTATAAGAGTTGTTTTTACTCCTTTAGCCGTAGCTTTAGTTACTGGTCCAGGAGCAGAGTGCCTTGATGCCTGCTGCATACTGTCAAGAAAAAGTACCATTCTTTCATGATTATATTCTGTGATTAAAGTTAAGTATAGAATGCAAAAATTCAGAGGAATATTTTTAAGAGGCTTTTGAGGGTGGTTTTTCATTATCATTGAGACCACTTTCTTCATATTAAGCTTCAATTAGTTTCCTTCACATTATTACTGTCAGTTGTAAGTGTGCATTGACCTCTTGACAGAGTGGGAGAAAAATTAAACTGGCTAAATAAATACATCACGGTTCTCCATTTTATAGAATTTGTTGTATGCGAATTTTAGCTTTTAATGTCTGTCTGAGCTCGAGGTTACCTTTATAATCTATTGATAGTGGCAGCAAATGTCTTGGTTAGAGGGAGGAGGCTCGAGTGTAGCATCAACTGGTTGGGCAGAATGGCCCGATTCTGTACTGTATACTATATGTAGTTCTATGTAATTCCTTTTGAAGGGCTATCAGTTTAGCAGAGGCACAGCCCTGCCATTGACTCTATAATTTGGGTTGCCAACTCTGGTTGGACATATTCCTGGAGGTATCATCACATGACCTGTCTCTCTGCCCCGCCCCCAGACTCCAGCCATTGGTCGCTCGACACGTCCACCCTCACTGTGCACCACCTTCCCACGGCCAATGGGAAAGCAAATAGACCGTTCATTATCCGATTGGATAATCATCCAATCAGCCTTTTTTATGGTATAACTAATAAACAAAAGTGTTTATATTGTATTTTTATAAAGCGCTTTTTTAAAAAAAAAAAGCTCCTATAATTTTTCTCCAGGGTTTGCTCACAGCAGTGTCATAAGAACATAAGAAATAGGAGTAGGCCACCTGACCCCTCTAGCCTGCTCCGCCATTCAATAAGATCATGGCTGATCTGATCTTGGCCTCAATTCCAATTCCCTGCCCGCTCCCCGTACACTCGACTCCCTTATCTCTCAAAAATCCATCTATCTCCACCTTAAGTATATTCAATGACCCAGCCTCCACAGCTCTCTGGGGTGGAGAATTCCAAAGATTCACGACCCTCTGAGAGAAGAAATTCCTCCTCATTTCTGATTTAAATGAGTGACCCCTTATTTTGAGACTATGCCCCTAGTTCTAGATTCCCCCAAGAGGGGGAAACATCATTTCTGCATCTATCCTGTCAAGTCTCCTCAGAATCTTATATACTTCAATAAAATTATCTCTCGGTCTTCTAAACTCCAATGAGTATAGGCCCAGCCTGCTCAACCTTTCTTCATATGACAACCCCTTCAACTCAGGAATCAACTTTGTGAATCTTCTCTGAACTGCCTCCAATGCAAGTGTATCCCTTAAATAAGGAGACCAGAACTGTACGCAGCATTCCAGATGTGGTCTCACCAATGTCCTGTACAGTTGTACCAGGACTTCCTTACTTGTATACTTCATCCCCCTTGCAATAAAGGCCAACATTCCATTTGCCTTCCTAATTACCTGCATGCTAACTTTTTGTGTTTCATGCACAAGGTCCATAATATAGGGCAACGCGAGAGCCAATTTGCGTACAGGGTGATGGAAGGTGCCGGTGATTAACTCTGAACCTATGTCGCAGTCACTTTGCCATTTGAATGCATCCAGGACACAGGAGGTAAAACATAATGTTCTATATTTACCTGTGGAAGGGCTGGAAGCGGGATCGTGGGCGTTGTAATCGAGTCTGGTTATTTCCTTAAATCGTGGTCCTTCAGATATTGTAGATATAAAGCCTGCCAACATGGAGGAGCTGACAGAGGTGATCACGGCAGCAGAATTCCACCCTCACCAGTGTAACATGTTTGTGTACAGCAGCAGTAAAGGGACGATCCGGCTGTGCGACATGCGGGCATCGGCACTGTGCGACAAGCATGCCAAACGTAAGTGTCCGCCACCGTCTCGCTCGCTCGCTGACGATTTTGGTCGCCAGCCGCCACCTCGGACAAGATCTTTCCTCGGTGACCGATCTGAGGAATGGGTACTGGGAGGTGGGTGCGCATCTGTGATTCCTCCCCCACATTAGGGGAACTCCTGATTCCAATCATGCCAACCCGTGGGCAGCTGCCAAGTGGAAACCAGGCACTTCCCCATGGGGAGAGAGAATGGACGGTGGGACCAACAGCTCTGTTCCTTGACAAGGTGCCACATAGGAGGCTTGTTAATAAAATTAAGGCACAAGATATTAAAGAGACAGGATGGATAGGAGGTTGGTTAAAGGACAGAAAACAGAGAGTGACAAATGGATGTTTTGGGGACTGGAGAGAAAAAACAGTGGTGTACCCCAAGGGTCACAGTTGGCCTGGTGTAGTGTTGTGCCCTACAGATCAGAAGGTCCCAGGTTCGATGCTCAGTCTATGTTGGTCTAACTAGTCCTGCCCGGGCGGCAGTCGGAGCACTGCAACTGCCTCAGTGACTCCGGGCTAGGGAGGGACAAACAGCCAAGGTTCACGTGGGTGTGTGCGATTCTGATTGTGTGAGACTGTGATAGTGTGTGTGTGTGAGACAGAGATTGTGTGTATCTGTGAGCCTGTGTGTATGTTTGTGTGTGTGTGTGCGTGTGAGACAGAGATTGTGTGTATCTGTGAGCCTGTGTGTGTGTGTTTGTGTGTGTGCCTGTGAGCTCGAAATTCCGTACCGGTGGAAAGCTGGTGCTTGCCCCACCTTTTTGGGGCCATTAGCACCGAAATTCTTTTGTGGCTGGGCCACCCCATATTCGGCTCGAAAAGTTGAAAAATAGGTTTCAGTGCTAATCAACCCTTGCAAAGTGGATTTTTCAGCAGTGTGGCTGTCTTAATTTGAGCATTATGACCACTGAGAAGTTCAGCATACAGGTAGTTTTATTAATTATTATTTTAAAAGCCAGGGTTTGAAACAAGGTCCTGGGGGGGGGGTGGTGGGGGGAGAGAAGGAGAAGGAGTCTGGAAGGATGGCTGGTGTAAGAGGTGCAAGGAGAGCCAACAGGTTCACTGATATGGAGCTGGAGACACTGATGGACGGTGTAGAGGACAGAAGAAGAATACTGTTTCCTGACAGGGGAGACCTGGCAGACAGGCAGTACATAATGCATGGAGGGAGATTGCAGGGGAGGTGTCAGGCACCTCCATATATGTGAGGACGCACCCTCCCAGGAGGATGCTGGCCAGTCTGCACCCGGCCCTTCCATGGGTCAACGCCTCCTAGCTCTGGGGCGACGGGGATCCTCCTCCTCCACCTCCACTCCTCCTCTTCGACCACCTCTTCCTCGACCACCTCCTCCTCAACCTCCTCCTCCTCCTCCACCATCCCCTCCTCCTCCAGGTACAACCTCCAGCAGCAGTCCCCTTATGATAGCCAGGTTGTGCAGCATGCAGCGGACGACAACGATTATGGAGACCTGTTGAGGATATATTGCAAGATGCCACCAGAGCAGCCCAGGCACCAGAATCTCTGCTTAAGTTTGCCTATGCACTGCTTGATGATGCACCTGGTAGCACAATGAGCGTCATTGTATGCATGCTCTGGCGCTATCCTGGGGTTCCGCAGTGGAATGAGCAGAAAGTGGACAGGGGATGTCCCTTGTCCCCAAGCAGCCAACCGCAATTCTGATTGGGGCCGGTGAAGACGACGGGCACGCTGGTCTGGTGCAGAATGAAAAATCATTGCTGCTGTCTCCCTTGCCCACTGCCTCTCTGTACGGTGCTGACAGCGACGCCTTCCCTGCGTGCTGCCCTGCTTCTGACCAGGTGTACCAGGTGTCAGCCTCCCAACACTCCTCCCATCCTCAGGGTGAACCCTGCCAAGCAGGCCTCTACAACCCACAGGCCTCCACTAAGAGTCAGACCTGAAAGTTGTACAAAAGTATGGGCAAACCTCTGAGCAGCACTCAGCAGGTTTAATGAAGCCAAAACAATAATAAAACTATTTCAAAAGCAAAATACTGTGGATGATGGAATCTGAAATAAAACCACTAATAATTAATAAAACTATATGAAAAGCTGAATACTGCAGATGATGAAATTTAAAATAAAAACACTAATAATTATTAAACTATGAAAGGCTTAATACTGTGGATGATGGAATCTGAAATAAAAACACTAAAATCAATAAAACTATTTCCCTACCAAACGGACCCGATCGCGGCAAAACTCCAGCGGTGTTGCGTTCGTGCACCGACTGGAAAACCTCGCAGAATCATTGCCAGGAAAAATTCTATCTTTTTTTGATGCCTGAATTTTGCTGGCCTGGCTGCTTTTAAGCAGCCCACACGCTGCTGAGCTTACCGCCGAAAACCTTCCTTTACTGCAGCTTCACCCCGCTTCCGGTGGAAGTGCGCACCTCCCAAATCCCCCCCCCCCCGCCCCCCCCCGAGGTACATATGGCTTGGCGAAGGAAAAACACCCGACCACGGCTGCCGATCGATTTTTTTTCGATCGGCCGCCCACACCCCGGAATTTCGGCTCTTGTGTGTGAGATTGTGTCGATGTGTGTGTGAATGTGTGTGAGAGATTGTGTCTGTGTGTGTGTGTGTGTGTGTGAGTGCGAGTGTGCGTGTATGTGAGAGAGATTGTGTCTGTGTGTGAGATTGTGTCTGTGTGTGTGAGTGTGTGTGTGCGTGTGAGAGATTGTGTCTGTGAGTGTGTGTGTGTGCGTGTGAGAGATTGTGTCTGTGAGTGTGTGAGATTGTGTCTGTGTGAGAGATTGTGTGTGTCTGTGTGTATGAGAGATTGTCTGTCTGTGTGTCTGTCTGTGAGAGAGAGATTGTGTCTGTGAGTGTGTGAGAGATTGTGTGTCTGTGTGTGTGTGAGAGATTGTGTCTGTGTGTGTGAGAGATTGTGTCTGTGAGTGTGTGAGATTGTGTCTGTGTGAGAGATTGTGTGTGTCTGTGTGTATGAGAGATTGTCTGTCTGTGTGTCTGTCTGTGAGAGAGAGATTGTGTCTGTGAGAGAGAGAGATTGTGTCTGAGTGTGTGAGAGATTGTGTGTCTGTGTGTGTGTGAGAGATTGTGTCTGTGTGTGTGAGAGATTGTCTGTCTGTCTGTGTCTGTGTGTGTGTGTGTCAGAGAGAAATTGTGTCTGTGAGAGAGAAATTGTGTCTGTGTGTGTGTGAGATTGTGTCTGTGTGTGTGAGAGATTGTGTCTGTGTGTGTGGGAGATTGTCTGTCTGTCTGTGTGTGTCAGAGAGAAATTGTGTCTGTGAGAGAGAAATTGTGTCTGTGTGTGTGTGAGATTGTGTCTGTGTGTGAGAGAGATTATGTCTGTGTCTGTGTGTGTGTGTGCGTCAGAGAGAAATTGTGTCTGTGAGAGAGAAATTGTGTCTGTGTGTGTGTGAGATTGTGTCTGTGTGTGAGAGAGATTATGTCTGTGTCTGTGTGTGTGAGAGAGATTGTGTCTGTCTGTGAGAGAGAGATTGTGTCTGTGTGAGAGAGATTGTGTGTGTGTGTGTGTGTGTGTGTTTGTGTGTGTGTGTGTGTGTGTGTGTGTGGAGAGGTTGAGGCTCAGCTGTGATTTTCTGCACCCTTTTTCCATGATGGATGAGTTGACTGACACTGACTGTCTGGCTTCACACACAAAGTGCAGTTCCTTGAGATTTTACTGTGGGATAGCAGACACCCATTCTGCAGCATCAGCCTTCAGCCCAAACAAAAAGAGCCCAAAATGGATAGGGCCTTGAGAGCTACCACAAGCTGGGTGGGCCAAATGGCCTCCCTCTCTGTGGTAAGATTCTGTGATTCCAAGAGGGGTTGATGAGGCACAGCTCGATGTATGCATGTTACACAGAAAACACCAGAGCTGATGGATGTAGCCTTGAGGGCCAAGTCCTCTGAAAGAATATTCCATGCAGATCTTGTACGATACAATTTCTAGCCAGATCCTCTCATTCGTGAAAATACACATGACGTCTGTCAGAAATCTACCCGTCCCTCTTCTCACTTTATCCTGCATTTCTATACGATTTGTGGTATTTCCTCTATTATTCATTTTCCAGCTAAGATGTATCTATCCCCCCTGCACTCTGCTGAAAGTACCAGCTCGCAGTCTACTTCTTTAACCTCCCTGCCTCCTCCAATCCACAGGCTTTTAAAAACTTAGCATTGCCTAACCATCACCTGTCTTGCCTCCTCCTTTTGAATCTTGATGGTGTCCTGCGCAATAGACCTTGGCCCTTCACCTTAGTTTCTCAGTAATTTTTTTTAAAGCCCCCTCTACATGTTCTACCTTTTTGTCCTGCACTGTGAAAAATTCTCTTGAATTTCCAATGTAGAATTAATAAAGCACCACAGAGCATTTCCCAGCTCACAGAGTCCCTTAAATACTCTGCCTGTCTTCACTCTGCCTCATTTCCAATCCCCTTCCTGCTGCTCCTCCCCTTCCATCTCAGCAGGATTAGGTTGTGGGGCCTATCTATCATTCATTGTCCATCAGTGCTTTTCCACGTGAATGTTTCATCACGTTATGATTGCAATATTTGTTAAGGATCTTATAAGCAATGTACATCATTCAAACCTGTCGGATGAAGGATGTTATTGAGATTGGATCACAGCACTGGTGTCTCATCACTCACGGCTAACAGAGATATGAGTGTATGAACAATACACGGTTTTATATCAATAAAGTGTTACAGGGAATAAGTGTGACACTTAAAGGATTTATGTGCCATATGCAAGGCTTGGAATATATTATATAGCCAAATGTTAGAAATATATTAGGGTGAAATGTTTTTCCAATTTAAAAAAAACAATTACATTTTTTTTTAAATTTAAGGTCATTGGCAAAAGTACCAGGGGGGGAAGATGAGGAGAAATTGTTTTACGCAGCGAGGTTTGATCTGTAATGCACGGCCTGAAAGGGTGGTAGAGGCACATTCAGTCAATAGGGAATTGGACAAATACTTAAATGGAAAAATTTTGCAGGATTGTGGGAAAAAGAGCAGGGGAATGGGACTAATTGGACAGCTCTTTCACAGAGCAGGCACGATGGGCCGAATGACCTCCTCCCGTGCTGCATGATTCTGTGATTCTATTATTGTAATATTGCAAGAGAATAAAATTCAAATAAATCAAATCAGCCAGGAAGGGAGATTCTTTTGAGCCTCAATTAAAAAGAAAATTTAAATATAAAAGAAAGACTTGTATTTATATAGCGCCTTTCACGACCAGCGGATGTCTAAAAGTGCTTTACAGCCAATTAAGTACTTTTGGAATATAGTCACTGTTGTAATGGCAGCCAATTTGCGCACAAGTAAGCTCCCACAAACAGCAATGTGATAATGACCAGATAATCTGTTTTTTTTGTTATGTTGATTGAGGGATATATATTGGCCAGGACACCAGGGATAACTCCTCTGCTATGGAATCTTTTACGTCCACGTGAGGGAGCAGACGGGGCCTCGGTTTAACACCTCATCTGGAAGGCACTGGAGTGTCAGCCTATATTTTTTCCGCTACAAGCTCCTGGAGTGGGACTTAAACCAACAACCTTCTGACTCAGAGGCGAGAGTGCTGCCCATTGAGCATCAGCTGTCACTATAGAAATAGATCAAATGAAATCAAAGTAAAGGAAAAAACAAATAAAAACAGAAAATGCTAGAAACACTCAGCAAGTCAGGAGGCATCTGTGGAAAGAGAAACTGAGTTAAGGTCGATTATCTGAGTAAAAAGAGTCATTGTATAACTGAGGTGGAAGCTCATGGTGAAAAACCTGTAAAACTGAAGGAGAAGAAATGAATCTCAATCAGTGAAAGATCTATCAAGCTTAAAGTTAAACAGAATGCAAGGCGCAAAAAAATCATGTGCAATAGGTCATTTAGAAAGTTAACGATAATAACCATATGATGACAAACTGAGTATTGTAAAACTGAATAAATACAATTAAAAATTCAGGAATCAAATTAGAAGTAGATTTTATTAATTATCATATGTGGCGGTTTGTGAAAAGAAAAAAAAAAGAACTTGCCATTTATATAGTTTCTTTCACATTTTCAGGACATCCCAAAGCGCTTCACAGCCAATTAAGTACTTTTGAAGTAGTCACTATTGTAACCATCATCATAGACTGTCCCTCGAATGAGAATGACTTGCTTCCACATGAGTTCACAGATGTTTCAATGAAGGACCCGATGTTCCAGTCCTGAACTCCAATTGAGGGGGTGGAAGATGCCTGTGTGTGGATTTTTTTTAACATATGGTGACCATTGCACACCAGCCACCACACTGGCTTGACAGAGCTAGGTCTTGGTCCAGTGGCAAGGGTTAACCAGGGCGACTGGAGACCTGCTCTGCTGCACGGACCTAGTGCGCTCATGTCGCAGTGTGGGTTGGCCCGTGCTGCCCCTGGGCCCTCAGCTCTTCTGTGCCCTGTACCCTCATTCGCCGTACCTCTGCCACGATTTCTCGCCGCTCCTCCGCCACAAAAACACTCGCCGCACCTCCGCCATGATCTCCCGCTTTATAGGCGTGCTTTATAGGCATGCAAGTAAAAAGATAGCAAGATAAGGGGTATAATGTTGTACAGGTTGATGGGTCATAGGAACAGGAGTAGACCATTCAGCCCCTCAACCCTGCTCTATCATTCAATTAGACCATGGCTGATCTGTATCTCAAACTCCATTTAGCTGCCTTAGCTGCATATCCCTTCTTGGCCTTACCCAACAGAAATCTATCGATCTCAGTCATGAAAATGCCAGTTGTGCCCCAGCATCAACAGTCTTTTGATGGAGAGAATTCCAGATTTCCACCACTCGTTGTGTGAAGAGGTGCTTTCTGATTACTCTTCTAAACAGCCTAGCTCTAATTTTAAGATTATGTCCCCTCGTTTTTGATTTCCCCACCAGAGGAAATAGCTCCTCTATATTTACCCCATCAAAACCCTTTAACATTTTAAACACCTCAATCAGAGCACCCCTTAATCTACTATACTCAAGAGATAACAAGCCAAGTTTATGCAACCTGTCCTCAACCAATGTTCCCTGTAATTTTTTTCAGCCTATTCAAATGTCCATGCAATTTAAAATCCGTCTCAAGTCTCTGGAGTGGGACTTGAACCAACAACCTCTTGACTCAGAAACGAGAGTGCTATCACTGAGCCAAGGCGTGACACCTTGTTAATCGTGGGTAATGTGGTTAGGGTTAATGGAGAGGCACTCCATGTTCTTACGGTAGGAACAGAGAAAGTATCAGTCAGGACTCCTGCTCCTGATCGCTATCCAAGGCCCTAGCTGAAAAAGTGCACATAAGAACATAAGAAATAGGAGCAAGAGTAGGCCATACGGCCCCTCGAGCCTGCTCTGCCATTTAATACAATCATGGCTGATCCGATCATGGACTCGGGTCCACTTCCCTGCCCGCTCCCCATAACCCCTTATTCCCTTATCGTTTAAGAAACTATCTATTTCTGTCTTAAATTTATTCAATGTCTCAGCTTCCACAGCTCTCTGCGGCAGCGCATTCCACAGATTTACAATCCTCTGAGAAGAAATTTCTCTTCCTCTCAGTTTTAAATGGGCAGCTCCTTATTCTAAGATTATGCCCCCTAGTTCTAGTCTTCCCTATCAGTGGAAACATCCTCTCTGCATCCACCTTGTCAAGCCCCCTCATAATCTTATATGTTTCGATAAGATCACCTTTCATTCTTCTGAATTCCAATGTGTAGAGGCCCAACCTACTCAACCTTTCCTTATAAGTCAACCTCCTCATCTCTGGAATCAAGCTAATGAACCTTTTCTGAATTGCCTCCAATATGGAAACCAAAACTGCACGCAGTTTTCCAGGTGTGGCCTCACCAATACCCTGTATAACTGTAGCAAGACTTCCCTGCTTTTATACTCCATCCCCTTTGCAATAAAGGCCAAGATTCCATTGGCCTTCCTGATCACTTGCTGTACCTGAATTCTATTCTTTTGTGTTTCATGCACAAGTACCCCTAGGTCCTGCTGTACTGCAGCACTTTGCAATCTTTCTCCATTTAAATAATAACTTGCTCTTTGATTTTTTTTTGCCAAAATCCATGACCTCACACTTTCCAACATTATACTCCATCTGCCAAATTTTTGCCCACTCACTTAGCCTGTCTATGTCCTTTTGCAGATTTTTTTGTGTCCTCACACATTGCTTTTCCTTCCATCTTTGTATCGTCAGCAAACTTAGCTACGTTACACTCGGTCCCTTCTTCCAAGTCGTTAATACAGATTGTAAATAGTTGGGGTCCCAGCGCTAATCTCTGCAGCACTCCACTAGTTACTGGTTGCTAACCCGAGAATGAACCATTTATCCCGACTGTCTGTTTTCTGTTAGTTAGCCAATCCTCTATCCATGCTAATATATTACCCCCAACCCGGGAACTTTTATCTTGTGCAGTAACCTTTTATGTGGCACCTTGTCAAATGCCTTCTGGAAGTCCAAATACACCACATCCACTGGTTCCCCTTTATCCACTCTGTTTACTACATCCTCAAGGAACTCCAGCAAACTGGTCAAACATGACTTCCCCTTCATAAATCCATGCTGACTCTGCCTGACCGAATTATGCTTTTCCAAATGTCCTGCTACTACTTTAATAATGGACTCCAACATTTTCCCAACCACAGATGTTAGGCTAACTGGTCTATAGTTTCCTGCTTTTTGTCTGCCTCCTTTTTTAACTAGGGGCGTTACATTTGCAGTTTTCCAACATTTGCAGTTTTCCAATCTGCTGGGACCTCCCCAGAATCCAGGGACTTTTGGTAAATTACAACCAATGCATCCACAATCCCTGCCACCACTGCTCTTAAGACCCTAGGATGCAAGCCATCGGGTCCAGGGGATTTATCTGCCTTTAGTCCCATTATCTTACTGAGTACCACCTTCTTAGTGATTGTGTTATGTTCCTCCCTGCTATAGCCCCTTGATTATCCACTGTTGGAATATTGTTGGTGTCCTCTGCTGTAAAGACTGATACAAAATATTTCTTCAGAGTTTCTGCCATCTCCATGTTCTCCATTGCTAATTCCCCGGTCTCATTCTCTAAGGGATCAATATTTACTTTAGCCACTCTTTTCCTTTTTATATACCTATAGAAACTCTTGCTATCTGTTTTTATATTTCGTGCTAGTTTACTTTCATAGTCTATCTTCCCTTTCTTGATCATTTTTTTAGTCATTCTTTGCTGGTTTTTAAAAGTCAGGTGAGAACAGATTCGAGGTTGGTTGTGAAGCTCCGTGTGTTTGGCCGACACTCACTGACACGCAAAGAATGGCCTCTCGAGAAAGCTTGCAAACAAATTTGTTTTTAAAGGCATTATACTTCTTGAAGATTTTAACTGGGTAAACTACCAGAAGGCATCCATGCAACAGTCTCCAGCAAGGTGCAAGTGGCTTTAGTGGAGGACAGAAGAGAAACTGGGGAAGAAAAATTAAATTACTAAATGGTTATAGGGTAGATGTAGAGAAGATGTTTCCGCTTGTGGAGGAAACCAAAACTAGGGGCCATAAATATCAGATTGTCACTCATAAATCAAATGAAAAATTCAGGGAAAAATTCTTTACCCAGAGAGTGGTGAGAATGTGGAACGCGCGACTACAAGGAGTAGTTGAGGCGAACATCATAGATGCCTTTAAGGGGAAGTTAGATCAATACACGAGGAAGAAAGGAATAGAAGGATATGCTGATAGGGTGAGATGAAGTAGGATGGATGGGAGGAGACTCGTGTGGAGCATAAACACTGGCACAGACCTGTTGAATCAAATGGTCTGTTTCTATGCTGTAAATACTATGTAATATGTACTTAGAAATATAAAGATAACTCCTCAGCGTTGCCTCTTATTACCAAATGATACACCTCAGCATGTGCAGGTTCTTCAATGAAGATGTTGGGTAGCATTTTATATAGAGTCTCACTGTCTGAACTTTGCAGGGGTCTCATAAGTGTAACAATTTAATTTTATAAAGTACAGGGTTATTTTCTCTCCGAGCCTGTACCTGGCTCAGGTAATAGCGCTGGTTTTAGCAACTCTCGGCCACTTGTGGTAGACAAGAACAGTAACCTACATTTATATAGTGCCTTTAATGTAATAAAATGTCCCAAGGCACTTCACAGGAGCATTATCAAACAAAATTTGACACCAAGCCACATATTAGGGTAGGTGAGAGATAGCTTTAGCAGCGACTTGTGGTGGGGGTTGTAATAGAGAGAAGAATCACAGTAGAACTACTGTGTCAGGAGCCGATTTAACAGCCTCAAATGTCTCCTGCAAAGCTCCGACAACACTGATTGATGACATTAACCTTGCAGCATGGAGCAGCTAAGTCTGAATAACTGTTCCTGTTCGGAAGCTGTGATCCCACTTTCCCAATTTCCAGATTGAATGGATATGCTTGTCCCACCTTTCCAGGAATGGAAGGATCTTGTCCGTGATCGGCCTGTGTGTCGTAGGCTCACGTGGAGGGGTGACCCTTGTGTGGGACACCGCACTCGGTCGTAGCAGACTCAATTATTAGGTGTTATGAGATGATGATTGAATTCCGCAACCTTCGGTTGTCATGGGATCAAGCCGAGACCAATTGCAGGGATTTGGCAACCCAAATGAAGGGGAGCTGGTGAAGCACATGTAGTATGCACATAATTCACCAATAAAATTCTATCCAACATGCTCATTGAAGAACCTGGACACACGGCACTATATCATTTAGTAATAAGAGGGAACATCGAGGAGCTATCTTGTTATTTCAATGTATGCACAGCGATTGCTACTTCTTACTATGAAACTCAATGTATTGTAAGATTTTATTATAAAACCTAAATATTATAGAATTTACAGCACAGAAACATGCCGTGCCGGTGTTTATGCTCCACATGAGCCTCCTCCCACCCTACTTCATCTAACCCTATCTGCGGATCCTTTTATTCCTTTCTCCCTCATATACTTATCTAACTTCCCCTTAAATGCATATTTGCTATTTGCCTCAGTTGCTCCTTGTGGTAGTGAGTTCCACATCGTGACCATTCTCTGGGAGAAGACGACTCTCCTAAATTCTTTAACTGAACTGTGCACCAATGATATGCTTAAACATTTACTCCCTCCACCACCGGCGCACCGTGACTGCAGTGTCCTGTCTCCAGGATGCACTGCAGCAACTCACCAAGGTTTCTTCGACAGCACTTCTCAAACTTGCGACCTCCTCCAACTAGAAGGACAAGGGCAGCAGTGCATGCGAGCATCATCACCTCCACGTTCCCCTCCAAGTCACACACCATTCTGACTTGGAAATATATCACCGTTCCTTCATCGTCACTGGGTCAAAATCCTGGAACTCCCTCCCTAACAGCACTGTGGGAATACCTTCACCTCACCGACTGCAGCGGCTCAAGAAACCACCACATTCTCAAGGGCAACTAGAGATGGGAAAATAAATGCCTGGGTACTTGCTTGGGTACAGTGGGGCCCAGTTTCGGCAACCCTCGGTTCCTTTTCCAAGCAGCTATTTTTCATTGGCAATGCTACCCAGTGTGTGTTGGCCGGCTGTTCGACTATCGATGGCATCACAGCTGAACCCAATCTGTCCACAGGTGCGCTTTGCATGCAGTGTCGCAGTAGTAGTGGAGCGGTAACCATGGCTGAAAGCTATCACAGTGCCCTGGGTATTGCTACTCTGACTCGCCATAGACTGAGAACCAAGCTGGGTCTGCTTGACTTACTGTTACACTGTCAGTGCTTTTACTCACAATGCCAATACGGCACTCACTGATTTATTTTTTATAGAGAATTCTTTAAAATATTAGAAAATCATTGGTTTTGACTCGCACAGAGAATAGAAAACTTCTTATGCTGGAATTTCAGGTACAAATTACCCAACTGCAGTTCAAAAATAAATGATCAAATCTAATGACCAGTCAACACTTCCTGTCTCCGGTCATTGTAGAACAACAATCAATAAAGTAGATAACACAAAGGGTTATTAGGACATAGAATCATAGAATATTACAGCACAGAAGGAGGCCATTTGGCCCGTTGAGTCTGCACTGGCTCTTTCGAACATGGAATACCCTACCAGAAACAGTGGTGAATAAACAGAATCCATAATAGTTTTGAAAAGGATAAGTGTTTAGCTTGTTCAGAGAGCCGGCATAGATGCGATGGGCCCAATGGCCTGATCTGTAAGACTTTATGATTCTAAGAAGTTTTTTATTTAAAAAAAAAATGGATTTATCTGTCATTCTTACTGGGCGTTAATTGGTTGGTGCCTCTGCCCAAAATGCACCACTCAGTGTAGAGCTGATCCATACAGTTTAGGAAATCCCAAATTCAGTCACTGCTCTATACTGACTCAGATCACCTGTGGCAAGCGGAATAGCACAGTTGGCCTGAGCTAAGGAGCTAGAGAAAAAGGACAGCCAGCGAACCTCCTTGTGATTGGTATCCAATCACCCACCTCCCCCGCCCACGGTCAGGTTAGGTTGTGATGTTGTTCGTGGTCAAATAGCCTACCAACATTCAATGGAGAGAGGAGAGAGAGGGCTACATATCATTTGTGGAGCCATTACCCAGCCCATTACCCAGCATGCGCCCTTTCTTGAGAGATGGCATGATTCCTGCAGCACAGTAATATTATTTGTGATTGCTTTATTTTAGCTATTTGGGACATTGTGGTGCAGTTCTAGATCATGGAGAAGAATCTAGTTTCATCTTAAAACTCCAATTTTGTAATTAGTTTTCTCTCCCCTGGACTCCACCCCTGACCCACCGAAAGGCACTGCGAAGAATATTTCTGAGGTCCTGTGGCACTTGTGAGGCTTCGCGTGCATTGGATGACTTATCGGGAAATCACGCATGCAATGCCCACCACCTGCCATGCTTTGGCATTAATAGATGGGTAAAATGAAAGAAAGAACTTGCATTTATACAATGGCTTTCACAGTCTCAGTACGTCCCAAGGTGCTTTACAGCCAATGAAGTATTTTTTTTGAAGTGTAATCACTGTTGTCATCTGAAAGACAGCACCTCCGACAGTGCAGCACCGCCCTCAGTATCGCCCTAGATTTTGTGCTGGAATGGGGTTTGAACCCCACTGACAGAGCCACAGCTGACACTAGCACAGCTAGCGAATGTCTCAGCAGAGCTATTTTGTTGGGGTTAGAACAACAGCCAGAAATTCCAAGGGCGTAAGGGGAGATGAGAAACTAAGCTGATATCATTGCTGGCAGTATTCAATGAAACAATTTGGAGTAAACGAGAGTCCCAGAGGGAGCCGTGCAAGAGAATTAGGAAAGCTGGAGATGGGAGAAAGGGATTGGAACAGCAATCCTGGCCCGAGGAGAAAGCAGGGAGACAAAAGGCAGGATTTTCTGGTGTGATTTCAGATTTCCCATCATTTGCATTTTTGTGTGTTTTTTCCTTTAAATCTCTGCTAATTGTAGATTAATTGCAGTCATAGCATTACTAAGTGGGAGCTGAAAGGAGTCGGCACTAAACTACCCCAGTCTGTCACTGGTCCCATTCACAGGTGTCAGACTCCTAACCCTGTGCTTTGTGACGAATTAATCTTTTTGCTGCATTCTCTCACTCAAGGTCCTGCATGGTGCATATCAGATACGCTCTCAAACTGAATTGATTTAATTGGACTGACAAGCTAGCACTGTGGACAAAACAACAGGTTTCAGGTTAAAACTACAGGACGGTACCATTTGAACCAACTGCGTGTAAATAGGCCTCAAATGATTACCTGATTTCTAAGTGGGAAAGTCTTGCGTTCTTTTATTGAAATTGTGGGGGATAATGAATGAATTATTCAGGCAATGTTGTCGCATCGACAAAGAAAATTAACCACTTGCAACAAAACAAGGAGTGAAAAAAAATTAAAATGTGTCGCTTGGTTAGGTGACAAGTCGATTCTTTGTTTTCCGTGTAGAGAGGCCCATTTATGTGTGATGAATGAAGGGTTGACTCAGAGAGCTCTGAGTGTAGGTATTCCAGAAACGTGGATGCTGTCTCAGCACTTCTATCATTGTTCAGTGCGTGTGTCTCTTTTCCTTCGTTTTTCTCCGCTCCCCTGTTGAAGGTGCCGGTTCCTGCGGGCACACTGTCCCACGGGTGCCAGCTGCACCTTGGCACGTGCCCCAGTGGTGGTTTTTGGTGTGTGAGCTTTGGCCGTTAGTATGAGCAGAGCACAGTGGAACAGGCTCGAGGGACTGAATGGCCGTTAGTATGAGCAGAGCACAGTGGAACAGGCTCGAGGGACTGAATGGCCGTTAGTATGAGCAGAGCACAGTGGAACAGGCTCGAGGGACTGAATGGCCGTTAGTATGAGCAGAGCACAGTGGAACAGGCTCGAGGGACTGAATGGCCGTTAGTATGAGCAGAGCACAGTGGAACAGGTTCGAGAGACTGAATGGCCTACGACTGTTTGTATGTTCCTCTATTATTCACCTGTGGGGGATTCTGTCCTCACCGAATATCCACCCGTGAGCACCATCCAGCAAGGGGAGGGGGGACGGGGTGGGGGGTCACTGACCAGAAGTAGAAAATGCAGACTGATTTTCCTCTCCTAACTCAGGCCATTGAGGCCTGTTGTAGTATTCCCAGTCAGGATCGGTTAACTCAGCACAGCCTGGAAATTTAACCCGTCCTTCCACTTCCTCACCTCACCACTGCCTCTTTCTCGATCTGTTTGATTCAGACCACACAGTGCATACTCACTGAGCTTTTGGAGGCCAATTGTCACACAGCTTGGCCAAAGTGCGCCATGAATTTCAATTTAACATAGTACAGTAGCTGCTGGTGATGTCAAAATAGTGACGCTTACTGAGTCAATTTACGCTACACGAGATCACCCATTCACAAACCGAGGGGTACACAGGCTCGGATATAAAAAGTTGTATTGAATTGAAGGGATAAAGAGAGAGAGGACCCATTACAAACTATATAAAAAGAAAGACAGACGTTCATTTATTTAGCGCCTTTCCCGACCTCAAGACATCCCAAAGCACTTCACAGCCAATGAAATAGTTTTTGAAGTGTAGTCACTATTGTAATGTAGGAAACGTGACACAGCCACTTTCCACATAGCAAGATTCCACAAATAAATGACCGATAATCAATTTTTTTTTAAGTGATGTTAGTTGAGGGATAAATATTGTCTTGTTCCTTTATCCCTCCAAAAAGACATTGACTCCTTGCTGAGGTACAGTGCCACAGGCAGCGGGCCTGGCCCGATACCTTGCCCCAACAGTCAACCTCCGCGTGTGAGCCTTGACAGTTTGTGTCAACGGGCTATTCAATTGAGGCTGGACATCACAGCCAAACCTGATGTGTCCCTCACCCAACATCCACCACTGCGCAATCCCAGCAGGGATCATGGGATATTGATCAGGAGCCTGGTCCACTTTCCCTTCCCAACTCCAAGGACGCTGAGGGCAATTGCAGAACCCCTGGTGCCATCCTGACTGAGATCAGTTCACTTGGCACAGCCCCTCGATTGATCCTGGGATCTTCCGAGTCCACAGCGAGGGATACATTCACCCACTGAACCATCAGGAGATCCCAGAAATAGAGTTTGTTTTTCAAATAAAAGCAAGGCTTTGTGTAGCTTTTCCCCTGAGCAGCAATGTGCATGAAAAATCAGATGTAAGCATAAAATATGCCTCCCCATTTTAAAGTCACATCAGCCTTTTTTGTAACTTAGACAGACTAGAGCAAAACATATTCATTTTTCATTTTTTGAAGCAATTATTTTAAATTTGTTGAGGTGGGGAAGGTTGGTTGAACTTATTCCTCGCCTCCCCTAACCAGCAGCCTGCCCTTGTTTCACACACTGGCAGGAGACAGTTAGGGTGACGGGCTGACCTGGAGGGAGACACGTCCTGCTGGATTAGATTTGCATTTGAGTCAACAAAGTACCCTCAGGTTAAACAAGACAACGATATATTGTCACTGACAAGGTTACTGCTTCTTTTAATGGCAGATAAATTGGTGATCAGGGATGGGAAATCAAAGCAGAATTACTGAACAGGAACCTGCTTGTTAATGTGGATCAATTTCTTTAGCACTCTTGCCTCTGAGTGAGAAGATTGTGGATTCAAACCTCATTCCATAGACCTGTGTGCACAATCTAGGCTGGCACTCCCAGTGCAGTGCTGAGGGAGCGCTGCATTATAAGAAGTGCCCTCTTTCAAATGAGACGTTAAACTGAGGCTCCGTTTGCCTCTCAGGTGGACGTAAAAGAACCCATGGCACTATTTAAGAAGAGCAGGGATATTTTCCCTGTTGCCCTGGCCAATATTTAACCTTCAACCAACATCTTTTTATTTCTCTCTTTCTCTCCTTTTTCTTTCTCTCTCATGCTCTTTCACTCTTTTTTTTCTTTCTTTGCCTTTGTGCGACCCTTCCAAAGAAAAAAAACAAGGTTGTAATAGATAAGTGCCACAGAGAGACTTAATTTCGCCCTCCTCCCCCACAGTCGCTGATACCAACTGGAAGGGTACTTGGGCCTCAACAGCTAGCCTCAGAATCCCTTGGCGAGGGAGGGGAGATATCGGCAATAATTCCGGTTCCTGGCCAATGCACTGAGATCCCCTACTGTAAAGTGCAATAGGTGAGGAGTGCCCGGTTGAATAGCCTGTTGACGGTCAATGTGCATACTTTAAGAATGGCCACTTCGTTGAGGTTTTAAAGCACTGCCAACCGCTGTGGAACTGTAACCTAAAAGTGAGGCCGCATCTTCTAGAGAATTCTTCAGGCACCTATATTCCTTGTTCTCAGCTGGTGATCCTGGAGGTTTGGAAAGGACTATTCAAGCATCAGATAATTGGGGGTTGGGGGGGAGGGGGAGAGACCAACCTTGAATGAGAGCTACACTTATAGGCATCATGATATCATACAAGGCGAGATGTCTGGTCAGTAACCAGAGGGGAGAGATTTAAGATAAAAAATCCAAGGGGGAGATGAGGAGAAATTATTTTCTGCAACGAGTTACCACCTCACTCGTGGATAAACCCTGAATTGGAACATCAAGATCTGCTGATGTCTGCAGTTTGAGATGTATGCATTGATTTAAACTTGAAATGTGCCCTGTGAGGCATGCACTTGAGTGGGCTCCCACACAGGCACCAGTTTGGACATTCCTGGCTTAAAGGGCACCGTTACCTAGTAACGTGTCTTGCAACTCACTTGACTTTGCCATTCACACCTCATGGGATTGGGTGATATGTGCCTGTTAGTTACTTATATTTAGCACATGCACTGTGCCATCTGTTTATAAGTAGGGATATGAACAAATTAATACATCCGCTCTCAAGTGTAAAATATATTCAAGCATCAGATAATTGGGGGTTGGCGGTGAGCGGGGGAGACCAACCGTGAATGAGAGCTGCACTTATAGGCATCATGATGTCATACAAGGCGAGATGTCTGGTCAGTAACCAGAGGTGAGAGATTTAAGATAATTAGCAAAAAAATCCAAGGGGGAGAAATTATTTTCTGCAACGAGTTGTTATGATCTAGAATGCACGGCCTGAAAGGGTGATAGAAGCAGATTCAAAGGGGAAGTGGGAATATACTTGAAAAGGAAACATTTGCTGGGCAATGAGGAAAGAACGGGTGAGTGGCACTAAATGGATAGTGCTTTCAAAGTGCCAGCACAGGCAAGATGGGCGGAATAGCCTCCTCCTGTGCTGTATCACTCTTTGTCCACTCAAAGCAGCAAATGAAAATTCATTGTTTCTGTCTATGTTGTCACAATCGTGAGCAGCGGGACAGCTTTAATTGGTTGCCGATAGTGTGGTTCCTCAGGGAGCGTCTGTTGTCTTGCATTTTCGGTGGTGCGCAGGTCATAGAAACATAGAAAGTAGATGTAGGAGTAGGCCATTCGACCCTTCGAGCCTGCACCACCACTCAATACGATCATGGCTGATCATGCAACTTCAGTACCCGATTCCTGCTTTCTCTCCATCCCTTTAGCCGTAAGGGCTACATCTAACTCCCTTTTTAATATATCTAACGAACTGGCCTCAACAACTTTCTGTGGTAGATAATTCCACAGGTTCACAATTCTCTGAGTGAAGAAGTTTCTCCTCATCTTGGTCCTAAATGGCTTTCCCCTTATCCTTAGACTGTGACCCCTGGTTCTGTACTTCTCCAACATCGGGAACATTCTTCCTGCATCTAACCTGTCCGATCCCGTCAGAATTTTGTATGTTTCTATGAGATCCCCTCTCGTTCTTCTAAATTCCATTGAATACAAACCTAGTCGATCCAGTCTTCATATGTCAGTCCTGCCATCCCGGGAATCAGTCTGGTGAACCTTCGCTGCACTCTCTCAATAGCAAGCACGTTCTTCCTCAGATTAGGAGACCAAAACTGCACACAATACTAAAGGTGTAGTCTCACCAAGGCCCTGTACAACTGCAGTAAGACCTCCTTGCTCCTATACTCAAATCCCCTCGCTATGAAGGCCAGCATGCCATTTGATTTCTTACTGCCTGCTGTACCTACATTCCTACCTTCAATGATGTACCATGACACCCAGGTCTCGTTGCACCTCCCCTTTTACTAATCTGTCACCATTCAGATAATAATCTGCCTTCCTGTTTTTGCCCCCAAAGTGGATAACCTCACACTTATCCACATTATACTGCACCTGCCATGCATTTGCCCACTCACCTAACCTGTCCAAGTCCCCCTGCAGCCTCCTAGCATCCTCCTAGCAGATTGCACAGGTCGAGGGTAAACCGCTGCATAGCTGTGTAGGAAGGGGGCCAGTCAGTCCAGTATGTAGGGAAGGAACACGGTTATCTGCCCAACAGACAGATGAGCCGGATTTGCCGGTGTATTATTTGCTGCTGGTTACTTTTGGGCATCCAATGAGAACAGGACAGTTGAGTCTCAGGAGTCGGCACCTTTTGTTACACCCAAGTACAGAAAGAAAGAAAAGAGCCTTGCATTTCCCACGGCACCTTGTAGGTCCTCGGGACATCCCAAAGAGTTTCACAACCAATGAAGTACTGTCCAAGTGCAGTCACTGTTATAAGGTAGACAAACTGAGACCGCTAATACTCGCACAGAAAAGTTGCACAAAGGACGATGAGATAGATGAGCAGATAATCTGCTCTGGGTGGCGTTGGTTGAGGGATAACTGTTGGTCAGGACAGCGGGAGAAACTTCCCTTGCCCCTTTTCAAGGAGTGCAATGGGATCCTTTCCATCCAACAGCCATATGGGGCCTTCATTTAAGAACATAAGAAATAGGAGCTAGAGTAGGCCATTTGGCACGTCGAGCCTTCTCCGCCATTCAATAAAACCATGGCTGCTGTAATCTTAGGCTTAACTCCACTTCCCTGCCTGCTCTCCATAACCCTTGACTCCCTTATTGTATAATGCCTCATCTGAAAGACAGCTTGAACCCATAACCTTCTGACTCAGAGGCAAGAGGGCTACCACTGAACCGCGGCTGTCACTTGGAAAGGAAATTAACCAGCGATCAGTGCAGCCCACGATCTAAACGTACTGGACCCCACAGCCCTCACAGCTGTTGGATTTTAAATTATGAAGACTATAGGGGGAAACCTGAAAATATTATTGTGTTGCAAATAAATTGGAGAAGTAAAGCGCAACTATAATAGGGATTAAGCGATTTAAAAAAAAACACACACACACAATTTGCTGAAGATGTAGTATAATTCATCTAGTGTCCCAGCTGGTGAATTACACTCACAATATTGTAATGAACTATAAAGAAGCACCCAGGATAAATCCCAACAAATTTACGCTTTTTGCATTAACTGTCTTGCATAAGCCAGTTTACCTGGCAGTGTTTTCTGCTGCACCATCTGCCAGGGAACTCTGGTGCAAATTGAAAGAGTTTTATTAATTCATTACTGAACCTGCTCGACAACCAATTTAAATTTCCCACCACATATTGTTGTGTTAGGAGTCATACTGCTGCGAAAGTGCCAGACAATGAAGCTTTCAAAGCAATTGTGCAAAAGTGTCTGCAATATAGGAAGTCCCTGATGATTGGATTTTTTTTCCATCTGGCTGTCAAGGCTTTGGAGAGTGTGGTGAAGAGATTTACCAGAATGATATCAGGAATATGGAGGATTTCAGTTATGTGGGGAGGCTAGAGAAGCTGGGATTGTTCGCCTTAGAACAGAGAAGGTTAAAGACAGATTTAATCGAGGTGTTCAAAATTATGAGGGGTTTTGATAAAGTAAATAAGAAGAAACTGTTTCCACTGGCGGGAGCATCGGTAACCAGAGGACACAGTTTTAAGAAAATTGGCCAGAGAACCAGGGAGTGATTACTTTTTTTTTACGCAGCGAGTTGTTATGGCTGGAATGCACTGCCTGAAAGGGTGAGTGAAGCAGATTCAGTAACTTTCAAAAGGAAATGGGATATATCCTTGAAAAGGAAAACATTGCAAGGCTATTGGGAAAGAGCGGAACTATTTGGAGAGCTCTTTCAAAGAGTTGGCACAGGAACAGAGTTGGCCTATCTCTGAAATTCTATGAGCTTTCCATTTGCCCTGCTCTGCTGGGTACAAACTCAAACTCATGGCGGGATAGAGTTCTGCCGGCTGCCCACCTGTATCTTCCCCAAGTAGCATTGTTCATGTGTGAGCCTAGATAATGAGCTTCAGCAGAATATTTAACCATGGGAGGGGGTGTGATGGGAGTGGGGTGGGGGAGGGGGTGCATCACAGCAAAGTCCTACCCTCACGTGATGTCTCTATGCATGCAGCGATCATCGATTAGAAATGGAAATCTCAGCTGATTTGCCTCCCTCTATAGTTAAGTATTTTGTGCGCTTCTCATTGGGCGCAAACGTGTTTTCGCCCGGGGGGGGTGGCAACCGGCTCCCGCGAAATTGCGCGGGTGTTAGCCGAGGCACGAATGCAGTAGCTCTGCGCCTCGCTGATAGCGCCCTGGGATGCTGCGCCAGCGATGATATCATCGCCGTGCACGGCAACCCCTTTCCGCCCCGCAGCCTCCGTGGGCAATGTATGTGCCAGCCTCGTGGGTCGCAAACTAGGCTGCGCACACATCGCGGGGCAAAAGTTAAAGGGGAGGTGTGCTCCACGCGCCGCCATTTTTTTTCCCAACTCATCGGTCGGGCCGCTGTCACGGTGTCTGGGCCGCGATCGTGCAGCATAGCACTTCGTTTTAGTGCCGGGCTGCGGCCATGGCACTCCGTATCCCTGGTGGCCCAGTGGAGGCCATCAAAGGGCCTGCAGAGCTCGCAGCGTCCCTCCACTTTAACAGAAGGGATGCGCCAGCGCTACATGGAGAAGCCGTGTCACGCCCCTGATCCCGCCCAAAAGGACATTGCGCTCCATTTACTGTGAGGGATGGTAACCCCAATTTTGCCTCCGGGGCGGGACTTCTGTACCAGCCCCGGAGAGGTTACCGCCCCCAACCGGGTTGATAGCCAATTTCGGCCACCATATGTCTTGAATTCTTTGTCCCTATTGTGCTGTAACATTTGACTATTTCAATGCTCTCCTGGCTGGCCTCCCATCTTCCACCTTCCCTAATAAGCTGATCCAAAACTCTGCTACCAGTATATTCTAACTCTCGGCACGTCCTGCTCACCTATCACCTTTGTGCTCGTTGACCTATATTGATTTGGAGGTATTCCATGGCCTCTTCCGTCCCTATCTCAGTCAACTCCTCCAACCCTCTGAGAGCTCTGTATTCCTCGAACTCTGACCACTTGTCCTTCCCCCACTTCTTTCGCCCCTCCATTGGCAGCCATGTCTTCAGCCATCTAAGCACTATGCTCTGAAATTCTCTCCCTAAACCTCTCTGCTGCTCCACCTCTCTCTCCTCCTTTAAGACCCTCCTTAAAACCTATCTCTTTGATCAGTCTTTAGGTCTCCTCCTTTGGTTTAGAGTCTGTGATTATGCTCCTGCGAAGTACCCTGGGCCTTTTTACAATGTTAAAGGGGTTATATAAATGCAGGTTGTTGTAATATGTTAAGTTTTTATGCCAGCTATTGTATAATTAAAGCAATGTTTTTTTTTATTTTCCAGCATATTGTGAACATATTAAAATTTATAAAATGTCACTTTCCTTTTAATTCAAATGAAGCTACTAAAGCCTTGATAAAATTGTTAATCAGAATAAAGATATCTAAAAATTGTTCATTATAAAATACTTTAATTAAAAGCCGAGTGGTGGGAAGGACTAATATTTTGAAAGGAGACCGGCAGCTATTTAATTATTGAGCGAGAAACCATCTTTTCTCTTCCACTAGATGTTTTCTGTGCACATTATTTACCCAGCTCAACCAAGGCTTTGACAGAGGTTTATAGTTAGATTGTCTACCCCATCTTGGGTAGTGAGTGATTTGGGGCCTAAGGGAGACTTAAAGAGAGATAATTTGGAAAAGAAAAATAGAGGTCAAAAAGTAAAACATGACTAGGCCACTTTGAAAAAAGGATACAGGCAATGGCAGTTGTGGTTGGATCTGACACTCAAAACACTCTGCTTTTGGCATAATGGGTGGTCAGCACACTGAAGAAAGACAAGGAGATGTCCTGGTTATACCCCACCTGGAGTACTGTGTTCTGTTCTTTGACAGCACCTCCCAAGCCCACAACCTCTACCACAAGGTCAGCAGGCACATGGGAACGCTATCCCCTCCAAGTCACACACCATTCTGACTTGGAAATATATCGCCGTTCCTTCATCGTCACTGGGTCAGAATCCTGGAACTCCCTCCCTAACGGCACTGTGAGTACCTTCAGCCCACGGAATGCAGCAGTTCATGAAGGTGGCCCACCACCACCTTCTCAAGGGCAATTAGGGATGGACAGTAAATGTTAGCCTTACCAGCGATGCCCACATCCCAGCAACGAGTAAAGAAAAAAGTTCTGGGAACCGCAGCTTAGGAAGGATATATTGGCCTTGGAACGGGTGCCGCACAGATTCACCAGATGATAGAGGGTCAAATTATGAGAACTTAGCTTAGATTGCCTTGAGGATTGAAGATTGAGGGCTGATCTGATCGAGGTGTAGATACAAAGAAACTATTTCTTCTTCTGGAGCAGAATCTTAAAATTCGGGATAGGCCATTTAGGAGGGAAATCAAGAAGCACGTTTTCTCACACACAGCACTAGAAATGTGTGAAAATCCCAATTTCAGAAGAGCACCATTGAAAACAGTGTAAGTTATTCCCCTCCCACCTTATACAAACTGCCTTTCTGGCTTCGCTATGATTGCCAAATTCATCCTGATTTGTAGCCATTTTGTGCTGTAGACCAACACCACCTGAGTTTGAGTTGGGAATAACTCAACTCATTTCATGTGGAGCCATTACATTCAGCATTAGTTTGGTTTGGACTTAAACTTCCATCCCAGAGGTGAGAGTACTGTTATGTATTCAACCCTTTGCATGACTCCTGATCACCAGAGGGCCCACCTGTTGGAGTCCCAAGGGATCCCAGCATCACTTGGGAGCACAGTATATAAGCAGGCCACCCACGAGGTGCCTACACTCTGGAGTCTTATTAAAGGAGCTAAGGTCACACTTGCTCATTGTACACAGTACTCAGTTTCATCCTTTATTATGAGTGTATCAATTGATGACGAGATAACGAACAACCGCACGAAAATGCAAAGAACAGTCGGTATCCTGGAGAAGGCAATGCACCCAGAGAGGCACCGCTAAGTTTGTGGTTGTGGCCCTCCAAACTGTGGTCGAGGATCCACGTAGACTATGCGGGCCCATTTCTAGACAAAATATTTTGGTTGTCGTGATCGCTTACTCAAAATGGATTGAATGTACAATAATGTCTGTAAGCATGTCCACGGCCACTATTGAAAGCCTACGAGCCTTGTTTACCACGCACGGCTTGCCTGATGTCCTAGTCAGCGACAATGGGCTGTGCTTCAGTGCTGAATTCAAGGAATTCATGACCCACAACGGGATTAAACATGTCACATCTGCCCCGTTCAAACCCGCATCCAACGGCCAGGCAGAACAGGCAGTTCAGACCATCAAGCAAAGCTTGAAACATGTGTCGGAAGGCTCCCTACAGACCCAGTTATCCCGTGTGCTACTCAGCTACAACACCAGACCCCACTCACTCACCGGGGTTCCCCCAGCCGAGCTGCTCATGAAAAGGGCGCTTAAAACAAGGCTCTCTCTTGTCCACCCTGATCTCCATGATCACGTGGAGGACAAGTGGCATCAACAACGTGTGTACCATGACTGCGCAAGTTTGTCACGCAATATTGAGATCAGTGATCCCGTGTTTGTGCTCAATTATGGACATGGTCCCAAATGGCTCGCTGGCGCGGTCACAGCCAAAGAGAGGAGTAGAGTGTTTCAGGTCAAATTGGCCAATGGACAAACGCACAGAAAACATTTGGACCAAATCAAATTGTGGTTCAGCAACAGCTACAAACAACCTGAAGAGGACACCACCAACTTTGACCCTCCAACACACACACACAAGTGGCAACTGACATCATGGTTGACCACGAAGCCGAACTCATCATCTCCAGCAGTCCGCCAGGCCAGCTGCCCAACAGCCCAGTGAAGAACTGACCAACCCACCCACACCCGCATTTGTACTGAGACGATTGACAAGGGATCGTCTCACCTTGTAAATAAGTGTACTGTTGACTTCACGGGGGAGTAATGTTATGTATTTAACCCTTTGTAACCTGCATGACACCTGACCACCAGAGGGCCCACCTGTTGGAGTCTCAAGGGATCCCAGCATCCCTTGGGAGCACTGTATATAAGCAGGCCTCCCACGAGGTACCTACACTCTGGAGTCTTATTAAAGGAGCTAAGGTCACACTTGCTCATTGTACACAGTACTCAGTTTCATCCTTTATTATGAATGTACCCAGGACAACTTCTGGGAGATATTCTGTTGCTTTTATCTTTTTTGATGTTCCTTTGTTCTTTTCGATAGTTGAAAAATGTTCTGAATGAAGCGCTGCTAACGTGTACATTTTACTTCTCTCCTCCTGGTCATGTCGATCTCCAGTCTTTGAAGAGCCAGAGGATCCCAGCAACCGGTCGTTCTTCTCGGAGATCATCTCCTCAATATCAGACGTGAAGTTCAGCCACAGCGGGCGGTATATGATGACAAGGGATTACCTCACCGTCAAAGTCTGGGACTTAAACATGGAGAACAGACCGATAGAAACGTATCAGGTACTTGTCAAACGGAGTCTGGGAAAGGGGCGAGTAGATAGTAATTTAACTGAGGTGTACAGCCAAAATCATAAACCATGAGAGAAAAGGTTCTGGGGTCATTCAGTAGACCACAGTGTTGAAATGAGCCTTATAACTTTGTATCTGTCATCAGAAGCTTCTGTTTATTACATCAGTGTAGACAATGGTTTCAGAGCTAAGCTAAGGCTCATGATAAGTTTGACTGAAGACTGCGAGAAGCTATTATGTCAGTACAGGTTGAACCTCTCTTATCCGGCACCCTCGGGACCTGGCCTGTGCCGGATAAGGGATTTTGCCGGATGAGGGGAGGTCATGTTAAATTGGATGGTACAGGTACTGAGCAAGGGGATGTCGGGGCTGGCTGGCTTGGAGCTGGGAGCGCAGCAGAGAGATCATGTGCAGCGCGGGGGGGTGTGAATCGCGGGGTCAGGCCAGCAATCGCGAGAGGAAGGACTTCAATGCGTTCAATTTGTTCATGTCGGAGCAGTCGGGAATGGTGCCGGACGAGGGGTGGTGCCAGATAAGGGAGGTTCAACCTGTACTGTAAATTTTTAATGCTTCATGATAGTAAAGTTAGAGGGAGAGAAATTTGGGAGTGCCCCTTTTGAGGCACCAGCTTTTAAAAGTAGAAAAAATCAGCGCAGGCACTAATCTTTTTCTACTTTAAAAAGATACGGGGTTAGCACTCCAGGAAGGAAGTGGAACGCTAAATCAAGTGCTCCACTTCCTTCCTGGAGCGCAAGAGGCAGCAGGCAGGGCAGTATGTGTGCAATGCTACACAATGGGCGGTGCAGCACTGCCACATTGAAAGGCTGCTTCCATCACTTAAAGGGAAGGGCCATCACTGCAAACTCTGCAAAAGAAAAAAACTCACCTGGACCCTGACGGCAGCCGCGATCCAGCCCGATGAACCCGATGCACTACATCAGAGTGCCGGGCTGATCGATCGAGGGCAGGACCCAGCAACAAAACCTGAAACAGATGATTTACCCCACTTACCCCAGCCACGCCGCCTTTAAGCATCACTCCTGAAGCACTCGGCCTCCCAATGAACGCCTCCTGCAGCTGCCGGTGTTTTCGCCCGGCGATGCTGCAGGGGACGGAACCCAAGTTTGGGTCTGGGGCGATGCGCACGGCGACGACCTCACGATTTCGGGGCAAAGGAAATCGGGAAGCAACGCTGTACTGCCGCTGTAATCCCCTTGCCAAATATGGCGGGAGTCAATGTTATCGCCATGCTCGGTCAGTACCTGGTTAGCGCCCTGTTATCGCCCCCCCCCCCCGGAGGCAATAATGTGAGGCGCTGAGGAGGCAAATTTCTCTGCCAGATTGTCTTGTGATCGGTAACACCTCTTTCAGCTATGGACTCCAGCCCCTCTCTCGCTCCCTATCACAGCCTTTCTTGTAGTGTTATCATTACCACAGCGGACAAACCTTCTCTGAATACTCCTCTTTCTGCTCCAATGCTGTGCCCTCTCGCTCATTCCTCCTCTAGCCCTTGTTTTCAAAGCAAGGCTCTTTGCTAACGCATTTACATCTGGAAGAGGCAGCCCAGGTTCCTCGTGCCAGACAAACCAGCATGGAAGAGAAAAGCAAATTAACAAATAGGGTTAGGTGATGTCAAGCTTGGGTTGATCATCTGCACAAACTTGTTTGGGGGAGGCGGGGAGGGGAGTGAAGGTCTTAACCCGCGAGTAAGAGCCCTGTCTGTTCCAAGTGAGCTCCGTTCTGTCTGGAGTCGGCAGTCAGAATGGCTCGAATTACACTTGCAAAATTACTGATTACATAGGCAGGCAGGATCTAATTACACATTCCAGAGAAACTGCCGGGTGTGTCTTGTCCTGTAAGGGGACCAATCAGCAATCAGGACTTGTCATCCAAGGAGACCAATCAGAGCTTTAGGTATTGCAAATGAACGTGTCCTTCAGAATTCTGTGAATGCTCCAGCAGACGCGAAGTTACTAAAGAAAGACTTGCATTTCTGCTGTGCCTTTCACAACCTCAGGCTGTCCCAAAGCGCTTCACAGCCAGTGAAGTACTTTTGGAGTGTGGGTCACTGTTGTAATGTAGGAAACACGGCAGCCAATTTGCACACAGCATACTCCCATAAACAGCAATGTGATAATGACCAAATAATCTTTTTTTGGTGATGTTGGTTGAGGAATAAATATTGGCCAGAACACCAGGGAGAGATTTCCTGCTTTTCTTCAAAATAATGCCATGGGATCGTTAACATCTATCGGGGACGGGGCCTCGGTTTAACGTTTCATCCGAAAAACGGCATGTATTATATGTTAAAGTCTGTGGAGTGGGACTTGATCCCACAACCTTCTGACTCAGCAGCGAGTGCGCTACCCACTGAGCCATGGTTAACACCTAGTCCTGCAGGCCAGGAAGGTTCCAGCTTCACCACACTGTACTGAGTTAACTGATCTCTGCTGGCGTGCTGGTAAAATGTAACAATTTGCCACAGTACCCCTGGGTTAAGGAGTAGGGAATCTGCCAATGTCCCTGTATTGATCACCATCCAACAACCTTTGCTGGCGGTTTTAATTTTTTAATTTTAGCATCAAAAAATTCGAGGGAAAAAAATTAGAGCTTCAAAAAAAGAGCGGGGTAAATTTGGAGAAAATTTTTTTTTTTTATTTTGAAGATCATTAAACCTCAAGAGAACAGGTAAGAGACTAACGAGGCACAGTTAAGTGAAATGGATCATTGAATAGTCACCAAACATACAAGAGATGAAGGGATAAACCAAAGCATGAAATTTGTTCAGGCTTTGGAGCATGTAAGGTTGGATTTGAGGAAGCTTAATGATCCAGCTCCAATCCCACTAATAGGTGGAAGCCCCTGCAATTCTGCACTGTGGGGTCTAATGCAGCGAAAGATTTCATCGAGGAGCAAATTCCCAGCAGTTGCTCAATTCCATGCGTCGGTGGTTGACAGCAAAACACTTGGGTAATACATTTTAATAAGTTCCTTTCAATAATTCCAAATTTTCCCGGTATTTGTGAGGTTGCTGGGCGGATTAATACTTGAATTCTTCCTCCTGTTGTTACGCAGCCCGTGAGAAATCTCACCAAATAACTTTGCCTACAGTTGCTTCCCTTCCCAAATTTGGTGCTGGAAGTTGGATCAGGCGAGTAACGTCAGTGCCTGTGTCGTCGCGCAATGCACGTGACAGTCTCGCCAGTGACGCGCGCTCACCTCGGAGTCCGATAGGAGCAGGGAAAATTCTGCTCTACCGATCCAACAACACGGAAAAATCTGGGCATTTATTGACACGAATCAGTTATTATTGCCGTCTCCACTCCTCCCCTATTCCCGTACAGGGAGAGGGTGGGGGTGGAGAGGACCAGTTGTAAGGCAGGAAGCTGCCATTTCCGGCAGTCACTGGCATGCCTCCAAGGCAGTGGGATAAACGAATACAGGGTCGAGGCCGCGAGGGGCAAGTTTTGGGATGGACGTCAGGAAGGTTTAGAGGGGATTTGAGGGGGGTTTCTTCACGCAGAGTGTTGTGGGGTCTGGAACTCGCTGCCAGGAAGAGTGGTGGATGCAGAAACCCTCACCACTTTTAAGAGATGGTTGGATGGGCACTTGAAATGCAGCAACCTGCAGGGTTACAGACCTAGAGCTGGTAATTGGGATTAGACTGGATGACCTTTTGTTGGCCGACGCAGATATAATGGTAAGTACTGCAGGGAATAGAATACGGTCAAGGTGATCTCCTGGACTAGTTTCGATCACCTGGATGGGTAGGAGAGGAATCTTCCCAGATTTTTTTCCCCTAAATTGGCCTGGGGTTTTTATCTGGTTTTTGCCTCTCCCAGGAGATCACATGGCTCCGGTTGGGATGGCATATAGAATGTTTCAGTACAAAGGGTACCGCAGTTGTGTGAGGTGGACTGGTTGGGCTGGGTGCTCTTTGCCTTTCCGCCATTGTTCAATATTTATAGGTTTATATGTAACCTTCAGGGCTGCTGACCGAGGGCCGTGCGTGGACACGATGGGCCAAAGTGGCCTCCTTCTGTGCTGTAAATTTCTAAATTTCTATTTAAAAAAACGAGGTCTGGATTTTCAGCTTTGACGTTTTTGGGGCGATAATGGCAGCAGAGCGATAAAGTTTGCGCCCAGGAATAGTTTGCGCTTCAGTCATCAAAATGGGCAGCTGGGCCCTGCATAAGGGGGCGCAGCGCAAAGGGAGGCATGTACACCTCTCTTAGGGCATTAGGATGGAAACTCCCAAGCTAAAGAGCTGGACCGGGAGTGCTCCGAGAGACGCCGGGGGGTGGGGGAGGGCAGGGGAGGTCAGGGGAAGCTAAAAAGAAAACCACAAAACCATTCCCAAAACATTGCCCACGCCACCACAACACAAATCGCAAATAAAATTAAAAGGAAAAACAATCACACTTACCTTAGGAGTCCATTACTTATCTCTCCGCTGTCGGCATCGTTGCACCGCCTGATTTCCCAGGCAGATAGTGCGAGGCGCGCTTTGGGGCGGACGGGGCGGGCAAGAATCAAAACTCGCGCTGATGTCACAACCAGGGCGTTGCACACCGGGCGCAGCTCTTCCGGGCGGTGCTACTCAGCGCTGCCGCTAAACCGGACCCGCGGATCGCGCCGGAGGCTGACAGCCACCCTTGCTGCCGCTCCGGGGCAAAAAATGGAGCAGAGAGGAGCCGAAAATCTGCCCCCCACAGTTATAAAGGTGTCTAAGAATACCTTACGTGAGGAATTGCTGAGGGAAGTCTGCGCCTATTACCTGCTGATGCGAGGCTTCCATCAGAGCAGACTAGCAAGTTCGTGTTCAGTGACTTGTATGCGGTTGTTGCATTTGGGGAAATCATTCTTTCTGCCATTTCTAAAACAACTTCAAGGGTTAATGACCTGCTCACTTGGTATTGTGTATGTCCAATATAAATCGACCATGGAAATTTAAAATAAAGCTGCATTGAATGCTGGGACTACACTGCAGTGTCCCTCAGCACAGGCCAACATTTGGATGAGTAATAGATAGAGTAATAAGGAGAAATAGTTTCGACTGGCAGGAGGGTCTGTAATCAGAGGTCACAAATTAAAGAAAATTGACAAAAGAACCAGAAGGGAGATGAGAATTTTTTTTTAATGCAGCAAACTGTTACGATCTGGAATGCATGGCCTGAAAGGGTGGTGGAGGCAGATTCAACAGTAACTTTCAAAATGGGAATTGGATCTATACTTGAAAAGGAAACATTTTCAAGGCTATGGGGAAAGAACAGGGGAGTGTGACTAATTGGATAGCTCTTTCAAAGAGGCATGATGGGCCGAGTGGCAGCCTCCTCTGCTTTAAATGCCTTCTAATTGAAGAGTTCCCCCCCTTCCCCACCCACCCTGCAAATGTTATTTATTTTTCCAGATGGCTGACAGACCCACTGTGCCTTTCAGACATTTCCTGTTGTTTTATTTCCACACACCCTTACTGTGCCTGGCTGTGATCTCACCTTGTTTGGTGTCCCATTGAAGCTGTTTGGGCTTAGCCTCGGGTAAAGCACAGGTGATAACTATAGGTCTTTCATTCCAAATTTGTTGGGTTTTTTTGCTAAGCATGAAGTTGATGCGGTTTATCGAGGAGTATTGTGGGACATCTTCATTCTCGCACAATTGAATGAATGCATGACAGAAAGCCTGAGCCTGTTGATAGTGTACAAGACTCCAATTACCTGACTCCTCACTATCCTATATAAGGCTCCAAAAAGGCCAATATTGCCTTATTTAAACAACTGCTTATAATGGAGTATGTGCTGCCATTCTTCACATCATGACCTCAATTTAACCCAGAATTGAGCTGGTTGGATGCCATCGTTGTTTGCCCGAGGCAGGGTTTGCTTGGTAAATGAGGTTTGTCACTCACCCCAATGCCCTAGTGGATAAGAGTCCTGGACTGGGATGGCACTAAACAAAATAATTACATTTGCTAATTTTTGTAGAAGAAAATGGTTTTTGAAAGTTCATTATACACCCAGAAACCAGCTATGATCCATTCTGCTCCCCTCCCCCACCCTACGGCCTCAGTAGACTTGCTTCTCCATGATCTTTTGGGGTTCTGTTCATCGTTACAGGATGTTGCCGAGGTTTTAGTTCCATGCTGTTTTCTCTCCTTTTATAGCTCTCCTGTTGCAGGAGACAACAAATGTCTATCCTTGAATCCACCTAACCACTACTCCTTATCACACAATAGGTTCAGATGAAGAAGGGTCTTAAACCCATCTGATCTCTTTCTTCCAGAATGCCAACCCCATCATCTCCCCATGGTAGTATCTAAATGAATCTGGTGCCTGGTCTCAACCAGGTGTCAGCTTTGGCTGGTGATAGCACTCACGCCTCTGAGTCAGTAGGTCGTGGGTTCAAGCCCTCCTCTAGGTGGGTTCAAGCCCTCCTCTAGGATCTTAGCACATAATCTCGGCTTACACGTCAGAGGTGCCGTCTTTCGGATGAGGCGTTAAATCGAGGTACCGTCTGCCTTCTCAGGCGAATGTAAAACATGCCAAGGCACTATTCAGAGAGCACGGAAGTTCTCCTGGTGCCCTGGTCAATATTTATTCCTCAACCAACATCACTAGAAAAAAAAAATCTGGTCATCATCACGTTGCTGTTTGTGGAATCTTGCTGCTGTGCGCAAATTCCCTGAAATACAACAGTGACTACACTTCATAGTACTTCATTGGCTGTAAAGTGTTTTGGGACATCCTGAGGTCGTCAAAGGCACTATATAAATCAAAGTTGATTGTTCATTCAACTACCAGTCCCGGGCACCCCATTCTAGTTGTTTACTACTCTGTGTAAAGAAATATATTCTGGGGTCTATCTTGCTGGTCTCTCGTGCCCACTTGTCCTATAGTCCGTGTGTGTCTGAGAGCATTATTCTGGGTTTGTCTTCTCTATCACATTAATATCATATAAAGTGAATTGATCTTTAGCAATAGTTCAGAGTTCATGTACCAAGAGCTCCAAGATAACAATGGGGAAATTGAGATTAAAGAGTAATGTGGGATGTATAATCCAAAAAGGGTAATAGAATTGTGGAATAAATTTCCAAGGAAGGCCATTGAAGGGAACAGTATAAGTACATTCAGGAGACAATCAAATGTTTTTCTGGAGAAAAGAGATAAAAGGGTATGATGAGAAGATGGATAGATGGGGTTGAGATCTGTCAAACAAAGACAGGATTGTCAGTGAAATTATCTTTTCCTGTTCCCAAAAATTCTTAGAATTGTGCTTTGCAGATACTTATGCATTATGTAGATCTGTCATCGGGCTACGCAACACTGCATATCATTTTATAAGATTGTATGGTTGGATAGTTTGCCTGCAGAGGTGAGATGTGCACACTCTCCCGATGGCTCAGTGAGGAGCTGAACCCCACAGGCAGAAGGCTCCAGATTGAATTCCGGCTCTGTGCTGAGTTAGCTGATCGTAATCAGCCAACTGTCGGCCCACTACAGCCAACCTCAGCGAGCCTGGGTTAGTTACCACAGCTGACTCATGCCCAACAACCCTTGTTTTGCTGTCAACCACTGTCGCATATACGTGTGCACTTTGAGTAAGGCCAGGATCAGGCTCACCTATATGATGCTGGCTGTGGCCAAATAGTGAATGGTAAGCACGTGGGCCCATTCCAAGAGGCCGATTCCTTCACTAGAGGGTAATAAAGTTAGATTGGGGAAAAACTGAGTACAACCGATTCCCCAACACTTAATCATCCCTGTCACCCATGGTTACATGGGAGCACCTGCCATTCTTAACCCTATTTCTTTCCTGTTGGTCTTTTGTCAGGTGCATGAATATCTGAGGAGTAAGCTGTGTTCCCTCTATGAAAACGATTGCATCTTTGACAAGTTTGAGTGTGTGTGGAATGGGTCTGACAGGTAGGTGATGCTTTCGATTTGTCTTTGCAGGCCAGTGAAGTAGTCTGCATTTCTTACCCTTTCTACCTCGACTGGAGTGGTCATTGAAATGATCCCTCTGTAGGTCAAAGTTCAATTACTTCAGCTGCATCCCTACGGTGTAAATAAATTGGAAATGTGCATCCAATATGTTGATGTACTTAATCAGTTCTATAATATAATCTGCAAGAATGATCTACTGATAGCTTTGTAGGGTACGCGCACTGTGGATTATGGCACTGAACCTTATAGAGGAGCTGGTCCCTGGTTCGACATCCGTACTGTACCATTGGCCCCAGTACCCCTGCACTAGAGAGGGGAGAAGATACTCCTCTATTGCCACTCCCGATTACTATCAGTGACTCCTGCAATAATGTGTGAGGACAGGATCATGCTCTGCTGAGACGGCCACTACTGAAAAACACTCGCTGTCTAGGTTTGGGAAACGGTCACTTGATATGAGGTACCATACCCTGGCAAAAATCCGACTTCAGAAGAGGAAAATCTTTTGTTGAGGAAATCGCAGGGAAATTAATGGATTTTGTGCATATGGATTTGCAGAAGGCATTTGATAAGGTGGTACATAGGAGACTTGTTACGAAAAAATAAGCTACATGGTATTAAAGGGAATATAGCCACATAGAAATGGCTGAGGGACAGAAAGCAAAGAGTAGGGTAAATGTTGCTCAGATTAGGGTAAAATTTATGATTCTATGATCACTTTCTTGCTTTTGTATTAAATGAACTCAACTATAAAATGCAGAATCCCATTTGGTGTTTTTAATGGCCTTTTCTAGCTATGCCCCTCCCTATCTTTGTAACCTCCTCCAGCCGTACAACCCTCTGCGCTCCTCCAATTCTGGCCTTTTGAGCATCCCTGATTTTCACCATTGGTGGCTGCCTGGGCCCTAAGCTCTGGAATTCCCTCCCTAAACACCTCCGTCTCGCTACTTCTCTAGGTCGAAAAGGCACGCCGCTACCCTAATCTACTTCATTTTAGTAATTTTTGTTACCATTTTACAGCACAGAAGGAGGCCATTCAGCCCATTGTGAAAAAAATCTGTGCTCCCTGATTAATAACCAGGAAAATAGGTCCTTCCTATCCACTCTAACTAGACCCCTCATAATATTATACACCTCAAATGATGTATGAATTTGTGAAAACATTGATTAGGCCACAGTTGCGTACAGGTCAGAGCATCCAATTATAGGAAAGCTATTGCAGCCATGAAAAGGGTACAGCAAAGGTTATAATGAAGACAGGTGTGAAAAATTAGGGCTCTGTCACTAGATCAGAGAAGATTAAGTGGGGGCATCGAATAGAGGTTTTCAAAACTATGAAAGGTTTTGAGAGCGTCAGATAAAATATTATTTCTATGGTTGCCAAACAAGGGGCCATAGAATATCACTAGAAGAATGAAGGGGAAAGTTTAGAACATTTACTTTTGCACAGAGCGTTATTAGAACATGTAAGACTTTACCACAAATGGAAAAGGAGGGAGCAAACTATAGCATTATTTAAAAGAGAATTGATAAGGAAGAAGAAATTAAAAACACAAGGATACAGGGAAAGGTTAGGAAAATGGGGTTAGCATAGACAGATGCAGTTGAAGAGCTAGCACAGGATACAGGAATTGATGGGCCGAACAGTATCCTTCGATGCTGTCATTTCTATGATCCTAAGAGGGGAGAAACTGGCAACAAAAAAAACTAAAGTGAAGTAGATTATTTAAAAATGAAAATAATGTTATCAAATGGGAATGCAGAGGGAGGAATTGGAAAGAAAGGCCAGTTTAAAATTATAAAGACATTGGGGAGTCATATTGACTTTGTCCGATAGTGTAACACAGGTGATGAAGAATTGACAGCCCGTCTTACATCCCTCATGTTTTTATTAATTTCTCTTGACTACTGAGGGGCTGCTGCATTGTCAGAGGAGTCATTAGGTGCAATATTAAAAATTTTTTTTTTTGATCAGCCGGATGTGCCTTATATGTATGGAATCCCATCTCCATATTTAAGCATCTCCAACCTATCTGTTGAAAAATCCACGCGAGTTGAGGCTCCACTTGCTTGGTGTGGCATGCACACTTGGGGTTACAGCCGCTTGCCTAAAGCTAGAGGTCGGTAGAGACCCTCAAGTGTGAACAGGGGCCCGGCTGGAGTTTAACCAGTCAAAACTTTGCCACTTACCAGTACAGAGTGTCCTGCTGCTTGTCCGTTGAGGGCCACACTAATTTTTAGTGCCTTGGTCTATCCCCTACCCCACCTTATAGACTCCACTGGTGAGTCAGGTTGACTGGAGTACCATGGACCTACCTGACCCACGCATCATATGACTTGGTTCCGAGCTCCCATCAACCGGTATCCCATCATCGTGGAGGCACGACTATCCCCATTACCCCATTTTCCCCTCCTCCCCCAAGAAGCATAGTCACTAGTGAGATCTCTTTTAGCAGCGAATTTTCCCAATATTCTGGCCAACATTTCTCCCTCAACCCACGCCACCAAAGACACATTAACTGGTCGTTCATCTTTGTCCTGTACATGAAAAACATGAAGGTGTTTTTTGAAGGTACGTGAAGTTATATAACCATAAAGCCTTCCTTTCTTTCCCCCCACCCCGCACCCCCCGCCCCCCCCCCCCCCTGTGTTCATCTGCTTCACAGCGTGATCATGACGGGCTCTTACAACAACTTCTTCAGAATGTTCGATCGCAACACAAAGCGGGATGTCACGCTGGAAGCATCACGGGAGAACAGCAAGCCCAGAGCAATCCTCAAACCTCGCAAAGTATGCATGGGAGGGAAAAGGAAGAAGGACGAAATTAGTGTCGACAGTTTGGACTTCAGTAAGAAGATTCTGCACACGGCGTGGCATCCGTCAGAGAATATCATAGCAGTAGCCGCCACAAACAACCTCTATATATTCCAGGACAAAGTGAACTAGAACATTTGTTTGACTGGTCACCTTAGCACTGCGTACAATTAAACATCAAATGATTATTATTATTTTTTAAAGGAAAACTTGCCCTCTGGAATTAATCCTAACAATTGTTTTTTGTCAAGTTGTCTGTCTTAATGAAGCTGTGGTGCCTTTTGGTATGTGGATCTGTAATTCCCATGATGCATCTGTTCTAGAACAAAATGGCTTCTGTTTGAGACACTGAATTTCCATCTAATTCTTCTGGCTTTTAAAGCTGTAAATATTCGACACTGACTTGTAAATTTTCTTCCCCCCCCCCCCCCCCCCTCACCCTTGTGGAAATAGGGATAAACTTTTATGTTTTGTGTATTTTATTTCTCCTCAGCTGCTAATGCCTTGGACATTCTTTATCCAAATAATCTTATTTGCACCGATTGACAGCTGCTTCCGGAGGGCGTCAGATGTTAGAGTGTACGTTTATATTTTTAAGTTTTTTTTGTTCTCCATAAAATGCGCCCCTCCTGTTTCTACGCACACTGGGATTGAGAGTAATTTCAGGTGTTTGTCAGCATAATATAATGAGCGATGTTTAACGAATCAGGGAATTTTCAACGCAATTCCTCTAACAGAAATCTCTTATTTGTGAAATGACCCGAGCAGTTTTGTAGCTCAGTATATGAAAGAATGAATTTACTTGCATTGTTGAACAAGCAAACTAGAAAACGTTTATGTTAACTATACTAATGCCAATTTGAAAATGTAATTGTAGATTTTTAAAGCCCCGAGACTGTCGGGGCTTTTGTAGGTAGAGTTTTTCAAGTTTTACATCTAATAATGGGAGTAATTGCATATAATGACTGAACAGGTTTTACTTTTAAATTATGTCCTAATTATGTCAGATCTCAGAATTGTCTTTCCACCCCTTCCCCGCCACTGCCCCCCCCCCCCCCACTCCCTCCCCTTGATAGAAACATAAGGAATAGGAGCAGGAGTGGGCCATTTGGCCCCTCAAGCCTGCTCTACATTCAGTAAGATGGCTGAAAGTTATGTTCTGGTATAAATTTCTTTGAAATGTCTTCTGTTAATATTGTCCTGGTGGTTTGCACACAATTTCCTCAGTTTGGTTCTTGTAGAGCTAGGTATAGAATGTGTAGTTTCTGTTTCTTAAAACCAGGGGTATTCATTTTAACTGACACTACACCAGAATAAAGCTACACTGTCCTGTCAGTATTGACTGAAGGTTTGACTGGAGCCTTTACCAAGATGGGAGATATTCTCTTTTTAAATATATGTATATCTATGTATGATCAAGCCTCAATCTTTTACTTGTCCCAAGCTTTTGCTACGGTGAATACAGTTCAAGTAGATTTAGCCGTGCTTCCCCCTATGGCTCAGTTGGTAAAGGCAGAGGGCTACCTAACTATGCGTCAAGTTAGTTGAGCTCAGCTGCATCCACAACCATTAAACTTGATAGACCCCCCAGATTAGGGAGAAGGGAGAGAAAAATCAGCCAAAGCTCTTGCTCTTAATTGCTATGCAGTAACCCTTGCTGGAAGCTGTGCATGTATGAACATGGGCGGGGCGGGACGGTTGAGGACAGGACCAGGCTTGACGGTGTTGCCCCCTGTAGTCGAATAGCTCACCAACACTTGGCTAGGTTCCAATGCGAAGAATTATCACCCTGGCCAGGCACTGGAGGGTGCCTGGCATCCCTGGAATCATGCCACAGAAAAATATCAACGCATTCAGGGGAAGGAGTAAACATCTTTATTTCTTACAAAAAATGCAATCTTTTTACAGCAACAATCCAGAATCAAATCTCAAAAATAAACACTGTTTAATTAGATTCAGCCAAAAATAAAATGAATACCTAATGTTCCACTATTTTTTAAAGGTGCATTTAAACAAATGCTTTAAACGGATTTATTTAAGTTTTAGTAAGCATTCAGGTGTAATTCAATGTTTAAAAATAAAATTAGGTGACGATTTTTGTATTATGTAACACATGAACAGCCAGGTTCACCAGCCCCTAATCCGCGATGGATGAATTTTTTTAAACAAAATGCTTTGGAAGCGGGGCCTATAAGCTGTTTGGTAAATAACTTGGCATTTCGTTGGATAGAGTCTGAAAGTTAATATTTACACAGAACATTTGTTAGCTATAGTTTCAACTCTCCCCCTTGATGAGTCATAATCCCCAAAGTATCAAGTCAACACTGGTGCAATGTGTACTTAGTCAGCCCAGATAGCAGTAACGAGGAGGGATGAAATTGAAACACAAAATCTGTCACCAATTACCAACTATTGAGGAGTTGCACAGCAGTGTTTAAATCTTTCAAATTTACCTCCTATCGCTGAGCTTTTTCAGCATGCTCTTGGAAAATAGTCATCCAGAAACAGGAGTAAAAACGCACACACCAGCAACAGCCACTTCAGTCGCCTGATACGACTTGTGCACCCATCCATGCCCATTCATTTGCATAAGAGATGTTTTTACATATTGTATAGAGTCTACAGCACAGAAACAGGCCATTTGGCACAACGGGTCCATGCCGGTGTTTATGCTCCACACGAGGTCCTCGCAGCCTACTTCATCTCACCATACCCTTCTATTCCTTTCTCCCTTATGTGCTTATCTAGCTTTCCCTTAAATGCATCTATGATGTTCGCCTCAACTACTCCACTCTCTGGGTGAAGAAGTTTCTCCTGAATTCCCGATTGGATTTATGTGACTATTTATGGCCCTTAGTTTTGGTCCCCCCACAGGTGGAAATTACTTCTCCATATCTACCCTATCAAACCCTTTCATAATCTTAAATGCCTCTATCAGGTCACCTGAGCCTTCTCTTTTCTATTAATTAATTAATTTTAACCCTCAAAATCTCCAAATATCCCAGCAAATCGCAGCCTCCATTGATCCAGACCAAGATACTCAAAGGTCAGAATTCAATTAAAAATACCCAATTGAACCTGTGTTCATTCTGCCCAGCTTGTTGCCCATTATTCTCGCCTTTTTCTGTATCTGTCATTTTTTACATTATTTTTTCCTCCCTAGATCGATTTGTTTTCTACACGTTATTTTCCTCGTACAATCCTAACTTTAAAAGTGTTTAATTACTTTCTTCAGACCTCCCGGCTTCCACTGGCCATTTTGTAACTTTTCCAAAAGATGAGAGGAGGGTGTAGGGGAGGGTGAAATTAGTCTCAGGTGATAGAGCAGAAACAGGCGATAGTGAATCAGCTGCCTATCTTACACCACGCCCGATTTTCTCATCCATTGACATCATTGAGGGCTGCTGATTGGCTACCAGCCGTGGCTCAGTTCGTAGAGCACTCTCGCCCGGAGTCAGCAGGTTGTGGGTTCAAAACCACTCCAGAGACATGAGCACAAAATCTAGGCTGACACTTCCAGTGAAGTACTGAGGGAGTGCTGCACTGTCGGAGGTGCCGTCTTGCAGATGAGACATTTAACCGAGGCTCCATCTGCTCTCTCAGGTGGACGTAAAAGATTCTATGGCGTTATTTCAAAGAAGAGCAGGGGAGTTTTCCCTGGTGTCCTGGCCAATATTTATCCCTCAACAGCACTAAAACAGATTATCTGATCAGAGCCTGAATGGGTAAAATACATTGCAGCATCAAAATTAGCACTAAATCGCAATAACTACTCGAACAATTCGATCAGTTAATTGAGAAACTGTGCATTTACTTAATCCTTTTCAATTGCCTTTTATAATATGCCTATTATACTGGTTATCATTTATAACATGGCTGAACTGTGAGCAGGCACTTACTCTTAACTAATGATCATGATTTATAACATGGTTGAACAGTGATCACTAATTCCTAACTAACAATTGCCCACTGAAGTTAGCGCAGCTTTGTAAAACCCCAACCTGCTTACTGAGGATGCTGCCTCTCAGATTGAGTTCTGTGCTCTCTCAATCAGTGGACTTGAAGTTAAACACTGTTTACATATGCACTGCGGTGTATGACTGAGCCATGCACCCCCAGAAGGTCAGAGTTCAGCCCTGCCCGGTTAGTCCATTTCACTGGAGATGGAGATAAGGTTGCTACAGTCCAACTCAGTGCCCTTGAATGAGGGAAGCAGGGAAATCGGCCAGGATTGCCGCTCAGGATCGCTGTCCAATGACCATGGCTGGGAAGTGCATGTGTGGAAGTTGGTCGGGAACAGGATCTGACTCGACTGTGATGCCTCCCTGGGTCAAATAGCCGCTGACTCTCACTGCCTAGGTTCCTGCACAAAAAATGGAAACTTGGATGCAGTGCTGGAGAGCGTGGATGGAACTGCAAGTCCGTGGCTTCAGAAGAAATAAAAATAAAAATTTGTACCCTGTATTGCGACAATAATGTTTCAAAAATGAATCTTCCAGCCATGGTCACTGGATAGCGGTCCTGAGAGCGGGAATCCCACTGATTTTGTTTTTTTTGTTCCCCTCCCTCCCTCGTCAAAGGGTGTTGAGGCCAATTGTAGTACCCCTATCTGCATCCTGACTGAAATGGGTACGGATCAAGAGCTGAACTCTGACCTACTGATCTATATTGGGGTGGGGAAGGGGGTTAGGAAAAGCCTCACCCCCACCCTCCCCCCTCCCCATGCATATTTTCTTGTTCCTTACTTCTTAATACTCCTAATGCACTCCTACATCACAGTAAGGAGTGTTCACACATTCCAAGCATTTAAATCAACCCCTTCCTCAGCTCATTTTAAAGCAGGTTTTGGCCCAGCACATCCTTAAACAGTCAATTCAAGACAGGTTGTATCCACAGTCCTAACTCTCAGCAGAACCAGTAAGAGTGGCTAATCTTGCTGCATAGGGCAATTTTGAATGAGGCTTTCAGGCCATGTCAGCGCTCGCCTCGTGCACTTCAAACAAAAGTTGCTGGATCATTCAAACCGCAGAATTTTACAGTACGGAAGGAGGCCATTCCACCCTTCATGCCTGTGCCGGCTCTCTTGACAGAGCATCATCCCACTCCCCAGCCCTATTTTCCCCCCATAATCCTTTTCAATTTTACTTTTACAAATATTTATTCCCTTTCTTTTTAAAACCTATTGTGGATTCTGTGGGACATTCCATATTCTAACAACTCTTTGTTTTAAAAAAAACTACAACCTCTCCTGTCATTCTGTCGAGTTATCGACTAGCTGAAAGTATCTTTTCACCATTCACCTAATCAAAAACCCTCATAATTCTGAGCACCTCTATTAGATCTCCTCTGTGCTGGTGACATTAAGCTTTTTTTCCAGGAAACAGAAGAGATATGTAATTTTAAAACTACTGTTGGCTTCCTTAACCGACAAACACTTAGTGTCCTTGTGTGATGTTCCTCAGCCCCCTATGTTAACAGAAGCCGGACTGTTCAACCTGTTTACTTTAAATGAGTTAACCGCCTCCATTAAAATGATGAACAGGGCGATTGTGCGTGAACCCGTGAAGCATTCATCCCCGAATCTTAACCAATTCACTTCTAGACTATTGTACTGAATATAGGGCTGGTCCAAACTCTCATCTGTTTCAATAGTCACTTTCCCACATCCCAAAACAGCAGGCCTGTATTTCATGGACCACTGCCAAAGGACACTGTGCCCATGTGTGCCCAGAGACTACTCGACAAACACCAGAACCAAGACACAAAGGTACCTATCTACCTGCTACTTGATCAATAGGAGAGACACCAGTGTTGGTGTCCAATGCCATATACTTGTTTCTATAAGTGTACAATTAAAAGGAGAGCGGGCGGGGTCTATGTCAGTATTTTTTTCTTTTTCAAAAAACACAAGTGAATTTGCAGTCAATGATTCTGTTCTGTACCGCAATGTTTTTTATTGCATGTTAACTGCCAGGCCCTTTTTTGAGGGGGGATGGGAGTCGGGGTGGGTGGGTGGGGGGAGGGGGGGTCATGGATGTGACTAAGGTACCACCCTGAGCTTTAGGACATGCTGTGGCTGTTTTGTGTTAGGGGCTTGACCGACTGGTAAAAGTGCTTTCTATATTGGGGAGGGGAAGGGCAGGCGGGGCTGGCTCTTTATTGTATGGGTCAAATGATTCGGCTGGTGTACCTTTGTCCTTGTTACTGTCTGCTTTGTTTCTTAAAGAATAAACTGTTTGCAGCTAAGGCTGCTTCATGAAGTGCGAGAGTTGCAGTGTTTTGTTCAAATGATGTGCTTTTATCTTGATACCATCAAAGAGAGAGTGGCCATCTGCTGCCCCATTCAAGGGTGTCATCAATTCTGACTTGGCAAACTTGAGACTTTCTGTTTCTACAGGTGAGACAAAGCCCTCTGCAGAAAAGGTCAAGTGCTAAGGCTCACAATATTCAAAGTGTTGGGACACACAGCCAAACATTGGTGGTGGCAGGTCAAGACTCAGAGGGAGCAATTCCTTTGGTCTGCATTCTGCCTTCAAATATGAGTTCCCTCGTTGATTTGCAATGGGTCAAGCCTACTAGAAACCTGGCAAGAATGTAAAACAAATGGACAACATTCACATTGTAACTAGCAGACTTGCTTTGAAGGTGAATTGGATTACAAGAAGCATCTGGTGCCTTTCCTCCACCAGGCTAAGTGCTGGCAACTGGTCAATGCATCCACGGTCCTCATAAGGCTCTTTGTACTTGTGTCAGCAGATAAAAGTGGATTACTGTGTTTTTAAAAAAAAGCAGTAGGAGCTTATATTAAGGTAATGCGTCATTAGAATACTTAGCTCAGCCTGTCAAGAATGACACCAAACATCCAGCCAAAGCTAACACTTGTCTCCGAAGCAGGATTACCAAACGAACCTTACTCTCAGAGGCTTCATTCCAATTTCAGCAACAATCCACAGGAGTTACGCTATGCTACATGGCCATTTCCACAAGCAGACGCGAACAAACCAATACATTCAGGAGACCAAGACAGACTTCTTCTGCTTCCTTAGGAGTGAGTATCTGAGAAGATGGGGAAAAGCAGAGTGGCCAGTTTCTCCTTGTCACCCCCAACAGTGATGCCCAATTACAGGAGGTAGGCTGTGCCCCCATCAAGTTACTATAGTGTCTTAGGAGCACCAGACTACATCGCCCTCCAGAGATGTGAACCTAACACCTGAAGATAAGTTCCATTGTCAAGAGGCATTGTCGAGATGTACTGTATCAACATATGCTTCCTTTTGCACTTTGAGTAGTCATAAAATGGGTGGTGGCAGCTTAATTTTGACTTTGTGAATCCATCTGGCTACTTGGAAAACTATCTACAGAAGACACACTCACTCATGGGCTAGCCAGAAAAAAGAAGTAGTGTTGAAGAAGTAAGAATCATAACAAATTTTAATAGCCTCTTTCATTGGATCCCAGTTCTGCAGAAACCTAGTCCCACGCCCATATAGCTTAGATGTGCAGAGCAACAGTATGGAGCAAAGCATTGGAGGTAAAAAGAAAACTTGATTCCAAAATAAAAAGAGGAAATGTTCTACAGGTAGGTCAGCATCTGAAAGAGGCAGGTTGGTTAAGCTTTTGGGTAGAAGCCTTCACCGAACAAAAAAATAAGTGCCTGATGCTTGGCTTTCCTTCCAGGAGCAAGATCTTCGTAAGATAAACCCCATAGGCTTCTAAGGTATTGGTTTCAGCTATGTTTGTGATACAGGTGGTCCATGTGGCCGATACTGCTGGTGCAATGATTTCCTCGATATATCGGAAAGCACCTACTGCACCTCCCAAAGGATGTGTTGTCAAGCACCCGGCTGAAGCTGACCAACTCATAGTGGTGACAGATGTGTACATGGGTGGGATGTCTAACTTGTCTATGATATGTGAACCTAACCTTTGGAGAATACTGCTACATCTTTGGTAAGTACATTTCCTATTTCAAGACCTGCCAGAGTAGTCATTAGTTTGAGTAATTACTATTGCGTCATGTTGTGATATTAGCGATTTAATATTCATCTTGCATGTTCAGCAAAAGCTAGTGGCAAAATAGTTATACTTGCTTAGTAGCAAGTGTCAGCTGTGGCTCAGTTGGTAGCACTCTCGTCTCTGAACCAGGTGGTCATGGGTTCAAGCCCCACTCCAGAGACTGGAGCACATAATCTAGACTGACACTCCAGTGCATTACTGAGGGAGTTAGGCCCCTTATTTGCACGTGCAATGGGCCTGTTTCAGGCCAGGCCATGGACGGCTATAATTCAGCCTTTAACAATATGGTAGGCAGTGACTATCTGGTGTGGAATGTTTGCAAATACGCCGCTCGCCATATTGGACACTTAGGCCCTTGTTTTATGCCTGTAAAATGGGCATGACGGCAACAATTTTCTAGGCCAATATATAGTTATCTCCACATGCCATAGTTCCCAGCAGCCTCCCCCTTCAAAGTAATTTGTTTGCTTCAGATAAGGAATTATACATAAGACAGATCTTGTTAATTGGGAATTAATAAGAATACAAACATTTTGGGGAACACTGGCACCAATGAGTATTGCCCCTTTATTCCCAGATCAGCCCTGAATTTGCACATTTTCACCATCTCTCATCATCGCTCAGGAATGCATCTATTTCCATCCTGAACCCATCAGTACTATCTGCTTCCATTGCCCTCCCTGATAACTTACTCCACAAATCCAAGAATGAGAATTTTTTGCGTTCACTTCCTTTTTTATTCCCATCTTTCCCATTTTTGGCCTGTGCTCCCTGGTATTTGAATAATTTGCTTAGATCAGCTCTGTTGACTTTCATAAGCCTCAATTAGGTCACTACAAAGTCGTCTACTTTCCAAAAAAAAGCCCAACTTAAATTTTCGGCATAATTTGAATCGCTGAGAGCCAGAATCATTTTTATAACTCCTCTCCATTCCCTGTCCTTGGATCATCTCTTGTAAACACAAGGTGCAAATTTTATTTTGCAAACTGTGACTCATGTAGATCGCATCTGTGGGCTACAAGTAGGTGTATCGTGTAAATGTGAAATTCTTTTGAATGTTCTGCAGCTACTGAGTGAATCACACCTCTTGACTGTAATTGGCTGCATTTTAAATCATGCCATCGCTAAAAATAGCTAAACCCATCTCCCACTTAGCTCATTTGATTGTTGAAATCAATATCTTTGCTGATGCAAACATTTGGACATTTCAGACATCTTCGCTGTAACTAATCTGATTCCCAATTAACTGCAGAGGGAGAAAAAATAGATGCTCTGAGGGAACAATCCAGTGTTTCTTATATAAAGAAAGAAAAAACTTGCTTCATATCGTGCCTTTCAGGACCTCAGGCCGTCCCAAGGTACTTCACAGACAATGAAGTACTTTTGAAGCATCATCACTATTGTAATGTAGGAATCCCGCCAGCTAATTTCCACCCAGCCAGATCCCATAAACAGCAATGTGGTAATGACTAGATAATCTGTTTTAGTCACATTAGTTGAAGGATAAATATTGGCTTGGCCCTGCACTTCTTTGAAATAGTGCTGCGAGGGCAGATGGGTTTAACTTTTTAAAGATAGCATGATTGGTTTATCATCTCATCCAAAAGACAGCACCTCCAGCAGTGCAGCACTCCCTTGGTACCCTGTATTGCACTGGGAATGTCAGCCTAGATTTTGGGCTCAAGTCCCTGGAGTGGGACTTGAACCTTACGACTCAGAAGGGAGAGTGGTACCTACTGAGCCACGGCTAACACTTATATACAACTTCACATTATTAAAAGAAAAGATATGCCATGTGCATCAAAAATGTTGGGGTGGGGAGGATTTACTGAAAGCAAAACCGATGTATTGGTTTTTGCTATCAGATGTGCACTGTTCAAGTTGGGATGGTGCTGCTGCAGAGAGTACATCTACATCATTATAAGAAACAGTTGGCTAGTTTGAGACAAACAGTTTAGCCTCGGGTGAAAAACCTCTCTGTGCTTGCATCTGACAGGATGTCGTTTGGGATGAGTCGATAGTCACCAAGGTGAGGGATGATTAACCACTCTCTGTCCCAGGGGTTCTTTTCAAATTATTTGAAGCCCTCCATTATAGGATTGGCTGAATGCCAACGATAAATGTTCAGCCATCTATTGTACAAGACAAGGTTGCTAATCCCTGAGGAAATTTTATTTTGGGGAATAAAGCCAAGCATCTCATTGTCCTCCAGTCCCACATTCAGGGCCATTTCTTGGCTGACTTCAGTTATGTCTTCTTCTGGATCAATTGCAGGATTGGTGAATTTCAACGGTTCACCAGTCTTCCTTAGTCGATAGCACCTTAAGCACAGCTCTTACACAAGAGCCCCGCTGAATCTTGAGTTGATGTTATGCCTTTACAGTGAAAACAAAGTCCTTGTACCTTGGAATGTCCTGAGGTCGTGAAAAGCACGATATGAAGCAAGTTTTTTTATATAAGAAACATCAGATTGTCCCCTCAAGAGTTTCTATTTTTTTCTCTCTCTGCAGTTAATTGGGAATCATATTAGTTGCGCCCTCCTATATGGCTGAGAGACGTGGACCATATACATTAGACACCTCAAATCACTGGAGAAATACCACCAACGCTGTCTCCGCAAAATCCTGCAAATCCCCTGGAAGGATAGACGCACCAACGTCAGTGTTCTCGATCAGGCCAACATCCCCAGCATCGAAGCACTGACCACACTCGACCAGCTCTGTTGGGCGGGCCACATCGTCCGCCTGCCCGACACAAGGCTCCGAAAGCAAGCGCTGTACTCGGAAGTCCTTCATGGCAAGCGGTTCCCAGTTGGGCAGAGGAAACGTTACAAGGACACCCTCAAAGCCTCCTTGATAAAGTGCAGCATCCCCACCGACACCTGGGAGTCCCTGGCCAAAGACCGTCCAAAGTGGAGGAAGAGCATCCGGGAGGGCGCTGAGCACCTTGAGTCTCGTCGCCGAGAGCATGCAGAAATCAAGCGCAGGCAGTGGAAGGAGCGTGCAGCAAACCAGTCCCACCCATCCTTTTCTTCAACGGCTGTCTGTCCCACCTGTGACAGAGACTGTAATCCCGTATTGGACTGCACAGTCACCTGACAACTCACATTTAGAGTGGAAGCAAATCTTCCACGATTTTGAGGGACTGCCTATGATTATTTTAGTTGCGGCAAATATGTCTGAAAGGTCAAAATGTTTGCATCAGCAAAGATTGATTTCAACAGTCAGTGCCAGCTGTGGCTCAGTGGGTAGCACTCTCACCTCTGAGTTAGAAGGTTGTGGGTTCAAGTCCCACTCTGAGGACTTGAGCACGAAAAAATCTGGGCTGTCACTCCAGTGCAGTGCTGAGGGAGTGTTGCACTCTCGGAGGTGCTGACTTTCAGATGAGACGTTAAACCGAGGCCCCATCTGCTCTCTCAAGAGCCACGTCTGCAGCATCTCTTCATATTCCTCAGATCATGTCTGATCCTTGCAATGCAGCATTGGGATCTGTTGCTGTTGCTGTTGCTAGAAGGGCCAAATCTTTCAACAGTAGTGGAATTAGGTGAGCAAACCCCTCCACCAGGCATCATACGTACAGTGCTTTGAAGAACTACACCCCTTTCAAGTATGCGATTGTTTGAATTATAAAAATGGATTGGCAGTGCACGTTGGTGAGTATTTGACCGAGACTTCATTGGGGCAAGTGGGGAAGGTGAGTTGGGCTTCTGTACTGAGATAACGTGTGTGTTTATCCAGACTACACCATAAAGTGGAGCCTGCATTAGCCACAGTCCTACATATCCGCGATCCTAAATAAGCACCAGCCTAATTTACCACCATAATAGCCCCTTCTTAATTCAAATTCACCCAGTCCATGGGTTTCTGCTCTACCACAAGGACCACAGGACATTGCCTCATGGCACACCTTTTGTTATATGGCGAATAGAATGGCAGTTTCTTTTGTTATCCATGCTGCATTTGCCTTCACTCCCATGCTGAAGGCATTTACTGTATCATTATGTGTACCAAGAGAGGTTGGGAACGTTAATTATCTACCAATTTCCATTCCGCACTTGGGGTGGTTATGGTGGGTAACAGAAGTTCCACAGTAATATGTTGAAAGTCTGTGCTATAAAAAAAGATTTCTGTTATATTTTTTGCAGTTCCGTTGTTAGGAGCATCAGAAAACATCAAGGAAGAGACACACGGATGAAGAACATAAGAACATAAGAAATAGGAACAGGAGTAGGCCATATGGCCCCTCGAGCCTGCTCCGCCATTTAATACGATCATGGTTGACCTGATCATGGACTCAGCTCCACTTCCTCGCCTGCTCCCCATAACCCCTTATCCCCTTAATGTTAAAGAAACTGTCTATTTCTGTCTTAAATTTATTCAATGTCCCAGCTTCCACAGCTCTCTGAGGCAGCGAATTCCTCAGATTTTCTCCATCTCTGTTTTAAATGGGCGGCCCCTTATTCTAAGATCATGCCCTCTAGTTCAAGTCTCCCTCATCAGTGGAAACATCCTCTCTGCATCCACCTTGTCAAGCCCCTTCATAATCTTGTACGTTTCGATAAGATCACCTCTCATTCATCTGAATTCCAATGAGTAGAGACCCAACCTACTCAACCTTTCCTCATAAGTCAAGCTCCTCATCTCCGGAATCAACCTAGTGAACCTTCTCTGAACTGCCTCCAAAGCAAGTATATCCTTTCGTAAATACAGAAACTTAAACTATACGCAGTATTCCAGGTGTGGCCTCACTAATACCTTATATAGCTGTAGGAAGACTTCCCTGCTTTTATACTCCATCCCCTTTGCAATAAATGCCAAGATACCATGGCCTTCCTGATCACTTGCTGTACCTGCATACTATCCTTTTGCGTTTCATGCACAAGTACCCCAGATCCTGCTGTACTGCAGCACTTTACAATCTTTCTCCATTTAAATAATAACTTGCTCTTTGATGTTTTTTCTGCCAAAGTGCATGACCTCACACTTTGCAACATTATATTCCATCTGCCAAATTTTTGCCCACTCACTTAGCCTGTCTATGTCCTTTTTCAGATTTTTTGTGTCCTCCTCATACATTGCTTTTCCTCCCATCTTTGTATCGTCAGCAAACTTGGCTACGTTATACTCAATCCCTTCTTCCAAGTCGTTAATATAGATTGTAAATAGTTGGGGTCTCAGCACTGATCCCTGCGGCACCCCACTAGTTACTGGTTTCCAACCAGAGAATGAACCATTTATCCCGACTTTCTGTTTTCTGTCAGCCAATCCTCTATCCATGCTAATATATTACCCCCAACCCGTGAACTTTTATCTTGTGCAGTAACATTTTATGTGGCACCTTGTCAAATGCCTTCTGGAAGTCTAAGTATACCACATCCACTGGTTCCCCTTTATCCACTCTGCTCGTTACATCCTCAAAGAACTCTAGCAAACTGGTCAAACATGACTTCCCTTTTATAAATCTATGCTGACTCTGCCTGACCGAATTTTGCTTTTCCAAATATCCTGCTACTGCTTCTTTAATAATGGACTCCAACATTTTCTCAACTACAGATGTTAGGCTAACTGGTCTAGAGTTTCCTGCTTTTTGTCTGCCTCCTTTTTTAAATAGGGGCGTTACATTTGCAGTTTTCCAATCTGCTGGGACCTCCCCAGAATCCAGGGAATTTTGGTAAATTACAACCAATGCATCCACAATCCCTGCAGGTGAGTTTCTAGATTTGGATAAGGAGAGTTTAAGATTGACAGATGATGACGTTTGCTTAATGGAAGGAAGAACAAGTACAGTTGGCTCCTGCATTTTACTTTATAAGTTCAGTGTGTAACACGACACCCTGCACACGAATGTACTCTATGGCATATTCTACCTTTCTACATTAACTATTTAATGAAAGACTAGGGCATGCAACAACAATGAGTTGCATTTATATAGCGCCTTTCATGAAATAAAACGCTCTAATGCACTTCACAGGAGCGTTAGCAGACTAAAATTTGACATCGAGCCACAAAAGGAGATATTACAACAGGTTGGTCAAAGATACAGGTTTTAAGGAGAGTCTTAAAGGAGGAAAGACAGGTGGAGATTAATGTTCCCTGCAAGCTATGCAGCCGCGCAGCACTCCAGAGGAGAATCAGTTCCGGTAGGTGTGCGGTTTAGGTTAAAATGGGCCAAAAGTGTGGATGTGTTCATATTGGGTAAGAAGAGGATCAGGCTGGGCTGTGAATCCTTCATAGTTGAATAGCCAACATTAATTGTCTAGGCATACAATAGTCCTGTGGGTGAGGAACCAGAGAACTACCAGCACCCATGGAACTGTGGTTGACCATGAATCAGTGCCTCCTCAAATGCTTTCTGATAGTCGTCCTCACAAATTTTATCACATGCCTAATTTCAATTAGAGACACAGAATTGCTCATAATCTTACCTTTACTTCTGTTACCCCCATTGCTGATCTCCACTGCAAGAGAATCTCTACCAAGGTTTGTACAAAACAGCAGGTGGTACAGTGGGTGCACTTCCCTTTAACACCAGGGTTTGAGTTTGGATCTTTGCACAGAAGGATAGAGTGCAAATTGGCTGCCATGTTTTCTACATTACAATGGTAACTATACTTCAAAAGTACATCATTGACTGTGAAGTGCTTTGGGATGTCCTGAGATTGTGAAAGGTGCTATATAAATGCATGGTCTTGTTTATTTTTTTAATAGCCCTTTCCTAATAGGAATTCAGTCATTTTTAAATGCTGCCATAGTTTCCTGCTCCATTGTCCCCAATGCTGAGCTATTACAACTACAATATCTCTCTCTCACTGAAAAATATTACCTAAACTTCTAAATTCCTTTGGCACACCCTTTACTTTAAACTCGAGATCTTTGCACTCCTCCAATTCTGTCCTCTTTCACAAGCCCAATTTTCATCGCTCCACCATTGGCGGCCGTGCCTTCAGCTGCCTAGGTCCTAAGCTTTGGAATTTCCTCCTGCAACCCAATGTTGCCTGTAATTTTTGTCGGACCGTGCGGCCTCTTTAAGGGCCTGTGCGATCCATTCAAATACTGCACGTGCGTGGTTTTTCTACTTAAAAGCTGAAGTCAACGGAGTGCAATATTGGGTGGGATGTAAAACTGTAAATCCATCTGATCCCATGGGGTTTCCCGCCTGATAAGTTAGGTTAAAATAACCCCTTTGCAGCAGGAGTAACTGGATATTAATCCGGATCGGGAACGGTGACTGATTTTTGTTTTTCTTCTCTGACCTGGCCAAGAGGAACTGAGGCTGATGGCTCTGCCCCCACACCTCTCGGGTTAATATTAGTTGCCCCAGTACAAGAGTAGGGATCAAAGCTGGTACATGCTGGACTGGATAGCTCAGAACCACACCACATGGTGTGGTTAGCCACTCAGCCATCACACCACTATACATTAAAAGCTTATGCAAAGTGGCAAGATTTCACCGAGTTCATAGAGAAAGCATCTAAAGCCCAACAGTAAGGTTCCATGGTTAGACAGAACCATTGGTACTGTGCCTTGAGCTGCCATGAACAGTTTCTGTCCATCAGGTGTTAAATGGCTGGTGTTTATTCAAGTAATCCATACACTAATTGATTAATTACACGGATGTCAGTGGTGATTTCAGTAATCAGGATGTAATAACTAACTGTAGTTAAGAAACCTATTAGTTATCACTTAACAGCCGATGGGGTGTGCGACATTTTCAATGTACGCATAACAAAGTACGACCTCAACCAGCTCGAAGACTGTGTTAAAATCATGTGCTGTGGAGCGCAGAAGTGGAAAATCTCAGCCATTATCGTTATTGTAATTTGATGATCTTACACTGAAGGCAATGTAGGCAATGGAAATATTCTACTGTTAGACTGCTCTTCTGAGGCTGGATTCAAGGCTCTTAGAATTCAAAGCCCCAACCCAGTTCCATCTAAACCACACTTTACCCAATCTGGATACTGATACTGAGGATGTTCCATTCCTCATTATTACCAACTGTCACATCGATGAGGACAAAGTCACCAATTTATATTTTCTATAATTTATATTTAGATGGATAGATATGTTTAAAAAGCGAACTGATAATCATTGCAAGATCAATCATGAAATTATTTTAATTTTGAACTGCAGTACTTGTTTACACACATTGTAGTGTTATCATCAATATTTGCTTGGAGAATAGACCTATGTCAATCTCCTCTAACTCATTCATTCCTAGGAACTCATCTCTCCATTTTTGCAACCTCCTGCTGTCGTGCATCTGTAAAGCATGCACTCCCATGTTCCACCACCAGGGAGCGCATCCCCTGAAGTCCCAAGGGATCTCAGCATCCCTTGGGAGCATTGTATATAAGCCGGCCCCAAAGACCTGTTCCTCACTCTGGAGTGTCTTAATAAAGACTGAGGTCACTGTTACTTTAACCTCCCTGTGTGCAGTCTTATCTGAGTTAGGAACACAATAACTGGCGACGAGTATACAAATCCAATGCAAAGATGCAGCAAACTGTGGGCATCCTGGAGAAGTTCTCGGAGGGTGAGGACTGGGAAGCCTATGTTGAACGGTTAGACCAGTATTTTGTAGCCAACGAGCTGGACGAAGAAGGAAGCGCTGCAAAAAGGAGAGCGGTCCTCCTCACGGTCCGCGGGGCACTGATCTACAGCCTCATGAAAAATCTTCTGGCTCTGGTAAAACCCACAGATAAGTCGTAAGAGGAGCTGTGTACACTGGTTCAGGAGCATCTTAACCTGAGGGAGAGCATGCTGATGGCGAGGTATCGGTTCTACATGTGTCGGCGATCTGAAGGTCAGGATGTGGCTAGCTACGTCGCCGAGCTAAGGTGACTTGAAGGACATGGGAGTTTTATGGCTACCTGGAGCAAATGCTCAGAGACGTTTTTGTACTGGGCATTGGCCACGAGACCATCCTACGAAAACTTTTGACTGTAGGGACACCGACCCTCAGTAAGGCACAGCCGTTTATGTCCACCAGTGATAACACCAAACAAATCTCTCAGCACACAAGTGCTAGCAATGTTCATAAATTAACTGGAACTGTGTTTGCGAGCAGAAATGTACAGGGCAGAAACTAGGAGTCTGCAACTGCCAGCAGGCCTCAAGTGACCCAGATGACACTGAATCCGCAACAAAGAATGAATGCAAGACCATTCACACCTTGTTGGCATTGTGGAGGCTTCCATTCAGCCTATTCATGCCGCTTCAAAGGATATATTTGCAAGAGCTGTGGAACAATGGGGCACCTCCAATGAGCTTACAGACGAGCTGCAAGCTCTGCAAAACCTGCTAACCACCATGTGGCAGAGGAAGATCTGTCCATGGTGGATCAAAGCAATTTCGAGCCTCAGAGAGGAGGCAGATGCTGAAGTACACAGGGTGCACACATTTTCGACAAAATGTCCACCTATAATGCTAAATGTAAAATTGAATGGCTTACCTGTAGCCATGGAACTGGAACTGGACACTGGCGCTAGCCAATCCATCATGACTAAAAAGATGTTTGAGACACTGTGGTGCAACAAGGCAAACAGACCAGCCCTGAGCCCCATCCACACGAAACTGAGAACGTACTCCAAAGAGCTCATCACTGTCCTGGGCAGTGCCATGGTCAAGGTCACCTACGAGGGCACGGTGCACAAACTGCCACTCTGGATTGTCCCGGGGGATGACCCAACACTGCTTGGAAGGAGCTGGCTGGGCAAATCCGCTGGAACTGGGATGACATCCGAGTGCTATCACATGTCGATGAGGCCTCATGTACCCAGGTTCTTAACAAATTTCCTTCCCTTTTTGAGCCAGGCATTGGAAACTTTTCCGGGGCGAAGGTGCGGATCCACTTAGTCCCAGAGGCACAACCCATTCACCGCAAGGCATGGGCGGTACCTCACATGATGAGGGAGAGAGTGGAAATCGAGCTGGACGGGCTGCAATGTGAGGGCATCATCTCCCCAGTGGAATTCAGCGAGTGGGCCAGCCCGATTGTTCCAGTACTTAAAAGTGATGTCACGGTCAGGATTTGCGGCGATTATAAAGTAAATATTAATTGTTTCTCACCACAGGACCAATACCCGCTACCTAAGGCAGATGACCTATTTGCGACGCTGGCAGGAGGCAAGACGTTCACCAAGCTCGAGCTGACTTCGAGCTTGAGGAGTCTTTGAAGGGCCTCACCTGCATCAACACGCACAAGGGACTGTTCATCTACAACAGATGCCCGTTTAGAATTTGGTCGGCTGCAGCGATCTTCCAGGGAAACATGGAGAGGCTACTCAAGTCGGTACCACACACGGTGGTTTTTCAGGACGACATATTGGTCACAGGTCGGGACACCGTCGAGCACCTACAAAACCTGGAGGAGGTCCTCCAGCGACTGGAACCCGTAGGGCTGAAGCTGAAAGGGTCGAAATGTGTCTTCATGGCAACAGAAGTGGAGTTTTTGGGGAGAAAGATCGCGGCGGATGGCATTTGGCCCACAGACGCCAAGACTGGGGCTTTCAGGAACGTGCCCAGGCCACAGAACGTCACGGAGCTGCGGCCGTTCCTGGGGCTCCTCAACTATTTTGGTAACTTCCTACCGGGGTTAAGCACCCTCTTAGAGCCCCTACAGGTGTTATTGCGTAAAGGTGAGAACTGTGTATGGAGAAAAAACCAAGTAATTGCTTTTGAGAAAGCCAGAAACATTTTATGCTCCCAACAAGCTGCTTGTATTGTATAACCCGTGTAAAAGACTTGTGCTAGCATGTGATGCGTCGTCATATGGAGTCGGGTGTGTATTACAACCAGCTAACGTTGCAGGGAAGTTGCAACCTGTCGTCTATGCCTCCAAGAGCTTGTCGAAGACCGAGAGGGCCTACAGCATGATTGAGAAAGAGGCATTAGCGTGTGTGTTCGGGGTAAAGAAAATGCATCAGTACCTGTTTGGCCTCAAATTTGAGCAGGAAACCCGATCACAAGCCCCTCATATCCCTGTTCGCTGAAAACAAGGGGATAAATACTAATGCCTCAGCCCGCATACAAAGGTGGGCACTCACGCTATCAGCATATAACTATACCATCCGCCACAGGCCAGATACCGATAACTGTGCGGATCCTCTCAGTCGGCTACCATTGCCCACCACGGGGGTGGAAATGGCGCAGCCTGCAAACTTGTTGATGGTGGCGCAGCCCGCAGACTTGTTGATGGTCATGGAAGCATTTGAAAATGATAAATCACTTGTCACAGCCCGCCAGATTAGGACTTGGACCAGCCAAGATCCTCTGCTGTCCCTAGTAAAAAACTGTGTACTGCATGGGAGCTGAGCCAGCATCCCCGTTGAAATGCAAGAGCTAATCAAGCCGTTCCAGCAGCGAAAGGACGAGCTGTCCATTCAGGCTACTGCCTGTTGTGGGGTAACACCGTAATGCTACCCAAAAAGGGCAGGGAGACGTTCATCTCGGATCTCCACAGCACACACCCAGGTATAGTAATGATGAAAACGATAGCCAGATCCCATCTGTAGTGGCCCGGTATCGACTCTTACTTAGAGTCCTGTGTACGGCAATGCAGCGTGTGTGCTCAGTTGAGCAACGCGCCCAGAGAGGCACCACTAAGTTTGTGGTCCTGGCCCTCCAGACCACGGTCGAGGATCCATGTCGACTATGCGGGCCCGTTTCTCGGTAAAATGTTCCTGGTGGTGGTGGATGCTTTTTCAAAATGAATTGAATGTGAAATAATGTCGAGAAGCACTGCCACCACCACCATTGAAAGCCTGAGGGCCATGTTTGCCCCCACGGCCTGCCTGACATACTGGTCAGTGACAACGGGCCATGTTTCACCAGTGCCGAATTTAAAGAATTCATGACCCGCAATGGGATCAAACATGTCACCTCGACCCCGTTTAAACCAGCCTCCAATGGGCAGGCAAAGTGGGCAGTAGAAACAATCAAACAGAGCCTCAAACGAGTCACAGAAGGCTCACTCCAAACCCGCCTGTCCCGAGTACTGCTTAGCTACCACACGAGACCCCACTTGTTCACAGGGGTACCCCCGGCTGAGCTACTCATGAAAAGGACATTTAATCCAGACTCTCGCTGGTTCACCACAACCTGCATGATCAGGTAGAGAGCAGGCGGCAGCAACAAAATGTAAATGATGGTCGTGCCACTGTGTCACGGGAAATTGATCTGAATGACCCTGGGTATGTGCTAAACTATGGACATGGTCCCAAGTGGATCGCGGGCACGGTGATAGCTAAAGAAGGGAGTTGGGTGTTTGTAGTCAAACTAGACAATGGACAAATTTGCAGAAAGCACCTGGACCAAATGAGGCTACGGTTCACAGACTGCCCTGAACAACTCTTTTTCGAGCCCACAACACACACCCAAAGGATCAACGAGACCACCCCAGACCAGGAAATTGAACCCATCATGCCCAACAGCCCAGCAAGGCCAGGCTCACCCAGCAGCCCTGCAGGGCCAACAACACGCCAGCACAGCAAGGGCACAGCCAACACACCAGAATAGACATTTGTACTGGGGCGGTCCACCAGGGAAAGAAAGGCTCCCGACCGCCTCACCTTGTAAATAGTTTTCACTTTGACTTTGGGGGGTGTGATGTTGTGTATCTGTAAAGCATGCACTCCCATGTTCCACCACCAGGGAGCGCATCCCCTGAAGTCCCAAGGGATCCCAGCATCACTTGGGAGCACTGTATATAAGCCAGCCCCAAAGGCCTGTTCCTCACTCTGGAGTGTCTTAATAAAGACTGAGGTCACTGTTACTTTAACCTCCCTGTGTGCAGTCTCTTCTGTGTTAGAAACACAATACCGACCATCTTTAGTGTGTACACTAGACAATCCCGATCTTATCATCAGCCCCTAATTTGTCCATATAGTGGTCTTGTCTCTGTATTTTATTAATAGTGCTATTGTTGTAGTGAATGGATACGGTTCAGCCTGGAGGCACATTTCTAGTGGTGTCCCCCAGGGATCGGTCCTCGGCCCACTACTCTTCGGCCCTTATTAATGACCTGAACAGCGGTGTTGGAAGTGTGGTCAGTATGTTTGCAAATGACACCAAAATCTGTGCAAATGTTAAAACAGTAGAGGAGTGCATCAAATCCAAAAAGATGAAGATGTGCTATGGGAGTGGGCCACACAGTGGTAAATGGTGTTTAATTAGATAAATGTAACGTCATACATAAGAAGTAGGCCATACGGCCCCTCGAGCCTGCTCTGCCATTTAATACAATCTTGGCTGATCCGATCATGGACTCTGGTCCACTTTCCTGCCCGCTCCCCATAACCCCTTATTCCCTTTTCGGTTAAGAAACTGTCTATCTCTGTCTTAAATTTATTCAATGTCCCAGCTTCCACAGCTCTCTGAGGCAACAAATTCCACAGATCCACAACCCTCTGAGAAAAGAAATTTCTCCTCATCTCCGTTTAAAATGAGCGGCCCCTTATTCTAAGATTATGCCCCCTAGTTCTAGTCTCCCCCATCAATGGAAACATTCTCTCTGCATCCACCTTGTCAAGCCCCCTCATAATTTTATATGTTTTGGTAAGATCACCTCATTCTTCTGAATGTAAATGAGTATAGGCCCAAACTACTCAACCTTTCCTCATAAGCCAAGCCCCTCATCTCCGAAATCAACCTAGTGAACCTTCTCTGAACTGTCTCCAAAGCAAGTATATCCTTTCGTAAATACGGAAACCATACCTGCACGCAGTATTCCAAGTATGGCCTCACCAATACCCTATATAACTCTAGCAAGACTTCCCTGCTTTTATAGCCCATCCCCTTTGCAATATAAGCCAAGATTCCATTGGCCTTCCTGATCACTTGCCGTACCTGCATACTAATCTTTTGTGTTTTGTGCACAAGTACCCCCAGATTCCGCTGAATTGCAGCACTTTGAAATCTTTCTCCATTTAAATAATAACTTGCTCTTTGATTTTTTTCTGCCAAAGTGCATGACCTCATACTTTCCAACATTATACTCTATCTGCCAAATTTTTGCCCACTCACTTAACCTGTCTATGTCCTTTTGCAGATTTTTTGTGTCCTCCTCATGTTGGTAGAGTCAACACCTAATACACAATTTGCAGGTAACAATACTGAAAGAGGATGAGAGAGAAAAAGATCTTGGTAGTATTGTGCACATATCACTGACGGTTCATGACCAGTGTAGAGAAACTGTCGAGGAAGGAAGCAAATGTCTAGTCGTGATGCTCCAACATGGTGTGGGGCAAGCTTGATGGACCTGATGGTCTTTTCCTTCCCATTAATTTCATATGTTTGGTTAGTGAACTATCCTCTCCTGTTTCTCATTTTAAGCTCTAAATACATAATCCTAATCTTTTTCTGTCTATTTTCACTTCAGGTTGAAATCAAAATTCATCACATAGTCTCCTATTCTAACTCCAAGAATCTCCAAACACCTTACAGTCTTTCCTCAACAATCTACAGACTATTAAAATCAACCTTGAAATCAATTAATAACTACCTCATAATTTACTCTTGGGAAACAGTACAATAAAATAGGGAAGAAAATATAGTTCACAGTAAAAATGCACACCATTACTCGGATAACAGAAGATGGTGGAGCCTATTGGAGGGTGATTAGACTGTGCAGTAGGCATTGAGTACATGGAAACACAGAAAATAGGTGCAGGAGTAGGCCATTCAGCCCTTCGAGCCTGCACCACCATTCAATATGATCATGGCAGATCATTTTTGCAACTTTAATACCCTATTCCTGTGTTCTCTCCATACCACTTGATCTCTTTAGCTGTAAGAGCCACATCTATCTCTCTTGAATATATCTAACGAACTGGCCTCAACAACTTTCTATGGTAGAGAATTCCACAAGTTCACAATTCTCTGAGTGAAGAAGTTTCTCCTCAACTCGGTCCTAAATGGCTTACCTGAGATGATTACTACTGTAGCTATGTGGCGCCTTTGTAACATTTTTGTATACTGATTTATTTGTTATTTACCAAAAGTATTTAATGAATTCTAACCAAAGCTTCAGATGTAGCTTTTCTTCAATTGAGGAGTGGATCAACTTTTCATAGAATCATAGATGATATTTCTATGGTATCACAGGAGGCCATTTGGCCCATTGTGCTTGTGCCGGCTGTTTGGTGGAGCTATCCAATTACTCCCCCTCCTGTGCTCTTTCCCCATAGCCCTGTAATTTTTTTCCCTTCAAGTATTCAATTTTCTTTTGAATGTTACTATTGAATCTTTTCCCACCACCCTTTCAGGCAGTGCGTTCCCAATCACAACAACTCGCTGTGTAAAAAAGGTTTCTTTGTGTTGCCTCTGGTTCTTTTGCCAATGACCTTAAATCTGTGTCCTCTGGTTACTGACCCTTCTGTCACTAAAAACAGTTTCTCCTTATTTACTCTATCAGAACCATTCATGATTTTGAACCCCTCTATTAAGTCTCCTCCTAGCCTTCTCTGCTCTAAGGAGAACAACCCCAGCTTCTCCAGTATCTCCACATAACTGATGATCCTCATCCCTGGAACCATTCTAGTAAATCTCTTCTGCACACTCTCCAAGGTCTTGACATCCTTCCTAAAGTGCGGTGTCCAGAATTGAACACAATACTCCTTAACATAACTACTTTGCTTTTGTATTCTATTAACAAAGCCAAGGATCCCATATGCTTTTTTAAAAGCTGTAATGTATGCACCTGTGGGTATGCTCACAGGTTGGTAGAGCTGTTGCATTGTGAGTGGTTTAGCCAGTCATGTGATATTCACATGACTCAATAAAACCCCAGTCAGTTGGGTCTAGGTCATCCACGATGAGGTATGCAGTTGTGAGCCTAGTGGATGCACTGGTAACATGTAGTGTGATTATTAAACCTTTTAATAAACCAACTAGTTCTTAAGCAAAGAACCCATGACGCAGATATATTATAATAGCCTTCTCAACTTGTCCAGCCACCTTGAGAGTTGTATACAATCTGCCCAGGTATCTGTTCCTGCACCTCCTTTAAAATAGCACCATTGAGTTTATATTGCCTTCCTCACACTTCTATGTGTTAAATTCTACCTGCAATGTGTCTGCCCATTTTATCAGTCTGTCTATGTCCTCCTAAAGTCTGTTACTATCCTCATCATTGTTTACAACATTTCTAACTTTCCAATCATTTGGAAACATTGGGCTGGATTTTTCTTTTAAATCGCCCCCGCCCGATCCTTAGCGGTGTTCCGGCAGTTGCGTCTTTTTCAACCGCCGGAATGCCGTGGTTTTCGGGTGCTCCATGTCGGTGGTGGTGAAGCGGTGCAGGAGCGGAGTGCAGCGGGCGGTGTGCGGCGGAGGAGGCCGATCGACTTGGGAATCTTCGGCTCCCAAGTTGTGCGCTCGCGTACGGCTGTCAAACTCCACCCCCCCCACCCCCCCAAGAGGCACCGACGAGAGGCCAGAGACTGCCGTTCTGAGATTGCTGGGGGCGGGGGGGGAGAGAGAGTGAGTGAGATCGCTGGGGGGAGATCACTATAGGGGGTGAGACAGACTGGGGAGGGGGTGGGGGTGGAGGGAATGGGAGAGACTGGGAGGGTGAGAGAGACTGGGGTTGTGAGAGAGGCTAAAGGAATAAATAAGGCTTTATTAGACCATTTATATTATTGCCTAACACTAGAAAATACTACAACCTATTTAAGCATACATGAAACTGAAGAGAACTATAAAGATCTGTGTAATATCAAACAAACCTGTCAGATCTGTGTCCATACTGCCCACTTAAGTAAGACCTGCTTTTTCAGGACAGTATTAAAGTCCGGTGGTAAGCAGATCTTAATGATGAAACTTTCATTTTGGGCGGTAATATATGGACGGACAATATTGAGTACGGCCTGGCGGTAATGACACTGGAATTTACCGCCAGGCAGTATTTGGGCGGTAAATGGATCATTTGAGAGGAAACTCTAGCCCTTTGAAATTATGTCCTGTATAGCCAAGTCCAAGCCATTAATATATATATAAAATGAGTAGTTGTCCTAATACCAACCCATGTGGCACACCACTGTACACTCCCTCTAGTCTGAAAAATAATGTTCACCACTACTCTCTGTTTTCTGTACCTTAGCCAATTTTGTATCCATGCTGCCACTGTCCCTTTAATCCCATGGGCTTTAATTTTGCTAACAAGTCTACTATGTGGTACTTTGTCAAGCCCGTTTTGAAAGTCCATCATCACAGGCAGTCCCTCGAATCGAGGATGACTTGCTTCCACGTCAAAATGTTCACAGGTGTTTCAATGAAGGATCTAATATTCCAGGTCCCAAACTAAATCTTGAAGGGTGGAAGATGCCTGTGTGTGGATTTTTTTAACGTGTGGCGGCCGTTGCACACCAGCCACCACGGGCTTGACAGAGCTTGGTCTTGGTCCAGTGGCAAGGATTACCCAAGGCGACTGGAGACCTGCTCTGCTGCACGGACCTAGTGCGCACACGTATTGCAGTGTGGGCTGGCCCATGCTACCCCTGGGCCCTCACTTCTGGGCCCCGAACTTGCACATCTCTTGGGCCCCGATCACATCCCTCTGCAATCTCTCGCCGCATCATCGCCCGGACCTTACCGCTCGTGCTGTACCTGCCCACGCTCCAATCACCGACCTGGATCTTGGTGATGTCCCTCTTCACTGCCGATGCTCTCCTGCTCCAGCACGTGCTGCTCCCCTGGAGTGGTACGCCGCCACCTGCTCCTTCTGCTCCCCGGCCTGTTCCAATGGTGCTCGCAGGCTGGGGGCCGCACAGACTGCTGGGCCAGGCCGCCATGCTGCTCCTTCTGCATATACACAACATCTACCGTGTAATGTCTGTAAGTTTGTAATGTTTGTAGCTCCACACTCTGGATTGGACATATTTAATAAAAAGACCAGGCTGTCCCGGAGGCTTCCGACAGAGCTGCCTGCCATGTTAGGAGCTGTGTGTGCTGTGCTCTGTGAATATATCACATTTGGCGGCGAGATTGGATTTTTCGGATGATTTAAAGCTTAAATTTTGTTGGTGAAGGATTCAGCCAGCCGACAGAGAGACTTTGGGAGCTTTCTGTCTTTGGAAAAAATTACAAAAATCCGAGGTAACATACAGCACACACTGAACAGCTAGAATTTAAAATGGCAGGTGTAATGGGACATTTGGGTGAATATAGACACGACCGGGAATGTTTTAAAGTGTATGTGGATCGGCTAGAAATGTATTTCACTGCAAATAACATAATCGAAGTTCCAGACAATGCAGTCCAGAACCAGGCTATGTTGGAACGTAAGAGAGCGAACTTCTTATCGGAGGCAGGTCCGGCATTGTATGAAACACTGGTAAATCTACTTGTGCCTGACAAGCCAAAGGACACAACGCTTAAAGAGATTTTAACAAAGCTGGAGCAGCACTATGACCCCAAACTGTTAGAAATTGCTGAAAGCTATCATTTCAGGATTCCAAATCAAAAGACTGATGAAAGTATTAGTGATTACATCGTAGCATTAAAAAAGCTATCGATGCACTGTAAATTTTGGACACTTTCAAAACCGAGCATTGCGGGATCGTTTTGTTTGTAGGGTGAAAAATGAAGCGATCAGAAGGAAGTTGTTGACAACGGATGACTTGACTTTTTGAGCTTGCTTGTCAGATAACGAGGTCGATGGGCATAGCCGATCAGTATTCCCGAGAATTGTATAATAATTACGGTCGTCAGTCAACCGTGGTAAATCGCCTGCAGGTTCAAAGTAAAAGGCGGTGGGGGCCCAAAGCCTCAGAAACTGGAAATTCTAACAAAGCGTTGAAGTCATGCTATAGGTGCCTGAGACAAGACATTGCTCAAAGTTGTCCATACGTGAAGGCAGAGTGTTTCTTCTGCAGAAAGTCTGGGCATCTTGCGAAGGCATGCCGACTGAAGGGTAACCCAGTTTTCAAAGCTACGAGTCTAGAGTTCAAAGCTATGAGCAGAAATCCCAAGAGAATACATAGCATGGAAGAACAACAACAGGACATGGAGATGTTAGAGTTACACGTCATCAGGAGCATGAGGTTAACGGACAGCGATTCGGAAAGTATCAAAATCCAAATAACTGTTGCAGAATTCAAGATACCAATGGAAATCGACACGGGTGCATCCGTGAGTGTAGTACCGGAGTCGCTGTACCTCGACAAATTGCGTGATTTCCAACTGGAGAAATCCAAGATAGAACTGCAAGGCTACTCGGGAGAGAAAATTCCTGTGGTAGGTCGTATCACTGTACCGGTGAAATATAAAGATCAATTTCAGAACTTGCCTCTAATAGTAGTGAAAGGAGACAAGTTTGCCTTACTAGAAAGAAATTGGCTGAACTCACTGAAGCTGGATTGGAGTGAGATTTTCTGTGTGGAAGTGAGATTTTCATCAATGGATGAGGTTATCAAGAAGTATCCGAAGGTGTTCTGTGAAATGGGCAGTCCGATCCAAGGCTTCAAGGTGAGTATCAGGGTACAGAAGGACATTAGATCGGTTTACTACAAGCCACGTTCCGTACCATATGCAGTCAAGGAGAAAGTTGAGCAAGAACTCAAAAGACTAGAGACTGAGAACATTATTTCTAAGATAGATCGATGTAATTGGGCTACACCCATTGTTGTTGTACCTAAGTCTGATGGTAAGGTAAGATTGTGTGGTGCTTATAAAGTAACCGTAAACTAGGTTCTAGAGGGTAATGTCCCCAATACATTGCCAAATATAGAAGATTTGTTCACAACACTGACAGGTGGTCAGATCTTCTCAAAACTGGATCTTACGAATGCCTACTTACAGCTTGAACTAGATGTGGAGTTCAAGTCATGCTTGACTATAAATACTCATCTAGGCCTATATAGAAACATAGACATAGAAACATAGAAAAAATTTAATAGGCTACCATTTGGAGTGTCTTCTGCCCCTGCCATATTCCAAGGGGTGATGAACCAGATTTTGCAAGGTATTGAAGGGGTAGTATGTTATTTGGATGACATATTAATTTCAGCACCAAATAGGCAAATTAATAATACCATATTGAATAAAGTCCTCAAATGGCTAGAGAAGCACAGAGTACGAGTGTCTGGTCATAAGTGTGAGTTATTTCAAAACTCAGTGGAGTACTTAGGGTATAGAGTAGACAAAGATGGTTTACATCCAACCATGGGAAAATTGGATGCAATTAGAACTGCACCCACTCCCAGGAATGTCACTGAACTTCGTTCATTCTTGGGCCTTTTGAACTATTATGGGAAGTTCCTACCAAATTTGGCTACAGTATTACATCCACTGAATGAACTATTGAAAAAACAGGTCCATTGGAAGTGGTCAAAAGAATGTGATACAGCATTCAAAGAGTGTAAAAGCAAATTGGTAGAGAGCACCATGTTAGTTCACTATGACATATCTAAGGAGATTAAGCTAGCATGTGATGCCTCTCCGTATGGAATTGGGGCAGTGATCTCATGTATCACGTAATGGGGAGGAGAGACCAATTGCTTTTGCTTCAAGCACTCTCAGTGCCAGTGAGAGTAATTATGCACAAATTGAAAGGGAAGCTTTGGGGTCACAAGAAGTTTCACAAATACTTGTATGGTCGTAAGTTTACCATTGTTACTGACCATAAGCCCCTGACAGCAATCCTCCATCCAAAATCCCCATTCCAACATTAGCTGTAGCCCGAATGCAGAGATAGGCTTTAATTTTGTCAGCATATATATATGATATTGAATATAGACAATCAGCTGATCACAGTAATGCTGATGCAGTGTCTAGATTGTCTTCCCCATCACAAGTTACACCCGATAGGGAAGAAGTATTTTATTTTTCATACATTGATGAACTGCTAGTCACAGCTGGAGAGATTGGTAGAGCAACGAAACGTGACCCAGTGATGTCAAAGGTGTATAATTATATTGCAAATGGATGGCCAAACCAGGTAACAGACAAAGATACACATCCATTCTTCATTCGTAGGAATGAATTATCAGTCGATAAAGATTGTATCATGGTGCAAGAGTGGTTATACCAAATAAATTCAGGACCAAATTATTAGGAGACCTCCATGACCAGCACCTGGGAATATGCTTGACCAAGAGTTTTACACGCAGTTACTTATGGTGGCCAGGTCTTGATAAAGATATATAGAGTACATCGTGAGTCAGTGTACGACATGTCAATCGGTAAGCAAGCAACCAACACCAGCCATTACAGCCATGGAAATGGCCTCCCAGGGTGTGGCAAAGGCTACATATTGATTTTGCTGAGTTAGAAGGGCAACAATTGTTCATTGTGATTGATAGCCATTCGAAGTGGGTTGAGGTGTTCCCAATGTGGAAAATAACAACAAGTAAAACATTGGACATTTTACGAAGATTATTTTCTTCATTTGGGCTTCCTGAAGAAATTGTTTTGGATAATGGACCACAATTTCGTTCAGAAGAATTTGCACAATTCACGAGAAAAAATGGTGTGAAACATACTTAGGTTCCACCATACCATCCTGCTTCGAATGGTGCAGCAGAGCGCACTGTACAAATTGTAAAACGTGCCCTCATAAAACAAATGTTAGTTCCAAATCCAAGGAAACGACAGTTATCATTAGATCAGAAATTGGCTAATTTTGTTGATTTCACCTATCGAAATACTCCTCGTACAACTACTGGTAGAACACCAGCAGAATTGTTTCTCAAACGACAGCCACAAACCAGATTCTCGTTGTTAAAACCAAATTTGGCACAGTCCATAGAAGAGAGACAATTAAGACAGAAAAAGAATCATGATAGAGGTAGAGTAAAAGAGAGAAGTGTGAAATTAAATCAGCAGGTGAGAGTGAAGAACCATCACCATAAATGGTTAAAGTGGTTACCAGGAAGAGTAGTGAAGATATGTGGTCCTCGCACATATTTGGTAAAGATGTTTGATAATGGACAGGTTAGATTTGTTCATATTGATCATATTTTACCTACAGACATGGAAGGAGTTGAAGGTGGGAATGATTCAATTATTTCTGACTCATCAGATAGTTTTGATACACCAGTAGCAAATCCTAAATCCAATGTACTGGAAACAAATCCAGGAGAGAATCAGAATGAAAGTCAGAGTCCGAGTCAGGAAAACAAAGAGCCTGAAGTTAGAGTGAGTTCAAATGAAAATCACGGAAATTCCGTGGAGGAAAACGTTCCTCAGGATAAGCCTTGAATGAGTTTAGATTCAACACCATGTTTGGAAGGTTCTGTTCAAGAGCGAAGGTGTCCTCTTCAAAACAGAAAACAAGTGGTTAAGTTAAATTTGTAACATGAAAGTTATGTATGATGTTTGTTATAATAACTTCTTCATTAAGGATGGAGAAGTGTAATGTCTAAGTTTGTAATGTTTGTAGCTCCACACTGTGGATGTGGACGTATTGTGTACTGTAACTATAGTTAATAATAAACATACCAGCCTGTTCCAGAGGCTTTCGACAGAGCTGCCTGCCATGTTAGGAGCTGTGTGTGCTGTGCTCTGTGAATATATCAAATACTGCACTACCCTCATCAACCTTCTCTGGTACTTCAGCAAAGAACTTGATCAAGTTAGTCAAACACGATTTGCCTTTAACAAATCTGTGTTGTCATTTACTAGCCAATATTTTTCCAAATGCCAATTCATTTTGTCCTGGATTATTGTCTGTAAATTTTTCCCCATCACTGACGTTAGGCTGACTGGCCTGTAGTCACTCGCTGGGGTTTTTATGCTTGATATTACGTTGTCCTTTTTCGTAACTATTCTAAACCTGATGATCTGATGATCATTGTTCCCCAAATGCTCCCCCACTGAAATATGCTCCACTTGCCCCACTTCATACCCTGGAACTAGATCATGTACTGCTTCCTTGCTCGTTGGGCTGCGCAAACACTAAATCAGGAAAGTTTCTTGTATACATTTCAAGAATTCCTCCACCTCTTTGCCCTTTATATTGTTATTATCCCAGACTATATTAGGATAATTAAAGTCCCCATTATCACTACGGTGTAGTTCTGGCATCTTCCTGCAAATTTGCTCCTCTATCTTCTTCAATCGGCTCCTTAACAAGCCTCCAGGCAGCCAATCCTAGCGCAAGCTTCAACTCCTTTACAAAGATGGAGTCTTGCGCTAAACGCTTTTCAGCACAAGAGCCCATCTTGGCTACTTCAGAGGATCTTTAGCCCCTGAAGGTGCTGCCAGAAATCACCCCCTCTGTCTTTGGTCCCTCAATTACATCAGTGCTATAAAATTTCTTTGATCATTACTGCCCCCCTCCCCCACCCCTTTTTTTTTTTCCCTGTCTTTCCTGAATAAGGAATATTAAGTTCCCAATCCTCCCCTCCATTGCGCCAGATCTCTGTTATTGTCACTATATCATAGTCCCATGTGGTGACCAGCGTCTGCAGCTCAGCACCCTTACCACGCTACATACATTTACGTACATGCACACCAAACCCGTCTTAGACTGTTTCACATTTGCACCCTGTCTGATTCCTCCGATTTCTGAACTATTCTTTATTCTAGTGCTATTTGCCTCTCCCAGTCCTCTGTTCACCTTATTTGCCTCTCTAATGTTTCATCCTGGTTACTATCCCCCTGCCAAATGAGTTTAAACCCTCCCCCACAGTACTAGTTAACCTTCCATGATAACATTGGTCCCAGCTCTGTTGAACTGCAATCTGTCCACCTCGAACAGATCCCTCCTGCCTCAGAACCGATCCCAATGCTCCAGGAATCTGAAGGCCTCCCTCTTGCACCATTTCTCCAGCCACGCGTTAATCTGTTTTATCCTATTCTTCCTATAATCACTCGTGCGTGGCACTGGGAGTAATCCAAGATTACTCCCTTTGATGGCCTGCTTTTTAACTTCCTCCATAGCTCTTGCATCTTTGACTGCTGGTCCTCAGTCCTTTTCCTACCTATTGTCATTGGTTGCCATATGGACCAGGTCTTGGCTGTTCTCCTTCAAAACGTTTTGCACCCGCTCAGTGTTGTCCTGCTTGAAAGCAGAAATGCTGGAGTTCATCATGTGTACTACCCGGGTGCCCCTGAGCACGTCAAGTCAGTCAATTAAAAAATCTTTATTCAACTTCCATCAGATTCAGTAATTGAGTTCCTTCAATCAGCCTCTGGGTTTCGTTCTGAAATTGGACCTGATAAGAACCCTCAGCCATCCAGAAACACTCTATCCTTGAACACCAATTATTACAGTAATAATTTCAAAGTGTTGTACAACATGTGCTATATTGTTCAGTCACAAGAGAAAATATGGGCAGAAGTGAGGATGTTCACTGATGATTGCAGAGTGTTCAGTGCCATTCACAGCTCCTCAGATAATGAACAGTCCATGCCCACATGCAAGACCTGGACGACATTCAGGCTTGGGCTGATAAATAGCAAGTAACACACGTGCCACACAAGTGTCAGACTATCTCAAACAAACGAGAGTCTAACCAGCATTGATATTCAACAACATTACCATCACTGAATTCCTCACCATCATCATCATCATCATCATCATAGGCAGTCCCTCGAAATCGAGGAAGACTTGCTTCCACTCTAAAAGTGAGTTCTCAGGTGACTGAAACAGTCCAATACAGAAATTACAGACCCTGTCACAGGTGGGACAGACAGTCGTTGAAGGAAAGAGTGGACGGGACAGGTTTGCCGCATGGTCTTTCCGCTGTCTGCGCTTGGTTTCTGCATGCTCTCGGCGAAGAGACTCGAGGTGCTCAGCGCCCTCCCGGATGCACTTCCTCCACTTAGGGCGTCTGACCAGGGATTCCCAGGTGTCAGTGGGGATGTTGCATTTAATCAAGGAGGCTTTGAGGGTGTCCTTGAAACATTTCCTCTGCCCACCTTGGGCTCGCTTGGTGTGCAGGAGTTCCGAGTAGAGCGCTTGCTTTGGGAGTCTTGTGTCAGGCATGCAAACTCTGTTGCCCTTCCAACGGAGTGGGGGCAGTGATTTGATGCTGGGGATGTAGGCCTAGTCAAGGACACTAACGTTGGTGCGTCTGTCCTCCCAGGGGATTTGCAGGATCTTGCGGAGACATAGTTGGTGGTATTTCTCCAGTGATTTGAGGTGTCTACTGTATATGGTCCATGTCTTTGAGCCGTACAAGAGGGCGGGCATCACTACAGCCCTGTAGACCATGAGTGTGGTGGCAGAATTGAGGGCTTGATCTTCGAACATGACTTGGAGTTCAGATTCTGAATGCGCAGACACATGCGTCATCCGCATACTGTAGTTCAACGACAGAGGTTGGGACAGTCTTGGATCTGGAGTTGAGGCGTCGTAGGTTGAACAGGTTCCCACTGGTTCTGTAGTTTAGTTCCACTCCAGCGGGGAGCTTGTTGAGTGTGAGGTGGAGCATTGCAGCGAGGAAGACTGAGAAGAAGGTTGGCACGATGACACAGCCCTGCTTGACCCCGGTCCAGGCGTGGATTGGATCTGTAATGAATCCTTTGGTCAGGATCACAGTTTGCATGTCGTCGTCAAGTAGGCAGAGGATGGTGACGAACTTTTGGGGGCAGCCGAAACGGAGGAGAAAGCTCCATAGTCCCTTGCGGTTGACAGTGTCAAAGGCCTTTGTAAGGTCAAAGAAGGCCATGTACAAGGGCTGGTGCTATTCCCTGCATTTTTCTTGCAAGCATCCTGGTGGTTACCATTAATCAGAAACTTAACTGGTCCAACCACACAAATATTATGGGTATAAGAGTGGGTCAGGGCTGGGTATTCTGTGCCGAGTGTCTCACCTCCTGACACCCCAAAGTCTTTCCACCATCTACAAGGCACAAGTCAGCAGTGTGATGGAATACTCTCCACTTGCCTGGATGAGTGCAGCTCCAACAACACTCAAAAAGCTTGACATCATCCAGGGCAAAGCAGCCGCTTTATTGGCAGCCTATCCACCACCTTCAACATTCACTTTCTCCACCACCGGTGTACCGTGGCTGCAGTGTATACCATCTACAAGATGTACTGCAGCAACTCGCCATGACTTCTTTGGCCATAGTAAATGGTGCTCGAGGGGCAAGGACCCTTCCTCTTCATTGTCTGAAGAGCAGAAATGATGGGTCTCTACACCACCAGAAAAATAACATTTTCAATTAGATAAAATGAGACCTTGTCCCATCCTTCTGCAGATAGAAGCTGTGTCCCCCCGCCACACTATTTAGGATATTTTTGTGTGAAGCATGTTGGCTGTAATATATGTAGAATGAACTCAAAAGTCCAACATACCAATGATTTTTATTCTTGGTCAAGATTTTGACTGTAGGCTGAACCCCTTGCCAATCCAGCACCCCAATAGGGGAACTCTGCAAGCTTGTGAGTGAGTTGTGATTATAACAGGACAATGTAGATCTAGGCAATGGGAGGATGAGAACATATTTCATTATACAATTAATGGATCATCTTCCCTATGGGTGCAACCAATTTTCAGAAACTCCTGATGAATAATCCCTGGTGGCAGGTCTATCAAAGTATATTTATGGCTGCAACATTATGGTCTGTTTAATAAATGTATTTTTCAACCAGAATGGGGGAGTGTCATGGGGTGGGGGGAATTGGGACTTATTTGTTCTCCCAGACTTTTAGACTGCACTGCCTGAATAGTAACTTTCAAAAGGGAATTGGATAAGTACTTGAAGGGGAAACATTTTCAGGGCTATGGGGAAAGGGCAGGGGAGTGAGACTCATTGATAGTTCCTTCAAAGAGCCGGCATAGGCACGATGGGCTAAATGGCCCCCTTCTGTGCTGTATCATTCTATGATTCTGTGCATGGAGAGCTAGTGAGGACTCAGCTGTGATCCGGAGAAATTGGCTGTCAATATACACTGTCTAGTTTCACAACTGAATATTGGCCATTTGGGCAAGATCCTGGACATCTGCTAGGCCCTGTGGAACCACACCCAACACGTATCTGTTATGTATTTAACCCCTTGCACCCTGTATTACACCACCACCAGAGGGCCTATCTGTTGGCGTCCCAAGGGATCCCAGCATCCCTTGGGAGCAGGGTATATAAGTAGGCCACCCACGAGGTACCTGCGCTCTGGAGTCGCATTAAAGGAGCTAAGGTCACACTTGCTCGTTGTACACAGTACTCAGTTTCATCCTTTATTGCGAGCTTATCAGTATCTCTGTCATTGAAAGAGGAGGCAAAGAAAAATCCATCTAGGAAACACCTGGAAATTGGCCTGCTTTCCCTAGTTGGCTGAATTCACACGGAATGACCCAGTTCGTACTTCCCTTCCTGAACTCCAGTGATTCATCATGACCTGGTTATTTGTAGAATGCAGACGTTCATGGGGAGAAGAAAACCCCTTGTTTAATAAAACAGTTGGGCCTCCTGTCTCTCAATCTGGTGATTTATACCAACTGCACCTTCCTTGCCAAGAAGCCAGTGAAACTGATGAAGCAGAAGTCTTTGCTCGTGCTCAGCTCTTAGTGTCATTCATTATTTTTCCCCGATTTTCCTTCCCTTCTCTCTTGAAGGTACTGAACCCGGCTGGGATGGGCTATGCAGGTGCTAGTAACCCTCTGATACCTCGCTTGAATTACCATTATTAGAATGTGAGCCTAGACAGTGTCGCCAAGCTATTTGAACATGGAAGGCTCATTACTGTCCTCACCCAATAGTCCGCGTACCGACACTAACAGATTTATCTCTGCAAATATAATTTAACTGGCATGTCAAATGCTCATTGTAATTAGTCAAAACCGGTCTGGCAACTGCATGCACCCCACTGAATTTTCATGGTGTCGCCTTGGAGAGTATAGAGTTAGGGGAGGCCTGGAGAGCGGTCAGGGGAGGTCTGGGTAGTGGGGGGAGGGCTAGAGAGTGGGGGGAGGGCTGGGGAGTCGGGGGAATCAGGGGATGGCTGGGGAGCGGGGGGAAGGGAAGGGTGGGGGTGTCGGGGGGAGGGGAAGGGTGGGGGAGTCTGGGGGGGTGGGGTGGGGAATCGGAGGGGGCTGGGGAGTGGAGAGGATGAAGTCGGGGAGGCCTATCAAATGGCGAGAAGGATGAAGCCTTGTGATTGTTAAGCTGATGGAGGCCTGGCAAACGGACAAGGGAGAGGCCTTGTCCAGTTTACCCAGTTGTCCATAAACATTGTATAGGTGCAACCTCGCAAATCTGGAGTTCTAAAACCCGGAATGTTCCGAAATCCGGACATTGCACTGATGGGCCCTTCCGAAATCCAGAAATATGTTCCGAAATCCGGACCTTTTTTTGTATAATCAGACCACACCGATATAGCCAAATTCCTCTTGATCAACTTAAACTCACTTCAACTCTACCATAACTCTTACACAATACTGTACAATTACTGCCCCATTTCCCCAAATCTTTTCCCATCCTCCTGAAAAGAAAGAACGACATGCATTTACATTGTGGCTTTCACAATCTCAAGGCATCCAAAAGTGCTGACCTTTCCTGAGGCATGTTTCCAGAGGTGTAAAGGAGCTGGTTATTGGCCAGAAACACACGATACTGTCACTAGAAGTGAGAGACGGTAGTCCACTATTTTTAACCTAATCTAGAGGTGTTTCAGCTGGTCAGTCCCCTGCACAAAAAAAAAGAAACATGACTAGATAATCTGAGGGAGAAAGTGACTGTCAGTGAAGTTTGCATACAGGCACATATTGCACTCAAAGGGCTGGAAATTCGTTTTTTGGCTACAGCGATATTTTTTCGGCATTTTTCGCCAAAAATACCGCTAATCACTCCGCTATTTTTTAAAGGACTACATTTCGTTAGAAAATGCGCCCAGCGGTAAAAATCAGCGCTGCACGAGGATACGCGGCGGAAACCGCGGCTCTCGCCAACCTTACTCCGAGGCCGATACCGCTGTGAGAGAGGCCTTGGTAAGGATGAAAACACAAAAAAAAATGGCAAAAAACAAAAAATTTAAAAATCACAAAACATTCACAAGACAATTAACTATTGAATCGCTGAAAAATAATTTTAAAATAAAAACTTTAACTTACCTTTTTTTCAGGTCGTCATGCTGTTATTGCAATGCAGGTTTTTCTTGGACAGATTCTTTCGCCAAGAATACAGGTGCGCCAAAAGTCAAAATTAAGGCAAAAGTGCTATTTCCAGTCTTGCATACCGGCGATCCGCTTTTCAGTAGTATTTAAAAGCCGCCGGTGCATGACTTTGGCGAAACTAGCGGATCATCGCTTATCGGCGAAAAAACAGGCGCAAGGTTGGTGAATTTCCAGGCCTATATAGTATCTGTCATGTATTCAACCAGCATTGTAACCCATCTATAATCTGACCTAAGTTGTACACTGTGAGAAAAATGACCACTAGATGGTGAACCTGTGGGAGACACTCCTAACCTGGACCTTCAGGTATAAAAGGGGAAGCTTCACCCACTTTCATCACTTGAGTGCTAAGGAATAAAGGACAGGTCACAGACTGACCTTCTCTCACAGTTCTCCAGGCAGACAAGGGCAATCGGGCATGCCCCAACATGTAGTCGAACCCAGAGGGGGAGTTCGACAGAGACAATGACAAGCTGAACGGCGATTCACGCCATTGCAAGGGACAATGCGGCCAGTAATGGGGCCATCAACACCTGTTAATGGCGCACTCAAGGGCAATAACAGGGGCAGTCAGGGACGATCGACTGGCAAGGGACCTTTTGTTTCCAACAACAGCTCATGTTGGAGGCGTGGAGGCACACACTCAGCCGGAGTTTGCAGAGATGAGCAAAATACCTGCAGAAATTGCAGAAATGAACGCTGGGGGAAATCGCTGGAAGCTGAAGTTCAGCGAGTTCATGTGGAGCACGTATACAGTTTATACACCAGGACGCCACCGATAATGATGAAAGTGCTCCTCAATGGCATCCCAGTATCACTGGAGCTAGACACAGGGGCCAGCCAGTTCCTGATGGGTATCAAACAGTTCAAAAAGTTGTGGGCGTCCAAGGCCAGGGGGTCAAAATTATTGCCGATTGGCGCACAGCTACAGACATACACAAAGGAGATCATTCCGGTGCTAGGCAGTGCCACAGTAGTCGTGATCCACAAAGACTCAGAGAACAGGTTGCCACTCTGGGTTGTCCCAGGGGATGGTCCCGCACTACTGGGGAGGAGTTGGCTTGCTGTCATGAACTGGAAATGGGGCGATGTCAATGCAATTTCCTCTCTGGAGCGAGTATCATGCTCACAGATCCTGGACAAATTTAACTCATTATTTCAACCCGGCATTGGCACTTTCATGGGGGCCAAGGTAGTGATTCACATAAACACGGACGCCAGGCCAATACACAACAAGGCCAGAGCGGTGCCGTACGTGACGCGGGAAAAGATAGAAGGCGAATTGGACCGCCTGCTGAGGGAAGGCATCATCTAGCCAGTCGAATTCAGTGACTGGGCGAGCCCGATCGTGCCGGTGCTCAACGCGGATGGGTCGGTCAGGATATGTGGTGATTACAAGGCCACCATCAATCGGGTGTCACTCCAAGACCAGTACCCACTGCCGAGAGCGGAGGACCTCTTTGCGACGCTATCCGATGGCAAACTTTTTTCAAAATTGGACCTGACCTCAGCTCACATGACCCAGGAGCTGGTGAGTGAGTCGAAGAAGCTGACCAACATCACGACACACAAGGGGTTGTTTGAGTACAACAGATGTCTGTTCGGGATTCGCTCGGCCGCCGCGATCTTCCAATGAAATATGGAAAGCCTCCTCAAGTCGATTTCAGGGACGGTGGTTTTTCAGGACGACATCCTCATTACGGGTTACGATACTGAAGAACACCTCCACAACCTGGAGGAGGTGCTACGCAGACTGGACCGGGTAGGGCTGCGACTGAAAAAGGCGAAGTGCGTCTTCCTAGCTCCAGAGGTAGAATTCCTGGGGATGAGGGTAGCAGCAGACGGGATCAGCCCTACTGCGTCCAAGACGGAAGCGATCCAGAGAGCACCCAGACCCTGTAACACGACGGAGCTGCGTTCGTTCCTGGAGCTCCTGAACTATTTTGGTAACTTTCTTCCCAAATTGAGCACGCTGCTAGAGCCGCTACACGTGCTCCTACGCAAAGGTCGCGAATGGGTCTGGGGGGACAGCCAGGAAAGGGCTTTTAATAGAGCACGCAATTTGTTATGTTCCAACAATCTGTTAACTCTATATGGCTCATGTAAGAAACTTGTGTTAACGTGCGATGCGTCGTCCTATGGTGTCAGGTGTGTGTTGCAGCATATTAATGCCAAGGGTCAGTTACAGCCGGTAGCTTTTGCCTCCAGAAGTCTGTCCTAGGCAGATTTGTCCATTGGTAAGTTTAACTACCAGAATTCTATTTCCCTCTTTGGCAATCACAGTGCCTGTGAGCCATTTGGGCCCTGCAGCATAGTTGAGGACAAAAACAGGGTCATTGACATCAATACATCGCGCCCTCGCATTCCTGTCATGGTAGTCATATTGTGACTGGCGCCTGCTCTCGACAATTTCTTTCATGGTGGGGTGTATAAGGGATAACCGGGTTTTGAGCGTCCTTTTCATTAGCAGCTCTGCGGGTGGAACCCCTGAGCAAGTGTGGTCGGGATCTGTAGGCCAACAGGAAGCGTGATAAGCGGCTTTGTAGGGAACCCCCTTGGATGCTGAGCATCCCCTGATTGATTATCTGCACTGCTCGTTCTGCCTGGCCGTTTGAGGCCGGCTTGAACGGTGCCGTTCTGACATGGTTAATTCCATTGCCTGCCATGAAGTCCTGGAATTCAGTGCTTGTGAAGCACGGGCCAGTGTCGCTAACCAAGATGTCCGTGGGCGGCGAACATTGCCCGTAGACTTTCTACCGTGGCAGAGGATGTGCTTGAATTTAAAATGTCACACTCGATCCATTTGGAGTAGGCGTCTACTACAACCAAAAACATTTTTCCCATGAAAGGACCTGCATAGTCCACATGGATGCGTGACCAAGGCATGGCGGGCCATGGCCAGGGGCTAAGCGGGGCTTCCCTGGGCGCATTGCCCAGCTGGGTATATGTGTTGCACCTGCGAACACAAAGTTCCAGATCTGCGTCTATTCCTGGCCACCAAACGTGTGACCTGGCAATTGCCTTCATCATGACAATGCCCGGGTGCTCATTGTGGAGTTCGCTGATGAACACCTCTCTGCCCATCTGGGGCATGACTACGCGGTTTCCCCACAGTAGGCAATCGGCCTGAATTGAGAGTTCATCCCTGCGCCTGTGAAATGGTTTAAATTCCTCAGGGCATGCCCTGTACGTGGCTGCCCAGTCCCCATTCAGGACACATTTCTTGGCTAGAGACAGTAGCGGGTCTCTATTTGTCCAGACTTTAATCTGACGGGCTGTCACAGGTGAGAACCTTCGCTTCCGAAAGCTTCAACAGCCATGACCATCTCAGCAGCATGCTCGGAGCCCCCTCAGTGGTGGCTAGTGGGAGCCTGCTGAGTGCAACGGCGCAGTTTTCGGTGCCCGGTCTGTGCCGAATTGTGTAGTAATAGGTGGCTAACGTGAGTGCCCACCTCTGTATGTGGGCCGATGAGTTTGCATTTATGGCCTTGTTGTCGGCCAAAAGGGACGTTAGGGGTTTGTGATCTGTCTCCAGCTCAAATTTCCTGCCAAACAGGTACTAGTGCATTTTCTTTACCGCATATACACATGCTAGTGCCTCCTTTTCTACCATCCCGTAGCCCCTGCCGCAAACACATGGATCAAACAAAAAGGAGGTTCAGCAACCCCATAGAAGAAGCAGAGGAAGAACATGATGTAGAGTTCACTCCACCACAGGTGACCGAACACCAGAACCAAAGGGAGGAGAGCCCAGTCACTGTGGGCAGTCCGGACAGGCCTGAGGCACCCCAAACAGCAGACATTCAGGCCAGCGCCCAACAACCGGAGCCCCAACTCAGGCGCTCTACAAGAGAGCGTAAACCACCAGAGAGACTCAACCTGTGATCCCAATAAGACTTTGCGGGGGGAGGTGATGTCATGTATTCAACCAGAATTGTAACCCATGTATAATCTGACCTAAGTTGTACAGTGAGAACAATGACTACTAGGTGGTGAACTTGTGGGAGACACTCCTAACCTGGACCTTCAGGTATAAAAGGGGAAGCTCCACCCACTTTCATCACTTGAGTGCTAAGGAATAAAGGACAGGTCACAGACTGACCTCTCAAGCAAGGGCCTTGTGTGCATTTATACTGTATAGTAAGGACGTATCAGTATCTGTGGTGTATGAATAAAGAGTCTGACCAGATACTGTGAACTCAAAGTAAAGTGTGACCTTAGTCTTTTATTGCAGATCTCCAGAGAGCCTCTCCAGCCTGTGAGGCCTCCTTAAGTACAGGTGCTCCCAAGGGATTATGGGATCCCTTGGGACTTCAGGGGATGAGCCCTCTGATGGTTAAACAAGGTATTTACAGTTTTACATATATAACAACACACCCCCGCCCCCAACCCCCTCCCCCCCCTGCAAAGTCAATAGTGTAACTATTTACAAGGTGAGTCGATCTGGGGCCATTCTTTCCCTGGTTGATCACCTCGGTGCAAATGCTGGTTTTGGTGAGTCATTTGTTGGGCCCTCGCTGGGCTGCTGTCTAGCTGGTCTTGCTGGGCTGCCTGGTGTGGTGAGTCCTGCTGGGATGCTGCGGGTGATGGGTTCTGCTTTGTGGTCAACCGCTGTGTCGGTTGCCACTGGTGTGTATGTTGGGGGGATCAAAAAAGGTAGCGCCTAATGTGGATAGTCCGTGAATCTGAGTTTGGTTTGGTCCAAGTGTTTCCTGTAGATGAGTCCATTTGAAAGTTTGACCCGAAACACCCTACTCCTCTCTTTGGCCACGACAGTGCCGGAAAGCCACTTGGGACCTCTCCATATTTCAACACAAATACAGGATCATTAATTTAAATTTCACGTGGCACATTTGCACTATGATATGTGTTTTATTGAAGCCACCTGCTCTCTACCTGTTCGTGTAGATCAGGGTGGACTAACGAGAGCCTTGTCTTAAGTGCCCTTTTCATAGCAGTTCAGCACGGGGAACCCCAGTGAGTGAGTGTGGTCTCGTGCGGTAACTAAGCAGGACTCGGGATAGGTGAGTCTGCAGTGAGCCTTCAGTTACCCTCTTCAAGCTCTGCTTGATTGTTTGCATTGCTCTCTCTGCCTGACCATTGGATGCTGGTTTGAACGAGGCAGAAGTGACATGTTTGATCCCATTGCGGGTCATGAACTCTTTGAACTCGGAACTGGTGAAACACGGCCCGTTGTCACTCACAAGGATATCAGGCAAACATGGCCCGCAGGCTTTCAGTGGCAGTGGACGTGCTTGCCGAAATTATCTCACATTCAATCCATTTGGAGTACGCATCTACAACCACTAGGAACAATTTTCCCAAGAACAGGCCTGCATAGTCGACATGGACCCGAGACCACGGTTTGGATGGCCAAGACATTAAGTTAGTGGCGCCTCCTTGGGTGCATTGCTTAACTGTGAGCATGTATTACATTTGTGCACGCAGGACTCTAAGTCTGCATCGATACCGGGCCACTACACGTGGGATCTGGCTATCGCTTTCATCATTACAATGCCTGGGTGGGTACTGTGGAGATCACTAATGAAAGTGTCCCTGCCCTTTTTTGTGTACCACTACCCGATTACCCCACAGAAGGCAATCTGCCTGTATAGACATTTCATCTTTGCGCCTCTGGTACGGCTTTATTTCTTCTTGCATTTCTAATGGGACACTGGACCAGCCCCCACGGAGCACACAGTTTTTTTACTAAGGACAGTAAGGGGTCCTGGCTCGTCCAGGTTCTAATCTGTCGGGCGGTAACGAGTGATTGCTCACTCCCAAATGCTTCCATTACCATAACTAAATCTGTGGGCTGTGCCATTTCCACTCCTGTGGTGGGCCTACTGAGAGCATCGGCACAGTTTTCTGTGCCTGGCCTGTGGCAGATGGCGTAGTTGTATGCGGACAATGTGAGCGCCCATCTCTGGATGTGGGCCGATGCATTCGTATTTATCCCCTTACTTTCAGAAAAGAGGGATATCAGTGGCTTATGGTCAGTTTCCAATTCAAATTTGAGCCCAAACAGATATTGATGCATTTTATTTACCTCATAAACACACGCTAACACTTCTTTTTCAATCATGCTGTAGGCCCTCTCAGCCTTAGACAGACCTCTGGATGCATAAGCAACCGGTTGCAATTTCCCAAATTCATTAGCTTGTTGCAATACACACCCGACACCGTATGACGACGCATCACATGCTAGTACCAAACGCTTACATAGATCATACAACACAAGCAATTTGTTTGAGCATAAAAGTTTTCTAGCTTTTACAAAGGCATTTTCTTGGCTTTTACCCCATACCCATTCATCTTCTTTACGCAGTAAAGAGTGCAGTGGTTCTAACACTGTGCTGAGACCCGGTAAGAAGTTACCAATGTAGTTCAGGAGTCCTAGAAACGACCGCAGCTCTGTCACATTCTGTGGTCTCGGTGTGTTCTAGATTGCCTCCATCTTCAAATTGGTGGGCCTGATGTCGTCCACCGTGATTCTTCTCCCCAGGAACTCCAATTCAGGCACCAGGAAAACGCACTTCGAGCGTTTTAACCTGAGCCCCACACGATTAAGCCGACTAAGAACCTCCTCCAGGTTCTGAAGATGCTCGATGGTGTCCCGACCTGTAACCAAGATGTCGTCCTGGAAGACCATGGTGCGTGGGACCAACTTCAGCAAGCTTTCCATGTTTCTCTGGAATATCGCCGCGGCTGATCGAATCCCAAACGGGCATCTGTTGTAAATGAAGAGACCTTTGTGCGTGTTGATGCAGGTGCGGCCCTTCGATGATTCCTCCAGCTCCTGCGTCATGTAGGCCGAGGTCAAGTCCAGCTTCGTGAACGTCTTTCTTCCCGCCAGCGTCACAAATAGGACGTCAGCCTTTGGTAATGGGTATTGATCCTGCAGGGAGAAATGATTGATAGTTACTTTGTAATCACCACAGATTCTGATGGTGCTGTCTCCCTTGAGGACTGGAACAATCGGACTGGCCCACTCGTTGAATTCGATCGGCGAAATGATGCCCTCTCGTTGCAGCCGGTCCAGCTCGATCTCCACCCTCTCTCATCATGTACCGTACTGCTCTCGCTTTGTGATGGATGGGGTGCGTCCCCGGAATTAGGTGGATCTGCACTTTTGCTCCTTGGAATTTCCCGATGCCTGGTTCGAACAGCGAGGGGAACTTGTTTAGGACCTGGGCATACGAAGTTTCGGCAACGGGCGAGAGCGCTCGGACATCATCCCAGTTCCAGCGTATCTTCCCCAGCCAGCTCCTGCCGAGCAGCGTGGGGCCATCGCTCCATACTATCCAGAGTGGTAACTTGTGCACCGCTCCATCGTAGGAGACCTTTACAGTAGCACTGTCGATTACGGGAATCAGTTGTTTTGTATCAGTTCTCAGTTTAGTGCGAATGGGAGTCAGGACTGGCCTTGAAGCCTTGCTGCACCACAATTTATCGATAGTCTTTTTGCTCATAATGGACTGGCTCGCGCCCGTGTCCAGCTCCATTGACACCAGGAGTCCATTTAATTCAAACTTCAGCATTATCGGGGGACACTTTGTGGTAAATGTGTGCGCCCCATATACCTCTGCCTCCTCGGTCTGAGGCTCTGGTTCATCGTGATCCGCCGTGGATTTGTCCTCCTCTGCAGCATGGTGGTTTGCAGGATTAGCTGGATTTGCAGCTCGCCTGCACATACATTGGAGGTGTCCCATTGTTCCATAGCCATTGCAAACATATCCTTTGAAGCGGCATGAATGGAATCATTGATCACCTCCCGCAGCGTCAACAAGGTGTTAATGGCCTAGCATTCATCACCCTTGATGGTGGACTCAGACATCTGTGGACGTGCAGCTGCAGGCATGTGAGGCCTGCCCTGTACATTATGATTTGAAAACACTACGACTTTGTTCACAGTACTTGTAGCAGCACGCATGTGCTGTGAGATTTGGTATTGTCACTGGTGGCAATGAACGCCTGGGCTATCGCTATGGCTTTACTCAATGTTGGGGTCTCTACAGTCAAAGGTTTGTGAAGTATTACTTCATGGCCAATGCGAAGTATAAAGAAGTCCCTGAGCATGTGTTCCAAATGTCCTTCAAATTCGCAATGTCCTGCAAGGCATCTTAGCTCGGCGACATAGCTCGCCACTTTCTGGCCTTCCGACCTCTTGCATGTGTAGAACTGGTACCTTGCCATCAGAACACTTTCCTTCAGATTAAGATGCTCCTGGACCAGTGTGCACAAATCATCATACGATTTCTCTGTGGGTTTCGCTGGAGCAAGCAGATTTTTTATGAGGCCATACGTTGATGCCCTGCAAATGGTGAAGAGGATCACCCTTCATTTGGCAGCGTTCGCTTCTCCTTCCAGCTCATTGGCCACAAAGTATTGGTCGAGTCGCTCCACAAAGGTTTCCCAATCATCTCCCTCCGAAAATTTCTCCAGGATGCCCACTGTTCTCTGCATCATTGCGGTGGGGTTCGTCATCTGTATCTTGTCGCCAGTTGTGTATGAATAAAGAGTCTGACTAGATACTGTGAGCTCAAAGTAACGTATGACTCTAGTCTTTTATTGCAGCTCTCCAGAGAGCCTCTCCAGCCTGTGAGACCTCCTTAAGTACAGGTGCTCTCAAGGGATTGTGGGATCCCTTGGGACTCCAGGGGATGAGCCCCCTGCTGGTTAAACAAGGTATTTACAGGTTTAAACGTATAACAGTATTGATCATAAGTATCCATTGTTAAAACAAAATCAATCTATCTCCTTCCCAACCTGCCCCACTCCAACCTTCTTATAGCCTCATACTCGGCCCAGGGGTTTCCGGATTCGGGACTTCGGATTTAGTCTCCGAAATCTGGAAATACCCAAAATTTGGCCCAGGAGTTTCCGGATTCAGAACGTCGGATTTCTGTTCCAAAATCCGGAAAAACCCAAAAACCGGATTGGCCTCGGCCCCAAGGTTTCCGGATTTCGGAGGTTGTACCTGTATTGATAAAAATAACACTGGATGATTTTTGTTTTCTGCAGGTTACCCATCCAGTCACAACACTTCACCTCAGCCTCCTAAGCTGGTCGAAGTTGAGGCCTCTTTAACAATGAATGGAGCTTCTTTGAGCCATTGTGGGCTCCTGCTCATCAGAGGGATCGCAGGGAAAGGGGATCATTAGACTGCCCAAAGCCTAAGTGGCATCAATTGATTTTTGAATAGAGAGTAGGAAGATACACTTTAACAAACGTTAGCCTTCAGATTCTCCTTTATGAAATTTCGAAGTCTGTGGACAGCTTCTCTGACTCCGCATTGATAAACAAATAATTTATTTTACGAGCATATTCCCGAACGTCAGAAATGCTTTTAATTAGCAGGAGGTTTTTTGTGCAAAACACAATTGTATAATAGATTGTTTTACAAATGAGTTCATCTGTTTACAATATTTGTGTTGTAGTGCTCATTTCCGAGTATTTCTGGGCAGTCTGTCGTACAACAGTTAGATTTTCACTAACAGACAAGAGTAAAACTGGTGGCAAAGAAATGCATTTCATTTTATTTTTAATTTGTGCAATTTTCGTCCCTTCCTTCCAAAGTTTTCTGCTCTTTGCCATTTATTGAAGATTAAGGGCTAGAATTCCCATAAAATCCACCACCGCCGGATTGCCGCCTAAAAAGATGGCTAAGATTCTTAAATTAACGCCGGCAAAATATTGCATTAAAAAAAAGGAAAAAATACCACCCGGCAAGAAAATAGATCTTACACTCAGATTCTTGGCGGTTAAATGCGGTCCTGGGCAAATTGGTTGGTTCTTAATCAAAATGGCCGATAATTACTCCAATTTAGACTGAGGCTGCGGTTGGGCCTAGGGAGAGGGGAAAACACAAAAAATATTTTTTCCAAGACACAAAAAATAACAAATCAGAAAACATTCTCAAGACTCTTTTTAACTTAATTGCTGTAAAAGAGTTATAAAAAAAAACCTTTAACTTACCTTTCTTTGCAGGGCTACTTACCGACTGTCTAGCTCCCACTGCTTTTCCTGGGCGGTTTTTTCGATCTTACCTATGGGTCACCGTTGAGCTCAAACTTGGGCGTTAGCGTTCGGTGGTACACGCCGGCGGTCTACTCCCCAGCGATACTTCGAAAATGGCGTTGGAACTCTGAGAAATGGAGTGGAAATTTTGGGGGGGGTGGTTTTCCACCGAAAATGAACAATACCGCCGGAAATGAAGTGGAAATCTCGCCCTAAATGTTCCAGCATAGCGAGATCACAAAGGATGCTTTGCCGCAGAAAATACACACGTCATAGCTCAACCCTTCAGATATCACCCACCTCACTGTAACAATGGTCTTGCTTTTAGGCTAAAAAGCCATGGCAGCACATCCTCCATGACCCTTCCCAGGCTTTCAGTACCAGCCGGTATCACAATGTTCCTCGGCCAGAGTAATCTCACTGCTTGTACTGCCACCCAACTGAGATCTGGTGATTCAGTAAATTACTGAGGATCAAGCCAAGGATAGAAACATAGAAACATAGAAAATAGGTGCAGGAGTAGGCTATTCGGCCTGTACCGCCATTCAATGAGTTCATGGCTGAACATGTAACTTCAGTACCCCATTCCTGCTTTCTTGCCATACTCCTTGATCCCCCTAGTAGTAAGGACTACATCTAACTCCTTTTTGAATATATTTAGTGAATTGGCCTCAACAACTTTCTGTGGTAGAGAATTCCACAGGTTCACCACTCTCTGGGTGAAGAAGTTTCTCCTCATCTCGGTCCTAAATGGCTTACCCCTTATCCTTAGACTGTGACCCCTGGTTCTGGACTTCCCCAACATTGTGAACATTCTTCCTGCATCTAACCTGTCTAAACCCATCAGAATTTTAAATGTTTCTATAAGGTCCCCTCTCATTCTTCTGAACTCCAGTGAATACAAGCCCAGTTGATAGGTCAGTCCCGCCATCCCGGGAATCAGTCTGGTGAACCTTCGCTGCACTCCCTCAATAACAAGAATGTCCTTCCTCAGGTTAGGAGACCAAAACTGTACACAATACTCCAGGTGTGGCCTCACCAAGGCCCTGTACAACTGTAGCAATACCTCCCTGCCCCTGTACTCAAATCCCCTCGCTATGAAGGCCAACATGCCATTTGCTTTCTTAACCGCCTGCTGTACCTGCATGCCAACCTTCAATGACTGATGTACCATGACACCCAGGTCTCGTTGCACCTCCCCTTTTCCTAATCTGTCACCATTCAGATAATAGTCTGTCTCTCTGTTTTTACCACCAAAGTGGATAACCTCACATTTATCCACATTATACTTCATCTGCCATGCATTTGCCCACTTACCTAACCTATCCAAGTCATTCTGCAGCCTCATAGCATCCTCCTCGCAGCTCACACTGCCACCCAACTTAGTGTCATCCGCAAATTTGGAGATACTACATTTAATCCCCTCGTCTAAATCATTAATGTACAATGTAAACAGCTGGGGCCCCAGCACAGAACCTTGCGGTACCCCACTAGTCACTGCCTGCCATTCTGAAAAGTACCCATTTACTCCTACTCTTTGCTTCCTGTCTGACAACCAGTTCTCAATCCACGTCAGCACACTACCCCCAATCCCATGTGCTTTAACTTTGCACATTAATCTCTTGTGTGGAACCTTGTCGAAAGCCTTCTGAAAGTCCAAATATACCACATCAACTGGTTCTCCTTTGTCCACTCTACTGGAAACATCCTCAAAAAACTCCAGAAGATTTGTCAAGCATGATTTCCCTTTCACAAATCCATGCTGACTTGGACCTATCATGTCACCATTTTCCAAATGCGCTGCTATGACATCCTTAATAATTGATTCCATCATTTTACCCACTACTGAGGTCAGGCTGACCGGTCTATAATTCCCTGTTTTCTCACTCCCTCCTTTTTTAAAAAGTGGGGTTACATTGGCTACCCTCCACTCGATAGGAACTGATCCAGAGTCAATGGAATGTTGGAAAATGACTGTCAATGCATCCGCTATTTCCAAGGCCACCTCCTTAAGTACTCTGGGATGCAGTCCATCAGGCCCTGGGGATTTATCGGCCTTCAATCCCATCAATTTCCCCAACACAATTTCCCGACTAATAAAGATTTCCCTCAGTTCCTCCTCCTTACTAGACCCTCTGACCCCTTTTATATCCGGAAGGTTATTTGTGTCCTCCTCAGTGAATACCGAACCAAAGTACTTATTCAATTGGTCTGCCATTTCTTTGTTCCCCGTTATGACTTCCCCTGATTCTGACTGCAGGGGACCTACGTTTGTCTTTACTAACCTTTTTCTCTTTACATACCGATAGAAACTTTTGCAATCTGCCTTAATGTTCCCTGCAAGCTTCTTCTCGTACTCCATTTTCCCTGCCCTAATCAAACCCTTTGTCCTCCTCTGCTGATTTCTAAATTTCTCCCAGTCCCTGGGTTCGCTGCTATTTCTGGCCAATTTGTATGCCACTTCCTTCTTTTTAATACTATCCCTGATTTCCCTTGATAGCCACGGTTGAGCCACCTTCCCGTTTTTATTTTTACGCCAGACAGGAATGTACAATTGTTGTAGTTCATCCATGCGGTCTCTAAATGTCTGCCATTGCCCATCCACAGTCAACCCCTTAAGTATCATTCGCCAATCTATCCTAGCCAATTCACCCCTCATACCTTCAAAGTTACCCTTCTTTAAGTTCTGGACCATGGTCTCGGAATTAACTGTTTCATTCTCCATCCTAATGCAGAATTCCACCATATTATGGTCACTCTTCCCCAAGGAGCCTCGCACAATGAGACTGCTAATTAATCCTCTCTCATTACACAACACCCAGTCTAAGATGGCCTCCCCCCGAGTTGGTTCCTCGACATATTGGTCTCGAAAACCATCCCTTATGCACTCCAGAAAATCCTCCTCCACCGTATTGTTCCAGTTTGGCTAGCCCAATCTATGTGCATATTAAAGTCACCCATTATAACTGCTGCACCTTTATTGCATGCACCCCTAATTTCCTGTTTGATGCCCTCCCCAACATCACTACTACTGTTTGGAGGTCTGTACACAACTCCCACTAACGTTTTTTGCCCTTTGGTGTTCTGCAGCTCTACCCATATAGATTCAACATCATCCAAGCTGATGTCTTTCCTAACTATTGCATTAATCTCCTCTTTAACCAGCAATGCTACTCCACCTCCTTTTCCTTTTATTCTATCCTTCCTGAATGTTGAATACCCCTGGATGTTGAGTTCCCAGCCCTGATCATCCTGGAGCCACGTCTCCGTAATCCCAATCACATCATATTTGTTAACATTTTTTGCAGTTAATTCATCCACCTTATTGCGGATACTCCTTGCATTAAGACACAAAGCCTTTGTCCTTTTAGAATTTTGATGTACAGTGGCCCTTTTTGTTCTTTGCTTTGGGTTTCTCTGCCCTCCATTTTTCCTCATCTCCTTTCTGTCTTTTGATTTTGCCTCCTTTTTGTCTCCCTCTGTCTCCCTGCATTGGTTCCCATCCCCCTGCCATATTAGTTTAACTCCTCCCCAACAGCACTAGCAAACACTCCCCCTAGGACATTGGTTCCGGTCCTGCCCAGGTGCAGACCGTCCGGTTTGTACTGGTCCCACCTCCCCCAGAACCGGTTCCAATGCCCCAGGAATTTGAATCCCTCCCTGCTGCACCACTGCTCAAGCCACGTATTCATCTGCGCTATCCTGCGATTCCTACTCTGACTAGCACGTGGCACTGGTAGCAATCCCGAGATTACTAATTTTGAGGTCCTACTTTTTAATTTAGCTCCTAGCTCCTTAAATTCGTTTCGTAGGACCTCATCCCTTTTTTTATCTATGTCGTTGGTACCAATGTGCACCACGACAACTGGCTGTTCTCCCTCCCTTTTCAGAATGTCCTGCACCCGCTCCAAGACATCCTTGACCCTTGCACCAGGGAGGCAACATACCATCCTGGAGTCTCGGTTGCGGCTGCAGAAACGCCTATCTATTCCCCTCACCATTGAATCCCCTATCACTATCGCTCTCCCACTCTTTTTCCTGCCCTCCTGTGCAGCAGAGCCAGCCATGTTCCAGCATAGCGAGATCACAAAGCATGCTTTGCCGCAGAAAATACACACGTCATAGCTCAACCCTTCAGATATCACCCACCTCACTGTAACAATGGTCTTGCTTTTAGGCTAAAAGGCCATGGCAGCACATCCTCCATGACCCTTCCCAGGCTTTCAGTACCAGCCGGTATCACGATGTTCCTCGGCCAGAGTAATCTCACTGCTTGTACTGCCACCCAACTGAGATCTGGTGATTCAGTAAATTACTGAGGATCAGGCCAAGGATAGAAACATAGAAACATAGAAAATAGGTGCAGGAGTAGGCTATTCGGCCCTTATAGCCTGCACCGCCATTCAATGAGTTCATGGCTGAACATGTAACTTCAGTACCCCATTCCTGCTTTCTTGCCATACTCCTTGATCCCCCTAGTAGTAAGGACTACATCTAACTCCTTTTTGAATATATTTAGTGAATTGGCCTCAACAACTTTCTGTGGTAGAGAATTCCACAGGTTCACCACTCTCTGGGTGAAGAAGTTTCTCCTCATCTCGGTCCTAAATGGCTTACCCCTTATCCTTAGACTGTGACCCCTGGTTCTGGACTTCCCCAACATTGTGAACATTCTTCCTACATCTAACCTGTCTAAACCCATCAGAATTTTAAATGTTTCTATAAGGTCCCATCTCATTCTTCTGAACTCCAGTGAATACAAGCCCAGTTGATTTAGTCTTTCTTGATAGGTCAGTCCCGCCATCCCGGGAATCGCTGCACTCCCTCAATAACAAGAATGTCCTTCCTCAGGTTAGGAGACCAAAACTGTACACAATACTCCAGGTGTGGCCTCACCAAGGCCCTGTACAACTGTAGCAACACCTCCCTGCCCCTGTACTCAAATCCCCTCGCTATGAAGGCCAACATGCCATTTGCTTTCTTAACCGCCTGCTGTACCTGAATGCCAACCTTCAATGACTGATGTACCATGACACCCAGGTCTCATTGCACCTCCCCTTTTCCTAATCTGTCACCATTCAGATAATAGTCTGTCTCTCTGTTTTTACCACCAAAGTGGACAACCTCACATTTATCCACATTATACTTCATCTGCCATGCATTTGCCCACTCACCTAACCTATCCAAGTCGCTCTGCAGCCTCATAGCATCCTCCTCGCAACTCACACTGCCACCTAACTTAGTGTCATCCACAAATTTGGAGATACTACATTTAATTCCCTCGTCCAAATCATTAATGTACAGTGTAAACAGCTGGGGCCCCAGCACAGAACCTTGCGGTACCCCACTACTCACTGCCTGCCATTCTGAAAAGTACCCATTTACTCCTACTCTTTGCTTCCTGTCTGACAACCAGTTCTCAATCCATATCAGCACACTACCCCCAATCCCATGTGCTTTAACTTTGCACATTAATCTCTTGTGTGGAACCTTGTTGAAAGCCTTCTGAAAGTCGAAATATACCACATCAAATGGTTCTCCCTTGTCCACTCCACTGGAAACATCCTCAAAAAATTCCAGAAGATTTGTCAAGCATGATTTCCCTTTCACAAATCCATGCTGACTTGGACCTATCATGTCACCTCTTTCCAAATGCGCTGCTATGACATCCTTAATAATTGATTCCAACATTTTACCCACTACCGATGCCAGGCTGACCGGTCTGTAATTCCCTGTTTTCTCTCTCCCTCCTTTTTTTAAAAAGTGGGGTTACATTGGCTACCCTCCACTCGATACGAACTGATCCAGAGTCAATGGAATGTTGGAAAATGACTGTCAATGCATCCGCTATTTCCAAGGCCACCTCCTTAAGTACTCTGGGAGGCAGTCCATCAGGCCCTGGAGATTTATCGGCCTTCAATCCCATCAATTTCCCCAACACAATTTTCCGACTAATAAGGATTTCCCTCAGTTCTTCCTCCTTACTAGACCCTCTGACCCTTCTTATATCCGGCCTCCTTAGTGAATACCGAACCAAAATACTTGTTCAATTGGTCCGTCATTTCTTTGTTACCCGTTATGACTTCCCCTGATTCTGACTGCAGGGGACCTACATTTGTCTTTACTAACCTTTTCTCTTTACCCTTCTTTAAGTTCTGGACCATGGTCTCTGAATAACTGTTTCATTCTCCATCCTAATGCAGATTTCCACCATATTATGGTCACTCTTCTCCAAGGGGCCTCGCACAACGAGATTGCTAATTAATTCTCTCTCATTACACAACACCCAGTGTAAGATGGCCTCCCCTAGTTGGTTCCTCGACATATTGGTCTTGAAAACCATCTCTTATGCACTCCAGGAAATCCTCCTCCACCGTATTGCTTCCAGTTTGGTTAGCCCAATCTATGTGCATATTAAAGTCACGCATTATAACTGCTGCACCCTTATTGCATGCACCCATAATTTCCTGTTTGATGTCCTCCCCAACATCACTACTACTGTTTGGAGGTCTGTACACAACTCCCACTAACATTTTTTGCCCTTTGGTGTTCTGCAGCTCTACCCATATAGATTCCACATCATTCAAGCTAATGTCATTCCTAACTATTGTATTAATCTCCTCTTTAACCAGCAATGCTACTCCACCTCCTTTTCCTTTTATTCTATCCTTCCTGAATGTTGAATACCCCTGGATGTTGAGTTCCTAGCCCTGATCATTCTGGAGCCACGTCTCCGTAATCCCAATCACATCATATTTGTTAACATCTATTTGCACAGTTAATTCATCCATCTTATTACGGATATTCCTTGCATTAAGACACAAAGCCTTCAGGCTTTTTTTTTAACACCCTTTGTCCTTTTAGAATTTTGTTGTACAACGGCCCTTTTTGTTCTTTGTCTTGCGTTTCTCTGCCCTCCACTTTTTCTCATCTCCTTTCTGTTTTTTGATTTTGTCTCCTTTTTGTTTCCCTCTGTCTCCCTCCATTGGTTCCCATTCCCCTGCCATATTAGTTTAACTCCTCCCCAACAGCACTTGCAAACACTCCCCTAGGAGATTGGTTCCGGTCCTGCCCAGGTGCAGACCGTCCGGTTTGTACTGGTCCCACCTCCCCCAGAACCGGTTCCAATGCCCCAGGAATTTGAATCCCTCCCTGCTGCACCACTACTCAAGCCACGTATTGGATCTTCCTATCTGTATGGCTTGACTCCATGCTGAGCAGCACACTGACCCACAGAGCCACATCAGGACATACAACCCGTGCTATCTTTGCTCCTACTCATACTTCCAGCACCATTTTTATAATCCAGAGGAACTGCCTGGTTTATAAAACAGGAACTTTTGGCTTGAAGGCCTGGGGTTTTTTTGACCAGCGGAACAGAAGATCTTCAGCTTGAGAGAGGCAGTTTCAAATATGGCCTGACAAAATGACAATATTCCAATCAACGCCTCCAACACAGACCCAACACCTCCACTAAACCCCGGGGGCTTTGCAGAACTGCTACTTTATCAACACATTTATGCCATATTGACAGCTGTGTCTGAAAATTAGGTCAGAAATCCAGCTCAACGTAAAAACAGATTTATGTAGTATTGTCAAAAAGCGTTTCATTAGAAACTTGATTATAAATGATCCTGACCTGAATATATTGAGTACTCCCATTCGTCAGAATGGCCATTCACTGCTGGAGTAAAGGATTAGCGTGATGGGATAGATCAGTGATAGCTGCCCAATAACATAGATAGGCAGCAACAACTTACATTCCTATAGCGCCTTCAATGTAGTAAAATGTCCCAAGATGCTTCACTGCAACGTAATCAAACAAAATTTAACACCAAGTCACATAAGGAGATATTAGGATAGGTGGCCAAAAAGGGTTTAAGGAGCATCTTAAAGGAAGAGCGAGGTAGCGAGGTTTAGGGAGGGAATTCTAAAGCTTAGGGCCTCAGCAGCTGGCAGCATGGCTGCCAATGGTGGAGCGATTAAAATCTCAGGTGGATGTAAAAGATCCCATGCCACTATTTCGAAGAAAAGCAAGGGAGTTTATCCCTGGCCAACTTGGCCAATATTTATCCCTCAACCAACAGTACTAAAATAACACAGATTTTCGCATTACACAGTCATTATTGCATTACTGTTTGTGGGACCTTGCTGTGCCCAAATTTGCTGCCGTGTTTCCGACATTAAAGCAGTGACTACCCTTCAAAAGTATTTTATTAGCTGTAAAGCATTTTGGGAAGTCCTGAGGTCATGAAAAGCGCTATAGAAATGCAAGTTGTTTCTTATTTCTCAGCTAGTGTGGCAGGGTGCTGCAGTTGGCCTCAGGGTTCTTGGTAGGGTTTGGAAAGTGGACCAGGATTCTCACTCCTGACCAATGTGCACCATCCCTGCCAGAAATACCCATATGTGGACATCGGATGAGAACAGGCTCGGATTGGGCTGTCCACCATCATCAAATAACTTGCCACGGTTCACACATGAAAGATGGTTATTTGGGTGAGGTATTGGCAGGCCAATTGTGCCCACGGAACCAAATCCCAGCAAGCAGTCAATGCTTCAGAAGATGAGAGGAGAGAAATTGAATGAATGAGATTGCGGAAGAGTGGGGTTGGGGGTAATATATTAGCATGGATAGAGGATTGGCTAACTAACAGAAAACAGAGAGTCGGGATAAATGGTTCATTCTCTGGTTGGCAACCAGTAACTAGTGGGGCCGCAGGGATCAGTGCTGGGACCCCAACTATATACAATATATATTAACGACTTGGAAAAAGGGACTGAGTGTAATGTAGCCAAGTTTGCTGACGATACAAAGATGGGAGGAAAAGCAATGTGTGAGGGGAACACAAAAAATCTGCAAAAGGACATAGACAGACTAAGTGAGTGGGCAAAAATTTGGCAGATGGAGTATAATGTTGGAAAGTGCGAAGTCATGCACTTTGGCAGAACAAAAATCAAAGAGCAAGTTATTATTTAAATGGAGAAAAATTGCAAAGTGCCGCAGTACAGCGGGACCTGGGGTACTTGTGCATGAAACGCAAAAGGATAGTATGCAGGTACAGCAAGTGATCAGGAAGACCAATGGAATCTTGGCCTTTATTGCAAAGGGCATGGAGTATAAAAGCAGAGAAGTCTTACTACAGCTATACATGGTATTGGTGAGGCCACACCTGGAATACTGCGTGCAGTTTTGGTTTCCATATTTATGAAAGGATATACTTGCTTTGGAGACAGTTCAGAAAAGGTTCACTGGGATGATTCCGGAGATGAGGGGGTTGACTTATGAGGAAAGGTTGAGTAGTTTAGGCCTCTACTCATTGGAATTCAAAAGAATGAGAGGTGATCTTATCGAAACGTATAAGATTATGAGGGGGCTTGACAAGGTGGATGCAGAGAGGATGTTTCCACTGATGAGGGAGACTAGTACCAGAGGGCATGATTTTAGGATAAGGGGCCGCCCATTTAAAACTGAGATGAGGAGAAGTTTCTTCTCTGAGGATTGTAAATCTGTGGAATTCACTGCCTCAGAGGGCTGTGGAAGCTGGTACATTGAATAAATTTAAGACAGAATTAGACAGTTTCTTAAATGATAAAGGGATAAGGGGTTTTGGGGAGCGGGCAGGGAAGTGGAGCTGAGTCCATGATCAGATCAGCCATGATCTTATTGAATGGTGGAGCAGGCTCGAGGTGCCGTATGGCCTATTTCTGCTCTTATTTCTTATGTTCTTATATTCTTAAAAGAACAATTTAAAATAGATACTTCTCCAGTGTCCAGAGAAAAACTTACCACCTTAAAAATTATCTTTCAATTCGTTGCTCATCGAGATACCAACTTAGCGTTTCCTTATCTCCAAGGCTACTCTGGTGACGTAGCTAATGGGGAGCAATCTCCTGCATTCCTTAGTGGCTCTAGTCACATTAGCAGGGAGCTTCAGATCAGCTCAGTACCTGACCTGGAGTCTTGGAAAGCACACGTTTGGCTGAATACTGCTGCACACTTTTGAAGTTATTTCCACTTCCCTTAGCCGGATGAGTACAAGATGCACTTGAGTAGATGTGATTGCACTAGCGGTGGTTACAGAGGAGATTTACGAGGATGTTTCCAGGACTGGAGAATTTTAGCTATGAGGAAAGATTGGATAGCCTGGGGTTGGTTTCTTTGTAACAGTAGAGGCTGAGGTGTATAAAATTATGAGGGGCCTAGATAGAGTGGAAAAGAAGGACCTATTTTCCCTTAGCAGAGAAGTCAATAACCAGGGGGCATAGATTTAAAGTCACTGGTAGAAGGATTAAAGAGTAGTTGATAATTTTTCTCACCCAGAGGCTGGTGGGGGTGTTGAATTCACTGTCTGCAAGGGTGGTAGAGACAGAAACGTTCATCACATTTAAAAAGTACTTGGATATGCACTTGACGTGCCTTAACCTACAAGGCTACGGACCAAGAGCTGGAAAGTGGAATTAGGCTAGGTAGCTCTTTTTTGGCCGGCACAGACACGATGGGTCGAATGGCCTCCTTCTGTGCCGTAAATTTCTATGATTCCATGAGAAAGTGGAGATTAGTGAGGAAAATGGTTATTAAAAAAATAGCAAGCTTGAATATTCATAAAGGTAAAAGTCACCAAACGGAATGCATCGAAGAATACTTAAGGAAATGAAGGTAGCAGTTGGGGAGCTGGAACAAATTTGTTTTGCAACAAGTTCAGGAATAGTATCAGATAATTGGAAAATAGCTAATGTTAGTTCAATTATATCTTGACATCTGTATTAGAAAAAACATTGGAGTTTTATACAGAAAGCATTTCCAAGAGCATTTAGCCAGTGCAAGGTAATACCTGCAGCTGAGCTAGCAGAGGCCTCGGAGAGGAAGGTCAGGCTGAACAAATTGATTGGAACTAATCAAGGTAGGATTGCCACCTGTTCCGGATTAGGATCAGCAGTCCAGTTATCCTTTGGGCAGGCTGTCTGGAGATCTGTCAAAAGTAAACAAGTCTGTTTTGGGGAATACAAAACCAGATGTCTGTGTCATATTTTGACTCATCATTTACGAACATCGTTAATGACTTTCTGTAGTAACAAAACAAATGTCAGAATTCAAACCATGATCCTCCAAGCCCCTCCCTCCCTTCCCAGCTCCCATTTCATCCCATCTCGTGTCTGGGGCCTCAACTATTTACAATCAACATCAATGACTTGGATGAAGGGACCGAGTGTAATGTAGCCAAGTTTGCTGATGATACAAAGATGGGTGGGAAAGCAAATTGTCAGGAGGACACAAAAAATATGTAAAGGGACATAGACAGGCTGAGTGAGTGGGAAATACATTGGCAGATGGAGTATAATGTGGGAAAATGTGAGGTTATCCACTTGGGCAGAAGAAATAGAAAAGTAAATTATAATTTAATTATGATTTAAATGGAGAGAAGTTGGAACGTGCTGCAGTACAGAGGGACCTGGGGGTCTTTGTGCATGAAACACAAAAAGTTAGTATGCAGGTACAGCAAGTAATCCGGAAGGCAAATGAAACCTTGGCCTTTATTGCAAGGGGGATGGAGTATAAAAGCAGGGAAGTCCTGTTACAGCTGTATAGAGCATTGGTGAGGCCACACCTACAGTATTGCATACAGTTTTTGTCTCCGTATTTAAGGAAGGATATACTTGCATTGGAGGCTGTTCAGAGAAGGTTCACTCGGTTGATTCCAGAGATGAGGGGGTTGACTTATGAGGATAGGTTGAGTAGGTTGGGCCTATGCACAATGGAGTTCAGAAGAATGAGAGGTGATCTTATAAAACATATAAGATAAAGAGGGGGCTTGACAAGGTGGATGCAAAAAGGATATTTCCACTCATAGGGAAAACTGAAACTAGGGGATATAGTCTCAGAATAAGGGGCCGCCCATTTAAAACTGAGATAAGGAGGAATTTTTTCTTCTCAGAGGGTTGTAAACCTGTGGAATTCTCTGCCCCAGAGAGCTGTGGAGGCTGGGTCATTGAATATATTTAAGGTAGAGATAGACAGATATTTGAGCAATAAGGGAATAAAGGATTATGGGGAGCGGGCAGGGAAGTGGAGTTGAGTCCATGATCAGATTAGCCATGATCTTATTAAATGGCGGAGCAGGCTCGAGGAGCCAAATGGCCTACACCTGCTCCTATTTCTTATGTTCTTATATTTGGGTTTTGTTTGGGTTAACATGGCAACCCTGATCCGGATGAGAGAATTTCCGGCTAAAATGGAACATTTTGACATATTATAAATTGAACAATAATTTGGCTAAATAACAGGATGCAAAAGGTAGCAACCAGTGTTAATTCTTTAAGCTATGACCCTTCTTAAATTGTTATGCTCCTCCTGTACCATGTGGGAACTCAGGGACACTTCCGGTGTCCCTGACGACTACGTGTGCGGGAAGTGTATCCGCCTCGAGCTCCTGATGGTTCGTGTTGCGGAATTGGAGCTGAGGGTGGATTCACTCTGGAGCATCCACGATGCTGAGAATGACGTGAGTAGCACGTGTAGCGAGTTGGTCTTACCGCAGGAGAAGGGTCCACAGCCAGATAGGGAATGGAAGACCAGCAGGAAGAGTAGTGCAAGGAAGGTAGTGCAGGGGTCCCCTGTGGTCATCCCCCTGCAAAACAGATACACCGCTTTGAGTACTGTTGGGGGGGATGACTCATCAGGGGAGGGCAGCAGCAGCCAAGTTCATGGCACCATGGCTGGCTCTGCTGCACAGGAGGGCAGGAAAAAGAGTGGGAGAGCGATAGTGATAGGGGATTCAATGGTGAGGGGAATAGATAGGCGTTTCTGCGGCCGCAACCGAGACTCCAGGATGATATGTTGCCTCCCTGGTGCAAGGGTCAAGGATGTCTCGGAGCGGGTGCAGGACATTCTGAAAAGGGAGGGAGAACAGCCAGTTGTCGTGGTGCACATTGGTACCAACGACATAGATAAAAAAAGGGATGAGGTCCTACGAAACGAATTTAAGGAGCTAGGAGCTAAATTAAAAAGTAGGACCTCAAAAGTAGTAATCTCGGGATTGCTACCAGTGCCACGTGCTAGTCAGAGTAGGAATCGCAGGATAGCGCAGATGAATACGTGGCTTGAGCAGTGGTGCAGCAGGGAGGGATTCAAATTCCTGGGGCATTGGAACCGTATCTGGGGGAGGTGGGACCAGTACAAACCGGACGGTCTGCACCTGGGCAGGGCCAGAACCAATGTCCTAGGGGGAGTGTTTGCTAGTGCTGTTGAGGAGGAGTTAAACTAATATGGCAGGGGGATGGGAACCAATGCAGGGAGACAGAGGGAGACAAAAAGGAGGCAAAAGCAAAAGACAGAAAGGAGATGAGGAAAAGTGGAGGGCAGAGAAACCCAAGGATAAGAACAAAAAGGGCCACTGTACATCAAAATTCTAAAAGGACAAAGGGTATTAAAAAAACAAGCCTGAAGGCTTTATGTCTTAATGCAAGGAGTATCCGCAATAAGGTGGATGAATTAACTGTGCAAATAGATGTTAACAAATATGATGTGATTGGGATTACGGAGACGTGGCTCCAGGATGATCAGGGCTGGGAACTCAACATCCAGGGGTATTCAACATTCAGGAAGGATAGAATAAAAGGAAAAGGAGGTGGAGTAGCATTGCTGGTTAAAGAGGAGATTAATGCAATAGTTAGGAAAGACATTAGCTTGGATGATGTGGAATCTATATGGGTAGAGCTGCAGAACACCAAAGGGCAAAAAACGTTAGTGGGAGTTGTGTACAGACCTCCAAACAGTAGTAGTGATGTTGGGGAGGGCATCAAACAGGAAATTAGGGGTGCATGCAATAAAGGTGCAGCAGTTATAATGGGTGACTTTAATATGCACATAGATTGGGCTAGCCAAACTGGAAGCAATACGGTGGAGGAGGATTTCCTGGAGTGCATAAGGGATGGTTTTCGAGACCAATATGTCGAGGAACCAACTAGGGGGGAGGCCATCTTAGACTGGGTGTTGTGTAATGAGAGAGGATTAATTAGCAATCTCATTGTGCGAGGCCCCTTGGGGAAGAGTGACCATAATATGGTGGAATTCTGCAGTAGGATGGAGAATGAAACAGTTAATTCAGAGACCATGGTCCAGAACTTAAAGAAGGGTAACTTTGAAGGTATGAGGGGTGAATTGGCTAGGATAGATTGGCGAATGATACTTAAGGGGTTGACTGTGGATGGGCAATGGCAGACATTTAGAGACCGCATGGATGAACTACAACAATTGTACATTCCTGTCTGGCGTAAAAATAAAAACGGGAAGGTGGCTCAACCGTGGCTATCAAGGGAAATCAGGGATAGTATTAAAGCCAAGGAAGTGGCATACAAATTGGCCAGAAATAGCAGCGAACCCGGGGACTGGGAGAAATTTAGAAATCAGCAGAGGAGGACAAAGGGTTTGATTAGGGCAGGGAAAATGGAGTACGAGAAGAAGCTTGCAGGGAACATTAAGGCGGATTGCAAAAGTTTCTATAGGTATGTAAAGAGAAAAAGATTAGTAAAGACAAACGTAGGTCCCCTGCTGTCAGAATCAGGGGAAGTCATAACGGGGAACAAAGAAATGGCAGACCAATTGAACAAGTACTTTGGTTCGGTATTCACTGAGGAGGACACAAACAACCTTCCGGATATAAAAGGGGTCAGAGGGTCTAGTAAGGAGGAGGAACTGAGGGAAATCTTTATTAGTCGGGAAATTGTGTTGGGGAAATTGATGGGATTGAAGGCCGATAAATCCCCAGGGCCTGATGGACTGCATCCCAGAGTACTTAAGGAGGTGGCCTTGGAAATAGCGGATGCATTGACAGTCATTTTCCAACATTCCATTGACTCTGGATCAGTTCCTATCGAGTGGAGGGTAGCCAATGTAACCCCACTTTTTAAAAAAGGAGAGAGAGAGAAAACAGGGAATTATAGACCGGTCAGCCTGACCTCAGTAGTGGGTAAAATGATGGAATCAATTATTAAGGATGTCATAGCAGCGCATTTGGAAAATGGTGACATGATAGGTCCAAGTCAGCATGGATTTGTGAAAGGGAAATCATGCTTGACAAATCTTCTGGTGTTTTTTGAGGATGTTTCCAGTAGAGTGGACAAAGGAGAACCAGTTGATGTGGTATATTTGGACTTTCAGAAGGCTTTCGACAAGGTTCCACACAAGAGATTAATGTGCTAAGTTAAAGCACATGGGATTGGGGGTAGTGTGCTGACGTGGATTGAGAACTGGTTGTCAGACAGGAAGCAAAGAGTAGGAGTAAATGGGTACTTTTCAGAATGGCAGGCAGTGACTAGTGGGGTACCGCAAGGTTCTGTGCTGGGGCCCCAGCTGTTTACATTGTACATTAATGATTTAGACGAGGGGATTAAATGTAGTATCTCCAAATTTGCGGATGACACTAAGTTGGGTGGCAGTGTGAGCTGCGAGGAGGATGCTATGAGGCTGCAGAATGACTTGGATAGGTTAGGTAAGTGGGCAAATGCATGGCAGATGAAGTATAATGTGGATAAATGTGAGGTTATCCACTTTGGTGGTAAAAACAGAGAGACAGACTATTATCTGAATGGTGACAGATTAGGAAAAGGGGAGGTAAAACGAGACCTGGGTGTCATGGTACATCAGTCATTGAAGGTTGGCATGCAGGTACAGCAGGCGGTTAAGAAAGCAAATGGCATGTTGGCCTTCATAGCGAGGGGATTTGAGTACAGGGGCAGGGAGGTGTTGCTACAGTTGTTCAGGGCCTTGGTGAGGCCACACCTGGAGTATTGTGTACAGTTTTGGTCTCCTAACTTGAGGAAGGACATTCTTGCTATTGAGGGAGTGCAGCGAAGATTCACCAGACTGATTCCTGGGATGGTGGGACTGACCTATCAAGAAAGATTGGATCAACTGGGCTTGTATTCACTGGAGTTCAGAAGAATGAGAGGGGACCTCATAGAAACGTTTAAAATTCTGACGTGTTTAGACAGGTTAGATGCAGGAAGAATGTTCCCAATGTTGGGGAAGTCCAGAACCAGGGGTCACAGTCTAAGGATAAGGGGTAAGCCATTTAGGACCGAGATGAGGAGAAACTTCTTCACCCAGAGAGTGGTGAACCTGTGGAATTCTCTACCACAGAAAGTAGTTGAGGCCAATTCACTAAATATATTCAAAAGGGAGTTAGATGAATTCCTTACTACTAGGGGGATCAAGGGGTATGGCGAGAAAGCTGGAAGGGGGTACTGAAGTTGCACGTTCAGCCATGAACTCATTGAATGGCGGTGCAGGCTAGAAGGGCTGAATGGCCTGCTCCTGCACCTATTTTCTATGTTTCTATGTAACGTTCAGGTAGAGCGTCTGGAATGCACTGCCTGAAAGGGCGGTGGAAGCAGATTTGATAATTTTCAAAAGGGAATTGGATCAATACAGCGCTGTGGGGTAAGGGCAGGAGAGTGGGACTAATTGGATTGCTCTTTCAAAGAGGAGACACAGGCACGATGGGCCAAATGGCCTCCTTCTGTGCTGTGTCATTCTATGAATCTATGGACTTCAACAGCTAGACTTTCCTATGAGCCCCTCAATACCTGATTGCCCGCTCAGAAAACCGCTAACATTTGATAAGTAACACTGGCGGGAATTTCCACTTTTATGTTAAAACTAATTAAAATTAATCACCCGGCGAGAAAATGGGCGTTATTCTCGGCGGTTAAGGGGAAACTAAGGAGGGCGGTTTTTAAAAAATTTAGTCCAAGACTGCTGTTGGGCCTAGGGAAGTGGGAAACTTAAAAAAAACAATGTCAATTTTAAAAAAAACGTAAAAAGCATTCCCAAGACACTTTGACTCCTAATCGACGTTTAAAAATTTTAAAAAATGAAGGTTTTACAGGGCGGTTCCCGCGGCGATGTGGACGGGCTTCTGTTGAGGCCAAACTTACGCCCTGGCAATTTTCTCGCCGTTGCATGTCGGCGGTTTGGTCCCAGCAGCCGTTTTCAGATTTGGGCGATACCACTAAAAAACGAAGGGGGAAACTTTCGCCGGGCGGAAAAACAGCTGAACCGCCGAGAAAATCACTCAGAACCCACCGAAAATTATCGGAAAATCTAGTCCGAAGAGTTTAAATTCAGATATTGTGAAGCGTATGTACATTTTGATTACACCATGCTTGAGAGAGAAATGTATGGTATATTAGTTTCTGGGCAAAGTTGTGACGTAATGCAGGGTTTAACCGATGAAGAAATTTGTTCTAGTTTTCTTAGGTCCATTTGGATCAGGGATTGAGGGAGTTCTGCCAACTAATGGTCACTTTGCTTTTGCTTGTCTGCTTACTGCTCTTCGGAGATAGTTTACGAGATTCTCTAAAAGGGCCCGAGACTACTTGTTATGCTCTAGTTCTAGGCAGAGACCAAACATGACCCAATCAGATTGGGGGTATGCCCCAGTCTAACTAATAGCATCACCTCCAGAAATTTCCACCCAATGCATCATATTCAACTGCATGTCAAAAGACAAGACAGGAACTGCAAGGACTATGAGTGATTTTATAATCCCAAAGTTCAAAGCACATTAGGTCTACTCACTTGAAAACAAGCATCAGCCACTAGCTGCAGGAAGGCGCTTCACTCTCTCTATGCCTCTATTTATGAAGCCCAGGATCCCATATGCTTTTTTAACCGCTTTCTCAACCTACCAGCCACCTTTAATGATTTGTGCACACATACCCTTAGGTCTCTCTGTTCATGCACCCACTTTAGAATTGTACCCTTTAGTTTATATTGCTTGTCCTTATTCTTCCTACCAAAATGTATCACTTCGCACTTTTCAGTGTTAAATTTCATCTGCCCTGTGTCTGCTCATTCCACCAGCCTGTCTATGTCTTCCTGAAGTCTATCACTATCCTCCTCACTGTTCTCTACACTTCCAAGTTTTGTGTCAAATGCAAATTTTGAAATTGTGCCCTGTACACCCAAGTCATTAATATATATCAAGAAAAGCAGTAGTCCCAGAACCGACCTCTGGGGAACACCACTGTATACCTTCCTCCAGTTCAAAAAACAACCTTTCACCACTACTCTCTGTTTCCTGTCACTTACCCAATTTTGTATCCGTGCTGTCGTTGTCCCTTTTATTCCAAGGGCTTCAACTTTTCTGGCACTGTTACCTGATTCTGCCTATCACCCTTTTTAAAAGTTGGAAAATTTAAAAATTGGACCTTGGGTGTTTGTCAAATTGGCCAGCAGCCCGATCTATTATACGGTTCCTTATTCAGTCTAAGTCGGTATTCTCATCTATTTTATTATTAACAACTTTACTGTTAATAGCATAACTTATTGCTGTTAATTGAACATCAACTGTAAAAGAAAAGGCTGATGCAAAGTTTTGATTTAATATCTCTGCCATGCCCCAAGAATCCCTTCTGATCTATCCCAGAGGATCTTTCAATGGCTCAATACAGCCTGTGATGGTCCTCTGACTTCCAATCTGGCAGACATTGTCTGGTATGACCATGCCAAGTATTGGTAGCCAATCTGTAGCTAATATGCATTGTCTGGTAGGACTATGCCAAGTATTGGTAGCCAGTCTGTAGCTAGTATGCATTGACTGGTATGACTATGCCAATATTGATAGCCAGTCTGTAGCTAGTACGCTTTGTCTCATGTGATGGTGCCAAGTATTGGTAGCCTACAGGTTGTGAATAGGCCTAGAGACAATGGCTTAGATTTTCTGTATTAGGGTGCCAGTCCGCAGCTATGTCGATCAAACCAGATATGAAAACATCTCTGGGAAACACTCTGGCAGCTTATGCTCATTCTTGCCCTTGGTACATTAGCAATACTGAATGCTAGGGGATACCAGATTGCTAATGTACCAAGGGCAAGAATGAGCATAAGCTGTGCACTCTGGAGAAGGGGCATTGACATTTTAAACTCCGGAAGGGATTTGCATCAATCAACATGGTGATCCATTCAACTCCAATCCCCTCAAAGTATTTCCGTTTCATTGGCTTTTCCAAGAGGCCATTGGCCAAGCTTCTCTGTGGTGGGCCTCCAATCATTGCCCACTTCCACCTTCCATTCTGGGAAGTGTGCCCAGCAAAGGGGAAGGGGCCCATTGGAGAAGTGGATATGACCGTGTCCCACCCCCAAAGGTGTGTCAGGATTCCGCACGAGTGGAAAATCCCAGCCCTACATGATCATCTCTCCCAGACGACTGTCTGATATTGGTAACATTGACCATTAAGGAACTTTGTGCCAGCTGAGTATTCAGCAGTGACCAGCCACTAACGATAGTTCCTGGGGTCAGTCAGCTCCAGCCAACCTGGGGGCCAGTTCATGGCACTGGGTCCCGTGGAAATCAACAAAGGTGCTCAAGAATGCACACTGGACCAGAGCTATAACTTGTGGGCTAGATTCAGTCAGTGGCACACGGTTTAGCCCCATCGCACCAGAGTAGCATGCTGGAGAGTGGACACACAAAATGGTGAATCTTCCATAGAGTTAAAAAAAGGCTCAGTGGGTAGTGGTCACGCCTTTGAGCCAGAAGGTCGTGAGTTCAAGTTCCACTCCAGAGACTTGAGCACAAAATCCAGGCTGACACCCCCAGTGCAGTACTGAGGGAATCATCATCAACATAGGCAATCCTTCGAAATCGAGGAAAACTTGCTTCCACTCTAAAAGTAAGTTCTTAGATGACTGAATAGTCCAATATGGGAATTACAGTCTCTGTTACAGGTTGGGCAGACAGTCGTTAAAGGACAGGGTGGGTGGGACAGGTTTGCCGCACACTCCTTCCGCTGCCTGCGCTTGGTTTCTGCATACTCTCGGTGATGAGACTCGAATGCTCAGCGCCCTCCCGGATACACTTCCTCCACTTATGGGAATCCCTGGCCATAGACCACCCTGTGTCGGTGGGAATGTTGCACTTTATCAGGGAGGCTTTGAGGGTGTCCTTGAAATGTTTCCTCTGCCCACCTGGGGCTCGCTTGCTGTGTAGGAGTTCCGAGTAGAGCGCTTGCTTTGGGAGTCTTGTGTCAGGCATGCGAACAATGTGGCCCTCCCAGCGGAGCTGGTCGAGTGTGGTCAGTGCTTCAATGCTGGGGATGTTAGCCTGATCGAGGACACTAACTGTTGTGTATCTGGAAAGCATGCATTCCCATGTTCCGCCACCAGGGTGCTCATCCCCTGAAGTCCCAAGAGATCCCAGCATCCCTTGAGAGCACTGTATATAAGCTGGCCCCTGAGGCCTGTTCTGCACTCTGGAGTGTCTTATTAAAGACTGAGGTCACTGTTACTTTAACCTCCCTGTGTGCAGCCTCCTCTGTGTTAGGAACACAATAACTGACGACGAGAATACGAATCTAACGCAAAGATGCAGCAAACTGTGGGCTTCCTGGAGAAGTTCTCGGAGGGTGAGGAATGTGAAGCCTATGTCGAACGGCTAGACCGGTACTTTGTAGCCAACGAGCTGGACGGAGAAGGAAGCGCTGCAAAAAGGAGAGCGGTCCTCCTCACAGTCTGCGGGGCACCGACCTACAACCTCATGAAGAATCTTCTGGCTTCGGTGAAACCCACAGATAAGTCGTATGAGGAGCTGTGTACACTGATTCGGGAGCATTTTAACCCGAGGGAGAGCGTGCTGAGGGCGAGGTATCGGTTCTGCACGTGCCAGCGATCTGAAGGTCAGGCAGTGGCGAGTTACGTCGCCGAGCTAAGGTGACTTGCAGGACAATGTGAGTATGATGGCTACCTGGAGAAAATGCTCAGAGACTTTTTTGTACTAGGCATTGGCCACAAGACCATCCTACGAAAACTTTTGACTGTAGGGACACCGACCCTCAGTAAGGCACAGCCATTTATGTCCACCAGTGATAACACCAAACAAATTTCTCAGCACACAAGTGCTAGCAATGTTCATAAATTAACTGGAGCTGTGTTTGTGAGCAGAAATGTACAGGGCAGAACCCACGAGTCTGCAACTGCCAGCAAGCCTCAAGTGACCCAGATGACTCAGAGTCCCCAACAAAGGATAAAGTCAAGGCAATTCACACCTTGTTGGTGTTGTGGAAGCTTCCATTCAGCCTATTCATTCCGCTTCAAAGGGTATGTTTGCAAGAGCTGTGGAACAATGGGGCACCTCCAACGAGCTTGCAAATGAGCTGCAAGCTCTGCAAAACCTGCTAACCATCACATGGCAGAGGAAGATCGGTCCATGGTGGATCAAAGCAATTTCGAGCCTCAGAGAGAGTAGGCAGATGCTGAAGTACATGGAGTGCACACATTTTCGATGGAATGTCCACCTATAATGCTAAACGTAAAATTTAATGGCTTACCCGTAGCCATGGAACTGGACACTGGTGCTAGCCAATCCAGCATGAGTAAAAAGATGTTTGAGAGACGGTGGTGCAACAAGGCATTCAGACCAGCCCTGAGACCCGTCCACACGAAACTGAGAACATACACCAAAGAGCTTATCACTGTCCTGGGCAGTGCCATGGTAAAGGTCATCTATGAGGGCACGGTGCATGAACTGCCACGTTGGATTGTCCCAGGCGATGGCCCCACATTGCTTGGAAGGAGCTGGCTGGGCAAAATCCGCTGGAACTGGGATGACATCCGAGCGCTATCACATGTCGATGAGGCCTCATGTACGCAGGTTCTTAACAAATTTCCTTCCCTTTTTGAGCCAGGCATTGGAAACTTTTCCAGGGCGAAGGTGTGGATCCACTTTGTCCCAGAGGCACGACCCATTCACCAGAAGACATGGGCGGTACCTCACATGATGAGGGAGAGAGTGGAAATTGAGCTGCACAGGCTACAATGCGAGGGCATCATCTCACCAGTAGAATTCAGCGAGTGGGCCAGCCCGATTGTTCCAGTACTCAAAAGTGATGGCACGGTCAGGATTTGCGGTGATTATAAAGTAACTATTAATCGTTTCTCGCTACAGGACCAATACCCGCTACCTAAGGCAGACGACCTATTTGCGACGCTAGCAGGAGGCAAGACGTTCACCAAGCTCGACCTGACTTCGGCCTACATAACGCAGGAGCTGGAGGAGTCTTCGAAGGGCCTCACCTGCATCAACACGCACAAGGGACTGTTCATCTACAACAGATGCCCATTTGGAATTCGGTCGGCTGCAGCGATCTTCCAGAGAAACATGGAGAGCCTACTCAAGTCGGTACCACACACGGTGGTCTTTCAGGACGACATATTGGTCACGGGTCGGGACACTGTCGAGCACCTACAAAACCTGGAGGAGGTCCTCCAGCGACTGGATCGCGTAGGGCTGCGGCTGAAGGGGTCGAAATGCGTCTTCATGGCAACAGAAGTGGAGTTTTTGGGGAGAAAGATCGCGGCGGATGGCATTAGGCCCACAAACGCCAAGACAGAGGCTATCAGGAACGTGCCCAGGCCACAGAACATCACGGAGCTACGGTCGTTTTGGGGACTCCTCAACTATTTTGGTAACTTCCTACCGGGGTTAAGCACCCTTTTAGAGCCCCTACATGTGTTATTGCGCAAAGGTGAGAACTGGGTATGGGGAAAAAAACAAGTAATTGCTTTTGAGAAAGCCAGAAACATTTTATGCTCCAACAAGCTGCTTGTATTGTATAACCCGTGTAAAAGACTCGTACTAACATGTGACGCGTCGTCGTATGGAGTCGGGTGTGTATTACAACAAGATAATGTTGTGGGGAAGTTGCAACCTGTCGCCTATGCTTCCAGGAGCTTGTCTAAGGCCGAGAGGGCCGACAGCATGATTGAGAAAGAGGCATTAGCATGTGTGTTCGGGGTAAAGAAAATGCATCAGTACCTGTTTGGCCTCAAATTTGAGCTGGAAACCGATCACAAGCCCCTCATATCCCTGTTCGCTGAAAACAAGGGAATAAATACTCATGCCTCAGCCCACATACAAAGTTGGGCACTCACGCTGTCAGCGTATAACTATACCATCCGCCACAGGCCAGACACCGAGAACTGTGCGGATGCTCTCAGTTGTCTACCGTTGCCCACCACGGGGGTAGAAATGGCACAGCCTGCAAGCTTGTTGATGGTGGCGCAGCCTGCAGACTTGTTGATGGTCATGGAAGCGTTTGAAAATGATAAATCACCTCTCACGGCCAGCCAGATTAGGACTTGGACCAGCCAAGATCCTCTGCTGTCCCTAGTAAAAAACTGTGTACTGCATGGGAGCTGGGCCAGCATCCCTGTTGAAATGTAAGAGCTAATCAAGCCATTCCAGCAGCGAAAGGACAAGCTGAGCATTCAGGCAGACTGCCTGTTGTGGGGTATCGAGCGTAGTGCTACCAAAAAAGGGCAGGGAGACGTTCATCTCGGATCTCCACAGCACTCACCCAGGTATAGTAATAATGAAAGTGATAGCCAGATCCCACGTGTGGTGGCCCGGTATCGACTCTGACTTAAGAGTCCTGTGTACGGCAATGCCGCATATGTGCTCAATTGAGCAACACGCCCAGAGAGGCACCACTAAGTTTGTGGTCCTGGCCCTCCAGACCATGGTCGAGGATCCATGTCGACTATGCAGGCCCGTTTCTCGGTAAAATGTTCCTGGTGGTGGTGGATGATTTTTCAAAATGGATTGAATGTGAAATAATGTCAGGAAGCACTGCCATCGTCACCATTGAAAGCCTGAGGGCCATGTTTGCCCCCACGGCCTGCCTGACATACTGGTCAGTGGCAACGGGCCATGTTTCACCAGTGCCGAATTTAAAGAATTCATGACCCGCAATGGGATCAAACATGTCACCTCGGCCCCGTTTAAACCAGCCTCCAATGGGCACGCAGAGCGGGCAGTACAAACCATCAAACAGATCCTTAAACGAGTCACAGAAGGCTCACTCCAAACCCGCCTGTCCCGAGTACTGCTCAGCTACCGCACGAGACCCCACTCGCTCACAGGGGTGCCCCCGGCTGAGCTACTCATGAAAAGGACACTTAAAACCAGACTCTCGCTGGTTCACCCTAACCTGCATGATCAGGTAGAGAGCAGGTGGCAGCAACAAAATGTAAACGATGGTCGCGCCACTGTGTCACGGGAAATTGATCTGAATGACCCTGTGTATGTGCTAAACTATGGACATGGTCCCAAGTGGATCGCGGGCATGCTGATAGCTAAAGAAGGGAATCGGGTGTTTGTAGTCAAACTAGACAATGGACAATTTGTAGAAAGCACCTGGACCAAACGAGGCTACGGTTCACAGACTGCCCTGAACAACCCACAGCAGACACCACCTTTTTCAAGCCCACAACACACACCCAAAGGATCAACGACACCACGCCGGACCAGGAAATCGAACCCATCACGCCCAACAGCCCAGCAAGGCCAGGCTCACCTAGCAGCCCTGCAGGGCCAACAACACGCCAGCCCAGCGAGGGCACATCCAACACACCAGAACAGACATTTGTACCAAGGCAGTCCACCAGGGAAAGAAAGGCTCCCGACCGCCTCACCTTGTAAATAGTTTTCATTTTGACTTTGGGGGGGGGGGGGGCGGGAGTGATGTTGTGTATCTGTAAAGCATGCACTCCCATGTTCCGCCACCAGGGAGTTCATTCATCCTCTGAAATCCCAAGGGATCCCAGCATCCCTTGGGAGCACTATATATAAACCGGCCCCTAAGGCCTGTTCCTCACTCTGGAGTGTCTTATTAAAGACTGAGGTCAATGTTACTTTCACCTCTCTGTGTGCAGTCTCATCTGTGTTAGGAACACAATACTAATGTTGGTGCGTCTGTCCTCCCAGGGGATTTGCAGGATCTTGCGGAGACATCGTTGGTGGTATTTCTCCAGCGATTTGAGGTGTCTACTGTACATGGTCCATGTCTCTGAGCCATACAGGAGGGCAGTTATCACTACAGCCCTGTAGACCATGAGCTTGGTGGCAGATTTGAGGGCTTGATCTTCGAACATTCTCTTCCACAGGCCACCAAAGGCTGCGCTGGTGCACTGGAGGCGGTGTTGAACCTCATCGTCGATGTCTGCCCTTGCTGATAATAGGTTCCCGAGGTATGAAAAGTGGTCCACATTGTCCAGGGCTGCGCCGTGGATCTTGATGACTCGAAGGCAGTGCTATGTGGCTGGGTCAGGTTGATAGAAGACCTTTGTCTTATGGATGTTTAGTGTAAGGCTCATGTTTTCATATGCCTTGGTGAAGATGTTGACTATGACTTGGAGTTCAGTTTCTGAATGTGCGCAGATGCAAGCGTCGTCCGCATACTGTAGTTCGACAACAGAGGTTGGGACCGTCTTGGCTCTGGCCTTGAGACGATGAAGGTTGAACAGCTTCCCACTTGTTCTGTAGTTTAGCTCCACTCCAGCAGGGAGCTTGTTGAGTGTGAGGTGGAACATTGCAGCGAGGAAGATCGAGAAGAGGGTTGGCGCGATGACGCAGCCCTGCTTGATCCCGGTTCAGACATGGATTGTGTCTGAGATGGATCCGTTGGTCAGTATCACGGCTTGCATGTCATCGTGGAGCAGATGGAGGATGGTGACGAACTTTTGGGGGCAGCCGAAACGGAGGAGGATGCTCCATGGTCCCTCACGGTTGACAGTGTCGAAGGCCTTTGTAAGGTCAAAGGAGGCCATGTACAAGGGTTGGTGCTGTTCCCTGCATTTTTCTTGCAGCTGTTGCGCTGTACAAACCATGTCCGTTGTACCCCGTAGTGGACGGATCCGCACTGTGACTCCGGAAGGAGCTGGTCGGCCACTGGGAGAAGACGGTTGAGGAGGATTCTAGCGACGACTTTCCCAGTGGCTGATAACAGGGAGATTCCTCTGTAGTTGCTGCAGTCGGACTTGTTCCCTTTTTTAAAGATGGTCATGATTACTGCATCTCTGAGATCTCCTGGCCTCTCTCCTCCTTCCAGATGAGAGAGAGGAGGTCATGCATTCGTGTCAATAGTGCCTCTCTGTCATACTTCAGCGCCTCAGTGGGGATTCCATCCGCTCCCGTTGCCCTGTTGTTCTTGAGCTGGCGGGTGGAATTTTGTGCCTCATGCAGGGCTGGGGTTTTGCTGAGATGGTGGTGGGTAGCATGCTGCGAGATGGAGTCGAGGACACTCGAGTCAAAGGCAGAGTCTCGGTTAAGGAGATCTTCGAAGTGCTGCTTCCAGTGGGCCCTGACTGCCTCGGTGAGTGTCTCCCCGTTCTTGGCCAGCAGTGGGGTGAGGCCTTGGGTGCTTGGGCCGTAGGTGGCCTTGACTGCGGTGAAGAATCCTCGTACATCATGACTGTCGGGCAGCTGCTGGATCTCCTTTGCTTTCTCCACCCACCATCTATTCTTTAGGTCATGGGTTTTTTGTTGGACCTCGGCCTTAAGCCATCTGTAATGTTGCTTTGCTGCTCCCGAGTTCGGTTGTTGCTTTAGGTTCAGAAATGTCCTGAGCTTGCGATTTATTAGCTCTTGGATCTCCTGGATCTACTGATAGAGTGCTGCACTGTCAGAGGTGCCGTCTTTTGGATGAGATGTTAAATGGAGGCCCCGTCTGCCCTCTCAGGTGGATGAAAAGGATCCCAGGGCACTATTTCAAAGCAGAGTAATGGAATTCTCCCACAGAGTCTTGGCCAATATTTATCCCTTACCCAATATTACTAAAAGAAACAGATTACCTGGTCATTATCACATTGCTGTTTGTGGGATCTCGCTGAGCGAAATTGGCTTCTGCCTTATCCCCCACATTCCAACAGTAACTACACTTCGAAAGTATTTCATTGGTTGTAAAGCGCTTTGGAACATATATATTAAATAGGTGCTATATAAATGCAATTTCTTTCTTTATAATGGTGGAGAGTCTTCCAAAAGGTACTGGACATCATTTCCTAAAGGAGAGATGTAGGGGGTGGTACATTCTTCGCACAGAATATTCTACCCATTCATTCCTTTTTATATAAACAATACTACAATCAATGCATTACAGTATATTGACAACCATTGGCATTGGACACTCGACAATTGTGACTGTAGACTTTGTGGTCCTTGTTATGAATGGTATCAGCTGATGGACTGACAACAGACATTTGGATAATCTAAGATTTCTTGAAACATGTTCCCAGTTTCCTCATTAACTCCAAAAATGGCATTTTAACATAAAATTCTAATGAAGTATATTTCAAGATGGGCTCACTACATCACGCTAACACCGCCGTTTGTCATTTGTACCCTGACAGACACCATTAGCTCGTTTCACCCACTGGGAGCTGGTCCAGATGAATATGTGTCATCGTCATCCACTGTTTCCGAATCATTACACCCGACTCACTTCAGCTGCTTTCCCTGCATTTTAAATTGAATCGCGATTTTTGGAAGTGTTTAAAGAATTTCACAACATAAAAGTCTCAAGTAAGTTCCAATGCGGATGACACAATCCCGCATTGCTTCTCGAAAACGTTTGACCCCTGAATGATTCTGATAATTCCGTGTTAAAAGGACGTGTTGATGCACCTTTCTGGCAAGGAGTGATCGCATCTGGCGAGCAGGTAACAAAAGCACAAAGTGGTACTTTTCAGAGACGGAAAAGCCCTCAAATAAAGCTTTTAGCTCTTTCAGCGCACAGTTCAAACAAATAAACTGGCTAACCAAAGAACAATATACTTCAGCAAGATTTGTTTAAAGTATTTTTTCTCTGACAATTTTCTCCCCTTCTGCCTGGGCTACAGTCTGTCAAAGGCTCGGACTCCTGCCTGGGGTATAGTCCCTCAAAGGGCCAACTCCTGTCCGGAGTACAGTCCCTCAAAGGCCCAACTCCTGTCTGGGGTACAGTCCCTCAAAGGCCCGACTCCTGTCTGGGGTACAGTCCCTCAAAGGCCCGACTCCTGTCTGGGGTCTAGTCCCTCAACGGGCCGACTCCTGTCTGGGGTATAGTCCCTCAAAGGGCCAACTCCTGTCTGGGGTATAGTCCCTCAAAGAGCTGACTCCTGTCTGGGGTACAGTCCTTCAAAGGCCCGACTCCTGTCTGGGGTATAGTCCCTCAAAGGGCCGACTCCTGTCTGGGGTACAGTCCCTCAAAGGCCCGACTCCTGTCTGGGGTATAGTCCCTCAAAGGGCCGACTCCTGTCTGGGGTACGGTCCCTCAAAGACCCGACTCCAGTCTGGGGTACAGTCCCTCAAAGAGCCGACTCCTGTCTGGGGTATAGTCCCTCAAAGACCCGACTCCAGTCTGGGGTACAGTCCCTCAAAGGCTCGACTCCTGTCTGGGGTATAGTCCCTCAAAGGCCCGACTCCTGTCTGGGGTACAGTCCCTCAAAGGCCCGACTCCTGTCTGGAGTACAGTCCCTCAAAGGGCCGACTCCTGTCTGGGGTACGGTCCCTCAAAGGCTCGACTCCTGTCTGGAGTACAGTCCCTCAAAGGGCCGACTCCTGTCTGGGGTACGGTCCCTCAAAGGCTCGACTCCTGTCTGGGGTATAGTCCCTCAAAGGGCCGACTCCTGTCTGGGGTATAGACCCTCAAAGGGCCGACTCCTGTCTGGGGTATAGTCCCTCAAAGGGCCGACTCCTGTCTGGGGTACGGTCCCTCAAAGGCTCGACTCCTGTCTGGGGTATAGTCCCTCAAAGGCCCGACTCCTGTCTGGGGTACAGTCCCTCAAAGGGCCAACTCCTGTCTGGGGTATAGTCCCTCAAAGGGCCGACTCCTGTCTGAGGTATAGTCCCTCAAAGGGCCGACTCCTGTCTGGAGTACAGTCCCTCAAAGGCCCAACTCCTGTCTGGAGTACAGTCCCTCAAAGGCCCGACTCCTGTCTGGGGTACAGTCCCTCAAAGGCCCGACTCCTGTCTGGGGTACAGTCCCTCAAAGGCCCGACTCCTGTCTGGGGTACAGTCCCTCAAAGGCCCGACTCCTGTCTGGGGTACAATCCCTCAAAGGCCCGACTCCTGTCTGGAGTACAGTCCCTCAAAGGCCCGACTCCTGTCTGGGGTACAGTCCCTCAAAAGCCCGACTCCTGTCTGGAGTACAGTCCTCAAAGGCCCGACTCCTGTCTGGGGTACGGTCCCTCAAAGGCCCGACTCCTGTCTCGAGAAAGGTAATTCAAAGGCACCAACTGCTATCTCATAAGAACATAAGAAATAGTAGCAGGAGTAGGCCATTGGCCCCTCGAGCCTTCTCCGTCATTCAATAAGATCATGGCCGATCTGATCTTGGGCTCAACTCCACTTCCAAGCCCATTCCCTGTAACCCTTGACTCCCTTATTGTTCAAAAATCTGTCTATCTCCAACTTAAATATATTCAATGACCCAGTCTCCACAGCTCTCTGGGGCAGAGAATTCCAAGGATTCATGACCCTCAGAGAAGAAATTCCCCCTCGTCTCCGTTTTAAATGGGCGACCCCTTATTCTGAAACTATGTCCCCTCGTTCTCGGGAAAGGTCATTCAAAGAGACCGACTTCACTCTCCGTCACAGTCTCTCAATGGCACCAACCCTTCTTGTGGGTACAGTCACTGTGGAGAGATGGTACCCTCAGAGAAGAGTCAAAGGAATTGCTGTGTGCTTTGTAGATGGGGGGCTTACATTAAATGAGGATTCCTAAAGCCTTCGCATTAACCCTCCGACTGCCATCAGATCCCACGACGTGCCTCATATCCCTGGTCTGGCTTTGTTTATATATAAACTCATATATAAAACACTGTTTTACAGTAATAAAACCACTCAATTGTTAGGAATAACTCTCATCATAGGCAGTCCCTCAGAATTGAGGAGGACTTGCTTCCACTCCCAAAGTGAGTTCTCTGGTGGCTGAACAGTCCAATGTGAGAGCCACAGACCCTGTCACAGGTGGGACAGACATTTGTCAAGGGAAGAGGTGGGTGGGGCTGGTTTGCCGCACGCTCCTTCCGCTGTCTGCGCTTGACCTCTTCACGCTCTTTGCGTTGAGACTCGAAGAACTCAACGCCCTCCCGGATGCACTTTCTCCACCTCGGGCAGTCTTCGGCCAGGGTCTCCCAGGTGTTAGTGGTGATGTCGCACTTTACCAGGGAGGCTTTGAGGGTGTCCTCGTAACACTTCCACTGCCCACCTTTGGCTCGTTTACCACGAAGGAGCTCCTCATAAAGCATTTGCTTAGGGAGTCTCGTATCTGGCATGCGAACTATGTGGCCTGCCCAGCAAAGCTGATCGAGTGTGGTCAGTGATTCAATATTGGGAATGTTAGCCTGTGCAAAGACACTGATGTTGGTGCACCTGTCTCCCAGGGAATTTGCAGGATCTTGCGGAGACATCGTTGGTGATATATCTCCAGTGACTTGAGGTGCCTTCTATACATTATCCATGCCTCAGATCCTCAGAGGAGGGCGAGTATTACTATAGTCTTGTAGACCATGAGCTTGGTGGTAGATTTGAGGGCCAGGTCTATGAACACTCTTTTCCTCAGACGGCCAAAGGCTGCACTAGCGCACTGAAGGCGATTAAGAATCTCCGCATCAATGTCTGCCTTTGTTGATAAGAGGCTCCCGAGATATAGGAAATGATCCACGTTGTCGAGGGCCACGCCGTGAATCTTGATGATTGGAGGACAGTGCGGTGCAGCGGGGACAGGCTGGTGGAGGACCTTTGTCTTACAGATGTTAAGCGTAAGGTCCATGCTTTCATATGCCTCAGTGAATACATTGACTATATCCTGGAGTGCAGCCTCTGAATGTGCGCAGACGCAGGCATCGTCCGCGTATTGCAGTTCAACGATAGAGGTTTGGGTGATCTTGGACATGGCCTGGAGGCAGCGTAAATTAAACAGCTTCCCACTGGCTCTGTAGTTTAGTTCCACTCCAGCGGGCTTCCCCATTTCCTGGGTTGAAATTGCATTACCTAGCTGATGACATCATTGGACCACGGCTGGGGCGGAGCCTTTTGTGGAGGCGAGGTACAACGTTGAAGGGGCAGGAAGTTAGCGCACACAAACCCCACTGCCCCCCTCCTCCCGCTCACCATTTTAACGACCCACCCGCCCTGTTCGTGCCAGACAGGCTGAGGTAATACCTACACCAGTAATTCTGCTTGCCCAATCTCTCTTTACCTAGTATTTCTCCCTGTTTGTTATCCTATTTTTGTTATTTTAACTTTAATTGTACTTTCTATCTAATCTAACCCTCTTCTAGCTGACTTGAACCCCTTTTACTTGCCTTCTTTGTCCTGGCTCACCCCCTCCGATTTGTGGCCAGGGGAATGCTCTGGAGAACTGGCTTTTCATTGGCTGAAACATGGCCCGTCCGTTGGGCGGGCCACATTGTTCGCATCCTGACCCGAGCCTCAAGGTTGACCTAGTCATACTATCGTTTGAGGGACTGTCTATGATGATGATGATGATAGGTCAAACAAATACGTTGGTTGGTGCCTGCTGCCCCTCCCCCGGCACCCAGACACATAAACTCTTTCATGGCACCTTGTGGATTAAAAAGACCAGTTTCAATCATTGGTGCTTGAGGCTATTTCATTCCAGGTTGCAAACACTTCCATAAAATGAAGACATTTATGAGCAGGAGTTAATGTGTGAAAGATTACTGACGGACTGAATATATAATTTGCAGTTATGCCGGTCAATAAAAATGCAAAGCATTAAGAAAGAACTCATGCTAGCTCGGAACATTAAACTTGATGATAAATGTTCGACATAATAGATGTGAATGGGAAGTCTCTTTTGCTATTGAGAAACCAGGGAGAAGAGGAAGGCCCATCGTGCAGGAGATCACCAGGGTCAACAAGAGACAAGGTCAGGATTAGACCGAGATGGGCCTTGACAGACTGAAGATTGGAGGAGGAAGACAAGACTGAGGGAATTCCAAATTTGAGGCCTCGGAAGGAATGAGTTGGAGTAGGAAACATGACACAAGTCGTGATTTGAACATATAAGGAAGAGGATGGGCCTGTAGACTTAGCAGGAACAAGAAAAGAAAGTTCAGAGGAGCTGTGACCACCAAAGTAGTATTGATAAGAGAGAGAGAGAAAGACAAGAAAGGTTGCAACTGACTGAAGGGAGCTGGAGACTAGAGGGGAGATTGACATTGTCGGTCAGACAATAAGCTACTTATATCCTGACCATGAGTCTGAGAGAACTGCTAGAAGAGCTGCTCAAGATATTTCTAAAACTTTTGGCTTTATAAAGAGTTTTATGTTGTCGTGCAAGCTGGCCAACATTGGCTCCCGGTCCGGCAATATCTCGATTTTAAAATCTCATCCTTGTTTTGAAATCCCTCCATGGCTTCGTTTTTCCCTATCGCTGTAACCTCCTCCAATCCCACAACTCTCCGAGATCGCTGCGCTCCTCCAATTCTGGCCTCTTGTGCATTCCAGACTTCCTTCTCAACCACTTTGGCGACCGTGCCTTCAGCTGCCTGGGCACTAAGCTCTGGAATTCCCTCTCGAAATCTTTCCACCTCTTTCTCTTCCTTTGAAGATGCTCCTTAAAACCTACCTCTTTGACCAAGCTTTTGATCACCTGTTCTAATAGCTCCTTACGTAGCTCGGTGTCACATTTTGTCTGATAACGCTCTCGTGAAGCCCCTTGGGACATTTTACTACATTAAAGGCACTATATAAATGCCAGTTATTGTTGTTGTTGAGGGCTTGGCACAAAAAATACAAACCAAGCTTTTTGCAGGCAGAATTAGGAATGGAAGAGATGTGGGAATTCCAGTTAAGGTCACTGAAAATAATACGGCTAAACAAGCCATCAAAGGCCAGAGTTGGTAGTTGCGTTGGTTAGCGATATGCAAGAGACATGAGTAGGCTGTCTGAAGAAATGAAAGAAACAAGTGGGTAGATTTACTGACAAAATTGAGTGCAAAAGACAGACTGAATTTGGGTGAGTTTAGAACTCAGTACTAACCATTCAGGAATAAACTGGACCATTACCACAAAATCTATCTGAAGGGCTTTATTGCCTGGTTAAAGGGTGTGGAAATTTTCAAGAGATACGTGATACAGCCGTTGCATTTTAAGAGGCCGAGACCACTACGAGAGTGAGGTTGATTAATGTGGAGTGGATTCATCAGTAAAAGAACAGAAAGTTTTGGAAAATGAATGGAGGAGGTTACTGACACAAAGAAGGAAGAGAATGAGGGAGAGAGAGAAAGAGAGGATAAAGAGAAATAAATAGAGGAGTTGGAAGATGTGCCAACAAATAGTAATTATAAAGGAAGCCATGTGCATAGCTTTTGGAAGCCACATGACGGCAACATGTTTAGAGGTGCACGGTGCCCAACTCTCATAATCCGAGCAATAGCAAATGATTAATGATTCACCAAATCTTTAAGAGCAAAATTGGCTCCATTCTATTTTTTACAAGGAAAATGAGGGTTATCAGAGGGAGAGGACCATTCTCTGTCCCTATTTAATGGGAGGTGACGCAGTATATTGAAACTGTATGTTATGGTATTTTGTTCCCTGTTTATATCCAGTATGATATTACCTAGAATCAATTATATCAATGTACTGTATAAAATCAGTGCACAAAGAAACTTTACTCAAACAAATTAATTGTTGTTCTGCTAGAAGAAACTAAACCACTAAATGTTCAGGACACATCCAATTATACTATAACGACAACAGTTAGAGAGGCTGGGACCACTGAGGGATGGAGCTCGGAAGAAATTGATTAAAGCAGAATCATCCCCGTGATGCGTTTAAGGGGAAGCTAGATAAACACATGAGGTAGAAAGGGATAGAAGGTTGTGCTGCTAGGGTGAGATGAAGTGGAGTGGGAGGAGGCTCACGTCGAGCATAAACACCGACATGGATCAGTTGGGCCGAATGGCCTATTTTTGTGCTGTACATTCTATGGAATAAGAATAAATACCTGTATTATGTGCTGGAACCCTTACTGTAATTTCATAACATAGAAACATAGAAAATAAGTGCAGGAGTAGGCCATTCGGCACCATCATTCAATGAGTTCATGGCTGAACATACAACTTCAGTACCCCATTCCTGCTTTCTCGCCATACCCCTTGATCCCCCTAGTAGTAAGGACTACATCTAACAGTTATAAAGTGTAACCTTTCTAATTTAAAAAAATTAATTCACGGGATGTAGGCATTTATTGCCCATCCCTAATTGTCCTTGAGAAGTTGGTGGTGAATATAACTGAGTGACGCAGGGCAGTTAAGAGTCAAGCACGTTACTGTGAGTCTGGAGTCACATACATGCCAGACCGGGCAGATTTCCTTCCCTAAAGGACATTTGTGAACCAGATGGGTTTTTGCAACACTCCAGTGCTTTCAGGGTCACCATTGCTGATACAATTGTTCCAGATTTATTTAATTAACTGAATTTTAATTCCCCAGCTGCCGTGGTGGGATCTGAACTCATGGATCTCCGCATTATTAGACCAGGCCTCTAGATTACCAGTTCAGTAATGTAACCACTATGCTACCGTACCCCTATAAAAGACAACCTTTTCTAAGATCTAATCTTAGGACTAAAAAAAGCTTTAGTAGTAACATAGAAACACAGAAAATAGATGCAGGAGTAGGCCCTTCGAGCCTGCACCACCATTCAAAAAGCTCATGGCTGATCATTCACCTCAGTACCCCTTTCCTGCTTTCTCTCCATACCCCTTGATCCCTTTAGCCGTAAGGGCTATATCTAACTCTCTCTTGAATATATCCAATGAACTGGCATCAACAATTCTCTGCGGTAGACAATTCCACAAGTTAACAACTCTCTGAGTGAAGAAGTTTCTCCTCATCTCAGTCCTAAATGGCTTACCCATTGTTGACCTATAGGAATAGTGCAATCAAGCAGACGCAACATGGATTCATGAAGGGGAAATTATGTTTAACTAATTTACTGGAATTCTTTGAGGATATAACGAGCATAGTGGATAGAGGTGTACCGATGGATGTGGTGTATTTAGATTTCCAAAAGGCATTCGATAAGGTGCCACACAAAAGGTTACTGCAGAAGATAAAGGTACGCGGAGTCAGAGGAAATGTATTAGCATGGATCGAGAATTGGCTGGCTAACAGAAAGCAGAGAGTCGGGATAAATGGGTCCTTTTCAGGTTCGAAATCGGTGGTTAGTGGTGTGCCACAGGGATAGGTGTTGGGACCACAACTGTTTACAATATACATAGATGACCTGGAAGAGGGGACAGAGTGTAGTGTAACAAAATTTGCAGATGACACAAAGATTAGTGGGAAAGCGGGTTGTGTAGAGGACACAGAGAGGCTGCAAAGAGATTTAGATAGGTTAAGCGAATGGGCTAAGGTTTGACAGATGGAATACAATGTCGGAAAATGTGAGGTCATCCACCTTGGAAAAAAAACAGTAAAAGGGATTATTATTTGAATGAGGAGAAATTACAACATGCTGCAGTGCAGAGGGACCTGGGGGTCCTTGTGCATGAATCCCAAAAAGTTAGTTTGCAGGTAATTAGGAAGGCGAATGGAATGTTGGCCTTCATTGCGAGAGGGATGGAGTACAAAAGCAAGGAGGTCCTGCTGCAACTGTACAGGGTATTGGTGAGGCCGCACCTGGAGTACTGTGTGCAGTTTTGGTCACCTTACTTAAGGAAGGATATACTAGCTTTGGAGGGGGTACAGAGACGATTCACGAGGCTGATTCCGGAGATGAGGGGGTTACCTTATGATGATAGATTGAGTAGACTGGGTCTTTACTCGTTGGAGTTCAGAAGGATGAGGGGTGATCTTATAGAAACATTCAAAATAATAAAAGGGATAGATAAGATAGAGGCAGATAGGTTGTTTCCACTGGTCGGGGAGACTAGAACTAGGGGGCACAGCTTCAAAATACGGGGGAGCCAATTTAAAACCGAGTTGAGAAGGAATTTCTTCTCCCAGAGGGTTGTGAATCTGTGGAATTCTCTGCCCAAGGAAGCAGTTGAGACTAGCTCATTGAATGTATTCAAATTACAGATAGATAGATTTTTAACCAATAAGGGAATTAAGGGTTATGAGGAGCGGGCAGGTAAGTGGAGCTGAGTCCACGGCCAGATCAGCCATGATCTTTTTGAATGGCGGAGCAGGCTCGAGGGGCTAGATGGCCTACTCCTGTTTCTAATTCTTATGTTCTTATGTTCTTATGTACCCCTTATCCTTAAACTGTGTCCCCTGGTTCTGGACTTCCCCAACATCGGGAACATTCTTCCTGCATCTAGCCTGTCCAGTCCCATCAGAATTTTAGATATTTCTATGCGATCCCCTCTCATCCTTCTAAACTCCAGTGAATACAGGCTCAGTCAATCCAGTCTCTCCTTATATGTCAGCCCTGCCATCTTGGGAATCAGTCTGGTGAACCTTCGCTGCACTTCCTCAATAGCAAGAACGTCCTTCCTCAGATTAGGAGACCAAAACTGAACACAATATTCCAGGTGAGGCCTCACCAAAGCCCTGTACAACTACAGTAAGACCTCCCTGCTCCTATACTCAAATCCCCTAGCTACGAAGGCCAACATACCATTTGCCTTCTTCACCGCCTGCTGTACCTGCATACCAACTTTCAATGACTGATGTACCATGACACCCAGGTCTCGTTGCAATCCCCTTTTACTAATCTGCCGCCATTCAGATAATATTCTGCCTTTGTGCTTTTGCCCCCAAAGTGGATAACCTCACATTTATCCACATTATACTGCATCTGCCATGCATTTACCCACTCACCTAACCTGTCCAAGTCACTCTGCAGCCTCTTAGCATCCGCCTCACAGCTCACACCGCCACCCAGCTTAGTGTCATCTGCAAACCTGGCAATATTACACTCAATTCCTTCATCTAAATCATTGAAGTATATTGTAATGAGCTGGGGTCCCAGCACTGAGCCCTGCGGCACCCCACTAGTCACTGCCTGCCATTCTGAAAAGAACCCGTTAATCTCAACTCTTTGCTTCCTGTCTGCCAACCAGTTCTCTATCCACATCAGTACATTATTCCTAATACCATGTGCTTTAATTTTGCACACCAATCTCTTGTGTGGGACCTTGTCAAAAGCCTTGAAAGTCCAAATACACCACATCCACTGGTTCTCCCTTGTCCACTCTACTAGTTACTTCCTCAAAAAATTCCAGAAGATTTGTCAAGTATGATTTCCCTTTCATAAATCCATGCTGACTTGGACCGATCCTGTCAAATGTGCTGCTATTTCATCTTTAATAATTGATTCCAACATTTTCCCCACTACTGATGTCAGGCTAACCGGTCTATAATTACCCATTTTCTCTTTCCCTCCTTTTTTAAAAAGTGGTGTTTCATTAGCTACCCTCCAGTCCATAGGAACTGATCCAGAGTCGATAGACTGTTGCAAAATGATCACCAATACATCCACTATTTCTAGGGCCACTTCCTTAAGGCCACTTCCTTAAGTACTCAGACTCCGGGGATTTTTCGGCCTTCAATCCCATCAATTTCCCTAACACAATTTCCCGCCTAATAAGGATTTCCTTCAGTTCCTCCTTCTCACTAGACCTTTGGTCCCCTAGTATTTCCGGAAGGTTATTTGTGTCTTCCTTTGTGAAGACAGAACCAAAGTATTTGTTCAACTGGTCTGCCATTTCTTTCTTCCCATTGTAAATTCACCTGAATCTGACTGCAAGGGACCTACGTTTGTCTTCACTAATCTTTTTTTCTTCACATATCAATGTAAGCTTTTGCAGTCAGTTTTTATGTTCCCAACAAGCTTCCTCTCATACTCTATTTTCCCCCTCCTAATAAACACTTTGTCCTCCTCTGCTGAATTCTAAATTTCTCCCAGTCCTCAGGTTTGCTGCTTTTTCTGGCCAATTTATATGCCTCTTCTTTGATTTAACACTATCCTTAATTTCCCTCGTTTGCCACGGCTGAACCACCTTCCCCATTTTATTTTTACTTCACACAGGGATGTACAATTGTTGAAGTTCATTCATGTGATCTTTGAATGTTTGCCATTGCCTATCCACCGTCAACCCTTTAAGTATCATTCGCCAGTCTATTCTAGCCAATTCACATCTCATGCGGTGGTAACGTGTAATGGCTGCGATAATTCAATACAATTGAAAGCTTGATTGAGGCAATGTTCTAGGGGTTATTTGTCGTCCATGGCCATCCAAGGGCAAGTCTCTACCTTCTTGAACCACTGCAGTGCGTGCGGTGAAGGTACTCCCACAGTGCTGTTAGGGAGAGAGTTCCAGGATTTTGACCCAGCGACGATGAAGGAATGGCAATATATTTCCAAGTCAGGATAGTGCGTAACTTGGAGGGGAACGTGGAGGTAATGGTGTTCCCATGCGCCTACTGCCCTTGTCCTTCTAGGTGGCAGAGGGTTTGGGAGGTGCAGCCAAAGAAGCCTTGGTGAGTTGCTGCAGTACATCTTGTAGATGGTACACACTGCAGCCACGGTGCATCAGTGGTGGAGGGAGTGGATGTGGAAGGTGGTGGATGGGGTGACAATCAAGCGGCCTGCTTTGTCCTGGATGGTATCGAGCTTCTTGACTTGTGCTCATCCATAGCGTACTGTGCATCGTCAAAACAGTATCCCCAGCAAGAAAGTCAGCACCTTCAGGAGAGGAAAGAAGATTGGCAACAAAATAAAAATCTGTGTAATGATTCATGCAACTTGACTGGTTTACCTAAAAGGATTTGTCGTTTTCTGCGACCAGCTCCCAAGGGAGAATGAGATAATTCCATCTGTGATCCTTGGTAACACGCTTTGTCAAGTTCAGTAAATTACGGGGAGCCGATGATCTGTAGCAATAAACCTCTCGTGACAAAAATATTCAGTGCAATTTAGTTGGGGATTGGCATATGACGGATTAATGGTTTTTAATATCAGACAGTGTCTATAGCAACAACATTTGAGATCCTTTCAAAACGAGCAGTGAAAGGGAGACTTAAAAAAATAATAAATCTGTAAAATGTGTTGCAGTAATTGCTTGAGGACATCAATTGAGCTTTGAAGTTGGGAGCAGAGGATGTTTAGATGGTCTCTGAATGAACACAGATGCAAGTACAATGTGAAAGAGCAGCTGATGAGCTTCAGCCATTTTTTTAATAACTAATTTCTTTTTAAAAAATTCTTCACAATTTTTCACCCCTGGAGGCGTTGATTTCTTAAAAAAAAATAACAAGTAACAGAAACGTTTAACAAGCAAAAAAATGTGCTTGCAATCGAGCCACTGAGTTCAATTAAATGGATGCACAGTACCCAAGAACAGGAGGAGGCCGTTCAGCCTCTCGAGCCTGTTCCGCCATTCAGTTAGAGCACAGCTGATCTGTGTAAAATAAAAGTAGAGCTACACTTTGAGGCTGTATTCAGTGGCTATGCAAAAGATAGGTTATAGTGGAGGATGTCTCACAAAGCAAACATTCTACACAGATCTCGACAATGTCAGAGTTATGAATAATGTGCATTATGTTGGAGCTCATTGCATTATCAGAGTGCAACAGCGAGAGGGAACAGGAAAGTACAACAGTTCGGATTATTTACCAACCAAACCCGAATATAAACCCCCAGATGTTTTGTTGCTGCCCTTTGGGCATTCCACCCTACATCACCTTGATCTATAATCTGGATAATTGGCTTTACTGCTCGCTAAACCATATCTGTACTGATGTATTACCATAATATCATTACCATAATGAAATTGTACACTGCCGTGTCACTTGCTACACTTTCAAATATATTGCTCGAAATTTAATGGAGAGGATATGAGATCACCAATTTACATAATTTCCAAAAAGGTAGTCATCTTTTAGCATTTGCAATTTAGAATTACTTTGCCAGGATGGACCAATTCATTAAGATAATGGCATTTCATTTTGCAAATGTCACTAATAGTGTGTGTGTGTTTTTTTTATGTCCTTTGAACTGAAAGATAGTTACAGAACATTAATGGAAAATTGTTAAATGTTCAGGTACAAACCAGTGGTCAGAGAAATTGGATTGAGACATCAACAGATGCATTTTAAGATCCAGTTTGGGCTGTTAATCCCTAAAATTGCAATGTTGGCAGTTTTTGGGTCTATGCGTTGAAAATGGGGACTGAGAACTTAGTTGGAAGCACAATTAACTGGGGTGGGATTTCCAGCGAGCAGCTCTTAAAGGGCTCTTAAACTTAGATTTGAGAAGATGACTCTCGCTGTTTGTGGAATGAGTAGAGGGAGGTAGAGTTTGGAGAGGTGTGTATTCACATGGAACGTACAGCACAGAAACAGGTCAGTTGGCCCAACTGATCCATGCCGGTGTTTATGCTCCAGACAAGGCTCCTCCCATACCTCTTCATCTAACCTATCAGTATATCCTTCTATTCCTCATGTATGTATCCAGCTGCTTCTTAAAGGCATCTATGCTATTCGCCTCAACTACTCCCTGTGGTACCAAGTTCCACACTCTAATCACTCTCTGGGTGAAGAAGTTTCTCTTGAATTCCCTAATGGATTTATGAGTGACTATCTCATATTTATGGCTCCTATAATCCTTTTTCCTTCCCTTATTGTTACACTTACTCTCTCATTCAATGGTTGCACAACACTATTGTACACAAATGAGTTGACATCTTACCTCCCTAACCAGGCATTCCATCCTGAAATCAAAGCAACACTTCTTTCTTTTCATCTCCTCTCGACTTTTCCTAATGATGCTGTGAAAGTGACTGGTGACAACCAGGAGCAGACACTTCACATCATGCTATATCACGCACGCCACCTGCCCACAAGCAGCATCATAGACAAGCACACTTGGACATTTAGATGGTCAATTCAAGGAGGATGCACAGGCGCACATCGCAAGGGAGGAGGGGCAAGTGGAGGTGGCTGTGAAGAAGCAGCAAGTAACATTCGCGCCACACAAGTGCCAGGCAATGGCCATCTCCAACAAGAAAGAGTCTAACCACCTCCCCTTGACATTTAACAGCATTACCATCATCTAATCTCCCACCATCAATATCCTGGGGGGGTGGAGGGTCACCATTGACCAGAAACTGGACTCACTACATAAATACTACAAGAGCAGGTCAGAGACTGGGTATTCTGCGGCAAATGTCTCACCTCCTGACTCCCCAAGCTTTTCTACCATCTGCAAGGCACAAGTCAGGAGTGTGATGGAACATTCTCCACTTGTCTGGATGAGTGCAGCTCCAACAACATTCAAGAAGCTCGACACCATCCAGGACAAAGCAGCCCACTTGATTGGCACCCCAGCCACCATCTTAAACATTCACTCCCTCCACCACCAGTGCACCGTGGCTGCAGTGTGTGCCATCTACAAGATGCACTGCAGCAACTCGCCAAGGCTTCTTCGACAGCACCTCCCAAACCCACAACCTCCACCACCTAGAAGATTTGGGCAGCAGGCGCATGGGAACACTGCAAATTCCCCTCCATGTCACACACCAATCTGACTTGGAAATAAATTGCTGTTCCTTCATCGTCACTGGGTCAAAATCCTGGAATTCCCTCTCTAACAACACTGAGTACCTTCACCACACGATTGGAGCAGTTCAAGAAGGTGGCTCACTACCTCCTTCTCAAGTGCAATTAAAGATGGGCAATAAATGCTGGCGTTGCCAGCGACGCCCACATCCCATGAATGAATATTTTTTAAAGCTGCTGCCCGAGGATTCTAGCCTGAGACAGTCCTCAGCAGCATTGGCAAGAAACTAGCACTTACTCGACCTGCCTTCCCAGAGCAGTGGATTTGATGACCAAAAGACCTTTGCGTCATCGGAGATAAAAATTGGCCGGCCAGTAATTTCCACAGGGGTTTTCCTACTTGTCCGCTGTAACTTAGGTGGCAGATTTCCAGAAGGCGTAAGAGGCAATGATTGGGAGAAACCTTGAGGAATTTCCTCCCCAGTTTAGTTTGTGGTTTATCTCTCTGCAATGTTGCAAGTTTCAATAGTTGGAAAGATGAATAATACAGATTTAAACAGTGTGATGTGATAGGTTCAGTTTATATTTGACTGACTTTTAGTCACATTTGAAATTGGGAGGAAAGAAAGTGAGGCCATTATCAATTAAAAATAAACTGGATAAAAGTCAGTGGTAAGGGTAAATCGTGGTTATAGAAAGATTAACTACAATGTTTAATTTATTTTCCATGGGGAAGAAACTTCCCTAAAACAATGGATTAACAGATGGTGCAGGCGAGAGGAGGTCCATGTTAGCATAATCACATATAGATTCTTGATGGAGCAGGAAGCTGGACCAAATGGCCTGTCTTATATTCTGAATACATGCAAAGTCACCACTGAGAGAGGAGATGTACAGTGGTTATTTAGGGCCAAGGTACTTGTAATATCTCTCCAGGTCAGAAGATTCAAAACTCCCTTCCAGGTACCAACAACTGATAGCTTACGTTCTATTCACTTCGAAAAATCCTGGCCAATATTGATCCCTCAACCAACATCACTAAAACAGATGAACTGGTCAGTATCCCATTGCTATTTGTGAGAGCTCACTGTTCGCAAATTGGCTGTCACATTTCCTACATTGCAACCGTGACTGCACAAAAAGACTTCATTGGCTGCCCATGTCCTAACTCGCACCAGGTCCCGCTCACCCATCACCCCTGTGCTCGCTGACCTACATTGGCTTCCGGTTAAGCAACGCCTCAATTTCAAAATTCTAATCCTTATTTTCAAATCCCTCCATGGCCTCGGCCCTCCCTATCTCTGTAATCTCCTCCAGCCCCACAACCCCCACGAGATGTCTGCACTCCTCTAATTCTGCCCTCTTGAGCATCCTTGATTATAATCGCTCCACCATCGGTAGCCGTGCCTCCTGTTGCTTCGGCCCCAAGCTCTGGAACTCCCTGCCTAAACCTCTCCACCTCTCTTTCCTCCTTCAAGATGCTCCTTAAAACCTACCTCTTTGACCAAGTTTTTGGTCACCTGCACTAATTTCTACTTATGTAGCTCAGTGTCAATTTTTTAAATCTCATAATACTGTGAAGCACCTTGGGACATTTCACTACGTTAAAGGTGCTATATAAATACACATTGTTGTTGTTGTAAAGCGCTTTGAGGCATCTGCTGGTCGTTCAAGGCGCTATATAAATGCAGGTCTTTCTTTTATAGAATTAAAAACTCGTTTGTTGAGAAATGGCTTGAGGCTTCTTTAAAAGCTTGACTTAGTGAGAAAAAGATCTTAAGATATGAAAATACCCAAGTGACCTGGGGCTGTACAGAAGAGCTCGTGAGTTGCCCTCCTTCCCCTTCTACTCTCCTCCTACAGAAATCTCCCCCAAACCAATCTCTTCCACCAAACTTTTAGCCCTGCCTCCAACGTGCCTTGTTTCCTGGCTTGGTTACCATTTTCCCATCTGTGAAGCACCTTGGGGATGTTTTTTACATCAAAAGATGTGGCGTGAATGCAAGTTGTTGCATCTTCCCCCGCAACCACTGATAACGGGCATTCAGTGAGACAAACCCCGTCAATGCTGGGAAAGGAAGGCTTTCCGTCTACATACTGATGAGCAGTTCCCCCTCCACTAGTCTTGGCAAAAACATGTACGCAGAGAGAGGCGGAGTAACAATTAATCAAAATGTGTTCTTGTTTTGCCAGGCAACGTTTATGAAAAGATGAGTAGGGTATAATTTACAGCAGAGTTTCATTAAGTGTACAGTAAAGTACATCAGTATAAATTTTTACCACCCTATATTTAACCATCAGAGGGGTTGTAAACAGTCAAGCAATAAAATAAACACAGGCAAGGAAACAAGCATGAGGGAATAATTACATCCAGCACTGCTTCTAACACCTCACAGAACCACAAACACAGTGAACATACACAACTCTTAGAAAATATTAAAACTGCAGATGCAGGATATCAAATAAAAATACAGGACTGAAAATGCTGGCCATGCACAGCAGGACTGGGGAGGGGGGGGGGGGACACAGCAGGTTAATATTTCAGGTGGGGCCTTTCATCCGAACAGACAAGGATATACTCCTGGCGACAGCTCTCACCCCAAATCTTAACTCAACTTTTCCTTTTCAGAGGTGTTATGTATTAATGCTTGGGGGTCACCAGACACCAGAGGGTGCCGCAGGCGGAGGTCATTGGGCTGTATGCATGTGGCATGTGTACTTCGTCACCTGTATATAAGCTGGGTGTCTTTGTCAAGCTGGCACTCTTGGGCTGGAATAAAGATGGATCAGGTTGCACCTGAGTGAGTTTACAGTAACCAGATTCTTGAGTCATTACAATTGACGACAAGGTAATTTAAGAACCTTCGCACGCACAATAGGGAATGTTGGAATCCTGGAGAGATTCGTGGAGGGCGAAGATTGGGCGGATTTTGTCAACCGCCTGGATCAGTATTTTGTGGCCAACGGCATGGAGGAAGAAGCCTACACAGTTAAGCGCAGGGCAGTTCTCCTCACCATTTGTGGTCTGAAAATTTACGGCCTCAAAGAATCTTCTCTCGCCTGTATGTCCGGCGGAAAAAAGGTACAAGAAATTGTGTACTTTGGTGGGTAAGCATCTGAAGACAAAAGAGAAAGCTTTTCTTTCTACACCGTTTCTACATGCATGATCGTGCTGAGGGCCAGGACGTGTCAGGATTTGTCGCCGATCAAACAAAGTATGAAACGTGTAACTCAGGGCTCACTGCAGAGACGGTTGTCATGTATATTGCTCAGTTACAAGTCAAGACCTCATACACTTACTGGGGTTCCCCCTGCTGAACTATTGATGAAGAGAAATCTCAAGACCAAGCTTTCTCTTGTTCATCCTGATTTGAATGATCGTGTTGAAAACAGACGTCAAAGTCAGCAATGGTGTCATGATCGTGTTGCTGTGTCACGTGTCTCTGTCAACGATCCAGTTTATGTACTGAACTATGGTCAAGGTCCAAAGTGGATCGCCGGCACTGTTACAGTCAAGGAGGGTAACAGAGTGTTTATTGTCGTGCTCAAGAATGGGCAAACATGCAGGGAACACCTTGACCAGGTTAAACTGCGGCACACGGATGAACTGGAACCGAGTGAGGAAGATGCAGTCAGTGACCAACCAACCATTGTTCACTCATCAGAGGACTCTGCTGACATTACTGAACCTGGACCTTCAGTCTCTGATGTGGTCATGACCACTCCCATCAGATCAGTTACTCAGCCTTCAGTCTCAACAGACTCAGAACATTCGCCCAGAGCCAAAGTTGAACTGAGACGATCAACTCTCGAGAGGAAAGCCCCAGGCCGTCTTAATTTGTAAAAAGACTGTTGTTAAGATTTTTTTAAATTGTAATGACTCAAGAGTCTGGTTACAGTAAACTCACTCAGGTGCAACCTGATCCATCTTTATTCCAACCCAAGAGTGCCAGCGTGACAAAGACAACTAGCTTATATACAGGTGACCAAGCACACATGCCACATGTGGACAGCCCAATGACCTCCGACCGCGGCGCCCTCTGGTGTCTGGTGACCCCCAAGCATTAATACATAACAAGAGGCTCACTGATCTGGACATTTTGCAAACACTTTTTATTGCTTTATACATAAAGTAGAATAATAATTAGTAACACTTGGGGTGTTGGAGGAGTAACTACTTTGGGGGCAAAATTGCTCTACGTCCGTTTGGAGGCGGTGACCTTCCGGGGTCCGGGGCATTTATTGCCTGGCCCAGATGTTCTGCCTGCAGCGAGGAATTCGTCCCTTCTGCCCCTCAACAGAGGCGGAGCGATAGCGGAGGCACTCTGCGTCTGCGGAGGGGTGCTCCTGGGGCGGTATCGTGGCACGGAGTCCAGCGCCCCGCTCCGGAGCCCAGCGCTCCGCCGGCAACGTCAGCGCTATGCGGATGCTCCGTGTAGCGTGATGGGGCAGAACGCCCCTCCCCTTTAATTAAAGGGATGGGCCGCTGTATGCTCTGTGATCCCTTTGGTAGCTGCCACTGGACCACCAGCAACGCCCTCCATAATGGAGTGCCGATATGCAGGATGACGGCCCAGTCGAGGTGAGGGCCGCCAGCGTCGGGCCGACAGAAGAGTCGGCCGACAGAAAAATATGGCTGCCCACGGCGCGAACGGCCTCCCCTTTAAGGGGTTCCCTGCGCAGCTGGCGGTGACATCGGCCGGCGCCATCCAGGCTGCCCGCGGGGCAATTTCTCCCACAGGGCCCAAGGGGGCGCCACGCACAGCGCTACAGGCACAATCCCCCCAAATCTCCAGGGCGCTATCGACCCCTTCCCCCGGGCGATAACCTCGTTCCGCCCCATTTGCGCCCTCTGGAGCCATAAAAGAAGACTCCATGTTCATCCCCTGGGCTGTGCAGACTCCTTAATCTCACATCAGTGCCAGTAGAGTCATTACAATTGGCCTCAGCATCTCTGGGCTGTAGGTGCGGTGGGGGACGGGGGGAATCAGCCAGGGATCCCCCTCTCGATCTCTATTCACTGACTGCTGCTAGAAGTGACTTGGCTTAGAGTTGCCACCTCTGGTGTTGCTGGAGGTTTTGTCAAATGACATTCTAATGATTGAAACTTCATCAATGCCAGGTAGAACAAAGCAAATGCACTTTGATCTTGGGACATGGAAGTTGGTGTGGCCATTTGATGGCATATAAGAACATAAGAACATAAGAAATAGGAGCAGGAGTAGGCCATTTGGCCCCTCGAGCCTGCTCTGCCATTAAATAAGATCATGGCTGATCTGATCATGGACTCAGCTCCAATTCCCTGCCCGCTCCCCATAACTCTTTTCTCCCTTATCGCTCAAAAATCTGTCTATCTCCGCCTTCAATATATTCAGTGACCCAGCCTCCACAGCTCTCTGGGGCAGAGAATTCCATAGATTTACAACCCTCTGAGAGAAGAAATTCCTCCTCATCTCAGTTTTAAATGGGCGGCCCCTTATTCTAAGACTATGTCCCGTAGTTTTAGTTTCCCCTATGAGTGGAAATATCCTCTCTGCATCCACCTTGTCGAGTTCCTTCATTATCTTATGTTTCAATAAGATTACCTCTCATTCTTCTGAACTCCAATGTGTATAGGCCCAACCTACTCAACCTATCCTCATAAGTCAACCCCCTCATCTCCGGAATCAACCTCGTGAACCTTCTCTGAACAGCCTCCAATGCAAGTTTATCCTTCCTTAAATACGGAGACCAAAACTGTACACAGTACTCCAAGTGTGGCCTCACCAATAACCTGTACACTTGTCGGAGGATTTCTCTGCTTTTATACTCTATCCCCTTACAATAAAGGCCAACATTCCATTTGCCTTCCTGATTACTTGCTGTACCTGCATACTAACTGTTTGTGTTTCATGCACAAGGACCCTCAGGTCTCACTGTACTGCAGCACTTTGCAATTTTTCTCCATTTAAATTATAATTTGCTTTTCTATTATTTCTGCCAAAGTGAATAACCTCACATTTTCCCACATTATACTCCATCTGCCAAATTTTTGCCCACTCACTTAGCCTGTCTATATCCTTTTGAAGATTTCTTGTGTCCTCCTCACAATTTGCTTTCCCACCCATCTTTGTATCATCAGCAAACTTGGCTACATTACACTCGGTCCCTTCATCCAAGTCATTAATATAGATTGTAAATAGTTGAGGACCCAGCACCGATCCCTGCGGCACCCCACTAGTTACTGTTTGCCAACTGGAAAATGATCCATTTATCCCGACTCTCTGTTTTCTGTTAGTTAGCCAATCCTCTATCCATGCTTATATATTACCCCCAACCCCGTGAACTTTTATCTTGTGCAGTAACCTTTTATGTGACACCTTATCGAATGCCTTCTAGAAATCCAAATACACCACATCCACTGGTTCCCTCTTATCCACCCTGCTCGTTACATCCTCAAATTTGTCAAACAAGATTTCCCTTTCATAAAACCATGCTGGCTCTGCTTGATTGAATTATGCTTTTCCAAATGTCCCACTACTGCTTCCTTAATAATGGACTCTAGCATTTTCCCAATGACAGATGTTAGGCTAACTGGTCTATAGTTTCCTGCTTTTTGTCTCCCTTCTTTTTTAAATAGAGGCATTACATTTGCAGTTTTTCAATCCGCTGGTACCACCCCAGAATCCAGTGAATTTTGGTAGATTACAATCAATGCATTCACTATCTCTGCAGCCACTTCTTTTAAAACCCTAGGATGTAAGCTATCAGGTCCAGGGGACTTGTTCGTCTTTAGTCCCATTATTTTATCTAGTACTACTACACTAGTACTACTCCCTCCCTATAACCCCTTGATTATACACTACTGGGATGTTTTTAGTGTCTTCCACCATGAAGACCGAGGAATTCTCTGCTTTTATACTCCAGCCCCCTTGCAATAAAGGCCAATATTCCATTTGCCTTCCTGATTACTTGCTGTACCTGCATACTAACTTCGTTCAACACCTCTGCCATTTCCCTGTTCTCCATTATTAATTCCCCAGTCTCATCCTCCAGGGGATCAACATTTACTTTAGCCACTCTTTTCCTTTTTATGTATCTGTAAAAACTCTTCCTATCTATTTTTATATTTCGTACTTTCATAATCTATCTTCCCTTTTAATCATTTTTTTTAGTCGTCCTCTGGCCTCTCACAAGTCTTGGCCACATTGTATGCCCTTGTTTTCAATTTGATACCATCCCTTATTTCCTTAGTTAGCCACGGATGGCTATCCCTTCTCTTACAGTCTATCCTTCTCATTGGGATATATTTTTGTTGTGAGTTATGAGATATCTCCTTAAATCTCTGCCACTGCTCATCAACCGTCCCATACTTTAGTCTATTTTCCCAGTCCACTTTAGCCAACTCTGCCCTCATACCTTTGCAGTTTCCTTTATTTAAGCTTAGGACCCTGGTTTGAGAACCAACTTTCTCACCCTCCAACTGAATTTGAAATTCAACCATAGTATGGTCTCTCATTCCTAGAGGATCTTTTACTACGAGATCATTTATTAATCATTTATTACACGGTACCAGATCTAAGATAGCCTGCTCCTTCGTTGGTTCCGCAATGTACTGTTCAAGGAAACCATCCTGGATACACTCTATGAACTCCTCCTCAAGGCTACCCTGGCTAATTTGCTTTATCCAATCAATATGAAGGTTAAAATCACTAATGATTTTTGCCTTTCCTTTTTTACAAGCCTCCATTATTTCTTGATTTATACTCCGTCTAACCATGCAGCTAGTTAGTGGGCCTATAGACTACGCTCACCAGCAACTTTTCCCCTTTTTTATTCCTTATCTCCACCCAACTGATTCAACTTATTGATCCTCTGAGCCAATATCGTTTCTTACTAACTCATTGATCCCATCCTTTATTAACAGTGCTACCCGACCTCCTTTTCCTTTCTGTCTGTTCTTCCGAATTGTCAAATACCCCTGAATATTTAGTTCCCAGTCCTGGTCACTTTGCAACCACGTCTCTGTAATGGCTATCAGATCATACCCATTTGTATCTATTTGTGCCGTCAACTCATCTATTTTGTTACGAATGCTACGTGCATTTAGACAAAGAGCTTTTAAATTTGTTTTTTTACCCTTTTTTCCTGCTTGTTTCCTCTGTCCTTCAAACTCACTTTCTACATTTTTGCTTTCTAATTCCCTACTGAATGTATTCTCAGGTTCCCATCTCGCTGCCAAGCTAGTTTAAACCCTCCCCAACAGCAAACCTCCCGTGAGAATATTGGTCCTGGCTCTGTTGAGGTGCAACCCATCCGGCTTGTACAGGTCCCACCTCCCCCAGAAGCGGTCCCAATGCCTCAGGAAACTAAAGCCCTCCCGCCTGCACCATCTCTCCAGCCATGCATTCATCTTTCTATCCTCCTATTTCTGTACTCACCTGCTTGTGGCACTGGGAGTAATCCGGATATTACTACCTTTGACGTCCTGCTTTTTAATCTCTCTCCTAGCTCCCTAAACTCTGTCTGCAGGACCTCATCCCTCCTTCTACCTATGTCATTGGTCCCCATATGAACCACGACCTTTGGTTGTTCACCTTCTTCCCTCAGAATGTCTTGCAGCCAATCGGTGACATCCTTGACCTTAGCACCAGGGAGGCAACATACCATCCTGGAGTCACGTCTGCGGCCGCAGAAATGCCTGTTTGCTCCCCTGACTATTGAATCCCCTACCACTATAGCTCTTCCATTCTACTTCCTCCCCACCCCACCCTGTGCAGCTGAGCCACCCGTGGTGCCGTGGACTTGGCTCTGGCTGCACTCCCCAGAGCCACCATTGCCCCCACCGGTACTCAGAACAGAATACCGGTTGGAGAGCAAGATGGACTCAGGGGACTCCTGCACTACCTGCCTAGTCCTCCTCTTCTGTCCGGCGGTCACCCACTCCCTCTCTACCTGCACACTCTTAAGCTGTGAGGTGACCACCTCTAGAAATGTGCTATCCATATTGCTCTCAGTCTCACGGATGCACCGCAGTGACCCCAGCTGCCGTTCAAGCTCCAAAACATGGAGCTCGAGTTGGTGCAGCTGGAGACACCTCCTGCACACGTGGTCATCCAGGCTGCGCGCAGTGTCCAGGATTTCCCACATGCCACAGACTGTGCAATCCACGGGAGTGAGCTGCCCTGCCATCCCTCTAGTTAGATTCGGAACTGTCAAGTAGAACTAAACTCTAAACCTTAGCAAAAAATACCCAGCCACTACTCAACAAACTGCTGATTTAATTAATTAGTTTTCCTTAGATAATAAAAATCACTGATCTATTTACTTGCAGCTCCTAACTTACACCAATGCCCAAAGTTTAAAAAAAATACTCACCTATCAACCAGCCAATTACTTATCTGCTTGGCTGTGATGTCACACTTAGATTTCGATTCTTTTTACTTTTTGTCCCTTACTGTTAACGCTGCTGCAGCTCACTCCTCCCTATCTCCGGCTCCTCCCGATCTCCGGCTCTTCCTGATCTCCGGCTCTTCCGAACTGCCGCCGCCCTTTGTACTCCCGCTCCCGCCCCACTCAGGTCTCGCGATGCTAGCCGCTCCTCCCGATCTGTATTGGTCTCCTTTCAGTTTTCTCCCCATTCTCTTCAGAAGGCATTGGCACTCGTATTACAGCGTGGCCACATCACCATTTTTACAAGTGAGTTTAATAGCAAGTGCCAGAGGCCACAGGTTGGTTGGGGGAGGTGGGGGGTGGGGGGGGGGGGGGGGGGCAGTTGGCAGTCTGACAACAGAAACTCAATGGGGCTGAAAATCCACCATCTGTTTGGCAAGATGAGGGGGGGGGGTGGGTCATCATGAGGTGCCACTGCACTTTCAGGCTTGGATTTTTGGGCTAAACCTTTTTTCATTCCAATAACGGTCTGACTAAAAGGAACCATTCCTTCTGTCCGCCCCTTTAATCACCACTCAGATACAAATGAGATGGGTGGTGTATCGGGGCAGAATTCCCACCATTTACGCTCCCATTAGACATAATTTCCATCAGTGCAATTTAGGAGCGGATAAAAGAGGTGTAATTTGTCAGAGTGGCAGCAATGATCCATTTAACCGAATGGGAGATCTAACGGTGCCCTGAAACCTCCCTGAGGGTGCGTCTCCAGCAAGGCTGGCGCCAAGCATTTGAAGGCCAGGATGCAGGGGTCTCTCACTGGGGTCTCCAGGGCTGCACTCTGTGTTTGCATTGACTTGCCCTGGGATGCTGCTGTGCGAGGGGAAATAGTCACAGACTCCCAACGAGGATCCACCCCTGCAACAAAGAGAAAAGTTTCTGTGTATGTTGTGACCTCGGGTCATCTGCCACACTCACAAGAATGGGTTCTCAGAGCTGGTGTGTAGGTGTGATGGCCCTTGACCATCCTTCGCATAGCACAACTGAGTCTGCAGGCTCCTTGGCCAAGGGAAGCTGTCTGCCCAGGAGAACGTGCCAGTCTCCAACCATTCTCCCACCCCCTCCTCCAGTTCCCTCAGACCTGGAGCCATCCCCACCAAATAGATCACCTGGGTGAGAGTCTGAACTGGTACATGGGATAGAGGTGAATGATGACCGGGGTCAAAGAGGGTGAGGGGTAGGTGAGAGTGGTATCAGTGATAGATGCATCAGTCATCTCTATCAGCATCATTTTCCTCCTCCTCTGTGCACCCCCATCCCTCCCTCTCCCTTCCCCTACCGCGCCCCCTATCCCCCCACCCGATCTCTTCCGCCCTTCCAACGCCCCATCTCTCCCTCTCTTCCACCCCCCCATCCCTCCCCTCCCCCTACCACCCCCTCGATCTCTCCCGCCCTTCCAACTCCCCATATCTCCATCCCTTCCACCCCCCTCCATCCCCCCCTCCCCTTTGAACCCCCCATCCACCAACCCCTCTCCCTCCCTCCCCTCCCTCTCCCTCTCCTTCCAACCCCCCCATCCCTTCCTCCTCCCCTCCAACCCGGCTGTGCTGGGTCTGGGGAAGAAGAAGAGCACTAAAGCCAGTCGTAGGCTCTGCCCCAACTCCTGTCTCTCTGAGATCGACCAAATCAGGACACACCCGAATCAAACCCAGGGAAGATACTTGCTGCAGTTAACGACGACGTTTCAAAACTTTTGAGGAAAAAGAAACAAAAAAGGTTCATCGCTATCCAGTGACCCCTGCTGTGAGTGTGCGCAGGCTTGGGAGTGTCCTTATTAAATACCGCAAGTTGGGATCTTTGCAAACCTTATGGATTATTGATAAGACGGGTAATCAGTTATCCCTAATGGTACTTCACTCAGAAATGACTTGAAAATGGCAGACTCTGAACACTTGAATGAATCAGCACCTCTCCAGAATGTGCTACTTTCTGTTCAATCAAACGTATGGGCTCCAGATGGCACGGATTAGCTCAACATTAGCTTCAGCTGGCTAGCTTCAACTCTCAAAGCTCTTCAATTTATTCCAGATCACACAACAACAAAAGGCAAAAAAAATGCATTTTGACACCAAACTATTCTTCCCTTAAACAGATAAGAATTCTGAAAATATATAAATTAATCCACCAGTTTCCCCAAACATTGCAAGGAAACTTATAGATTAGTGTAATTGATAAATTCTGGAGTCATGAGAAGCAGCAATGATCCTCCCTGTCCCTAGTGTTGTTTTTGTAGGTATCGAAGTGTGTAGCATCAACAGAACATCTGTTAAAACACTCATTTTAGAAAGGTTTCAGTGGCTTGTCCATAAAATATAACCACTTTTTTATGTGCTTGCCATCAGAGTTCTCTCCGTACTTTATTCATTTAAATATTTTCTAATTACATCAACACCGCTTAATCTGTGGATCTAGATCTGAAAACACAGCGTCAGTTTCCACATGTATGCTGATGACACCCAGCTCTACCTCACCACCACTTCTCTCGACCTCTCCACGGTCTCTAAATTGTCAAAATGCTTATCCGACATCCAGTTCTGGATAGCAGAAATTTTCTGCAATTAAATATTGGGAAGACCGAAGCTATTGTTTTTGGTCCCCGCCACAACTTCCGGTCCCTAGCCATCGACTCCATCCCTCTCCCAACTTCTGTCTGAGGATGAACCAGACTATTCGCAACCATGGTGTCATATGTGACCCTGAAATGAGCTTCCAATCATATATTTTGAGCTATTACCAAGATCACTTACTTCCGATCTACGTAACTTTGCCCGTCTCCGACCCTGCCTCAGCTCATCTGCTACTGAAACCCTCATCCATGTCTTTGTTACCACTAGTCTTAACTCTTCCTAGCCTCCCACATTCTACCCTACGTAAACTTGAGGTAATCCAAAACTCGGCTGCCCATGTCTTAACTCGCACCAAGTCCTGTTCAGCCATCACCACTGCATTCACTGACCTACATTGGCTCCTGGTTAAGCAATGCTTCGATTTAAAAATTCTTATCCTTATTTTCAAATCCCTCATAGCCTCACCCCTCCCTATCTATCTCCTCCAGCCCCACAACCGCCCCCCCCCCCCACACCGAGATATCTGTGCTCCTCTATTTCTGCCCTCTTGAGCAACCCTGATTTTAATCGCACAACCATCGGTGGCCCTGCCACCTGTTGCCTCGGCCCTAAGCTCTGGAACTCCCTCCCTAAACCTCTCCACCTCTCTACCTCTCTTTCCTCCTTTAAGATGCTCCTTAAAGCCCACCTCTTTGTCCAAGCTTTTGGTCATCTGCCCTAATTTCTTTTCATATGGCTCAAATATTTGTCTTATAATACTCCTGTGATGCGCCTTGGGATGTTTTACATTAAAGATGCTATATAAATACAAGTTGTTGTTGTTATAGATCTGGACAAAGAACACGAGTAGGCCATTCAGCTCCTCGGGCCTGTTCCATCATTCAATTAGACCATGGCTGATCTTCATTTTAACTCCATCTATCTGCCTTGGTTCAGAAACTTAACAAAAAATTTTCAATCCCAGTTTTGAAATTTTCAATTGATCCCCAGCCTCAAAAGCCTTCTGGGGGAGAGAGTTCCAGATTTCCACTACCCTTTGTGTAAAGAAGTGCTTCCTGATATCACCCCCGAACGGCCTTGCTCTAATTTTAAGATTATGCCCCCTTGTTCTGGCCTATCGCACCGGAGGAAATAGTTTCTCCAATTTAACCCTTATAGCCCTGGTATCATTCTGATGAATCTGTGCTGCACCCTCGCCAAGATCAATATATCCATCCTGAGGTGTGGTTCCAAGAAAAAGAGTGAAAGACTTACATTTATATAGCACCTTTCACAACCACCTCAAAGCACTTTACAGCCAATGAAGTACGTTTAGAGTGTAGTCATTGTTGTAATGTGGGAAACATGGCAGCTGATTTGCGCACAGCAAGCTCCCACAAACAGCAATGTGATAATGACCAGGTTAATCTGTTTTTGTTAGTTGATTGACCAGGACATCTCCCTTGCTCTTCTTTGAAATAGTGCCATGGGATCTTTTATGTCCACCTGAGAAGGCAGACACGGCCTTGGTGTAACGTCCCATCTGAAAGACAGCACCTCTGACAGCGCAGCACTCCCTCAGCACTGCACTGGAGTGTCAGCCTAGATTTATGTGCTCAAGTCTCTAGAATGGGAATTGAACCCACAACATGCCGACTCAGAAGGCAAGTGTGCTACTCACTGAGCCATAGCTGACTATAAGCCACAGAATCTAAGCTGATGCTCTCATTTAATACTGACGGAGTGCTGCATTGTTGGAGGTGTTGTCCTTTGCAGAAGATCTGAAAATCAAGGCCATGTTAGCCTATTAAGATGGATAATAAAGCTGTAGGGTTGGAGGGGAAGGTTTGCATTTGTATCGGACCTTATCACAACTCTCAGAAATGTCTCACAGTGCTTCACCAACATTGAATTACTTTGAAGTAACGACATTTTGTACACGCCAAGATGACAAATGACAATGAAATGAATGACCAGTTAATTGCTTTTTGTGGCACTTGGTGAGGGAGGAATGTTGTCCTGGGACACCATGAGAACAGCATTATGGGATCTTTAACGTTCACCTGGATCGGAGGAGGCCTCAATTTAACATCTCGTCTGAACAGCTGCTCATTTCTGCACTGGAGCGACAGCCTGGAATATCTGCTCTAGTCCTGCAGTGGGTCTTAAGGTGAATCAGAGGTGAGATAGCTATCAACTAAGCCAAGCTAGGAGATTGAAAATCAAGTGAGCAAAGGGCTTTCTTCACCTGAATCCAATTTGTAAAGGCCATAGGTTTGATCCCTGCTCTGCGCCAGGTCAGTCACTTTCACTCTGGACAACAATTGGAGTCGGCCTCCCAGAGTTGGAGCAGGCAAAGAACAGCCATTGTTCCTACTCATCACTGGCCTATGAAAATATGGACGTCAGGTAAGGACAGACCTGGATTTGGCTGTGACGCCCTCCAGTGTCAAATAGCCTGCCAGCATTTATTGGTATTTCGTTTAAGTGGGTACCCATCATGGTGATGGAGCTCAGTGGCCTCAAAGCACTCTACTGCTACAATCAGCAGACCAGACCATGGAGATCTTCCTGTCTCCTGAAATGCAAAAGCATCTTATTTGCTTCTTTTTAAGAAAGTAATTGCAGAGTTATGCTGGGAAACAGTTGGACAGGTTTTGGATGCCCTGAAATCCAGCCGACCATTCCTCATGTGCAAGACAAGACATGAGTGTTAGCAGGCTGTGTGTGTATACCAGGTCAGCACAGCCACGCCTGGTCACAAATTCACCCAAATGTTACTCTCGGAACCAAGGTAGGAGTGCGCTGATAGTAAGTGACAGAATATAATCACAAGTGTGCTTTAGAACAGAATGTTACCATGTAAAACATACACTTATATTTCCACATAACACACTTGCTATGTGGTATTGGGCAGATATTAGTTTATTGACACATCAAATATGCTTTGCTGTTAATTGATGTTGAATGGTACAGCATCAGTCAGTCAGACACGCACACTTTCTCACAGTCTTTGTGCGATAGTGTAAAAGCGGATGATGGCAAACCAGCAGACCAACTTTTATTTGTACCAAGAGATGTAAAGATCAAGAGATGTGTGAAACGGGCTACCGACTGGCTAGCACCTGTTTTACACAAAGTCAAAATGTACCCCACACAATGCTGCATCCATGTCAACGATCAGAAATGAGCTCTCGTGAGCAAACTCTCGATGATGTATTGATGGAATGAGAGAGCCATAGCCTTCACACCCTGTTCTGAAGGCTCAGATTTCATAAAGTCATAGAAATTTATGACACAGAAGGAGGCTATTCGGCCCATCGTAACTGTGCCGGCCAAGAAAGAGCTATCCAGCCTAATCCCACTTTCCAGCTCTTGCTCCATAGCCCTGTAGGTTACGGCATATTCAAGTACTTATTAAATGTGATAAGCATTTCTACCTCTACCACTCTTTCAGGCAGTGAGTTCCAGACCCGCACCGCCCTCTGAGTGTGTTATGTATGCAATAAAGATTCAAACTGAGTACTGTTTAACTAAACAAGGTACAACCTTGGTTCTATTTTATTTAGGCCCAAAATGGCTGACTCTCAAAATGGCTGGCCTTTTATACCAGAGCAGCACCATGTTCGTGCTGCTCAGTGGCCTCCAACAATGATGCCATCTGGTGGCTACAAACAGAATGTACATACATGACAATACCCCCCTCTGAGATCTTATCACAGTCTTTCACAGGTTGAGATGGTCCGATGCTTTACGCTCCCGGGTTGACCGTCTCAGTTCGATTCCAGCCTTGGGTGCATGTGCGGAGTCTGTTGTGGCTGATGGCTGGATGGCTGACTTGTTGGGGGTGGCAGTGGCCATGTCAGGAATTGCAAATCCATTTTTATCGAACAGGTCCGTGATGGAAATTCTGGGTTCACTGATGATCCTTGCATCCTCTGAAGACTGCTGGTAGGTTGGTTGGTCGTCGATGGTTTCTTCGTCCAACTGTTCTGGCTCATCTGTGTGCCTCAGCTTTGTCTGATCCATGTGTTTCTTGCAAGTTTGCCCATTCTTGAGCTTAATAATGAATACTCTGTTGCCCTCCTTGGCCATGACCGTACCAGCGATCCATTTGGGACCCTAACCATAGTTCAACACATATACAGGATCATTAACAGAAATCTCGCATGACACAGTTGCACGATTGTGACTTGTTGACTCTTGTTGACTTTGTCTTCTGTATTCAACATGATTATTTAAATCCAGGTGTACCAGAGATAGCTTGGTCTTAGGACCTCTTTTCATCATGAGTTCAGCAGGCGCGACCCCTGTGAGTGTGTGGGGTCTTGTCCTGTAACTCAGCAGTATGCAAGACAAGCAGGTCTGCAGTGACCCTTGGGTTACTCTCCTCATGCTTTGCTTGATAATTTGTACTGCCCGTTCAGCTTGCCTGTTGGATACAGGCTTGAATGGTGCTGACCTTACATGTTTTATGCCATTAAGTTTCACAAACTCCTGAAATCCTGACTAGTGAAGCTCGACCCATTGTCGCTCACCACTTTGTCAGGCAGACCATGTGGCGCGAACATGACATTGAGATTCTCTATGGTTGCCGTGGACATGCTGGATGACATTATTATGCATTCCATCCACTTCGAATATGCGTCCACCACCACTAAAAATATCTTGCCCAGGAAGGGACCTGCAAAATCTATATGGATCCTGGACCAAGGTTTGGATGGCCACGGCCACAGACTCAGTGGTGATTCCGCTGGCGCTTTGCTGAACTGCATGCAAGTGTTGCACTGATGCACACATGCTTCCAGCTCAGAATCAATTCCTGGCCACCATACATGGGACCTGGCGATGGCCTTCAGCATCACTATACCCAGATGTGTGCTATGTAACTCATGCATGAACTTCTCTCTCCCTTTCTTGGGCATTACAACGCGATTGCCCCACAATATGCAATCTGCTTGAATAGAGAGAGTTTGTCCTTGCGATGAATGTATGGTTTGGCCTCCTCGCACATTTGCTTAGGTATGGCAGACTAATCCCCTTTGAGAATGCAACCCTTTAGCACCGATAAAATCGGGTCCTAGTTGGTCCAGGTCTTAACTTGTTGAATCGTGACAGGGGTTCCTTCACTCTCAAAAGAATCCATGATTAACATTAGATCTGCCGGTTGTGGCATTTCTACCTGAAGTGTGTGCAATGGCAACTGGCTCAAAGCATCGGCACAATTCTCTGTGCCAAGTCTGTGGCGAATGACATAATCAGAGGCAGATGATGTCAGCGCCAAGCTTTGGATGCGGGATGAAGCGTTGGTATTGATACCTTTGCTCTCGGAAAACAAGGTAATGAGCGGCTTGTGATCAGTCTCAAATTCGAACCTCAGACTGAACAGGTATTGATGCATCTTTTTAACACAGTACACACATGCTAAAGCTTCTTTTTCAACCATGCTGTAGGCTCTTTCCGCTTTAGACAAACTTTTGGATCATATGCAACAGGTTGAAGTTTCCCAGACTCATTGGCTTGTTGTAGTATACAGCCAATTCCATATGACGATGTGTCACAGGCTAAAACTAAATGTTTACATGGGTCATAATGTGCCAGCAGCTTGTTCGAGCAAAGCAGATTGGTAGCTTTCTCAAAAGCTCTGTCTTGCAATGCGACCCACACCCAGTTATCGCCTTTTCTCAATAGCTTGTGCAGTGGTTCTAGTAAGGTGCTCAATTTAGGTAGGAAGTTACCAAAGTAGTTGAGTAGATCCAGGAACGATCGCAGCTCCGTCACATTCTGCGGCTTGGGTGCATTCTTGATGGCCTTGGCTTTCACGTCAGTAGGTCTGATGCCATCAGCGGCGATTTTCCTCCCAAGGAATTCAACCTGCGGTGCCATGAAGACGCACTTCAAACATTTCAGTCTGAGTGCCACTCTTACCAAACACAGTAGTACCTCTTCCAGGTTGTTCAGATGTTCCTTAGAGTCACGATCAGTGATCAGGATGTCATCTTGGAACATGATGGTTCTGGGAATGGACTTCAGTAAACTTTCCATATTCCTCTGGAATATTGCTGCAGCCGAGCGAATTCCGAAAGGGCACCTGTGGTAAATAAACAGTCCTCTGTGCGTGTTAATGCACGTAAATCTCTTCAACGTCTCGACCAACTCCTGTGTCATATAGGCCGACATCAAGTCCAGTTTTGTGAACAACTTCCCTCCGGCTAGCGTTGCAAACAAGTAATCAACCTTTGGTAACGGGTACTGATCTTGTATCGAAACCTTGTTAATCGTAGCCTTGTAGTCTCCACAGATTCTGACTGTGCCATCACTTTTCAGTACAGGAATAATGGGGCTGGCCCATTCATTAAATTCGACTGGTGATATGATCCCTTCACGCTGGAGTCTGTCCAGTTCAATTTCGACCTACTCTCTCATCATATACGGCACTGCCCGAGCTTTATGATGGACGGGTCTTGCATCTGAGTCCACGTGGATCTGCACCTTTACTCCCATGAAGTTGCCGATACCCGGTTCGAACAGCGAGGGGAACTTGCTCAATACTTGGGCATATGTATTTTCCTCCAATGACAATGCCTTTATGTCGTTCTAGTCGCACTGATTTTCTCCAATCAACTCCTGCCGAGCAGCATTGGGCCATTGCCTGGAACAATCCACAGCGGTAACTCGTGAACCGCACCGTTATATGACACATTAATTTGTGCACTGCCAATCACCTTAATCAGTTCTTTGGTGTACGTGAGCAGCTTGGCGATAACAGGGCTCAGCCTGGGCCTCACAGTCTTAGTATCCCACAGCTTATAAAATGCCCTCTCGTTCATGATCGATTGACTCACCCCGTGTCCAGTTCCATCGATACCGGTATCCCGTTAAACTTCACATTAATCAAAATTGGTTTACTCTTAGTTATGAAGGAGTACAGTCCATACACTTCCTTCTCTGGCATCTCGGATTGCATATCCGGATCCGCGCTAGTCTGACTCTCATCCTCCACGTGTGTGTCGCAGCTCGCTCATCTTGCGCTGGAGATGCCCCACTCTAAGACAGCCTTTGCAACATATTGCTTAAATCGGCACTGCTGGTGCCGATGATTTCCCCCACAACACCAACACGGAGAAGTGGGATACATTCCAGCTGGCGGACTTAGGGCAGCCACAGGTTTCGCGAACACAGCCGGATAGGCCCTGCCATGTGCCACTCTGCCGAACGCTGAATCAATCACATTTACAGTACTTGCCGAGGTTCGGTTCTTCGCCGCTATTTGCTTTAAACTCCTGTCCGTCGTCATACATGATTGAGCGATCTGGATGGCCCTTTTTAAATTCAACTCCTCTACTGACAGAAGTTTGCGCAGGATCACCTCGTGGTTGATACCGATAACGAAGAAGTCCCGCAGCATGTCTGCCAACACCGTCCTGAACTTGCACGGTCCTGCTAAACATCTTAGGTCGGCAATGAATTCTGCCGTGCTCTGGCCCTCCGATCGAACGTGTGTGTAAAACCTGTATCTTGAGATGATGATGCCGCTGTCTGGCTTGAGGTGCTCTCGTACCAATGTACACAACTCCTCGTGTGTTTTCTCTGTTGGATCACTAGGCATGAGTAGATTCTTTATCAGACCGTAGATCTTTGAACCCGCACACAGTGAAGAACATGGCCCAGCGCCAATCTGCATCGTCAACCCCCTTCATTTTGTTGGCCACGAAGTACTGGTTCAAACTGCTCACAAAGTCTGCCCAATCTTCTCCCTCCACGAATCGCTCTAAAAACCCAATCGTGCTCATTTTGCAAACAAACGTTCTTGTATTCTCGTTGCCAAATGTTACGTATGCAATAAAGTTTCAAACTGAGTACTGTTTAACTGAACAAGGTACAACCTTGGGTCTGCTTTATTTAGGCCCAAAGTGCCTGACTCTCAAAATGGCTAGCCTTTTATACCTGAGCAGCACCATGTGCGTGCTGCTCAGTGGCCTCCAACAATGACGCCATCTGGTGGCTACAAACAGAATGTACATACATGACAGAGTGAAAAAGGTTCTCCTCAACTCCCCTCTAATCCCTCTACCCACCAATTACTTTAAATCTATGCTCCATGATTATTGACCTCGCTGCTGAGGAAATAGGTCCTTCCTATCCATTCTACCTAGGCCCCTCATAATCTTATACACCACAATCAAGTCTCCCCTCAGCCCCCTCTGTTTCATAGAAAAACAATCACAATCTATCTAATCTTTCCTCTAGCTAAAATTCTCCAGCAACATCCTGGAAAACCCTCTCTAGTGCAATCATATCTTTCCTGTAATGTGGTGACTAGACCTACACTCAGCACTCTAACTGTGGCCTAACTAATGTTGTCTACAGTTTAAGCATAACCTCTTATATTTTATGCCTCAGTTAATAAGGGAAAGTATCCCATATGCCTTCTTAACCACCTTATCTACCTCTCCTGTGACCTTCAGGGAGCTATGGACATGCACTCCAAGGTCCCTCTGTTCCTCTACACTTCTCAGTATCTGACCACACGGCCAATTTTTGTATCATAGGCAAACTTCATAATCATGCCCCCTACATTAAAGTTTAAATCATTGATGATGTATAAAGAAAAACTTGGAATTATATAGTGCCTTTCACGACCACCGGATATCTCAAAGCGCTTTACAGCCAGTGAAGTACTTTTGGAGTATAGTCACTGTTGTAATGTAGGAAACACAGCAGCCAATTTGCACACAAGCAAGCTCCCACAAACAACAATGTGATAATGACTAGATAATCTGTTTTTTGATATGTTGATTGAGGAATAAATATTGGCCAATATAGGGTCAAGGGACCCAGCACTGAGCCCTGTGGAGATTAATACTGACCCTACTGGAAACAGCCTTCCAGTCACAAAAACACCCATCAACCATTACTTTTTTTTCCTGCCACTGAGGCAATTTTGGATCCAACTTGCCACTTTCCCTTAGATCCCATGGGCTTTTACTTTTCTTACCAGTCTGTCATGCTTGCTAAGACCTTGTCAAAGGCCTTGCTAAAATCCATATAGACTACATCAACACTCCTCAAAAAATTCTATCAAGTTAGTCAGACACAACCTTCCCTCAACAAATCCATACTGACTGTCCTTGATTAATTTGTGCCTTTCTAACTGAAGATTAATACTGACCCGCAGAATTTTTGCCAATAATTTTCCCACCACCGAGGTTAGGCTGACTGGCCTATAATTACTCGGTCTATCCTTTTCTCCCTTTTTAAACAACGGTACAACATTAGCAGTCCTCCAGTCCTCCAGCATCACACCTGTGGCCAGAGAGGATGGGAAAATGATGGTTAGAGCCTCTGCTATTTCCTCCCTTGCTTCTCATAAGAGTCTGGGATATATTTCATCCAGCCCTAGCGATTTATCTACCTTCAAAGATGCTACAGCCCTTAATACTTACTCTCTCATTATGTTTATCTCATCTAATTATTCACACTCCTCCTCCTTAACTACAATATCTGCATCATCCCTTTCTTTTATGAAGACAAACACAAAATATTTATTACCCATGCCTTCGCCGACACACACAAGTTACCTTTTTGGTCTCGATTAGGCTCTATTCCTTCTTTAGTTATCCTCTTTCTCTTTCTGCTGGATCTTACTCCCCCACCCACCCAATACCTTGCCCAAGTGGACATTCTCCATGGGGAAGACTGGACAGTGCGTATAGCCAGCTATTCCATTATGGGGGAGTGTGTGTGCGAGGTGGATGGGGGGAGCCAAGGGGCCTAGGCATGTCACATCCAGGACCTATCCTATCCTCAACCCGACCTCCACACACGTGCACTTTCAAGTGTGGGTCACTGGGCAGTGATCAGGCTCAGGAGGGCCATGCGATGTACTTGCTCCCTGGCCCAGGGATGCTGAGGTGAATTGTAGCATTCCAAGCACAGTCCCGGCTGAGATCAACTAATCCAGAACATGCCGATAAGGTAGGGTTAGGTGAAGAGTGGTGGCAGGAATATCATGTGGAGCATAAACATCGGCATAAACCAATTGGGCTGACGGCCTGTTTCTGTGCGGTGTAATTCTATGTAATCTGGAATTGAAGCTGTATGACTGGATTTACATTGGATGCTGCATTTACCAACCAATCAATTGAGAGGTGATCAAGGCAGTGATCTAACTCAATGGTTCCGAGTAGCTGATTCCCTCTTGTGGTTTGCTCGTGGAACCAGAGGCTGGATCACTGCCAGTATCTTCAGACCGAGTATATGTTCTGCAAAAAAACCAAATTGAGTCAGGAAAAAAAAGCATTTTGTGTTCCCACAATTTTGATGTGGACATTTAGGGATCTCAGAGAATATCAGAGCTATTTAAGGGGGGGATTCAGCACCTCCTTCAAAATATATTCCTGTTACTAAACAAACTCTGAGAGTTAGAATCCTGTCCGCTGGGGATAATTGCAGAGATTTATACAATGATCTATCAGACACTACAATTAATTCCATAACAATCTTGAAGCAAATCTCGATTGTTGTTCAGAAGAAGCACTCATATTGACAACAAGCCCATTGTGCAATATTTATTTTATGTCAGCCGTGGTTCAGTCTCGCTTCGGAGTCAGAAGGTAGTGAGTCCAAGCCTGACTCCAGATAATTGAGCACAAAATCTCTCCAGACTCTCCAGTGCAGTGCTGAGGGAGTGCTGCACTGTTGTTGGTGCCGTTTTTCGCATGTGATGTCAAACCGAGGCGCTATCTGCCCTCTCAGGTGTACGTAAAAGAACCCAAAGCATTATTTCAAAGATGAGTAGGAGAGTTCTCCCATGTCCTGGCCAATATTTATCCCTCAACCACTATCACCGAAAACACAAACTACAATTCTAAAGTACTTCATTGGCTGTAAAGCGTCCTAAGGTTGCGAAAGTTCTTTCTTTTCTGTCCCCTACCCCAACCCTGCTCTGGGGCAGCGGCCAATTTTAACACTTTACTGTTGGCAGGCTGGATTCCGTTAACTCAGCACAGACTGTGGAACAAATGGTGGGTCACTGGGCAACAGAAAATGAACAGTGAGAAAAGGCCATCAGGCACATCCTGGCTCACCTTGTCGATTAGGCATCATAGCCTCCAAAACCATCTTCCCCTACTGCTAGTTACTCCTGGGGGAGGCAACAGAGGAAAGAGAGCAACAGCTATTTTAGGGAAAACTCTAGGAAATTCCTTCCCAACTCCCCAATGCAACCGAGCGACCTCCCGGAGGGGAATTGGGTACGGACTTAGCTTCCCATTGCAGGAGCATTCAGAGAGCTGCTTCACTGAGAGGCTGGTGAAATTGAGCACACTGTGATAAGCCCGTCCAGCCCCAACTCCTCCTTCAACCATCCATGCCAGAACTTTCCTTATCCACACTACTATTACCCAACCTGAATGATGTTCTAGAACTTTTCCAGGAGACGTTGCCTCATTGCACAGCTTCTTTGATTTTAATCGCCTATCCTTGGTGAATAAAACCACATGGTGTTCCTTTTGGTTATTTACACTGTTCTCATCTTCATTTAAGTTTTGTTGTACCAGTCATGATCGGCCATATTTAGGGAATGATTCAGTAGTTTTCATTATCTGCCACTTCCCCCCCCCCACCACCCCCCCACCCCCTTCGCCCTATATTCCTGGTCAAAAATCTGTCCCCTCAACTGCTGAGCACTAACTGCCTTCACCATGTTAATCAAAAATACTCCCCCTACAAAAATAACGTACATTTCTATAGCACCTTTTGTAGCATCAGCACGTCTTAAAGCGCTGCACAGCCAATGATGTACTTTTGAAGTGTAGTCACTGGAAACGCAGCCGCCAATTTTCACACAATTTACTCCCACAAACAGCACTGTGATAATGACTAGATAATCAGTCTTTTAGCGATATAAAAAGAGAACATGTTGGAAATACTCAGCAGGTCAGGCAGCATCTGTGTAGAGAGAAACAGATTTAACGTTTCCGGTCGATGACCTTTTGTCACAACTGGAAAAAGTTAGTGATGTAACAGATTTTAGGCAAGTGCAGGGGCAGGGAAGGTCTGTGATAAGATGGAAGGCACGAGAGATTAAAAGACAATGGGGATTATGGTCATGAGATTGTGGCCCATATTGGTATCAACGACATAGGTAGAAAGACGTATGAGGTCCTGCAGGCAGATTTTAGGGAGCTGGGAAAGAGATTATAAAGCAGGACCTCAAAAGGTAGTAATCTCTGGATTACTCTCAGTGCCATGAGCTAGTGAGTATAGAAATAGGAGGATAGTGCAGATGAATGCGTGGCTGGAGAGTTGGTGCAGGAGGGAGGGCTTCAGATTGCTGGGACATGGGACCGGTTCTGGGGGAGGCGGGACTTGTACAGGCCAGACGGGTTGCACAGAGGTGGGTGGGGGGTGGGTGGTGGGGGGGGGGAGGGATGATTGCTTGTGCTGTTGGGGAGGGTTTAAACTAATTTGGCAGGGGGAGGGGCGCCAGGATGTAGCATTAGAAAGGAGAAACAAGGTGCACAAAGGATTGGAAGAGACAGATAGCACTAGAGTAAGAAATAGTAAGGTGTTAGGTGAGGTCATGCTAAGGGAGAATACAAGAAGGTTTAAGATAGGTTTACAGTGCATGTGTTTAAATACAAGAAGCGTGGTAAATAAGGTTGGTGAGCTGTAGATGCAAATAACCACATGGGAGTGTGATGACGATGACAGAGAACTGGCTCAAAAAACAGTAGCATTGGGGTTTTAAATATTCCTGGATACAAGGTGTTCAGGAACGTTAGGGAAGGAAAGAAAGAAAGAAGGTGGGGTGACAGTATTGGTTAAGGAGAATGTTACAGTGCTGGAGAGAGAGGATGTCCTGGAGGGGTCAAGGACAGAATCTATATGGCTAGAGTTAAGAAATAATAGGGGTGCCATTGCATTACTAGGTGTATTCTATAGGTCACCAACTAGTGGGAAAGTTACAGAAAAGCAAATGCAAGAACTATAGAGTAATCATAATTGGGGGACTTCAATTAAAAGGCTGAGAGGAGGAAGAATTCCTGAAGTGTGTTCAGGAGAACTTTCTTGATTAGTACGTTTCCAGCCCAAAGAGGAAGGGGGCATTGCTGGGTCTGGTTTTAGAGAATGAGGTGGGTCAAGTGGAGCAAGTGTCAGTAGGGGAACATTTAGGGAACAGTGATCATAGTATCATAAAGTTTAGATTAACTATGGAAAAGGAAAAGAATGGGATGCATCCTAGGATGCTGAGGGAAGTCAAGGAGGAAATCACAGAGGTACTGGCCATAATCTTTCAATCATCCTTAGATATGGGGATGGTGCCAGAGAATTGCAAATGTTATACCCTTGATCAAAAAGAGTGTAAGGATAAACCCAGCAACTACAGGCCAGTCAGTTTAACCTCGGTGGTGGGGAAGCTTTTAGAAACGATAATCAGGGACAAAATTGTCACTTGGACAAATATAGATTAATTAAGGAAAGCCAGCATGGATTTGTTAAAATACAAATCATGTTTGACTAACTTGATCGTTTTTTGATAGAAAGGGTTGATGGGGGCAATGCAGTTGATGTGGTGTACATGGACTTCCAAAAGGCATTTGATAAAGTACCACATAATAGGCTTGCTAGCAAAGTTTTAAGCCCATGGAATAAAAGGGATAGTGGCAGCATGGATACAAAATTGGCTAAGTGACAGGGGAAAACAGAGAGTAGTATTTTTCGAACTGGAGGAAGGTTATACAATAACAACTATTTAAATAGCGCCTTTGACATAGTGAAACAAGGCGCTTCACAGGGGTATTATGAGATTTTAAAAATTGACAGTGATGTTCCCCAGGGGTGGTTGTAGGGCCACTGCTTTTCTTGATGTATATTAATGATATATATTGACTTGGACATGGGTGTACAGAGCACAATTTCAAAATTTGTAGATGACACAAAACTTGGAAGTATAGTGAACAGTGAGGAGGATAGCGGCAGACTTCAGGAAGATATAGACAGTCGCAATGGGCGGACATGTGGCAGATGAAATTTAATGCAGAAAACTGCGAAGTGAACGAGGAGAGGCAATATAAACTAAAGGGTACAATTCTAAAGTAGGTGCATGAACAGAGAGACCCGGAGTATATGTGCACAGATCGTTGAAAGTGGCATGCCAGTTTGAGAAAGCAGTTAAAAAATCATACAGGATCCTGGGTTTCATAAATAGAGGCATAGAGTACAAAAGCAAGGAAGTTATTAAGAACCTTTATAAAACACTGGTTTGGCTTCAACTGGAGTATTGTATCCAATTCTGGGCTCTGCAGTTTAGGAAGGATGTGAAGGTTTTAGAGAAGGTGCAGAAAAGATTTACCAGAATGATTCCAAGAATGAGGGACTTCAGTGACGTGGATTGACAGAGAAGGTTGAGAGGAGATTTGATGAGGGGTTTAGACAGAGTAGATAGAGAGAAACTCTTCCCATTGGTGGAAGGGGCAAGAACCAGAGGACACAGATTTAAGATGATTGACAAAAGAACTAAAGGCGACATGAGGATAAACTTTTTTACACAGCGAGTGGCTAGGATCTGGAATGCACTGTCTGAAAGTGGAGGCAGACTCGATCGTGACTTGCAAAAGAGAATTGGATAAGTACCTGCAAGACTACAGGGAAAGGAGTGGGACCAGCTGAAGTGCTCTTGTAGAGAGCCGGCACGGGCTCGATGGGCTGAATGAACTTCTGTGTTGTAACCATTCTATGATTCTATGGGGCAAGGCAAAAGGAGATGGTAATGGGAAAAGTAAAGAAACAAAAGATGGGTCTAGTAGAGGTGTAAATGGGAATGGCTGAATCATCAATAGCTACCATGTGAAAAAATAGGAACAGAGGTTATGGTCTGAAATTGTTGAACTCCATATTGATGCCAGTCAATTGTAAAGTGCCTAATTGAAAGATGAGGTGCTGTTCCTTGAGCTTACGTTGAGCTTCATTGGAACAGTACAAGAGGCCGAAGACAGAGAGATCAGAGTGGGAGTGGAGCGGAGAATTAACGTGACAGGAACTGGAAGCTCGGGGTCACACTTGCGGACTGAACGGAGGTGTTCTGCAAAGCGGTCACCTAATCGATGTTTGATCTCTCCATTGTAGAGAAGACCTCATCGCGAACAGTGAATGCAGTATACCACATTGCAAGAAGTACAAGTAAATCGCTGTCTCACCTGTCTTTTAGTGATGTTGGTTGAGTGAGAAAGAGAGAGCAAGAGAAAGATAGGAGGGAGAGAAAAAGGAGCAACACAGAGACAGACAGACAGACAGCAAGAGAGGGTTAAACATTCCCCCAGATACTGCAACATCTTTGTGAGGCTATGTAGAGGTGATGGTGTTGGTCATGTTGGGGAGGGTGAAAAAAATAATAGCTTAGGAGAACAATGCAGCTCTAAACAGCAATAATCCTGACCTGTGTTGTTAAAATTATGTCATAAAAATGTTATTCTTACTGCTTCTGGGAGCAATATTTTTCAGGTCCACACGACAGAGTGGGCACAATACAAAATTACATTTGCAATTTATGTACACAAGGGATGTTAGCAGTCACTGTACTGGCAAGAGAAAGAGAGAGAAAGAGAGAGAGGGGAGGGAGAGAGAGAGAGAGAGAGAGAAAGAGAGAGTGCAACAGAAAGTGACGCAGAAAGGGAACCACAAAGAGAGAAAGAGCGACAGTGCGGTCTGCACAGAGCGGGATTCAATGGAGTGCACTTAAACAGTGTGTTTAAGAGTGTTGATAAGAGTGGGAATTCAGAGAAGAGGGGGAAGGGGTTGCTGCTTTTTGCCTACACTACTTGCAGTGCTTTGTGTTACAGGTAGATATTTAAATTCAGAACCCATAACTTACTCCAGATCAATTAAGTGGTCAAGAAACTAAACTGTAAACTACATTACTTAAATACAAATTAAATTTAATGTAATTAATGTGGTGCACATGGTGTGCCCCAACTGCAGCATGTGGGAGTTTGTAGAGCGCATTGTGATCCTGGACAACCACCTTTGCAGTAAGTGCCTGCATCTTGAGGAACTTCAGCTCAGAGTTGTTCAGCTGGAGTCTGAGGTGCAGACATTGCGGGGCATCAGGGAGGGGGAGAGTTACCTGGACACTTTGATCCAGGAGGCAGTCACGCTCCTTAAGTTACATAGTGGTACAGGTCTGGTTAGTGGTCAGGGACAGGAGGGTGTGACTGCAACTCAGGCAGGTAAGGGGACCCCAGGTGCAGTGCTGGAGGAGCCTCAGCATATGTCCTTATCCAACAGGTATGGGGTTCTTGCTGCCTGTGTGGATGAGGGAAAATCGTGCAGGATGGATGATCAGGCTGACCCTGTCACCATGGTGCATTAGGCCATTCAAATGGGGGAGGGGGGGAGGGGAAATGAAAGAGAACGTAGTTGTGGAAGAGGACAGTATAGTCAGAGGGATAGATACTGTTCTCTGCAGCCACGACCGGGAGTTCCAATGGTTGGTGTTGCCTGCCCGGTGCCAGGATTAAAGACATCTCCTCACGGCTGGAGAAGAACTTGGAGTGGGAAGGGGAGAATCCAGTTGTCGTGGTCTACATAGGAACCAGCGACATAGATAGAATTAGGAATGAGGCTTTACTGAGAGAGTTTGAGGAGTTGGGGTCCAAATTAAAAAGCTGAAAACCTCAAAGGTAATATTCTGTGGATTGTTACCTGAGCCACGTGCCAATTGGCATAGGGATAAGCAGATTAGAAGCTTAAATGCATGGTTCTGCTTCATGGGACACTGGCACCAGTACTGGGGAAAGAGGGAGCTGTTCCATTGGAACGGGCTTCACTTAAACTTGGCTGGAACCAGTGTGCTAGCGAATCGAATAACTAGGGCAGTGGACAGGCTTTAAACTAATGAAGGGGTGGGGGAAGATTCAGGAAAGAGTAAATTTAAAAACAGCAAGAGAAATGTCAAGGTTCTAGAGCAGAGCAGAGTTTTGAGTAAAAATAAGCAGAGTGGGTCAGGGAGGGACAGAGAGAGTAACAAGGGTAATAGAGCATCAGTGACTAAGGTGACATCAGGGAAAAATAGAAGAAAGTCAAAGTTAAAGATATTATATCTGAATATGTGAAGCATTTGCAACAAAATAGATGAATTAATGGTGCAGATAGAAATGAATAGGTTTAATCTAATAGCCATTACAGAGACGTGGTGATAAAGTGACCAAAGTTGGGAAATAAATATTCAATTTAACTTGAAGAAAAGATAGGCAAAATGGAAAAGGAGGAGGGGTAGTCCTGATAAAGGATGGAATAAAGAGAGTGAAGAGAAAGGATCTTAGCTCAGAAAATCAAGAAGTAGAATCAGTTTGGGTGGAGCTAGGAAAAAGTAAGAGGCAGAAAACATTGGTGGGAGTTGTTTATAGGCCCCAAACAGGAGCAATGTAGGGCAGAGTATAAATCAGGAAATGAGAGATGCATGTAACAAGGGTAATATATAAATCATGGGGGACTTTAATCTACATATAGACCGGGCAAACCAAATTTGTAGCAATAGTGTGGAGGATGAGTTCATGGAATGTATACAAGATAGTTTTCTAGATCAGTATGTTGAGGAACTAATTAGCTAACAGGCTATTTTAGATCTAGAATTGTGCAATGAGAAAGGGTTCATTCATAACTTTGTAGTAGAGAGACCCTTAGGGAAGTGTGACCATGATATGATAGAATTTTGTATTGCATTTGAAAGTGATGAAGTTAAATCTGAAGCTAGGGTTTTAAACCTAAACAAAGCAAACTATGTAGGTATAAAGTGAGTTGGCTAAGGTAGATTGGAAAACTACATTAAAAGGTATGATGGTAGACAAGCAATGACTAGCATTTAAAGAATTAATACATCATTTACAACAAATATACATTCCTTCAAGGCACTAAAATCCCATGGAAATGTAGTCCAATCGTGGCTAACAAGAGAAGTTAAAAATAGTGTTAGATCAAGTGAACAAGCTTATAATGTTGCCACAAAGAGTAGTAAGCCTGAGGAATGGGAGGATTTCAGATTTCAGCCAAGGAGGACCACGAAATTGATAAAGAAAGAGAAAGAAATGAGAATAAATTAGCAAGAGACATAAAAACAGATTGTAAATGTTTCTATGGGTATGTAAATAGTAAGAGATTAGTTAGAGTAAACGTAGGCCCACTAGAGGCAGAGACAGGAGCAATTATATTGGGCAATAAGGTCATGGCAAACATTAAACAAATACTTTGTATCTGGCTTCTGGTTGAAGACGAAAACATTCCAGAAATAATGCTGAACCAAGGGTCGCGAGAGAATGAGGAACTTAAAGAAATCAGTATAAGTGAAGACATAGTACTGGAGAAATTATTGGGACTAAGTGGCAACACATCCCCTGGACCTGACGACCTGCATCCTAGGGTTTTAAGAGGTAGCTGCATTGAGAGTGGGTGCATTGGTATTAATCTTCTAGAATTTCCTAGATTCTCAAACCGCCCCCAAGCATTGGAAGATAGCAAACATAACCCTGCTATTTAAGAAAGGAGGAAGAGAAAAAAATGGGAAACTATAGGCCGGTTATTCTGTCATCAGTAGTGGGCAAAATGCTAGAATCTATTATTAGGGGTGTGATAATAGGGCACTTAGAAAATCATAATATGATGAGGTAGAGTCAACGATTTTATGAAAGGGAAATCGTGTTTGACAAATCTGTTAGTGTTTTTTTGAAGATGTAACTAGTAGGATGGATAAGAGAGAACCAGTGGATGTAGTGTATTTGTATTTTCAAAAAGCACTTGATAAGGTGCCACACAAGAGGTTATTACACAAAATTAGGACTCATGGGATTTGGGGTAATATATTGGATTGAGGATTGGTTAATGGACAGAAAACAGAGAGTAGGAATAAACAGGACTTTTTCAGGTTGGCTGTTACTAGTGAGGTGCTGCAGGGATCAGTGCTTGGGCCTCAGTTATTTACAATTTATATTAATGACTTAGATGAAGGGACTGAGTGTAATGTATCCATGTTTGCTGATGAGGGAAAGTAAGCTGTGAGGGGCCTGGGTGTCCTGGTACATGAATCAAAGAAAGTTAACATGCAGGTATAGCAAGCAATTAGGAAAGCAAATGATATGTTCGCTTTTGTTACAAAGGGATAGAGTATAAGAGCAAAGAAGTCTTACTGCAATTATACACAGCATTGGTGAGGACACACCTGGAGTACTGTGTACAGTTCTGGTCTCCTTACCTAAGGAAAGACATACCTGCCTTAAAGGGAGTGCAATGACGATTCACTAGACTGGTTCACTAGTCTGCGGAGATTTCCTGAACTGTCGTTTATCCTCAACAGCCTTTCATTCAAGATGGGTTTTTGTCCATCCACCCCCCCGCCACCCCATCTCCCAACATGATTCAATTTGCCTAACCAGTTTCAAAAGCTACATCTTGGCGACTAAAGCGAGGCAAGTAAGATCATCTAATACGCCGGCTCGTATTGACTGCGAACTAGAAAAGGACACATCCAGGAAAGGAATCTCTCAGAGCACATCTAAAATTTTTTGCTGAGTGAAACTTATGCCCTTTCGTGCTGTAATCCGAGCAAAGTTAGCTTTCTTCTTTTTTTGCCTCCCTTTCCTTTTCTCACTGTGCTGGCTTTCGGTTAGGCAATGCCTCAATTTCAAAATTCTCATCCTTGTTTTCAAATCCCTCTCTTTCTTCGTTCAGCACCCTCCTTAAAACCTACCTCTTTGACCAAGCTTTTTGGTCACTTGCACTTATTTCTACTTATGCGGCTCGGTGTCAAATTTTTAATCTCATAATACTCCTGTGAAGCACCTTGGGATGTTTTGCTACGTTAAAGGCGCTATATAAATACAAGTTGTTGTTGCTATTGGCAATGATGTCCACAAGAGTGACGTCAAAGTCCAGGTCGGTGATTGGAGTGTGGGCAGATACAGCAGGAGCGGCGCGAGACTGTGGAGGGATGTGATCAGGGCCCAGGGGAGGCGTGAGTTCGGGGCCAGGGGCCCAGGGGCAGCACGGGCCAGCCCACACTGCGATATGTGTGCGCACTAGGTCCGTGCAGTCCTGGGTAATCCTTGTCACTGGACCAAAACCTAGCTCTGTCAAGCCCGTGTGGAGGCTGGTGTGCAACGGCCACCACACGTTAAAAAAATCTATGCACAGGCATCTTCTACCCTTCAGGGTGTCGTTCGGGTTCTTCATTCGAAACACCTGTGAACTCATCCTTTTTTTTGGCATGGAAGCAAGTCATCCTCGTTTCGAGGGACTGCCTATGATGATGATGATGATGATGAGGCTGGTTCCTAGACTAGAGGGGCTACTGGGAGGAGGGAACTAAAAACAATCACTATCCCTAGAGAAAATGTACTAAGCAAACTAATTAGACTAAAGGTGGACAAGTCCCCTGGACCTGATGGCCTTAAAAGGGTCTTAAAAGAAGTGGCTGCAGAGAGAGGAAGCCATTAGGACATAGGAAGATCGAGAAGAGAGTTGGTGCGATGACACAGCCTTGCTTGACCCCGGTTGCACGTGTATTGGGTCTGTGGTGGATCCGTTGGTCAAGATTATGGCTTGCATGTCATCGTGAAGCAGGTGGAGGATCATGATGAATTTTTGAGGGCATCTGTATTTGAGGAGTTCACTCCATAATCCCTCCCGGTTGACAGTGTCGAAGGCCTTTGTGAGGTCCAAGAAGGCCATGTACAGAGCCTGGTGCTGCTCCCTACATTTTTCTTGAATTTGACGCGCGGTGAAGATCATATCCATTGTGCCCCTTAGTGGGAGGAATTCGCATTGCGACTCCGGGAGGAGCTCTTCGGCCACTGGGAGAAGGCGATTGAGGAGGCTGTGTCATCGCACCAATGCTCTTCTCGATCTCCCTTGCTGCATTGCTCCATCTCACACTCAATAAGCTCACCGCTGGAGAGGAGCTAATCTACAGAACAAACGGAAACTGTTCAACCTCTGTCGCCTCCAGTTCAGATCCAATTCTCAGTCACTGAATTACAGTACGCAGACGACGCTTGCATTTGCGCAGACCCGGAGGTCGAACTCAAAACCATCATCAACACCTTCACCGAGCGTACGAGAGTATGGGTCTTACACTAAACATCCGTAAGACAAAGATCCTCTACCAACCTGCCCCCACCACACAGTACTGCCCCCCGATTATCAAGATCCATGACGAGACCTTGGACAACGTGGATCATTTTCCATACCATGGAAGCCTACTGGCAACAAGGGCAAACATCGATGACGAAATCCAGCACCGCCTTCAGTGTGCCAGTGCAGTCTTTGGTTGCCTGAGGAAGAGGGTGTTTGAAGACCAGGACTTGAAACCAGACACCAAGCTCATGGTCGACAGAGCAGTAGTGATACCAGCCCTCCTATATGCTTTTGAGTACATGAGTACGTACAGCAGGCATCTCAAAATACTGGAGAAGTACCACCAACGCTGCCTCCGCAAGATCCTGCAAATCCACTGATAGGTGCACCAATGTCAGGGTTCTTGCTCAGGCCAACATCCCCAGCATCGAAGCATTGACCACGCTCGATCAGCTCCGATGGATGGGCCACATCGTCCGATGCTCGATATTAGACTCCCAAAACAAGCGCTCTATTCAGAGCTCCAATATTGCAAGCAAGTCCCAGGTGGACAGAAGAAACGCTTCAAGAACACCCACAAAGCCTCCTTGAAAAAGCGCAACAATCCCACCGACGTCTGGGAATCCCTGGCCCAAGACCACTCAAAGTGGAGGAGAAGCATCCGGGAAGGCGCCGAACACCGAGTGTATTCACTGGGAGCAAGCTGAAGCCAAGCGTTGACAGCAAAAGGAGCACATGACAACCCAAGCACCCCATCCACCCGTTCCTTCAACCACCATCTGCCCCACCAGTGACAGAGACTGTAGGGCCCCATTGAACTCATCAGTCACCTGAGAAATGTGGAAGCAAGTCATCCTCGACTCCAAGGGACTGCCTAAGAAGAAGAAAGGCTGCAGAGATAGTGGATGCATTGGTCATAATCGATCCAAAATTCCCTGGATAGTGGAGAGGTCCCAGCGGATTGGAAAACCGCAGATGTTATGCCCCTATTTAAGAAAGGAGGGAGACTGAAAGCAGGCAACAGTAGACCAGTTAGCCTGACATCTGTCGTTGGGAAAATGCTGGAGTCCATTATTAAGGAAGTGGTAGCAGGACATTTAGAAAAGCAGAATGCAGTCAAGCAGAGTCAGCATGGTTTTATGAAGGGGAAATCATGTTTGACAAATTTGCTGAAGTTGTTTGAGGATGAAATGAGCAGTGTGGATAAAGGAGAACCAGTAATGTCATGTATTTGGATTTCCAGAAGGCATTCGATAAGGTGCCACATAAAAGGTTACCGCACAAGATAAAAGCTCACGGGGTTGGGAGTATTATTTAAGCATGGATAGAGGATTGGCTAAATAACAGAAAACAAAGTTGGGATAAATGAGTCATTTTCAGGTTGGCAAACTATAACTAGTGGGGTGCCACAGGGATCAGTGCTGGGATCCCAACTATTTACAACCTATATTAATGACTTGGATGAAGGGACTGAGTGTAATGTAGCCAAATTTGCTGAGGATACATAGATAGGAGTGAAAGCAAATTGTGAGGAGGATGCAAAGAATCTGCAAAGGGATATAGATAGGCTAAGTGAGTGGACAAAAATCTGGCAGATGGAGTATAATGTGGGAAAGTGTGAGGTAGGAAGAATAAAAAAGCAAATTATTATTTAAATGGGGAGAGATTACAAAATGCTGAGGTGCAGAGGGATCTGAGGTTCCTTGTACATGAAACACAAAAAGGTAGCATTCTAGGTACAGCAAGTAATTATGAAGACAGATTTTTGAATGATAAGGGAGTCAAGGGTTATGGGGAGCGGGCAGGGAAGTGGAGTTGAACCCAAATCTGAGATGAGGAGAAAAGTCTTCACTCAAAGGGTTGTGAATCTTTGGAATTCTCTACCCTAGAGAGCTGTGGATATTCAGTTGTTAATTATATTCAAGACAGAACTCGATAAATTTTGGGGAACGAAGGTAATTAAGGGATATCGGGATAGAGCGGGAAGGTGGAGTTGAGGTCGAAGATCGGCTGTGATCTTGTTGAATGGTGGAGAAGGCTTGAAGGGCCAAATAGTCTACTCCTGTTCCTAATTCTTATGTTCTTCTGACAGAGAGAGAGGAAGAGAGCAACAGAGCAGGAGCGAGAGAGAGCAACAGAAAGTGACAGAGAGGAAGAGACATACAGAGAGGGAAAGAGAGAGAGAGGGAGAGAGAAACAGGGAGAAAGAGAGAGAGCAACAAAAAGTAACAGAGAGGAAGAGACATACAGAGAGGGAGAGAGAAACAGAAAGTGACAGAGGGAGAGACAGAGGGAGAGACACACACAGACAGAGAGACAGAGAGAGAGAGACAGAGAGCGAGAAAGAGAGACCCCTGTACCACTGTGAGGTTTATGACTGAACATAAAATAAACTCTTTCGAACCAAATTCGATAGGAATCAGAGTGATTGCACTAATGGTTAAACTGCTGTTAAAGCCAGCTGCTACATTCCCCTCAGGGTGTTGTGGGTAATAGCTGAAACACCTCATAAAAGCCATGGAAATTTACAAATTGTGCTGATTTAACCGGCTGAACATCAATTCAGCTAGTCTTGCAACATCTGGGACCTACACTGCATAACGTAGAAAGACAGCCCATAGGCTGTGCACCGTGTCCACCACTTGCTTTGCAGTCAGTCTCTTAAGAGAAATGTTAACCTTTGTAAATGCATGCCTTTGTATTTCAGAATAGATTCATGCAGTTGTACTTAAGGTAGTGATCGCTCTGGTTTATTTTTCCTTTTATTAAAGAAATAGCTTTACATTTTTTCTATTTGTACCTAAACTCTTTTTCAATTTAACGCACATCACTCGGAAACGCCTTGCGGCACTTCCCATACAGTGAATTACTTTGATGTCCAGTGGCTGTTGTTACACACAGCAAGATCTCACAAGCAGTAATGGGATGAATGACCAGGTAACCATGATTTAAATTTGGTAGCGTCTGTTGAGGACATCTGGAGAATGCCTAACCCCGTCCTCAAATAGTACCAAGGGATCTTTAGTATCCATCTAACAGACAGCCAGGGCCTTGAGGGAATTTTTTCAAAAAAGAAATAAGAATTGTAGAAGATAGGAGCAAGGGATTAAAAAAAACAACTATTTACATTTTAGTCACATCGATACCAAATATTCACATATGCAAGATCAGCCATGAATTATATCACGGACAAAGCATAGTGGTTATGTTACTGGACTAGTAATCCAGAGGCCTGGACTAATAGGATTGGAAAACTAGCAGATTGGAAAACTGCAAATATAACACCCCTATTTAAAAAAGGAGGCAGACGAAAAGCAGGAGACTATAGACCAGTTAGCCTAACATCTGTGGTTGGGAAAATGTTGGAGTCCATTATTAAAGAAGCACTAGCAGGACATTTAGAAAAGCAAAATTCGGTTAGGCAGAGTCAGTATGGATTTATGAGAGGGAAGTCATGTTTGACAAATTTCCTGGAATTCTTTGAGGATGTGATGAACAGGGTGGATAAAGGGGAACCAGCGTATGTGGTGTATTTGGACTTCCAGAAGGCATTTGACAAGGTGCCACATAAAAGGTTACTGCACAAGATAAAAGTTCACGGGGTTGGGGGTAATATATTAGCAGGGATAGAGGATTGGCTAACTACCAGAGAACAGAGTGTTGGGATAAATGGTTCATTCTCTGGTTGGCAACCAGCAACTAGTGGGGTGCCGCAGGGATCAGTGCTGGGACCCCAACTATTTACAATCTACATTAACGACTTGGAAGAAGGGATTGAGTATAACATAGCCAAGTTTGCTGATGATACAAAGATGGGAGGAAAAGCAATGTGTGAGGAGGACACAACAAATCTGCAAAAGGACATAGACAGGCTAAGTGAGTGGGCAAAAATTTGGCAGATGGAGTATAATGTCGGAAAGTGTGAGGCATGCACTTTGGCAGAAAATATCAAAGAGCAAGTTATTATTTAAATGAAAAAAGATTGCAAAGTGCCGCAGTACAGCGAGACCTGGTGGTACTTGTGCATGAAACACAAAAGGATAGTATGCAGGTACAGCAAGTGATCAGGAAGGCCAATGGTATCTTGGCCTTTATTGCAAAGGGGATGGAATTTAAAAGCAGGAAGTCTTGCTACAGCTATATAAAGGTGTTGGTGAGGCCACACCTGGAATACTGCGTGCAGTTTTGGTTTCCATATTTACAAAAGGATATACTTGCTTTGGAGGCAGTTCAAAGAAGGTTCACTAGTTTGATTCCGGGGATGAGGAAAGGTTGAGTAGGTTGGGCCTCTACTCATTGAAATTCAGAAGAATGAGAGGTGATCTTATCGAAACGTATAAGATTATGAGGGAGCTTGACAAGGTGGATGCCGAGAGGATGTTTTCACTGATGGGGGAGACTAGAACTAGAGGGCATGATCTTAGAATAAGGGGCTGCTTATTTAAAACAGAGATGAGGAGAAATTTCTTCTCAGAGGGTTGTAAATCTGTGGAATTCGCTGCCTCAGAGAGCTGTGGAAGCTGGGACATTGAATAAATTCAAGACACAAATGGATAGTTTCTTAAACGATAAGGGGATAAGGGGTTATGGGGAGCGGGCGGGGAAGTGGAGCTGAGTCCATGATCGGATCAGCCATGATCTTATTGAATGGCGGAGCAGGCTCGAGGGTCCGTATGGCCTACTCCTGCTCCTATTTCTTATGTTCTTATGGTTCTTATAATCCAGAGAAGTGAGTTCAAATCCCACCACAGCAGCTGGGGGAATTTAAATTCAGCTAATTAAATAAATCTGTAATTTTAAAAAAGCTAGTACAGTGAATCAGTAATAATGACCATGAAACTACCAGATTGTCAACTGGTTCACTAATGTCCTTCAGAGAAGGAAATCTGCCATCCTTACCCGGTCTGGCCTATATGTGCTTCCAGACCCACAGCAACGTGGTTGACTCTTAACGACCCTCTGAAATGGCCTAGCGAGCCACTCAGTTATACCAACTCACTACAACAAAATCAGGACTGTGGGAGTACCTTCACCACACGGACTGCAGCGGCTCAAGGTGATGGTTCACCACCACCTTCTCAAGGACAATTAGGGATGGGCAATAAATGCTGGCCTGCCAGTGATGCCCACATCCCATGAATGAATAAAACAAGAAGGACTTCCACAAATATAAGTTAATAACCAGAGAGAGGAGCAATCAGACCAGGAACATCTCAAGACAGATCATATGTTCAATCTAATTCTTTTCATTCAATCAATTCTTTCCAAGAAGTCAAAAGGAGGTACCAGTTTTTGTTGAGTTCATTTGCATTTACCCCTAATTTTGCACCTCCCTGGACCTAACAATTCACTCAGAGATTTGCATCAGGATTCATTCAACCTAATGAATCAGTGATGAAGTGTCAAGTTAAATGCTTATTAATAATTCTTTGACATTACTTTTTCCACAATGTTTTACTTGGCAAGCTGAGAGATGTTGGTGCTGAGCAATTGGATTTCCCTCCAATTTGAACATGGCAGCCATACCATCTCGCCGCATAGAAACCATTGCACCGTCTCCTGATCTAGTACATTCATGCCTAGGACCTCAATCCTATGGGATCCCTTTCCTCATTCAGCCTTCCTGTCCCTCCCTTCTACAATCAGCAGACTTGCAAAACCGAGGCTTTGCATCACAAATTATTTCTAAGGGGAAACTCCCCACCGAATTACATCAACACAGCGCCCCTAATCTAGACCAACCTCTGACCCCTTTACAAGAGTGTGAAAAGAGGCAGAGAGTGTGAAGGAATTTGGAAAGGAGGTCAAAGTCAATTTTGTTAATGCCCTACCCTTCAATTTAAAACAAAATAAACACTCCCAAATCAGGTAGCGCAGAGTTAAATTAGAGTGAATCTCCTTCTTCCCATCCTCGAAGAAATGCCTTAGCCCCAAACTTTAAAAACCACACCTCCCACCCCCTCCTCCGCCCATCCCAAAGTTACTTTTACCATTTCCCATCCTTATGGCCTCGCTCCGGGAGATTATTAACTCAGTGCCTGTGATATCTTTCTTACAACATCATAAACACACACTTAAACACAAATGCATGGTTTCAGCTCAGGACCTGTCACCTGATGTCTTTATTGAATGTATAGCAATGGCAGCATTGCCACAATAGGCCACTAGGTGGAGCAGTGGTCTATTAGGTGGAACTATATATTACACTTCTCCCTCCTTAATGAAGAAGTAATTATAACAATCATCCTACATAACTTGCATGGTTATACATAACAAAAGATATGGACTTATTTTGCCATATTTATAAATCAAACTTAACCACTGGTTTTCTGCTTCGAAGAGGATACCTTCGCTCTCGAACAGAACTTTCCAAACATGGTGTCGAACTTAGGCTCATCCTAGGCTGATCCTCCAAGGGATGCCCTTGATCTACATTTGAACTCTTTTCAACTTCAGATTGTTTATCTGCCTGACTCGGACTTGGACTTAAATTCTGACTTTCTCTTGGACTTGTTTTGAATACATCTGATGTAGGATTTGCTATTGGTACTCTGCTTGTAATAAAACTATCTGATGAGTCAGAAATAATCAAATCATTCCAACTTTCAATTCCTTCCACATCTGTAGGTAAAATATGATCAATGTGAACAAACTTAACCTGTCCATGATCAAACATCTTGACCAAATATATGCGAGACCACATATCTTCACCACTCTTCCTGGTAACCACTTTAACCATTTATGGTGATGGTTCTTCACTCTCACCTTCTGATTTAATTTCACACTTATCTCTCTTACTCTACCTCTATCATGATTCTCTTTAGATACGTCATAGTGAACTAACATGGTGCTCTCTACCAATGGGCTTTTACACTCCTTGAATGCCGCGTCACATTCTTCTGATCACTTCCAATGGACCTGTTTTTTCAACAGTTCATTCAGTGGATGTAATACTGTAGCCAAATTTAGTAGGAACTTCCTATAATAGTTCAGAAGACACAGAAATGATCGAAGTTCAGTGACATTCTTGGGAGCGGGTGCATTTCTAATTGCATCAGCTTTCCCTTGGTTGGATGTAAACCATCTTTGTCTACTCTGTGCCCTGAGGTTTGAAATAACTCACGCTTGTGAGCAGTCACTCATATTCGTGCTTCTCTAGCTGTTTGAGCACTTCATTTAACATGTTATTATAGATTTGCCTGTTTGGTGCTGAAATGAGTATGTCATCTAAATAACATACTACCCTTTCAATGCCTTGCAAAATCTGGTTCATCACCCTTTGGAATATGACAGGGGTGGAAAACACTCCAAATGGTAGCCTATTAAATTGATATAGGCTTAGATGAGTATTTATAGTCAAGTTCAAGTTGTAAGTAGGCATTTGTGAGATCGAACTTTGAGAAGATCTGACCACCTGTCAGTGCTGTGAACAAATCTTCTACATTTGTCAATGTATTGGGGAGATTACCCTCTAGAACCTGGTTTACGGTTACTTTATAATCACCACACAACCTTACATTACCATTCGGTTAGGTACAACAACAATGGGTGTAGCCCAATTGCATAGACATCTTAGAGATAATGTTCTCAGTCTGTAGTCTTTCGAATTCTTGCTCAACTTTCTCCTTGAGCACATATGGTACGGGACGTGGCTTGCAGGAAACTGGTCTAGCATCTTTCTGTACCCTGTCACTCAACTTGAAACCTTGGATTGGACTGTCTGTTTCGGATACTTCTTGATGACATCATCCTTTGATGCAAATCTCGTTTCAACATGAAAAATCTCACTCCAATCCAACTTCGGGGATCCCAAGCAATTTCTTCCTAGCAAGGCAGGCTAATCTACTCCCACCACTAAGCTCTGAAATTGATCCTTGTATTTCACTGGTATGGTGATACGACCTACCACAGGAGTGTTCTCTCCTGAGTAGCCTCGCAGCTCTATCTTGGATTTCGCCAATGGGAAATCACGCAATTTGATGAGATATAGCAATTCTGGTACAACGCTCACGGATGCACCAGTGTCAATTTCCATGGGTATCTTGGTTTCTGCAACATCTACTTGGATGGTGATACTTTTCGAATCACTGTTAGATACCCTCGTGCTTCTGATGACATGTATCTCTTCATCCTGTGCTTTTCTTCCATGCTATGTACTCTCTGGGGATTTCTACTTATAGCCTTGAAATTTGGGTTACTTTTCAGCCGGCATGCCTTCGCAAGATGCCCAGTTTTCCTGCAGAAGAAACACTCTGCCTTCACATATGGACAACTTTGAGCAATGTGTTGCCCCAGACACCAATAGCATGACTTCAATGTATTGTTACCTTGGCCAGTTGCTGAGGCCTTGGGGCCCAAATGCCTTTTACTTTTAACCTGCAGGCGATTCACCCTCAGTTGTCCGATGACTGGAAATGGTGCAAAAATCTCGTGAATATTGGCCGGCCATATCCATTGAAATAGCTGTCTGACAAGTTAGGTGTTGTCAACAACTTTCTTCTGATCACTTCATTTTTCATCCCACAAACAAAGCAGTCACGCAATTCTCGGTCCTGAAAGTTTACGAAATTATAGTGAATAGATAGCTTCTTTAATGCTACAATGTACTCACTGATACTTTCGTCAATTAACTGATCTCGTGTTCCAAAATCATAACTGTCAGCAATGTCCAGGAGCTCAGGACTGTAGTGCTATTCTAACTTCATTAGAATCTCCATAAGTGATATATCTTTTGGCTTGATGGGAACAAACAAACACATTTCTCAGGGTTTCATACACCTCGGGGTCTGCTTCAGTGAAGAAAATAGCCCATTTTCTTTCCAATCCCACTCGGTTACGGTTTTCATCATCGGGGATTTCGATGATGCTATTTGCGGTGAAAATATTTTCTAGCCGCTCGAAATACATTCCAAAAGTCTCTCAGTCACTATGGAATTCACCCAAGCACCCTATTATTCCCATAGGCGCAGCCAGCTGGACTCTTCAATTCAGCCTAGTGTGCTTGTAATTTACCTTGGATTTTTAGCTGTTCTGCAACACAAAGGCCTCTCTAGTCTCTCTGTTGTTTGGCTGGAATCATCCACCAACAAAAATTTCAGCTAGGGTATCCAGCAATCCGATCCTTCATCGTCAGTGTGATATATTCTCTACGACATCACAACACACACTTAAGATGGCTGCTAGGTCACCTGACAAGTTCCTGGAACTATAACCTGATGTTGTTATTGAATTTACAGCAATGGCTGTATTATCACAGTAGTCCACTAGGTGGAACTATATATTACAGTGCCGAGCACTGCTCAGTTGTAGGAAGTTCTTTGCGGTGAGGCCACACCCAACACATTTCCACTTGTGGAGAAGTCCAAAACTAAGGGCCATAATTACAGATAGTCACTAATAAATCTAATAAGAAATTCAGGAGAGAATTCTTCATCCAGAGAGTGGTGAGAATGTAGAATTTGCTAGCGCAGGGAATAGCATAGACGCATTTAAGGAGAAGCTAGGTAAACACGTGAGGGAGGAAGGAATAGAAGGATATGCAGATAAGGTGAGATGAAGAGGGTGGGGAGGAGGCTCATGTGGAGCATAAACACTGGCACAGACCAGTTAGGCCGAATGGCCTGATACTGTGCTGTAAATACCATGTCATTCTTTGCAATGCCGAACTGCCACAAACCCTTCTCACTTAGACCCTTATAGCAAGTGACCAGAGGAGAGCTCAGCAGTCTGGACGTGATCTCAAGAGCCCGGAGCTAAAGAATACCGTGCCACACAGCTGAGCTGTAACAGAACAAGTACTGGTGGGACAGTGAAGTCCCCCAAAGGCAACACAGCTTCAATCGATGGAATTTTACCCAATGGTATACTGGCACTAAAAATATCAATACTATAGATTTCAGCACAATCATTCCCCAACCAGTGCGGGTAACTGCCCTTTTGAGACAAGGCTGACTGATCACTCTCTCTCTCTCTCTCTCTCTCTCTCTCCCCACCCGATATGAAAATGCAGTTAGATTTATGTATTACATTCAGTGGCGACAAGTCAGAGTTGGGAACTGAAATGAGCTGCGTGACAAATTGACTGGTCAGTCGGATAAGACGAGCAGAGAGATAATGGAACTGTACCAGGAATTTCAGGATGAGAAGTCATCATTTGCCCAGAGCGTGTTGGCCCTCCTCCAGTGTAGTTCCTAGGCAGTCGTTGAGTCAAACACTTGAAAGTAAGGTTCTTGCTGTGTTAGAGTCAGCTTATTGCACGCAACTTACGAACACAATTTACTCCATCTGGTATCTACAAGCAAAAGGATTACCGGGGATTGCAATGGTTTCCTCCAACCTTGTTTCATGTTTGATCCTAAGTCTGCTTCAAAAGGCAGCGGACTAACTGTCATGTATTCAACTGTCATTGTAACCCATGTATAAGCTGACCTAAGTTGTACACCTTGAGAACACTGACCACAGGGGGCAAACTTGTGGGAGACACTCCTAACCTGAATTTTCCGGTATAAAAGGGAAAGCTCCACCCACCATCTGTCTCTCAAGGTCTTGGTAAAAAAGGTAACTGGTCACAGAGTGACCTTCTCTCAAGTATGGGCCTCGTGTGCATTTATACTGTATAGTAAGGACAGATCATTGGCAACAAGAAACTGGGATTTAAACCATGCGAGCAAGGCCACGAGCAGCACAGAAGAGAGGTACTGGTTCGTGATGATTGGGACAACTTTATTGAGAGACTACAGCAAAGTTTTGTCACTACGAAATGGTTGGGACAGGATTCGACCGACAAACGCAGGGCTCATCTCCTGACGGTTTGTGGATCTAGAACGTACTCTCTGATGAAGGACCTTCTAGCGCCAGAGAAGCCGGCGGACAAGACGTTCGAAGAGCTCAGTAAGTTGATCGGGGAACACCTTAAACTGGCGAGCGGCATACACATGGCGAGACACCGGTTTTACACGCACCGGCAGCGAGAAGGTCAAAGCGTTCCAGACTTCGTGGCAGATCTCTGGCGACTGGCGAGCTTATGTAAGTTCCCAGATGCATGCAGAGCGAAGATGTTGCGAGACTTTTTTATTGAGGGCATCGGGCACGCTGGGGTTTTCAGGAAACTGATTGAGACCAAAGACTTGACCTTGGAAGCGGCAGCTCTGATAGCCCAGACATTTATCTCAGGGGAGAAAGAGACCATAATGATTTATGGCAAAAATGCAGCAAACGACCAGGGAGTCAACATTGTTAATGCGGCACACAGTTCTCTAGGCAGACAAGGGCAATCGGACATGCTCCAGCATGCAGTCGAACCCAAAGGGGGAATTCAACAGAGACAATGGCTAGCTGAACAGCGATTCATGCCATCTCAATGGACAATGCGGCCAGTAATGGGGCCATCAATACCTGTTAATAGTGCGCTTAAGGACAGTTACAGAGACAGTCAGAGACGATTGACTGGTAATGGATCTTTTGTTTCCAACAATGGGGCCTCCAGCTCATGCTGGAAGTGTAGACGCAAACACCCAGCCAGAGCTTGCAGGTATCAGCAATATACCTGCAGAAACTGCAACGTCAGCGGTCACTTGGCGCGTATGTGCAGGAAGCCTGCAGCCAGGTTGATGTACGAGGAGGACGGGCCCGATGTAAGCCCAAGAGGCCAAATGAATACTGGGGGAAATCGCTGGAAGCTGAAGTTCAGCGAGTTCATGTGGAGCACATATACAGTTCATATACCAGGACACCACCGATAATGATGAAAGTGATCCTCATTGGCATCCCAATATTAATGGAGCTGGACACGGGGGCCAGCCAATCCCTGATGAGTATCAAACAGTTTGAAAGGTTGTGGGTGTCCAAGGCCAGGAGGCCAATATTATTGCCGATTGACGCACTGGTACGGACATATACAAAGGAGATAATTCTGGTGCTAGGCAGCACCATGGTAGTCGTGACCCACAAAGATTCGGAGAACAGGTTGCCACTCTGGATTGTTCCGGAGGACGGTTCCGCACTACTGGGGAGGAGTTGGCTTGCTGTCATGAACTGGAAATGGGGCGATGTCAATGCAATTTCTTCTGTGGAGCGAGTATCATGCTCACAGGTCCTGGACAAATTGAACTCATTATTTCAACCCAGCATCAGCACTTTCATGGGGACCAAGGTAGTGATTCACGTAAACCCGGATGCCAGGCCAGTACACCACAAGGCCAGAGCGGTGCCGTACGTGATGCGGGAAAAGATAGAATGCGAATTGGACCGCCTGCTGAGGGAAGGCATCATCTCGCCAGTCGAATTCAGTGACTAAGTGAGCCTGATCATGCCGGTGTTCAAGGCGGTTGGGTCGGTCAGGATATGTGGCGATTACAAGGCCACCATCAATCGGGTGTCACTCCAAGACCAGTACCCGCTACGGAGAGCGGAGGACCTCTTTGCGACGTTATCCGGTGGCAAACTTTTTTCAAAATTGGACCTGACCTAAGCTTACATGACCCAGGAGCTGGCAAGTGAGTCGAAGAAGCTGACCACCATCACGACACACAAGGGGTTGTTTGAGTATAACAGATGTCCGTTCGGGATTCGTTCGGCCGCCGCGATCTTTCAGCGAAATATAGAAACCCTCAAGTCGATTCCAAGGACGGTGGTTTTTCAAGACAACAACCTCATCACGGGTCGCGATACTGAAGAACACCTCCACAACCTGGAGGAGGTGCTACGCAGACTGGACCAGGTAGGGCTGCGACTGAAAAAGGCGAAGTGTGTCTTCTTAGCTCCAGAGGTAGAATTCCTAGGGAGGTTGGTAGCAGCAGACGGGATCAGACCAACTGCATCTAAAACGGAAGCGATCCAGAGAGCACCCAGACCCGGTAACATGACGGAGTTGCATTAGTTCCTAGGGTTCCTGAACTATTTTGGTAACTTTCTTCCCAAATTGAGCACGCTATTAGAACTGCTACACGTGCTCCTATACAAAGATCGCGATTGGGTCTGGGGGGACAGCCAGGAAAGGGCTTTTGATAGAGCATGCAATTTGTTATGCTCCAACAAACTGTTACCGTTATATGACCCATGTAAGAAACTAGTTTTAACATGCGCTGCGTCGTCCTATTGGGTCTGGTGTGTGTTGCAGCATGTGAATGCCAATGGTCAGTTACAGCCGGTAGCTTATGCCTCCAGAAGTCTGTCCCAGGCAGAAAGGGGCTACGGGATGGTAGAAAAGGAAGTGCTAGCATGTGTATATGCAGTAAAAAAAATGCACCAGTACCTGTTTGGCAGGAAATTTGAGCTGGAGACATATCACAAACCTCTAACGTCCCTTTTGGCCGACAACAAGGCCATAAATGTGACTGCATCGGCCCGCATACAGAGGTGGGCACTTAGGTTAGCCGCCTATGACTACACAATTCGGCACAGGCCGGGCACTGAAAACTGCGCCGATGCACTCAGCAGGCTCCCACTCGGCACCACTGAGGGGGCTACCGAGCATGCTGCTGAGATGGTCATGGCTGTTGAAGCTTTCGAAAGTGAAGGCTCACCTGTGACAGCCCGTCAGATTAAAGTCTGGACAAATAAAGGCCCGCTACTGTCTTTAGTTAAGAAATGTGTCCTGAATGGGGACTGGGCAGCCACGTACAGGGCATGCCCTGAGGAGTTTAAACCATTTCATAGGCGCAAGGATGAACTCTCGATTCAGGTCGATTGCCTACTGTGGGGAAATCGAGTAGTCATGCCCCAGAACGGCAGAGAGGTGTTTATCAGAGAACTTCACAATGAGCACCCGGGCATTGTCATGATGAAGGCAATTGCCAGGTCACAAGTTTGGTGGCCAGGGATAGATGCAGACTTGGAACTTTGTGATCGGAGGTGCAACACGTGTGCTCAGCTGGGCAACGCACCCAAGGAAGCCCCCCTTAGCCCCTGGTCCTGGCCCGCCAAGCCATGGTCACGCATCCATGTGGACTACGCAGGTCCTTTCATGGGAAAAATGTTTTTGGTTGTCGTAGACGCCTACTCCAAATGGATCGAGTGTGACATTTTAAATTCAAGCACATCCTTTGCCACGGTAGAAAGTCTATGGGCAACGTTCGCCGCTCATAGTCTACCGGATGTCTTGGTCAGCGACAATGGCTCGTGCTTCACAAGCACTGAATTCCAGGACTTCATGGCAGGCAATGGAATCAACCATGTCAGAACGGCACAGTTCAAGCCGGCCTCAAACGGCCAGTCGGAACGAGCAGTGCAGATAATCAAACAGGGGATGCTCAGAATCCAAGAGGGTTCCCTACAAAGCCGCTTATCACGCCTCCTGTTGGCCAATAGATCCCGACCACACTCACTCACAGGGGTTCCACCCGCAGAGCTGCTAATGAAAAGGACGCTCAAAACCAGGTTATCCCTTATACACCCCACCATGAAAGAAATTGTTGAGAGCAGGCGTCAGTCACAATGTGACTACCATAACAGGAATGCGAGGGCGCAATGTATTGATGTCAATGACCCTGTTTTTGTCCTTAATTACGCTGCAGGGCCTAAATGGCTTGCAGGCACTGTGATTGCCAAAGAGGGGAATAGGGTTTTGGTAGTTAAACTTGCCAATGGACAAATCTGCCACAAACACGTGGATCAAACTAAAAGGAGGTTCAGCAACCCCATAGAAGAAGCAGAGGAAGAATACGATGTAGAGTTTACTCCACCACAGGTGACCGAACCTGTGACCACAGTCACTGTGGGCAGTCCGGACAGGCCTGAGGCACCGTAAACAGCAGACACTCAGGCCATCGCCCAACAACCGGAGCCCCAACTCTGGCGCTCTACAAGGGAGCGTAAACCACCAGAGAGACTTAACCTGTGATCCCAATAAGACTTTGCGGGGGAGGTGATGTCATTTATTCAACTATCAGTGTAACCCATGTATAAGCTGACCTAAGTTGTACACCTTGAGAACATTGACCACAAGGGGGTGAACTTGTGGGAGACACTCCTAAGCTGGACTTTCCAGTATAAAAGGGGAAGCTCCACCCACCGTCTGTCTCTCTTGAGTTCTTGGTAATAAAGGTTGCTGGTCACAGAGTGACCTTCTCTCAAGTATGGGCCTCGTGTGCATTTATACTGTATAGTAAGGACAGATCACTAACTATCACTTACAATGAAACACCAACAGACAATAAGGAACATCTGTTCCCAACCACCCCCCACCTTCCACTCAATTGCTTGTACAATTTTTTAAACCGTGGGATTTACAGTGGCAGCCATAGGAGGGTTGGTCAATATTATACTGGAATTATACACTCCAAATGAAGAGGTTGTTCATAGGTTTACTGTTGAAAAATCAGGAGCGGGCACACTGACATCCGACGGTGATCACTTCAAACCCTAAAGGTGCCTTTGCCCCTGCCTTACCACTTCCTCCAAAGCCAAAGATTCTTCAACTATTCCAGCTACAGCTGAACTTGCTTTTGAAATGGCAGAGCAGAAGAAAGCAGCCCCCGAGAAGGCCGTCGAAAATGCCACACAAAGGGCAGCAAGAAGCAACAGAAGGTCGAGGAAGGAAAGGTACTCCATCTGCAAAGTTATAAAGCAGGTTCACCCAGACACTGGCAACTCCTCCAAGGCCAGCAGCATCACTAATCAAATTTTGGAACGATATATGAGCGCATCGTGGGTGAGGCTTCCCGTCCGGCCCTTTACAAGTACCCGGGAGATCTGCCCCCCCACCCCTCGTGTGCCCTGCTGCTCCGGAGATCCAGATCGCTCTGTGCCCACTGCTGCCCCGGAGATCCAGACTGCCCTGTGCCCACTGCTGCCCCGGAGATCCAGATCGCTCTGTGCCCACTGCTGCTCCGGAGATTCAGATCGCTCTGTGCCCACTGCTGCCCCGGAGATCCAGACTGCCCTGTGCCCACTGCTGCCCCGGAGATCCAGATCGCTCTGTGCCCACTGCTGCTCCGGAGATCCAGATCGCTCTGTGCCCACTGCTGCCCCAGAGATCCAGACTGCCCTGTGCCCACTGCTGCCCCGGAGATCCAGATCGCTCTGTGCCCACTGCTGCCCCGGAGATCCAGATCGCTCTGTGCCCACTGCTGCCCCGGAGATCCAGATCGCTCTGTGCCCACTGCTGCCCCGGAGATCCAGACTGCCCTGTGCCCACTGCTGCTCCGGAGATCCAGATCGCTCTGTGCCCACTGCTGCCCCGGAGATCCAGATCGCTCTGTGCCCACTGCTGCCCCGGAGATCCAGATCGCTCTGTGCCCACTGCTGCCCCGGAGATCCAGATCGCTCTGTGCCCACTGCTGCCCCGGAGATCCAGATCGCTCTGTGCCTACTGCTGCCCCGGAGATCCAGACTGCCCTGTGCCCACTGCTGCCCCGGAGATCCAGATCGCCCTGTGCCCACTGCTGCCCCGGAGATCCAGATCGCTCTGTGCCCACTGCTGCTCCGGAGATCCAGATCGCTCTGTGCCCGCTGCTGCCCCGGAGATCCAGATCGCTCTGTGCCCACTGCTGCCCCGGAGATCCAGATCGCTCTGTGCCCACTGCTGCCCCAGAAATCCAGATCGCTCTGTGCCCACTGCTGCCCCGGAGATCCAGATCGCTCTGTGCCCACTGCTGCCCCGGAGCTCCAGATCGCTCTGTGCCCACTGCTGCCCCAGAGATCCAGACTGCCCTGTGCCCGCTGCTGCTCTGGAGATCCAGATCGCTCTATGCCCACTGCTGCTCCAGAGATCCAGATCGCTCTGTGCCCACTGCTGCTCCGGAGATCCAGATCGCTCTGTGCTCACTGCTGCCCCAGAGATCCAGATCGCTCTGTGCCCACTGCTGCCCCGGAGATCCAGATCGCTCTGTGCCCACTGCTGCCCCGGAGATCCAGATCGCTCTGTGCCCGCTGCTGCCCCGGAGATCCAGACTGCCCTGTGCCCACTGCTGCCCGGGGGGGCTGTAAGAAGGAACAAAGGCAGCGACCAAGTACACCAGCTCCAAGTAAAACTCCACAAATGTACTGAATAAAAAATACAACAGCACTCCGCGTGTGCAAGCATTATGAAGCAACGGACATCATCTTCATCAACAGCGGGAGAAAAGAAAATGATTATATTTACTCAAAACAGCAGGAAGAGTGTAAACTAGATTATAGTAACATTGTAGGGGGGGCATCTACATTGCAGATGGGACTCATTACAATCAGAAATCTGTGACATTTCCAATTTTGCTCTTCAACACCCGTGACTGCGTGAGATTCTAAGGCTTGAAGGGGGAGGGGAAAAGAAGGCAGGAGTCCTTGTAACCTAACCTTGGAGTGTGCCAGGTAGAAAAATGTTCTGAAAAAGACTTGAGGGAGCGGGAGTTGGCGCTAAGATATACAGGGATCAATTATGTTGGTCACATTTCCTTATAAACAACACTTGGCTTTCTTTCTCCGCCCCCTGGTTTTGTGTATAAAGCAGCACCTGGGGTGGTACTGAGCAATACACACCAGAAGATTCATCGTCAGTCTGTTCCCACTAGCCAGTTTTAATCAGGGTGAGAGTTGAGACATTACAATTGGCCTGAGCATGAAGGAGGGGATTGGTTATTTAATTGGATTGTCTCAGCCCATCTGCTGCTGAAACCCTCATCCATCTTTGGTTACCTCCACACTCGACTATTCCAACGCTCCCCTGGCTGGCCTCCCATCGTCCACCCCCCGTAAACTTGAGCTCATCCAAACTCTGTTGCCAGTATTCTCACTCGCACCAAGTCCCGTTCACCCATCACCCCAGTGCTCGCTGACCAACATTGGCTCCTGGTCTAGCAACACTTCAAATTTAAAATTCCCAAATCCTTTCATGGTCTCGCCTTTCCCTACCTATATAACCTTCTCCAGAACTACAAGTCTCCAAGATCTCTGTGTTCTTTCAATTCTGGCCTTTTGTGCATTCCTGATTTCCTTCACCCCAATATCGGCAGCGGTGCCTTCAACTGTCGAGGCACCAAGCTCTGGAATTCTATTCCTTTTGCTCTCCACCACTCCACATTTCCTCCTTAAAATACATCTTAAAACCTACCTCTTTGACCAAGCTTTTGGTCACCTGTCACAATATCTCCTTATGTGACTCGTGATCAATTTTGTCTGATAACGTTCCTGTGAAGCGCCTTGGGACATTTTCCTACATAAAGGTGCTCTACAAATGCAGACTGTTGTTAAAGTTCCTGCTCCTGATCCTTGTCCCTTGCTAAAAAGTGAAAATATGTGTACATCAAGTGAGGCAAGGAATATAAACAGAAAATGCTGAAAATACTCAGCAGGTCAGGCAGCATCTGTGGAGAGAGAAACAGAGTTACCGTTTCAGGTCGATGACCTTCTGTCAGAAATTAGGTAAAAATCTGGCTTGGTTGCAATGCTCCCCCACCCGTCCCTTGTCCACCATGCCCGAATAGCCTGCCAACACTCGGGCCTGGGTTTTCTACTTCTAACCTCCAATTTTCCACCCAGCCTGTCACATTAATGACCTCACTGTTGAAGTTCACACGTGAAGAATAATAGCTACTAGAGGGGAGGGGGTTTTGGGGACATGTCAGAACAACAGCATCCGGGGGCCCACAGCCCAGAGAGGAGCAGTGTCTCAGGCTAGGAAATAGGGAGGGAGGGAATGAATTACTTTTGAAATAAAGGCAAAGGTCAAACTAACAGGGCACAGGCTGATGAGAAGAGAAAATTTGAAAGCTCGGTAGGTAGACTTAAATCACTCCACTCCCTGGTTTATGTTAGTTGTTCTGTGCACTGTCTTTTCCATCTGACTAGATTAGCTTATATTTCTTGTTAAGACATTTATCTTGTCCTTGCACCTGTGGGCATTCTGTAAAAAAATATATAATCTTCTGTCGAGAGTTTTTTCAAAATTGGTTTCTATCCCAAATGCACAAGCTCCGTTTAAAAAAATAACACACTCAAAACTCGCACACACAAGCCCGCATGCCCAGTGGTGTAATGGGCAATGCACGCTGCAATATGCATAGAGCGATGGGGGGGGTTTAGGTCTCCGGCTTCCCCCTCCCTCTAGAAGGGGAAATGCCAGCCTCGGCCAAGTCATCAAGTGCAAAAAAAATCCCGAGAGGTGAGTTGAGGTACTTAGCAGATGGGAGGGATTGGAAGTTCAGCAGGAGTCCCAAGTCAGATTATACTTGAATAATCTTTCCTCCTCCCCACCCCCTCCTCCAGCTATCCCCACTACCATACGTTCCCAAACTTAGCTGCCGACAGAAACAACCTGGGCAGAAGCGGTCAAGGTATTCACTGGTATTCATCCATCTTTACAGCCAGGCCCCATGGCGAGAGGCCCAGACTATTGCAGGGGTGCGGGCGGGCGGGCGGAGAAATAGTTCATCGGCCCTTAAAAAAATAGTTTGGTCTGGTCCGGTTATACTGTTCAATTTCAGATCAGAGGAGCCTTGTGCCAGTTGCTATTGATGACGCACTGGCGAGGAACACTCCAGAATTGGCACGCAGAAATAGGTCTCACAAAACCCAGCAGCATCCTAACTTTACAGGAAGACGGAAAGCTAGAGGCTGCAGGCAATGTCTTGTTCGACACACTAGGCACAAGCTGTCGTTTCCCATTGCTAGCAAATCACAGCAGGGGAGGGCGGCAGGCTTTTAATAGGAATCATTTCTACAAATATGAAAGCAAACTCTGATTGCGGCCCATCTAGCGGTCATGCTGTTGTTTCTTGGCAAGTGCTTCTGCTCCCTTCTTGCTCTTGGCGTGGAATCAGAATAGTAAGCTTGTTTTGCAGTGCGAGAGAGCGAGAGAGAGAGAGAGAGAGAGGGGGGCCTCATCATCATAGGCAGTCCCTCGGAATTGCGAAAGACTTGCTTCCACTCTAAAAATGAGTCCTTAGGTGGTTGAACAGTGCAATTCGAGAGCCACAGTCCCTGTCACAGGAGAGACAGATAGTCATTGAGGGTAAGGGTGGATGGGACAGGTTTGCTGCATGCTCTTTTCAGGGCCTGCGCTTGGTTTCTGCATGCTCTCAGCGATGAGACTCGAGGTGCTCAGCACCCTCCCGATATACTTCCTCCACTTAGGGTGGGCTTTGGCCAGCATTTTAAAAGGCACATTCAATGGTCAAGGATATAATGGCGAGCAGTGAGGATCTTCATTGAAATACTTAAATGATTAGCATCTTTAGTGCAAAACTCCACAAGCACTGCATCCCTGCTTGTGCCCTCCTGTGCAATGTGCAACCAGGCTGTGTTAGTCTCTTCCACCCATTGGTAGGGAAGAGAACCACCCTGCGTGCTGTGACTCCCTCCATAAGCACCTCAGCGCTGTAGAACACTGACAGCACAAACTGTCAAAGTAATTTAGGACATGGTACATTAAAGGAAACTGGCTGCAGACGCATCATCAAATGACGTCATCGGACCCACTTCCTTCAGTTGGAGTCATTACTAGAGTGCTTACAGACACAATAACTGGCGACGAGATTATGAATTTCCACGCGAAAAATTGCTAACCTTGGCAACTTTAAACAATTCGCCAATGGGGAAGATTGGGAGGACTTTGTGGAAAGGCTCGAACACTACTTCATTGCGAACGACCTGGTGGGAGACACACCGACCTCGCTGGCTGATAAGCGCAGAGCTATCCTGCTCAGTAGTTGTGGACCCACCGTCTATGGCCTTGTCAGGGACTTGCTAGCCCCAGAGAAGACAACAACCAAAACGTACACGGAGCTCGTAACGATGATAAGGAACAGCTCAAATCTAAAGAGAGCATCCTCACAGCCAGACACCGGTTCCACACACACCGACAGCCCGAAGGCCAAGAAATCGCAAAATATGCTGCAGACCTCAGACGATTGGCTGAACCATGTGATTTTGGCGAGCACCTCACCGAAGCACTGCGGGTCATCTTCATTATTGGAATCGGCCACTAGGGCGTTCTCCACAGGCTGCTCTCTGCGGACACCACGGTCACCCTGCAGAAGACAATTAAGGTCAACCAGGCGTTCATGGCCTCGGCCTGTGATTCTAAGAGGATGATGACTAACCCGGCAAGTACCGTGAACCGACTGGCATCTTTGAGGCAAGGTTGCTACCCCGAGTCCCGCAACCCTGAGTCCGCCACATGGAGCCAACCGGCCAGCCCCATGATGGCGCTGTGGAGGGAATCACAGGGCCCACCGCTACAAAGACTATACTTGCAAAGGCTGTAACGCGAAAGGTCAACTCCAGCGAACGTGCAAGAGAAATTTTACTCACCAAGTCGCTGAAGAGTTGGTAGATCACCCGGGCTGCAGCGCTGATGAAGAGGAAGAGAGTCCAGGAGGTATCTCAGCCCCAGGAAGAGGTATACGGAGTGTTTACCTGCTCCACCGAGAGTTCCCTGTTGAAAATGGAAATTGAAATCAGCAGTGTTCCAGTCTCAATGGAGGTCGACACAGGAGCGAGCCAATCGCTGATGAATCAGGCGGCCTTTGAGAAACTCTGGGACAATCGATCGAACAACCCAAAATGCTACCAATCCAGGTGAAGCTGCTCACTTACACAAACGACACCATCCCAGTTGTTGGCAGCGTGGATGTCCAAGTGTCCTACACGGCGCGATGCACAAGCTACCTTTGTGGATCGTTGCTGGTGATGGTCCAACGCTGCTAGGAAGAAGATGGATGAAACAAATCCAAATCTGTTGGAGCTGGGAAAGCCTCCAGGTCCCGGCGATCGATGTCCGATGGGGCCCCAAATTTGGATCCAGCACAACACCTGAAAATCCAACTGTCCAACTCGACTGCGCGGTGACGACACAGACCGCTCAACCCAACTGCGAGATGATCCAACCCAAACGACCCAACCTCACCTTCCAGGCTCCAGTGGCAGGACTCCAGAGAAAGATGATCGGCGCAGAAGGTAACTTCCCCATTTCCATGGAAGAACCTGGGGAGAAAAGGATCACCGCAGCCTACCTTGTGGAGAGAAAGAAGATGGCGCCTGCACCACGAGGTGAAGCGCCTGAAGTAAAGATGGCGGCGGCCAGACTACGAGGGACAGTGTTGATGGAGCAACATGTGATGCCGAGCAGCGACCGGGTTGGGGTAAAGATTGCAAGGCCCTCTTAAAGGAGACCGACAACCCATCACAATTAAAGGGACAGTTCCACTCTTTGTACAGCGATGCCGGTAGTACACATGGAAAAGATGTAATTGACAAATGCGAATATGTAAAGACAACTAACAATGTCGAGTTGGGTGATTGCGGTTGGAATCAATGTAATATGACTGTAAATGAAGTAATGATGTGCGATGCCGGGTTCTACATGTACGCTGACAAAACCAAGGGCAACCTCCCGTCGGAAGCGCCCAGGTCCAGCGGGCTACCCGATCATGTAGCCTGCGCCTCCGGGACCAATGTGATGCTCCAGGGAGCGTGGCCACACACAGAGGGAGCATACCAACTGCAGGGCCAGCGATCAGCAGGTGGCAAAGGCACCACTACTGGCACCCTGCCCCAGATCGGTCCTACCTCTCTGGCCACCAGGGGCCAGTACCGGGAGCAAGAGGCCAGCACCCTCCAGCCCTCCCGAAGGGACCTGGGATGACCAGGCTCACTACCGCTGAAGGGCAGCAGGGAGACACTACAGCCCTCAAAGGAGGACAAGGAGGCCACACATTCTTGTGGCTCTGCCCACTACTAGGCAACGGCAAAGGCCCTGAGACTCAGCCAGGTAAGTGATCCGAGCCCACCCAGCTGGCAGGGGGCACAGCGCTGCCATCAGACAACCCGGGCACTCTGAAACTAGCATCCTCACCCACCTGCACCTACACCCCAGGGGCAAGACTGTAATACCATGTATGTACATTACCTGTAATATGTACTTATTCCACTACTGCTAAATCCAAACAGTGATGTAACTAATCCTATTTCTTTTTTTACTTTCTGTACATGAATGCATATGCAGGTGTTGAGCCACACACATAGTTTATGTATGGGAGGGGGGGGCATGGGGGTTGGGGGGAGAATGCATGTATGTAGCCATGGACACACATGGATCATACCCAGAACCCACTCAACCCCCACTGCAACCTCCAACTGTCCACTGCTGACCATTTCCCAATGTTGTGGCAATAAGGACTTGGAGGGCTACAGGGAGAGAGCCAAGCCAAAGCATAGACAAGGTGCAAGGGCTTTGGGCACTCAAGTCTAGGGCCAGAGCAGACAGTGCAAAGGCCAGTGGCACAAGACTTAAGGGAGAGTGATGTTGCGTATGTATAATATAAGTATACTCCCTGTACACTCAATGTACAGTTACATAAGACTACTGTATGTATCTTCACACTAAGCCTGTACCACCAGAGGGTGCAACTGGTGGAGACCTAGAGGTCCCCTGTACACGACAGGTAACCAGATGTAAAAGGGAGTTCACCATGCTGTATCCTCACTCAGGAGCTGCAATAAATGGACTAAAGTCACCACAGTTCAAGTACAATAGCTAACCTCGTGGAGTCATTACTAGAGTGCTTACAGACACAATATAAATAACTTGGAAGAAGGGACTAAGTATAACATATCCAAATTTGCTGACGATACAAAGATGGGAGGAAACACAGTGAGGAGGATACAAAAAATCTGCAAAAGGACATAGGCAAGCTAGGTGAGTGGGCAAAAATTTGGCAAATGGAGTATAATGTTGGAAAGTGTGAGGTTGTGCACTTTGGCAGAAAAAAAAATCAAAGAGCAAGTTATTATTTAAATGGAGAAAGATTGCAAAGTGTTGCAGTACAGCGGGACCTGGGGGTCCTGGTGCATAAAACACAAAAGGTTAGTATGCAGGTACAGCAAGTGATCAGGAAGGCCAATGGAATCTTGGCCTTTATGCAAAGGGGATGGAGTATAAAAGCAGGGAAGTCTTGTTACAGCTGTACAGAGTATTGGTGAGGCTGCACCTGGAATACTGCGTGCAGTTTTGGTTTCCATATTTACGAAAGGATATACTTGCTTTGGAGGCAGTTCAGAGAAGGTTCACTAGGTTGATTCCGGAGATGACTTATGAGGAAAGGTTGAGTAGGTTGGGCCTCTACTCATTGGAATTCAGAAGAATGAGAGGTGATCTTATCAAAACGTACAAGATTATGAGGGGGCTTGACAAGGTGGATGCAGAGAGGATGTTTCCACTGATGGGGGAGAACTAGAACTAGGAGGCATAATCTTGGAATAAGGGGCCGCCCATTTAAAACTGAGATGAGGAGAAATTTCTTCTCAGAGGGTTGTGAATCTGTGGAATTCACAGCCTCAGGGAGCTGTGGAAGCTGGGACATTGAATAAATTTAAGACAGAAATAGACAATCTTAAATGATAAGGGGATAAGGGGTTATGGGGAGCGGACAGGGAAGAGGACCTGAGTCCATGATCGGATCAGCCATGATCTTATTAAATGGCGGAGCAGGCTCGAGGGGCTGTATAGTCTACTCTTGCTCCTATATCTTACGTTTTTATGTTGATCGAGCGCTCCTTCCCAGTCAATCTCTTTAAAACAGTCTACTCTCAAGCTGTAATCGAATCCCCAACCTCTCGAAGTCTTGAAATATGTTATTGCTACCCAACAGTGCGTGGCTGTAGGGATGCTGCACACTGTTCCAAGTCCATCTGGTCTGACTTCAATCCAACCCATAACCTTGCTCAATGCCACTTGTGACTGCTCAGGACTAATCCTCCCAATTGCACGTAGCCTGGCCTGTCTGCACACAGTCAACCTTTCGAGTATTCTCCAGTATCTCTCCTCCATGGTCTCACCCTCCCCTCATTCAACATCCATGACACAACAGCCCATCTTGAATTCCTACAGCCCCCTCCCCCCCCGGCCCCCCCGGCCCCTACAAGGAGCAAGTGCCTGGTCTCCAATTTGGCCCACAGCAGCACGACTGAAGCCAGGAGCTGACGGTGCAGGGAAATCGCTGCCAAGGCCCATCATCTTGTGGTATAACATGTTAGGCCACAGGAACGGGAGCAGGCCATTCAACCCCTCGAGCCGGTTCTACCATTGGATTGGATCGTGGCTGATCCGTATCTTAATTCCATTTAAACAACTTTGCTCCGTATCCCTTGATACCCTTACCCAACACAAATCTATCAATCTCAGCCTTCATAAAATCAATTGGCCCGCAGCATCCAGTGTCTTTGGAGTTCCAGATTTCCACAACCCTTTGTGGAAAAAGTGCATCCTGACTTCACTGCTGAATGACTTGGCTCTACTTTTAAGGCTGTGCCTCCTTGTTCTGGATTCCCCGCCAGAAAAAATAGTTTCTCTCGATCTTATCATCATCATAGGCAGTCCCTCGGAATCGAGGAAAACTTGCTTCCACTCTTAGAATGAGTCCTTAGGTGGCTGAACAGTCCAATACGAGAGCCACAGTCCCTGCCACAAATGGGACAGACGGTCGTTGAGGGTAAGGGAGGGTGGGACAGGTTTGCTGCACGTTCTTTCTGCTGCCTGCGCTTGTTTTCTGCATGCACTCGGCGTTGAGACGCGAGGTGCTCAGCACCCTCCCGGATGCACTTCCTCCACTTAGGGCGATCTTTGGCCAGGGACTCCCAGGTGTCAGTGGGGATGTCGCACTTTATCAGGGAGGCTTTGAGGGTGTCATTGTAATGTTTCCTCGGTCTGCCTTAGGCTCATTTGCCATGAAGGAGTTCCGAGTAGATTGCTTGCTTTGGGAGTCTCGTGTCTGGCATGCGGACAATGTGGCCTGCCCAGCTGATCAAGTGTGGTCAATGCTGGGGATGTTGGCCTGGACGAGGACACTGATGTTGGTGCGACTGTCCTCCCAATGGATTTGTAGGACCTTGCGGAGGCATCGTTGGTGGTATTTCTCCAGCGACTTGATGTGTCTACTGTACATGGTCCATGTCTCTGAGCCATACAGTACAGCAGGTATTATTACAGCCATGTAGACCATAAGCTTGGTGCCAGATTTGAGGGCCTGGTCTTTGAACACTCTTTTCTTCAGGCGGCCGAAGGCTGCGCTGGCGCACTGGAGGCGGTGTTGGACTTCGTCGTCGATGTCTGCCCTTGCTGATAGTAGGCTCCCGACGTATGGGAAGTGGTCCACGTTGTCCAAGGCCGCGCCGTGGATTTTGGTGACCCGGGGACAGTGCTGTGTGGCGGGGATAGGTTGGTGGAGGACCTTTGTCTTACGGATGTTTAGTGTAAGGCCCATGCTTTCGTATGCCTCGGTGAAGAAGTTTGACATTATCTACTCCACGTTGTAGTTGAGTGACCCTCAAGGAAGGTACTGGCTGAGATTGTGGCTTGTGCAAGAAAGTTGGAGAGTAATTGTCGGGGCACATCACCTACAGCAATAACAAAATATATCTCCTAGTGTGCAGCCTTGCATTTCCGCAGCATCAATCCCCTGCGACAGGATGCAATGTAAAATCCACAGTCTGAAGCCTGATGCATAACCCGCTGCTAATAAATGCAAGTCTCTTTCACATGTCAAATAAACCCTAATGTTCAAAAAAATAAGGAGATATTTTCAGTAAACAAATTCCCTTTAAATTGACCAAGGGAACCATCAAAGTGAGGTTTGAATTAATTCCCAGGATGAAAAATTACAAGCTAGCTTTACAGTGACACCATGTGGCCAACATCAGAAATTGCAAGCAGTTTTTCAAGCTTGTCATTTATAATGGCAAAATGTTCACAAGACAAATATTAGATGAGGCCCAGCTCACCCAAGACATCTAGGGCGGTTGGGGGTGGGGGGGAGAGATACTTACAGTCCCATCATCTAACTGCATTGTGAATGACTCGAGGGTTTTGCAATCAAGGATCATTGCAAGTGTTGATCCATTCTTTCCATTATCTTGGCTCCTTTTGGAGTGACGCTGCAGATTGACCGCATCTCCGGCACTCGCTATCTCATCCACTCAGAGCCTGGCGGGATGATTATTTCCATACTGCAGCTCGGTCGAGGCAAGGCGAGGACATGCAGTACCAGTGCCACTTGGAACCAAGACAACAACAACAACTTGTATTTATATAGCGCCTTTAACATAGTGAAACGTCCCAAGGCCCTTCACAGAAGTATTATGAGACAAAAAGTTTGACACTGAGGCACACAAGGAAAAATTAGGGCAGGTCAAAGAGGTAGGTTTTAAGAAGCGTCTTGAAGGAGGAAAGAGAGGTAGAGAGGCGGAGAGGTTTAGGGAGGGAGTTCCAGAGTTTGGGGCCTAGGTAACAGAAGGCACGGCCACCAATGGTTGAGTGAGGGCAGAATTAGAGGAGCGCGGACATATTGTGAGAGTTGTGGTGCTGGCAGAGATTGCAGAGATGGGGAGGGGCAGGGCCATCGAGGCATTGCTTAACCAGGAGCCAATATAGGTCAGCGAGCACGGGGGTGATGGGTGAATGGGACTTGGTGTGAGTTAGAACACGGGCAGCCGAGTTTTGGATCACCTCTAGTTTACGTAAGGTAGAATGTGGGAGATCAGTCAGGAGTGCATTGGAATAGAAAAGCCTAGAGGTAACAAAGGCACGGATGAGGGCTTCAGCAGCGGATGAGCTGAGGCAAGGGTGGAGATGGGCGATGTTACGGAGGTGGAAATAGGTGGTCATAGTTATGCCGTGGGTATGTGGTTGAAAGCTCATTTCAGGGTCAAATATGACACCAAAGTTGCGAACCGTGTGGTTCAGCTTCAGATAGAAGTTGGGGAGAGGGATGGAGTCAGTGGCTGGGGAACGGAGTTTGTGGCGGGGACTGAAAACAATGGCTTCAGTCTTTCCAATATTCATTGGAGAAAATTTTTGCTCATCCAGAACTGGATGTCGGACAAGCAGTCTGACAATTTAGAGACCATGGAGGGGTCGAGAGAAGTGATGGGTGAGGTAGAGCTGGGTGTCGCCAGCATACATGTGGAAACTGACACCGTGTTTTCGGATGATGTCGCCAAGGGGAAGCACGTAGATGAGAAATAGGAGGGGGCCAAGGATAGATCCTTGGGGAACACCAGATGTAACGATGCAGGGGCAGGAAGAAAAGCCTTGCAGCTGATTCTCTGGTTACGATTAGATTGATAAGACCTTTCAAGAACTGATTGGGCAGATAGAGCGAAATTATTTCCTCTGGAGGGCGAGTCCAGAACAAGGGGGCATAACCTTAAAATTAGAGCTAGGCCGTTATAGGGTGATGTCAGGAAGCACTTCTTCACACAAAGGGTATTGGGAATCTAGAACTCTCTCCCCAAAAAGCTGTTGAGAGTCAACTGAAAATTACAAAACTGTGATTTTGTTAGGCGAGGGTATTCAGGGTGACGGATAGGCTCGAGGGGTTGAATGGCCTACTCCTGTTCCTATGTTCCCATCATTCATAATGATCCCAGCTTGGCTCTCCCACGGATGTTCTGGAAGGAGAGTTTTGCATATCAAGCATCACAGAGCAAAAGGGTATCCAATAGAGGATATTCCAACAGACTTTTAAATAACTCAAAATAATTTGTCCAGCTGCAGAAGCCGCAATGCCACATCCCCATTTACTTTGAAATGGCAAATCAAAGAATCATAGAACATTACGATGCAGGAGAAGGCCATTTGGCCCATCATGTCCGTGTCAGCCAAAAAGAGGTACCCAGCCTAATCCCACCTTCCAGCACTAGGTTCGTAGCCCTGAAGGTCATGGCTCTTTAAGTGCATATCCAAGTACTTTTCAGATGTGTTTCTGCCTCTATCACACTTTCAGGCAGTGAGTTCCAGACCCCCACAACCCTCTACCTGAAGAAATTTCCCATCAAATCCCCTCTAAACCTTCTACCAATTACTTTAAATTTATGTCCCCTGGTTGTTGACCCCTCTGCTAAGAAAAATAGGCCCTTTCTATCCACTATATCTAGGCCCCTCATAATTTTATATACCTCAATGAGGTCTCCCTCAGTCTCCCTTGTTCTAAGGAAAACAAACACAGCCTATCCAATCTGTCCATAGCTAAGATTCTCCACTCCCGTCAACATCCTCGTAATCTCCTCTGTACCCTCTCCAGTGCAATCACATCCTTCCTGTAATGTGGTGACCAGAACTACACATAGTATTCTAGCTGTGGCCTAACTAATGTTTTATACAGTTGAAGCATAACCCCCCTGCTCTTATATTCTATGCCTCGGCTAATAAAGGCAAGCATTATGTATGTCTTCTTAACCACCTTATCTACCTGTCGTGCTACCTTCAGGGATCTATGGACATACACTCCAAGGTCCCCATGTTCCTCTACACTTCTCAGTGTCCTACCATTTAATGTGTATTCCCTTTCTTTGTTAGCCCTTCCCAAACCTCACACTTATCCGGATTAAATTCTATTTGCCATTATTCTGCCCACCTGACCAGTTGCTTGATATCTTCCTGCGGCTTTCTTCTTCATGATCAACCACGCAGCGGATTTTAGTATCATCTGCAAACTTCTTAATCATACCCCCTATATTCAAGTCTAGACCATTGATGTATATCACAAAAAGCAAAGGACCTAGTACTGAGCGCTGCAAAACCCCATTGAAAACATCCTTCCAGTCGCAAAAACACCCATCAACCATTACCTTTTGCTTCCTGCCTTTGAGCCACTTTGTCTTGGATCCCATGGGCTTTCACTTTCGTGACCAGTCTGCCATGTGGGACCTTATCAAAAGCTTTGCTGAAATTCATATACACTACATCAAACGCAATGCTCTCATTGACCCTCCTTGTTACCACCTCAAAAAATTCAATCAAGTTAGTCAGACACAACCTTCCCTTAACAAATCCATGCTGACTCTCCTTGATTAATCTTTTTAAATATAGATTTATCCTGTCCTTCAGAATTTTTTCCAATAATGTTCCCACCACTGAGGTTTGGCTGTAACTGGCCTGTAATTATTCGGTCTATCCCTTTCTCCCTTCTTAAGCAAAGGTACCACATTTAGCACTCCTCTGGCACCACACCTGAAGTCAAAGAGAATTGGAAAATGATGGTCAAAGCCTCTGCTATTTCCTCTTTTGCATCGCTTAAAAGCCTGAGATACATTTCATCCGGGCCTGGGGACTTATCTACTTTCAAAGCTGCCAAACCCCTTAACACCTACTCTCTCACTGTTTATTTCATCTAACATTTCACACTCCTCCTCCCCAATAGCAGTGTCTGCATTGTCCCTCTCCTTTGTGAAAACAGATGCAAAGTATTCATTAAGAACCATACCCACATCTTCCGCCTCCACACATAGATTACCCTCATGGTCTGTAATAGGCCCTACCTTTCTTTAGTTATCCCTTTGCTCTTAATATATTTCTAAAACAGCTTTGGGTTTGCCTTAATTTTACTTGACAAAAATTTATCATGCTCTCTCTTTGCTTTCCTAATTTCCTTTTTAATTTCACCCCTGCACTTTCTGTACTCCTCCAGGGATTCTGCAGTATTTAGCCCTCGGAATCTGTCATAAGCTTCACTTTTTTTCCCCTGCCCTGTAAGTCCCTAGACATCCAGGGGGCTCTAGATTTGTTAGTCCCACCCTTTTTCTTAAAGGGCACATATTGGGCCTGCGGATTTCCTCCTTGAATACCTCCCACTGCTCTGACACTGATTTACCTTCAAGTAGCTGTTTCCAGTCTACTATGGCCAAATCACCTCTCAGCCGCCCAGGCAATGCATGACAGGACTGTGGGCTTCCCCAGGATTGGCGGCTTCCCAAAGGTACAGGGCTACATTGATTGTACCCACATCGTCTTGCGAACACCTTTGGAGGATTCCATAGAAAAATAGAAAATGGATGCAGGAGCAGGCCATTCGGCCCTTCGAGTCTGCACCACCATTCAATATGATCATGGCTGATCAAGCAACTTCAGTACCCTATTCCTGCTTTCTCTCCATGCCCCTTGATCCATTTAGCCGTAAGGGACACATCTAACTCTCTTTTGAATATATCTAACGAACTGGCCTCAACAACTTTCTGTGATAGAGAATTCCACAGGTTCACAATTCTCTGAGTGAAGAAATTTCTCCTCATCTCCGTCCTAAATGGCTTACCCCTTATCCTTAGACTGTGACCCCTGGTTCTAGACTTCCTCAACATCGGGAACATTCTTCTTGCATCTAACCTGTCCAATCCCATCAGAATTTTACATGTTTCTAGGAGATCCCCTCTCATTCTTCTAAGCCTAGTCGATCCAGTCTTTCTTCATATGCCAGTCCTGCCATCCCGGGAATCAGTCTGGTGAACCTTCGCTGCACTCCCTAAACAAGGATGTCCTTCCTTAGATTAGGAGACCAAAACTGTACACAATATTCAAGGTGTGGCCTCACTAAGGCCCTGTACAACTTCAGTAAGACCTCCCAACTCCTATACTCAAATCATCTCGCTATGAAGGTCAACATGCCATTTGCCTTCTTCACCGCCTGCTGTACCTGCATGCCAACTTTCAATGACTGATGTATCATTACACCCAGGTCTCATTGCACCTCCCCTTTTCCTAATCTGTCAACATTCAGATAATATTCTGCCTTCCTGCTTTTGCCACCAAAGTGGATAACCTCACATTTATCTACATTATACTACATCTGCCATGCATTTGCCCACTCATCTAACCTGTCCAAGTCACCCTGCAACCTCTTAGCATCCTCCTCACAGCTCACACTGCCACCCAGCTTAGTATCATCTGCAAACTTGGAGATATTACACTCAATTCCTTTGTCTAAATCATTAATGTATAATTGTAAATAGCTGGGGTCCCAGCACTGAACCCTGAGGTACCCCACTAATCACTGCCTGCCATTCTGAAAAGGACCCATTTATTTCTATTCTCTGCTTCCTGTCTGCCAACCAGTTCTCTTTCCATGTCAATACATTACCCCCAAATACTTTAATTTTTCACACCAATCTCTTGTGTGGGTCCTAGTCAAAAGCCTTTTGAAAGTCCAAATACACCATATCCACTCGTTCTCCCTTGTCCACTCTACTAGTTACATCCTCAAAAAATTCCAGAAGATTTATCAAGCATGATTTCCCTTTCATAAATCCATGCTGACTTGGACTGATCCTGTCACTGCTTTCCAAATGCGCTGCTATTCAATTATTAAATTGAATGCAACATTTTCTCCATACCGATGTCAGGCTAACTGGTCTATAATTCCCTGTATTCTCTCTCCCTCCTTTTTTAAAAAGTGGGGTTACATTAGCTACTCTCCAGTCCATAGGAACTGATCCAGAGTCTATAGAATGTTGGAAAATGACCACCAATGCATCCACTATTTCTAGGGCCACTTCCTTAAGTACTCTGGGATACAGACCATCAGGCCTTGTGGATTTATTGGCCTTCAATCCCACCCATTTCCCTAATGCCATTTCCTAACTAATAAGGATTACCCTCAGTTCCTCCTCGCTAGACCCTCGGTCCCCTAGTATTCCCGGAAGGTTATTTGTGTCTTCCTTAGTGAAGAGAGAACCAAATTATTTGTTCAATTGGTCTGCCATTTCTTTGTTCCCCATTATAAATTCACCTGATTCTGACTGCAAGGGACCGACATTTGTCTTCACTAATCTTTTTCCCTTCACATATCTATAGAAGCTTTTGCAGTCAGTTTTTATGTTCCTTGCAAGCTTACGCTCATACTCTACTTTCCCCCTCCTAATTAAACCCTTTGTCCTCCTCTACTGAATTTTAATTTCTCCCAGTCCTCAGGTTTCCGAGATGTACAGGAACAGAAAGGGCTTCCAATCCATGAATGTGCAGCTTGTCTGTGACAACATGCATTGCATCATGATAGTTGATGCAAGAAATCCTGGGAGCACCCATGATTCATTCATCCTACGCGAGAGCACTTTATCGGTCATGTTTCAGCAGCAGCCAGAAGGGCAGAGCTGGCTGCTGGGGGACAACGGGTACAGTCTCGCCAACTGGCTCATTATGCCCCTACGCCTAATCCGGACGGAAACTGACCGGGAATACAGGTTGCACATTGCGACGCACAGCATAATAGAGAGGAACATTGCCTTCTTGAAGCAGCATTTATGATGCCTGGACCATTCAGGACACTACTTGTAATACTCCCGAGATTTTCAGTCAGTTCACTGCATGCTGCACAACTTAGCCATCATGAGGCAACAGCAGCTGGTAGTAGAAGACCACCTGAGGCGAGAGTGGCTGATGAGGAGGAGGAGGACAAGGAGGACGAGGAAGCCATACATAGACATAGAAAAACATAGAAAATAGTTTGGCATTGGGAAGTTCCAAGGAGCAAAAATGCAGATCCATTTGATTCCAGGGGCGCGACCCATCCATCAGAAGGCGAGAGTGGTACCTTGCATGATGAGAGAGAGGGTGGAGATCGAGCTGGACAGGCTGCAACGAGAGGGCATCATTTCGTCGATCGAATTCAATGAGTAGGTTAGTCCGATTGTTCCAGTCCTCAAAGGAGACGGCACCATCGGAATCTGTGGTGATTACAAAGTAACTATTAATCGTTTCTCGCTGCAGGATCAATACCTGCTACCAAAGGCAGACAACCTATTTGCGACGCTGGCAGGAGAGAAAACGTTCACAAAGCTGGACTTGAACTCAGCTTACATGATGCAGGAGCTGGAGGAATCTTTGAAAGGCCTCATCTGCATCAACACGCACAAAGGTCTTTTCGTTTACAACAGATGCCCGTTTGGGATTCAATCTGCCGCGGCGATATTCCAGAGGAACATGGAAAGCTTGCTGAAGTCGGTCCCGCGCACCGTGGTCTTCCAGGACGACATCTTGGTTACAGGTCAGGACACCGTCGAGCACCTGCAGAACCTGGAGGAGGTTCTTAGTCGGCTTAATCATGTTGGGCTCAGGCTAAAATGCTCGAAGTGCATTTTCCTGGCACCTGAAGTGGAGTTTCTGGGGAGAAGAATCGCGGCGGATGGCATCAGGCCCACCGATTCGAAGACGGAGGCAATCAAAAACGTACCAAGACTACAGAACGTGACAGAGCTGCGGTCGTTTCTAGGACTCCTGAACTACTTTGGTAACTTCTTATTGGGTCTTAGCACATTGTTAGAATCCCTGCACTCTTTACTGCATAAAGGAGTAAATGGGTAAAGGGTATGGGGTAAAAGCCAAGAAAATGCCTTTGAGAAAGCTAGGAAGCTGTTATGTTCATAGAAACATAGAAACATAGAAACATAGAAACATAGAAACATAGAAAATAGGTGCAGGAGTAGGCCATTCGGCCCTTCTAGCCTGCACCGCCATTCAATGAGTTCATGGCTGAACATGCAACTTCAGTACCCTATTCCTGCTTTCTCGCCATACCCCTTGATCCCCTAGTAGTAAGGACTTCATCTAACTCCTTTTTGAATATATTTAGTGAATTGGCCTCAACAACTTTCTGTGGTAGAGAATTCCACAGGTTCACCACTCTCTGAGTGAAGAAGTTTCTCCTCATCTCGGTCCTAAATGGCTTACCCCTTATCCTTAGACTGTGACTCCTGGTTCTGACTTCCCCAACATTGGGAACATTCTTCCTGCATCTAACCTGTCTAAACCCATCAGAATTTTAAACGTTTCTATGAGGTCCCCTCTCATTCTTCTGAACTCCAGTGAATACAAGCCCAGTTGATCCAGTCTTTCTTGATAGGTCAGTCCCGCCATCTTGGGAATCAGTCTGGTGAACCTTTGCTGCACTCCCTCAATAGCAAGAATGACCTTCCTCAGGTTAGGAGACCAAAACTGTACACAATACTCCAGGTGTGGCCTCACCAAGGCCCTGTACAACTGTAGCAACACCTCCCTGCCCCTGTACTCAAATCCCCTCGCTATGAAGGCCAACATGCCATTTGCTTTCTTAACCGTCTGCTGTACCTGCATGCCAACCTTCAATGACTGATGTACCATGACACCCAGGTCTCGTTGCACCTCCCCTTTTCCTAATCTGTGACCATTCAGATAATAGTCTGTCTCTCTGTTTTTACCACCAAAGTGATCACCTCACATTTATCCACATTATACTTCATCTGCCATGCATTTGCCCACTCACCTAACCTATCCAAGTCACTCTGCAGCCTCATAGCATCCTCCTCGCAGCTCACACTGCCACCCAACTTAGTGTCATCCGCAAATTTGGAGATACTACATTTAATCCCCTCGTCTAAATCATTAATGTACAATGTAAACAGCTGAGGCCCCAGCACAGAACCTTGCGGTACCCCACTAGTCACTGTCTGCCATTCTGAAAAGTCCCCATTTACTCCTACTCTTTGCTTCCTGTCTGACAACCAGTTCTCAATCCATGTCAGCACACTACCCCCAATCCCATGTGCTTTAACTTTGCACATTAATCTCTTGTGTGGGACCTTGTCGAAAGCCTTCTGAAAGTCCAAATATACTACATCAATTGGTTCTCCCTTGTCCACTCTACTGGAAACATCCTCAAATAATTCCAGAAGATTTGTCAAGCATGATTTCCCTTTCACAAATCCATGCTGACTTGGACCTATCATGTCAACTCTTTCCAAATGCGCTGCTATGACATCCTTAATAATTGATTCCATCATTTTACCCACTACTGAGGTCAGGCTGACCGGTCTATAATTCCCTGTTTTCTCTCTCCCTCCTTTTTTAAAAAGTGGGGTTACATTGGCTACCCTCCACTCGATAGGAACTGATCCAGAGTCAATGGAATGTTGGAAAATGACTGTCAATGCATGCGCTATTTCCAAGGCAACCTCCTTAAATACTCTGGGATGCAGTCCATCAGGCCCTGGGGATTTATCGGCCTTCAATCCCATCAATATCCCCAACACAATTTCCCGACTAATAAGGATTTCCCTCAGTTCCTCCTCCTTACTAGACCCTCTGACCCCTTTTATATCTGGAAGGTTGTTTGTGTCCTCCTTAGTGAATACCGAACCAAAGTACTTGTTCAATTGGTCTGTCATTTCTTTGTTCCCTATTATGACTTCCCCTGATTCTGACTGCAGGGGACCTACGTTTGTCTTTACTAACCTTTTTCTCTTTACATATCTATAGAAACTTTTGCAATCCGTCTTAATGTTCCCTGCAAGCTTCTTCTCGTACTCCATTTTCCCTTTGTCCTCCTCTGCTGAGTTCTAAATTTCTCCCAGTCCCCGGGTTCGCTGCTATTTCTTTTTTTATTTTTACGCCAGACAGGATGTACAATTGTTGTAGCTCATCCATGCGGTCAGAGGGTCTAGTAAGGAGGAGGAACTGAGGGAAATCCTTATTAGTCGGGAAATTGTGTTGGGGAAATTGATGGGATTGAAGGCCGATAAATCCCCAGGGCCTGATGGACTGCATCCCATGGGTACTTAAGGAGGTGGCCTTGGAAATAGCGGATGCATTGACAGTCATTTTCCAACATTCCATTGACTCTGGATCAGTTCCTATCGAGTGGAGGGTAGCCAATGTAACCCCACTTTTTAAAAAAGGAGGGAGAGAGAAAACAGGGAATTATAGACCGGTCAGCCTGACCTCAGTAGTGGGTAAAATGATGGAATCAATTATTAAGAATGTCATAGCAGCGCATTTGGAAAGAGGTGAAATGATAGGTCCAAGTCAGCATGGATTTGTGAAAGGGAAATCATGCTTGACAAATCTTCTGGAGTTTTTTGAGGATGTTTCCAGTAGAGTGGACAAGGGAGAACCAGTTGATGTGGTATATTTGGACTTTCAGAAGGCTTTCGACAAGGTCCCACACAAGAGATTAATGTGCAAAGTTAAAGCACATGGGATTGGGGGTAGTGTACTGACATGGGATTTAGAACTGGTTGTCAGACAGGAAGCAAAGAGTAGGAGTAAATGGGGACTTTTCAGAATGGCAGGCAGTGACTAGTGGGGTACCGCAAGGTTCTGTGCTGGGGCCCCAGCTGTTTACACTGTACATTAATGATTTAGACGAGGGGATTAAATGTAGTATCTCCAAATTTGCGGATGACACTAAGTTGGGTGGCAGTGTGAGCTGCGAGGAGGATGCTATGAGGCTGCAGAGCAACCTGGATAGGTTAGGTGAGTGGGCAAATGCATGGCAGATGAAGTATAATGTGGATAAATGTGAGGTGATCCACTTTGATGGTAAAAACAGAGAGACAGACTATTATCTGAATGGTGACAGATTAGGAAAAGGGGAGGTGCAACGAGACCTGGGTGTCATGGTACATCAGTCATTGAAGGTTGGCATGCAGGTACAGCAGGCGGTTAAGAAAGCAAATGGCATGTTGGCCTTCATAGCGAGGGGATTTGAGTACAGGGGCAGGGAGGTGTTGCTACAGTTGTACAGGGCCTTGGTGAGGCCACACCTGGAGTATTGTGTACAGTTTTGGTCTCCTAACCTGAGGAAGGACATTCTTGCTATTGAGAGAGTGCAGCAAAGGTTCACCAGACTGATTCCCGGGATGGCGGGACTGACCTATCAAGAAAGACTGGATCAACTGGGCTTGTATTCACTGGAGTTCAGAAGAATGAGAGGGGACCTCATAGGAACGTTTAAAATTCTGATGGGTTTAGACAGGTTAGATGCAGGAAGAATGTTCCCAATGTTGGGGAAGTCCAGAACCAGGGGTCACAGTCTAAGGATAAGGGGTAAGCCATTTAGGACCGAGATGAGGAGAAACTTCTTCACTCAGAGAGTGGTGAACCTGTGGAATTCTCTACCACAGAAAGTTGTTGAGGCCAATTCACTAAATATATTCAAAAAGGAGTTAGATGAAGTCCTTACTACTCGGGGGATCAAGGGGTATGGTGAGAAAGCAGGAATGGGGTACTGAAGTTGCATGTTCAGCCATGAACTCATTGAATGGCGGTGCAGGCTAGAAGGGCCGAATGGCCTACTCCTGCACCTATTTTCTATGTTTCTATGTTTCTATGAACATAACAGCTTCCTAGCTTTCTCAAAGGCATTTTCTTGGCTTTTACCCCATACCCTTTACCCATTTACTCCTTTATGCAGTAAAGAGTGCAGGGATTCTAACAATGTGCTAAGACCCAATAAGAAGTTACCAAAGTAGTTCAGGAGTCCTAGAAACGACCGCAGCTCTGTCACGTTCTGTAGTCTTGGTACGTTTTTGATTGCCTCCGTCTTCGAATCGGTGGGCCTGATGCCATCCGCCGCGATTCTTCTCCCCAGAAACTCCACTTCAGGTGCCAGGAAAATGCACTTCGAGCATTTTAGCCTGAGCCCCACATGATTAAGCCGACTAAGAACCTCCTCCAGGTTCTGCAGGTGCTCGACGGTGTCCTGACCTGTAACCAAGATGTCGTCCTGGAAGTCCACGGTGCGCGGGACCGACTTCAGCAAGCTTTCCATGTTCCTCTGGAATATCGCCGCGGCAGATTGAATCCCAAACGGGCATCTGTTGTAAACGAAAAGACCTTTGTGCGTGTTGATGCAGGTGAGGCCTTTCAAAGATTCCTCCAGCTCCTGCGTCATGTAAGCTGAGTTCAAGTCCAGCTTTGTGAACGTTTTCTCTCCTGCCAGCGTCGCAAATAGGTTGTCTACCTTTGGTAGCAGGTATTGATCCTGCAGCGAGAAATGATTGATAGTTACTTTGTAATCACCACAGATTCTGATGGTGCCGTCTCCCTTGAGGACTGGAACAATCGGACTGGCCTACTCATTGAATTCGATCGACGAAATGATGCCCTCTCGTTGCAGCCTGTCCAGCTCGATCTCCACCCTCTCTCTCATCATGCAAGGTACCACTCTCGGCTTCTGATGGATGGGTAGCGCCCCTGGAATCAAATGGATCTGCATTTTTGCTCCTTGGAACTTCCCAATGCCTGGTTTGAACAGCGCGGGGAACTTGCTTAAGACCTGGGCACATGAGGTATCGTCCCAGTTCCAGAGAATCTTTCCCAGCCAGCTCCTGCTGAACAGCGTGGGGCCATCGCCCGGTACCACCCAGAGTGGTAAGTCATGCACCGTTCCATCATAGGAGACCTTTACGGTCGCACTGCCAATTACGTGAATCAGTTCCATTGTATACGTGCTAAGTTTGGTACGAATGGGAGTCAGGACTGGCCTTGAAGCCTTGTTGCACCTCAACTTATCAAAAGTCTTTACTCATTATGGACTGGCTTGCGCCCGTGTCTAGCTCCATGGACACCAGGAGTCCATTTAGTTCAACCTTCAGCATTATCGGGGGACACTTTGTGGTAAATGTGTGCACCCCATAGATCTTTGCCTCCTTGGTCTGAGGCTCTGGTTCATCATGATCCACCATGGATCAGTCCTCCTCTTCAACATGGTGGTTTGGAGGATTAGCAGGGTTTGCAGCTCGCCTGCACATACGTTGGAGGTGTTCCATTGTTCCACAGCCCTTGCAAACGTATCCTTTGAAGCGGCATGAATGGAATCGATGATCATCCCCGCAGAGCCAACAAGGTGTTAATTGCCTTGTATTCACCACCATTGATGGCGGACTCAGTCATCTGTGGACGAGCAGCTACAGGCGTGTAAGTCCTGCCATGTGCATTTCGATTCAAAAACAGTGTTACTTTGTTCACAGTACTTGCAGCAGCACTAGTATGCTGGGAAATTTGTTTGGTATTGTCACTGGTGGAGATAAACACCTGGGCTATCGCTATGGCTTTACTCAAGGTTGGGGTCTCTACAGTCAAAAGTTTGCAAAGTATTACTTCATGGCCAATGCCAAGTACAAAGAAATCGCTGAGTATATGCTCCAAGTGTCCTTCAAATTCGCAATGTCCTGCAAGGCACCTTAGCTCAGCGATGTAGCTCGCCACTTCCTGGCCTTCAGACCTCTTGTACGTGTAGAACCGATACCTCACCATCAGAACGCTTTCCTTCGGGTTTAAATGCTCCCGGACCAGTGTGCACAATTCATCGTACGACTATGGGTTTTACTGGAGCGAGTAGATTTTTCATGAGGCCATACGTTGGTGCCCCGCAAATGGTGAGGAGGATCACCCTTTGTTTGGCAACGTTCCCTTCTCCTTCCAGCTCATTGGCCACGAAGTATTGGTCAAGTTGCTCCATGAAGGTTTCCCAAAACATCTCCCTCCAAAAATTTCTCCAGGATGCCCACAGTTCTCTGCATTGTTGTGTTAGGGTTCGTAATCTGCATCTCATCGCCAGTTGTTATGTCTTGAATAAAGAGTCTGACCAGATACTCTGAGCTCAAAGTAAAGTGTGACCTTAGTCTTTTATTGCAGGTCTCCAGAGTGCCTCTCCAGCCTGTGAAGCTTCCTTATATACAGGTGCTCCCAAGGGATCCCAGGGGATAAGCCCTCTGGTGGTTAGACATGGCAATTACAGGTTTACATACATAATAGTTATGATGTTGCTCGCTCCAATAATAAGAAAGACAAAAGCAAAATATAATATACAAGAAATAAATACTTGCATTTATATAGCTCCTTTCACGACCACTGGAAGTATCAAAGCACTTTACAGCCAATGAAGCACTTTTTGGGGGGAGTGTAGTCACTGTTGTAATGTGGGAAACGCGGCAACCAACTTGCAAACAGCAAACTCCCACAAACAGCAATGTGATAATGACCAGATAATCTGTTTTTGTTATGTTGATTGAGGAATAAATATTGGCCAGGACACCGAGGATAACTCTTCTGCCCTTCTTAGGAATAGTGCCAATAATCTTTTATGTTCACCTGAGAGGGCAGACGGGGCCTCGGTTTAACGTCTCGTTCGAAAGACGGCAACTTCGACAGTGCAGCAATCCCTCAGCACTGCACTGGAGTGTTAGCCTGGATTTATGTGCTCAAGTCTCTGGAGTGGGGCTTGAACCCACAAACTTCTGACTCAGAGGCGAATGTGCTACTGAGCCACAACTGACAATAATAGTACACAATCCTGGTCAATCATATAGCGAGACTAAAATATAAAATTGCTTGTCCTTTACTCATATTCTCGGATGTCTCAAAGCATTTTACACACGACAATTCGAAATGTTAACTCTTGTTTCTCTCTCCACAGATGTTGCCTGATCTGAGCATTTCCAGCATTTTTGATTTTTATTTCCCATACAATGTGTTTGTTTTAACATAGTGATTATTTGCACAAACATTTTTGTGTCCTTCTGCACAGGTGCACCCGATCCCCTTGGATGGTAGGGGGCTGGAGGCAGGAATTCATTTGGGGGTCGGGGGTCGGAGAAGATCTGAATCTGCGAGGTTGAGCCCTGTCTGTTCCAAGTGAGCTCTGTTCTGTCTGGAGTCGGCAGCCAGAATGGCTCGAATTACACTTTGCAAAGTTACTGATTACATAGGCTCTAATTACACATTCCAGAGAAACTGCTGGGTGTGTCTTATCCTCCAAGGGGACCAATCAGCAATCAGGACTTGTCCTCAAGGGGGCCCAATCAGAGCTTTAGGTGGTGCAAATTAACACGTCCGTGTTTTAAGTGCCGTGACCATCGTTCCGGCAGCCATTTTGCACATATCGAAATCACGAAACCCACGAGATGAATAACCAGCCAATCATATTCTGGTGTGTTGGTTACTGGGAGGAGTATTGACCAGGCACTGGGTGAACCCCCTGCCCTGCGATTAATGCTATGCGATGTTAAGCATCCAGCTACAGCACAGGCGACAGATGGTTACGATTTTCAGGCTGCACTCACATGCCCATGACCAATGTTCCCTGTCATTTATTTTGTGACCGCGCAGCCAATTTAATGGGCTGTGTGGTCCATTGAAAATACCGCACATGCGCAGATTTTCTATTTAAAAACCATCTGCGTGGGACCCCGGGAACGCAGGGCAGCTTAAAGGGAATATGGCTTATGGAAACTTCCTTGAAGCAAGCCTTCACTCCCTGACAAACAAGCAGGTAGTTTCATACACACAGAATCTTTCACATGGAGAGCTGCTCAGGATCACACCCTCGTTACTGTAATCTGCTCACTGTGAAATGACAAGGTGACTCAGGTCTTCAAATCATGAAAGAATAATCACTGTCAGACCATGTGGCTTATATTAAAATCTAAGAATCAGGGTTTATTAAACACAATAATGAAACGGTAACAAAAGATCAAAACAGCAGAATTGACTAGATTACAATATTTAACTTCAAATCTTTGGATCACAAGAATAATAAAAGATTCAACACTTCTCCTGCTAACTTCAATCAGCATCCATAATACAACATTTATATACAAGGCAGCCTCACCGCGACGAAAGCTGCTGAAGAGAGTTTTCTCTCTGGGTGTCAGCCGTGGCTCAGTTGGCAACATTCCCGTCTCAGAGTCAGAAGGTTGAGGGTTCAAGCCCCACTCCAAAGACTTGAGCACATAATATCTAGGCTGACACTCCAGTGCAGTGCTGAGGGAGTGCTGCACTGTCCAAGGTACCGTCTTTCAGATGAGCTGTTAGGTCAAGGTCCAGTCTGCCCTCTCAGGTGGACATAGAAGATCTCATAGCGCTATTGGTTGAAGAGCAGGAAGGTTCTTCCTGGTGCCCTGGCCAACATTTATCCCTAATATTAACTGGGAAAAAGATAGTGTGAATGGTATGGAGGATGAAGAATTCCTAAAATGCATTCAGGAGAACTTCTTTAACCAAAATGCAACAAGCCCAACAAGGGAGGGGACGGTTCTGGACTTGGTTTTGGGGAATGAAGCTGGGCAGGTAGAAGGGGTATCAGTGGGAGTGCATTTTGGTGCAAATGATCGTAATTCAGTAAGATGTAGGGTAGTTATGGAAAAGGACAAAGGTGGACCAGGAAAAAATGTTCTCAATTGGGGTAAAGCCAATTTTGCTGAGCTGAGATAGGATTTGGCCAAGGTGGACAGGAAATGCTTACTTGATGGCGAATCGGTGTCAGAGCAGTGGGAGGCATTCAAGGAAGTGATCCTGAGGGTACAGAGCAAGTATGTTCCCTTAAAAAAAAAGGTGCAGCTAACAAATCTAGAGTCCCCTAGATGTCAAGGGATATACAGGGTAAGATAAAGAAAAAAAAGGAAGCTTGTGACAGATTCTGACAACTCAATACTGCAGAAACTCTAGAGGAATATAAGAAGTGCAGGGGTGCAATTAAAAATGATATCAGGAAAGCATAGAGAGTGCACGAAAGAATGTTAGAAAGTAAAATCAGTGAAAACCCAAAAGATGTTTTATGTAATATAATACATTAAGAGCAAGAGGATAACTGGAGAAAGAGTGGGGCCTATTAGAGACCAGAAAGGAAACCTGTGTGTGGAGGCAGAAGATGTGGATATGATTCTTAATAAATACTTTGCATCTGTTTTCACAAAAGAGAGGGGCGATGCAGACTTTGCAATGAGGGAGGAGGTGCGAGAAATATTAGACGAGATAAACATAGCGAGAGAGGAAGTATTAAGGGGCTTAGCAGCCTTGAAAGTGGATAAGTCCCCAGGCCCAGATGAAATGTATCCCAGGCTATTAAGAGAAGCAAAAGAGGAACTAGCAGAGGCTCTGACCATCATTTTCCAATCCTCTCTGGCTACAGGTGTGGTGATAAAGGACTGGAGGACTGCTAAGGTGGTATCTTTGTTTAAAAATGGAGAAAGGGATAGAATGAGTAATTACAGGCCAGTCAGCCTAACCTCAGTGGTGGGAAAATTATTGAAAAAAATCCTGAGCGACAGGAAAAATCTTCATTTGGAAAGACATGGATTAATCAAGTTAGCTTGGATGGCCGTGTCTGACTAACTTGATTCAATTTTTTGAGGAGGTAACCAGGAGGGTCGATGATGGCTGAAGGATACAAAATTTGTGGGAACCGCCCCTCCCCATCCCGCCCCGCCATGTTTGGACTCATTGGAAAGGAAATTTAATTTAGAACTATCTACCAGAAAGTTTGAAATCCTAAAGTACACATGGAAGAAACTATGAACTTTAATCGAATTTGGGATTTTACGAGACAAATTTAGTCTGTGTGGGCAGGGCTAGAGAACTAAAGGATGGCTATCCTACAAAGAAACCAGTTTGAGTATTGAAGCCTTTATTGAAACTAAAGTAAATTGTCTGGAGAATTATGGATACTCGAAAATTCTTCTCCACAGGAGCCATTAATGTAGCAACAATTAACCCAGAGATAGCTAACCATCAGCCTGAATCTGGAAAGCCATTTCAGCATATGCATAACAAACAAAGGTCCATCCAGCCTGCATGGAAAAAAACCCAAGCACAAACAGACATTGCAAATACCAAGCTAATATTTCCATCAAGAAACAGATTTAGAAGATCGGCACACCCGAGACAAGTTAACATTTTAATGCGCCCACCAAAATATGACAAAGAAATAGCAAGCTCACCAAAAGTTATACAAAGAATCCAGGTTGATTTGGCGCGAAGATTAGGACAGCTTGAACAGTATAACTGGGCCTTGTTTTAACAAAGGGTATGCCATGCAGTTGCTACTGCCTCAGAAGACACTGCTGGGGACGCTTAGCATCAAGAAGGGAGAGAGACCACAGCAGCAGCTTTAACTAACTTCTCCAGCCTCGACGTCCTGAAATCGCAAAAGGAAAGGAAGAACATTACCATCAGGGCAGCAATCGACCACAGCCAATGTGGTACCACCAAAACCACCGCGATCGACCAACTTCGAAACAAAACTCCACAAGGAAGAAACCGAAGAATCAAAACCTAGGCCTGACTACCAACAGGTGAAAACATTTCCTAAAGAGATTTTGAACCTATTTCTAATGAAAGTCCAAAACGCGCCCTACCACATCAGCGGACACCACCCAACTGAAGATTGCGCAGTAAGAAGTGTTCTCCGATGTTCGGGATACGGCAAGCAGAACCTACAGAATCCAGCTAACCCCGAAATCATGAACTACCGCCAGCTGACCATAAAGGATTGGTAAGCATAGTCCCTGTTTGCCCTGGAGTCTAATCTAGTCAATGTTAGGTATTGGGAGGTGGGAGGTGTATTATTCACTGTAACCCCTTTGAATGTGTGATGTACTGTTCTTTATTAGAGTAATTATAAGTTTGACATTGCATTTTCTTGCCTTTAATAAAAAAAAAGTTCTTTTGCACCAAACCAGTTGTCTCTTGCACTTTATCACATCCCCAAAATAAATCCAGAGTCTAGAACCTAAGGGAGTGGGAGCAATTCGAACCGCTCAGAAGGTCAGAGGTGAACCTGACCCCCGAGACCACCCCTTATAAAATGGCGACCACAGAAGGACTCTGGTATAAGGGGTGTGATGCAGAGAGTGCTGATTTGGGAGAAAGAACCAAGATGGAAGAGAGGATTTCTTTCTATGTGTATAAGAAAGTGAATGTCACTAAAGAGTGCTTGGTCTATTGCATGCTGAGCATCAGGGAGACGCTGCAGCCCAGTGGATAGCAAGCAAGGAGCATAAAGAATCGGTAGAAAAGACAATTTGTTTGGTCTGTCTCCAGCGACAGGTCCAACTCCTAGACAAAACCATTGAGTCACTACAGGCAGAATTATGGGAATGCGCAGAGACATCACAGGAAAGGGCTGTGGCAAAAGAAAGGTTATGGTGAGAACTCCGTAATCTAAAACAGGGAAAAGCCCAGCTGATGGAAAGGTTTAAGAACAGTCAGGACTATTTTCAGTGTCAGGTTACCGAGGTTAGGAATAATTAAAAGATACTGCTGGAGGAAAACACTCGGCTCACCCTTCAAGTAAAAGAGCTGGAGGAGAAATTAAGAGACGTATAGGCAGCATATAAAGTAGCTGGCACTAATGGGTTTGAGTCAGGAGACCACGGCCCATGCCAGCAACAAATCAAAAGTTTAACCCTTGCTCTATCCAAGGCAAAAGGAATGATATGCCTAATAAACTCGGGTACGGCCCGGGTAAACCTGGAAGAGAAGGAGGAAACTGTTCAACCACTACCTGTGGCACCAGTGACTACACCGGTTCAGCAGCAGGAGGGACGAATGAGTTGCGGGGCGGGCAGGAATAGTGGACCACCACCACCTGTGGTGCCAAGTTTAAGCTCAGCTTGGCAGCAGGATAGAGGGGTAGGCGAGCCAGAACAGTAAGAGCCACAACCAGGGCCAATGTGCCTGGTCCGGCAACAAAAGTTTGGCTCGCCCACTGGTGCTGGGGGTCTGGGGCCCCTGGAAAGTCAATTTGTGGTTCCCCACACTACCCAACAGGTTAGGGCTATGATAAGTCACCTGGGAAAGCTCACTCCAAAGGGAGACCCCTCGGTTCACTTTATGGAAGTAGAACAGGCAGGGGATATTAACGGGTGTGATGATGCCGAGATAGCAAAGATGCTCCTCCTCTCACTGGACGGCAAGCTGTACCAGTCCCTCTCTGCCGAGAGCAAAAGGGGGCAGAGAACATGTACTGTCCAGGGAGACATTCTAGAAGCCATGCACTGTAATGACAGGAGTCCCTTCTCCAGAGTAGAGAAAACAGTGCAGCTCACAGGGAAAACCCCACAGGCTTTCACAGATGGGCTGTGGCCTATGTACCAGAACGCCTGCGGAGGGGACGTCAACCGAAATCACCTAAGCCAGGATGAGAGAGCCCACTGGCTCCGAAGCCTGGTGGCAAACAGTTTACCACGTATAAGAAGAAAGGCTGAGGCCTGATTTGACCCATGAGATCCCCAGGCCACCGAACAGGGTGTGGTCAGGCAACTGACCTTAGCCTATTGGAACGGCAGGGAACGGAAGAGCATCCACCCAAGGGAAGGGTCCACGAAATCAGACCTAGTAAGGACAAGAGGGAATGGTGCCACGAGGGGGGCAACACCTTCGATATAAAACGTACCTGTTTTGGGCGCGGAAAGAGTGGGCACTGGAGAAAGGATTGTAGAAACCCATGGAAGAGTAGCACAGGGAAAAGTTCTCCAACCCCTGCCCAAAAGACAGAGACTGAGACGCCAGTACCTCCCCACACGTTTGATACCTTCCTCACTGCACTACGAATAATGCTAGATGGCCCTGGGAGGGTAACCACCGCCACCGAAATCCAAGGGAGTGGGAGCGATTTGAACCGCTCAGAAGGTCAGAGGTGAACCTGATCCCCAAGACCACCCCTTACTGGGCAGTGCGTATGATGTAGTGTATACGGATTTTATCAAAGCTTTTGTTAAGGTCCCACATGGCAGACGGTCATGAAAGTAATTGCCCATGGGATCCAGGGCCATGTGGCAAGTTGGATCCAAAATTGGCTCAGAGGCAGGAAAAAAAGGGTAATGGTTGATGGGTGTTTTTGAGACTGGAAGGCTGTATTCAGTAGGGTTATGCAAGGCTCAATGCTGGGTCCCTTGCTTTTTGTGGTACAGAGAAACATAGAAAATAGGTGCAGGAGTAGGCCATTCGGCCCTTCGAGCCTGCATCACCATTCAATAAGATCATGGCTGATCATTCACCTCAGTACCCCTTTCCTGCTTTCCATACCCCTTGATCCCTTTAGCCGTCAGGGCCACATCTAACTCCCTTTTGAATATATCTAGCGAACTAGCATCAACAATACTCTGCGGTAGAGAATTCCACAGGTTAACACAGGTCTCTGAGTGAAGAAGTTTCTCCTCATCTCGGTCCAAAATGGCTTACGCCTTATCCTTAGACTGTGACCCCTGGTTCTGGACTTCCCCAACATCGGGAACATTCTTCCTGCATCTAACCTGTCCAATCCCATCAGAATTTTATATGTTTCCAGCAGATCCCCTCTCATTCTTCTAAACTCCAGTGAATACAGGCCCAGTCGATCCAGTCTCTCCTCATATGTCAGTCCTGCCATCCCGGGAATCAGTCTGGTGAACCTTCGCTGCACTCCCTCAATAGCAAGAATGTCCTTCCTCAGATTAGGAGACCAAAACTGAACACAATATTCCAGGTGAGGCCTCACCAAGGCCCTGTACAACTGCAGTAAGACCTCCCTGCTCCTATACTCAAATCCCCTAGCTATGAAAGTCAACATGCCATTTGCCTTTTTCACCGCCTGCTGTACCTGCATGCCAATTTTCCATGACTGATGTACCATTACACCCAGGTCTTGTTGCACCTCCCCTTTTCCTAATCCGCCACCATTCAGATAATATTCTGCCTTCGTGTTTTTGCCACCAAAGTGGATAACCTCATATTTATCTACATTATACTGCATCTGCCATGCATTTACCCACTCACCTAACCTGTCCAAGTCACCCTGCAGCCTCTTAGCATCCTCCTCACAGCTCACACCGCCACCCAGTTTAGTGTCATCTGCAAACTTGGAGATATAAATCACTTGGACTTGAATGTTCCGGGTATGATTAAGAAGTTTGCAGATGAACTAAAATAGTCTGAGTGGTTGATAATGAAGAAGAAAGCTGCGCACTGCAGGAAGATATCAATCTACTGGTCAGGTGGGCAAAACAGTGGCAAATGGAATTCAATCTGGATAAGTGTGAGGTAATACATTTAGGGACATCTAACAATGCAAGGGAACACACATTAAATGGTACGGCTCTGAAAAGTGTAAAGGAACAAAGGAACTTTGGAGTGCAGATCCACAGATCCCTGAAGGTAGCAGGCAAGGTATATAAGATGGTTAAGAAGGAATACATAATGCTTGCCTTTATTAGTCGAGGCAGTGAATACAAGATCAAGGAGGTTATGCTTGAACCATATAAAACACTAGTTAGGCCGCAGCTGCAGTTCTGGTCACCACATTACAGGAAAGATGTGATTGCTCTGGAAAGGGTGCAGAGGAGATTTACAAGAATGTTGCCTGGACTGGAGAATTTTGGCCATGAGCAAAGATTGGAAATGCTGTATCTGTTTTCTTTGGAACAGAGGAGGCTGAGGGGAGACCTGATTGAGGTGTATAAAATTATGAGGGACATGGATAGAGTGGATAGAGTGGATAGGAAGGACCTGTTTCCCTTGGCAGAGGGGTCAACAACCAGGGGGCATAAATTTATAATAAATGGGGAGAGGTTTAGAGGAAATATGAGGGGAAATTTCTTCACCCAGAGGGTGGTGGGGGTCTGGAACTCACTGCCTGAAAGGGTGGTAGAGATAGAAACCCTCACCACATTTAAAAGATACTTGGATGTGCACTTAAAGTGCCGTAACCTCCAGGGCTACGGACCAAGAGCTGGAAAGTGGGATTAGGCAGGATAGCTCTTGGTCGGCCGGCGCAGACAAGATGGGCCGAAATGGCCTCCTTCCATGCTCTAAATTTATATGTTTCTATGATTTCAAAAGTACTTAATTGGCTTTAGATGTGCTGAGGTTATTAAATTCACTGTATAATTACATGTCTTTGTAGAGTAGTTGATCAAAGCCACCAAAGAAATCTGGCCGATATGGAACAACCCCTCTCGAGCAATTTGCTCGGTTTATTCTTGCAGCCTCTTGCCAAACAAACCGTGATGCATTCCAAACCCCAGAGTGTGAATAGGTCATTGACATGGTCTGATGATACCAGTGAATTTAAACATCCAACCTTTCCAAGCTGTTCAGCTCTCAGTAGAAATTGACAGTTATTGATTGAAAGTGGTACACGCCAATCTCTGGTTTTCTGAGCTTGGCAGAATTGGGGCTGTGCACCCCCATTAGGTAGCGGCTGGACCAGTCGCACAGTTTACACTACATCTTCCCATGGGAATCCTCCCCCCAATTTGAATAGGCTAATGGCGCAGGAAGCTTGCCCAGAGAACCTGGCCTGTAGCACACTTTGCTGGGAGCAAAATATCTTGCAATGCAGCGCAGCTCTTAAAGGGCTGCAGCTCTCTATAGAAGAGGATCACAGTGACTGAGAAGTGGACTAGCCATTCAAAGTGGCAGAGCAGGAACATCCAGATAACACTGCTCTTTTCAACATCAACGGGTTGGAGGTTCTGGCTCAAGGATGTGCATCAAAGGAGGGTGGACCTTTTGAAGCTGCCGGACACTCTCCTTGTTGTTGACCACAATCAATGTAATCACCCAGGACCCTTGTACCTAGCTGGAAAGAAGGAAAACATTTGATGCTGTCAGGAGCAAGGTGAAGATAAGTACGTTCCTCATTTTGCACATCATCTTCATCGAGTCCGTCAAAGAAAGCTTAGTGCAGAATTGGTGCCCCCTCTGGGAAGTATCATCTGAAGCATTGTGATCATTTATGTGCGCACTTTGTTAAGCTGCGTGGCATATTTCATTTGAGGGTGCTGGTGGCAACTGAGGAACAGTAAACAGATGTAAAAAGATAAAAGTTCACAGGGTTGGGGGTAATATGTTAGCTTGGATAGAGGATTGGCTAACTAACAGAGAACAGAGAGTTGGGGTAAATGGTTCATTCTCGGGTTGGCAATCAGTAACTCGTGAGGTGCCGCAGGGATCGGTGCTGGGATCCCAACTATTTACAATCTATATTAACGACTTGGAAGAAGGGACCATGTGTAACATAGGCAAGTTTGCTGATGATACAAAATAGGAAAAGCAATGCGTGAGGAGGACACAAAAGATCTGCAAAAGGACATAGACAGGCCAAGTGAGTGAGAAAAAATTTGCCAGATGGAGTATAATGTTGGAAAGTGTGAGGTCATGCACTTTGGCAGAAAAAAAATCAAAGATCAAGCTATTATTTAAATGGAGAAAGATTGCAAAGTGCCGCAGTACACCGGAACCTGGGGGTACTTATGCATGAAACACAAAAGGATAGTATGCAGGTAAAGCAAGTGATCAGGAAGGCCAATGGAATCTTGGCCTTTATTGCAAAGCGGATGGAGTATAAAAGCAGGGAAGTCTTACTACAGTTATATAAGGTATTGGTGAGGCCACACCTGGAATACTGTGTGCAGTTTTGGTTTCCATATTTACGAAAGGATATACTTGCTTTGGTGACTGTTCAGAGAGGGTTCACTTGGTTGATTCCGGGGATGTGGGGGTTTAGGTTGGGCCTCTACTCATTGGAATTCAGAAGAATGAGAGGTCATCTTATTGAAACATAAAAGATTATGAGGGGGCTTGACAAGGTGGATGCAGAGAAGATGTTTCCACTGATGGGGGAGACTAGAACTAGAGGGCATGATCTTAGAATAAGGGGCCGCCCATTTAAAACTGAGATGAGGAGAAATTTATTCTCTGAGGGTTGTAAATCTGTGGAATTCGCTGCCTCAGAGAGCTGTGGAAGCTGGGATATTGAATAAATTTACGACAGAAATAGACAGTTTCTTAAACGATAAGGGGATAAGGGGTTATCCATTAAATATCCACTGGTGCTCTCCACTCTCTGTCCTGTGACAGTTTGAACTGGTGCTCTCCACTCTCCCATCCTGTGACAGTTTGAACTGGTGTTCTCCACTCTCTGTCCTGTGACAGTTGGAACTGGTGCTCTCCACTCTCCCATTGGTGTAGGAGGGAAGGCTTTAGTTTCCTGAACAATTGGGACCGCTTCTGGGGAAGGTGGGACCTGTACAAGTCGGACAGGATACACCTCAACAGAGACGGGACCAATGTTCTCACTGGTGGTTTCGATAGTACGATTGGGAGGGCTTTAAACTAGCTTGGCAGGGGGATGGTAACCCAGGAGAGGGCTCTGAGCTAGTTAGAGTGGGTGAGAGCTCAGATGAACAGAACCCCAAGAAAGAATGCAAAAGGCAGGAGGCAACAGAGCAGAGTAGCACTGGGGTAAGTGTAAACCACAAGGTGATAGGAAGGGACAATATGTATGAATATAAAGTGGCTGCAGGAGGGGTCAAAACTAAAAATCATGGTTTAAAAACTAGTATTAAAACACTCTACCTAAACGCACGCAGCATTTGAAACAAAGTAAATGAGATGACGGCACAAATCATTACAAATGGGTATGATTTGGTGGCCATTACAGAAACGTGGTTGCAGGGTGGCCAAGACTGGGAATTAAACATACAGGGGTATCTGCCAATTTGGAAAGATAGACAAGAAAGGAAAGGAGGTGGGATAGCTCTGTTAATAAAGGATGATATCAGGGCAGTTGTGAGAGACGATATTGGCTCTAATGAACAAAATGTTGAATCATTGTGGGTGTAGATTAGAGATAGTAAGTGGAAAAACTCACTGGTGGGCGTAGTTTATAGGCCCCCAAATAATAATTTCACGGTGGGGCGGACAATAATCAGGGGAATAATGGAGGCATGTGAAAAAGGAAAGTCAGTAACCATGGGGGATTTTAATCTGCATATCGATTGGTCAAATCAAATCGCACGGGGTAGCCTTGAGAAGGAATTCATAGAATGCATACGGGATTGTTTCTTAGAACAGTATGTTACAGAATCCACAAGGGAGCAAGCTATCTTAGATCTGGTCCTGTGTAATGAGACAGGAATAATAAACGATCTCCTCGTAAAAGATCCTCTCGGAATGAGTGATCACAGTATGGTTGAATTTGTAATACAGATTGAGGGTGAGGAAGTAGTGTCTCAAACGAGCGTACTATGCTTAAACAAAGGGGACGACAGTGGGATGAGGGCAGAATTGGCTAAAGTAGACTGGAAACACAGACTAAACGGTGGCACAATTGAGGAACAGTGGAGGACTTTTAAGGAGCTCTTTCATAGCGCTCAACAAAAATACATTCCAGTGAAAAAGAAGGGCGGTAAGAGAAGGGATAACCAGCCGTGGATAACCAAGGAAATAAAGAAGAGTATCAAATTAAAAACCAATGCGTATAAGGTGGCCAAGGTTAGTGGGAAACTAGAAGATTGGGAAAATTTTAAACGACAGCAAAGAATGACTAAGAAAGCAATAAAGAAGGGGAAGATAGATTATGAAAGTAAACTTGCGCAAAACATAAAAAAAGATAGTAAAAGCTTTTACCGATATATAAACGGAAAAGAGTGACTAAAGTAAATGTTGGTCCCTTAGAAGATGAGAAGGGGGATTTAATAATGGGAAATGTGGAAATGGCTGAGACTTTAAACAATTATTTTGCTTCGGTCTTCACAGTGGAAGACACAGAAACCATGCCAAAAATTGCTGGTCACGGGAATGTGGGCAGGGAGGATCTTGAGACAATCACTATCACTAGGGGGGTAGTGCTGGACAGGCTAATGGATCTTAAGGTAGACAAGTCCCCTGGTCCTGATGAAATGCATCCCAGGGTATTAAAAGAGATGGCGGAAGTTATAGCAGATGCATTCGTTATAATCTACCAAAATTCTCTGACTCTGGGGAGGTGCCATCGGATTGGAAAGCAGCTAATGTAATGCCTCTGTTTAAAAAAGGGGGCAGACAAAAGGCAGGTAACTATAGGCCGGTTAGTTTAACATCTGTAGTGGGAAAATGCTTGAAGCTATCATTAAGGAAGAAATAGCGGGACATCTAGATAGGAATAGTGCAATCAAGCAGACGCAGCATGGATTCATGAAAGGGAAATCATGTGTAACTAATTTACTGAAATTCTTTGAAGATATAACGAGCATGGTGGATAGAGATGTATTTAGATTTCCAAAAGCCATTCGATAAGATGCCACACAAAAGGTTACTGCAGAAGATAAAGATACACGGAGTCAGAGGAAATGTATTAGCATGGATAGAGAATTGGCTGGCTAACAGAAAGCAGACAGTCGGGATAAATGGGTCCTTTTCAGGTTGGAAATTTGTGGTTAGTGGTGTGCCTCAGGGATCGGTGCTGGGACCACAACTATTTACAATATACATAGATGACCTGGAAGAGGGAACAGAGTGTAGTGTAACAAAATTTGCAGGTGACATAAAGATTAGTGGGAAAGCGCGTTGTGTAGAGGACATAGAGAGGCTGCAAAGAGATTTAGATAGGTTAAGCGAATGGGCTAAGGTTTGGCAGATGGAATACAATGTCAGAAAATGTGAGGTCATCCACCTTGGAAAAAAAACAGTAAAAGGGACTATTATTTGAATGGGGAGAAATTACAACATGCTGCGGTGCAGAGGGACCTGGGGGTCCTTGTGCATGAATCCCAAAAAGTTAGTTTGCAGGTGCAGCAGGTAATCAGGAAGGCGAATGGAATGTTGGCCTTCATTGTGAGAGGGATGGCGTACAAAAGCAGGGAGGTCCTGCTGTAACTGTACAGGGTATTGGTGAGGCTGCACCTGGAGTACTGCGTGCAGTTTTGGTCACCTTACTTAAGGAAGGATATACTAGCTTTGGAAGGGGTACAGAGACGATTCACTAGGCTGATTCCGGAGATGAGGGGGTTACCTTATGATGATAGATTGAGTAGACTGGGTCTTTACTCTTTGGAGTTCAGAAGGATGAGGGGTGATCTTATAGAAACATTTAAAATATGAAGGGGATAGACAGGATAGAGGCAGAGAGGTTGTTTCCACTGGTCGGGGAGACTAGAACTAGGGGGCACAGCCTCAAAATACGGGGGAGCCAATTTAAAACCGAGTTGAGAAGGAATTTTTTCTCCCAGAGGGTTGTGAATTTGTGGAATTCTCTGCCCAAGGAAGCAGTTGAGGCTAGCTCATTGAATGTATTCAAATCACAGATAGATAGATTTTTAACCAATAAGGGAATTAAGAGTTATGGGTAAGTGGAGCTGAGTCCATGGCCAGATCAGCCATGATCTTGTTGAATGGCGGAGCAGGCTTGAGGGGCTAGATGGCCTACTCCTGTTCCTAATTCTTATGTTCTTATGTTCTTATGTTATGGGGAACTGGCGGGGAAGTGAAGCTGAGTCCATGATCAGATCAGCCATGATCTTATTGAATGGCAGAGCAGGCTCGAGGGGCCGTATGGCCTACTCCTGCTTCTTATGTTCTGGACAATGTGCTCCTCTGCTGGTAGGGGTTTCTCAGTGGTGTCAGAAGCCGTGGAATTGGCCCTGATCTCCGAAGGGCTGTCCTCCCAGTACTATTTCGAATAATGCAGACCACTGCAGACTCCCACACAGTGAGGCATCATGGTTCTTAAAAAAAAGATATACATTCTTGGTATTTGGGAGACACTGGCTGGCAAGGCCATATTTATTGCCTATCCCTAGTTGCCCAAGGGGCATCAAGAATCAACTAACCACATAATGTGAGGTTAGAATCGCATTAGGTAGGGGTGGAAGATTCCCTTTCCTGAAGGACAAGAGTGAATGAGTTGGGTTGTCCCTGGATAATGGTTACAGACATGCATGAGAATGTTCCTGTGGTCAGATACCAGCTAAACATTTGAATGCCAACCCTGTTCATTAAGGCCATGGGGTTGATATGAAGAACTCCGATGCCCACATGGGTACAACGTTCATTGCATTATGCTCAAGGTGGGGGGGGCTCGGTCATTGGTGGAAACATTGAGCCCTATCCAGATGATGCCTCCTATTCTCAGGAAGAGTGATGAATGTTTCGCTCCTTCCAAACAAAGCAGTTCTCACTTGCTTATTTCAGGCCTGCACTGCAGACTGCCAGAAATCTCCTGGAGTGGCTTGGAAGAATCCAGTAGCATGAAAGCCTCATGCCCTTGCAACCCTCTCTTCTTTGGGAAGAGACAACCCTGATTCAGATGTCACTACGCTGCAAATGGCACATCTATGCAGAGACTCGTTTTATGACCCGGAGGCAGTGCAGAAAAATCTCCTCCGACATGTCCAGGTGCAGAGGAGATTTACCACACTGGTAACAGGGAGAAGGTAATTCAGTTATGTGGAGCGATTGGAGGAGCCGGGATGGTTTTCCTCAGGAGCAGAGAAGCTTAAAACGGAGATTTAATAGAGTTGATCAAAGTTATGAGGGGTTTTGATCGAGTAAATAGGGAGAAACTTTCCAGTGGCAGGAGGGTCGGTAACCAGAGGACACAGATAATTGGCAAAAAGTCCCAGAAGGAGAGTAGAATTTTTTAAAAAAAATATATGAACTCAGCCAGTTGTCAAAATCTGGAATGCATTGCCTGAAAAGGGAAGATTCAATAATAATTTTCAAAAGGGAATTGGATATATACTTAAAAAATGAAACCTTTGCAGGGCTACAGGGAAAGAGCAGGGGAGTGGGACTAATTGGATGGTTCTTTCAAAGAGCTGACACAGGAACGATGGGCTGAATGGCCTCCTTCTGATTTGTATTATTCTACGTGCAGGGGCCCAGTTGAACCACCGGAGAGGGCATTGCCGCGATGTTTGTTGGGTCTCTCACCAACCCCAATTAAGCAGTTCATATCCCCCAGAGGATAGTACAATGTCAGAAGCAGCAGCAACCAAAAATAATGAAGCAAAGTAATGGCATGAAAAATCCTATTTTAAAAAAAAGTGGAGGATCACCCACCAAAACTAATTAATGCATGGAACAAAAGGATAGATAAAACAGATTAAAAACCTACCTGCTCCTTTTAAATGGAGATTGCTCTGGCAAGCTGGGTCGCAGAGATCAGTATGTGGCACGTCCCCCATGTTGTGAAAGGAGTACTGGCTTGCTATGGGAAGGAGGATGAACCAGCAGCATAGTTTTGAGACAATCAAGCCTAGATGCCCAGAATACATTTGTAACATGAAACAATCCGTGAGAATGTGACGGTCTCACGGCCCAATACACACGTTAAACAAAGGCCCTGCTTCTTTACCTCTTTAAATGTGGGGTGGGGTAGGGGGGAGGTTACACTTGGCCTTAGGACGAGAGAGAGAAAAACACACATGGTTCCCATTCCGATGTCCTGTGATTCCTGGTGGAGCTTGTAGCCAGTATGGGTCTCAGCTAAATTGCCTTTCTAATAGTGACAAATCTGTTGATTGTGTCACCATTTAGCCTCACGCAAAGCACAGCCAATTGAGTAAAGGAAAGATTTGCATTTATCTAGCTCAGCACATCCAAAAGCGCTTTATAGCCAATGAAGTACTTTTGAAATGTAGTCACTGTTGTAATGTAGGAAATGCGGCAGCCAATTTGTGCGCAAGCTCCCACAAACAGCAATGAGATAATGATCAGATAATCTGTTTTTGTTATATTGATTGAGCGATAAATATTAGCCAGGACACTATGGATAAGTCCCCTGCTCTTCCTCGAAGTAATACCATAGGATCTTTTATGTCCACCTAACCAACAACAACTTGTATTTATAAAGCGCCTTTAACGTAGTAAGATGTCCAAAGGCGCTTCACAGGAGTATTAAAAGACAAAGAAGTTGACACCAAGCCACATAAGGAGACATTAGGGCAGATGACCAAAAACTTGGATAAAGAGGTAGGTTTTAAGGAGCATCTTAAAGGAGGAAAGAGAGGTAGAGAGGCAGAGAGGTTTCGGGAGGGGAAAAATCGAGGCTTTGTTTAACCGGGAGTCAATGTTGGTCAGCGAGCACAGATTTGATGGGTGAACGGGACTTGGTGCGAGTTAGGACACGGAGAGCCAAGTTTTAGATGACTTCAAGTTTACGTAGGGTACAATGTGGGAGGCCAACCAGGATTGCATTGGAATAGTCAAGTCTAGAGGTAACAAATGGATGGATGAGGGTTTCAGCAGCAGATGAGCTGAGGCAAGGGCAGAGACGAGCAAAGGAGGTGGAAATAGATGGTCTTAGCTATAGAAACAAAGAAAATAGGTGCAGGAGTAGGCCATTCGGCCCTTCGACCCTGTATCACCATTCAATAAGATCATGGCTGATCATTCACCTCAGTACCCCTTTCCTGCTTTCTCTCCATACCCCTTGATCCCTTTAGCCGTAAGGGCCATATCTAACTCCCTCTTGAATATATCCAATGAACTGGCATCAACAACTCTCTGCGGTATGAAATTCCACAGGTTAACACCTCTCTGAGTGAAGAAGCTTCTTCTCATCTCAATCCTAAATGGCTTACCCCTTATCCTTAGACTGTGCCCCTGGTTCTGGACTTCCCCAACATCGGGAACATTCTTCCTGCATCTAATCTGTCCAGTCCCATCAGAATTTTAAATGTTTCTATGAGATCCCCTCTCATCCTTCTAAACTCTAGTGAATACAGGGCCAGTCGATCCAGTCTCTTCTCATATGACAGTCCAGCCATCCCTGGAATCAGTCTGGTGAACCTTCGCTGCACTCCCTCAATAACAAGAACATCCTTCCTCAGATTAGGAGACCAAAACTGAACACAATATTCCAGGTGAAGCCTGTGGTAAGACCTCCCTGCTCCTTTACTCAAATCCCCTAGCTGTGAAGGCTAACATACCATTTGCATACCATTCTTCACCGCCTGCTGTACCTACATGCCAACTTTCAATGACTGATGTACCATGACACCCAGGTCTCGTTGCACCTCCCCTTTTCCACGGATAAGGTAGGAAGCTCATTTCAGGGTTTCAAATATAACATTGCAAACAATCTGGTTCAGCCTTAGACAGATGTTAGAGAGAGGGATGGAGTCGTTGGCTCGGGAACAGAGTTTGTGGTGGGAACCGAAAACAATGGTTTTGGTCTTCCCAACATTTAATTGGAGAAAATTTCTGCTCATCCAGTACTGGATGTCGGACAAGCAGTCTGAAAATTTAGAGATGGTGGAGCGGTCAAGGGAAGTGATGGTTAGGTAGAGCTGGGTGTCATCAGCGTACATGTGGAAACTGACGCTGTGTATTCTGATGATGTCGCCAAGGGCAGTATATAGATGAGAAATAGGAGGGGACCAAGGATAGATCTGTGGGGGACACCAGCGGTAACGATGTGGGGGTGGGAAGAGAAGCCATTGCTGGTGATTTTCTGGCTACGATTAGATAGATAAGAATGGAACCAGGCGAGTGCAGTCCCACTCAACGGTGGGGAGGCGTTGGAGAAGGATGGAGTGGTCAACCATATCAAAGGCTGCAGACAAGACAAGAAGGACAAGGAGGGATAATTTGCCTTTGTCACAGTCACATAGGATGTAATTATCGACTTTGATAAGAGCCGTTGGGCGGAAACCTGATTGGAGGGATTCAAACATGAAATTGCGGGAAGATGGGCACGGATTGGGAGGCGACAACACATTGAATGACTTTGGACAGGGAAGGGAGGTTGAAGATGGAGCGGTAGTTTGCAAGGACAGAGGGGTTGAGAGTTGGTTTTGTGAGGAGAGGGATGATGGCGGCAGGTTTGAGGGAGAGGGGGGCAGTACCGGAGGAGAGAGAACCATTAACAATGTCAGCTAACATGGGAGCCAGAAAAGGAAGTTTGGTAGTCAGCAGTTTGGTGGGAATAGGGTCAAGGGAGAGCGGGAGAGAGAGAGAGAGAGAGAGAGAGAGCAGGAACTGGGTCTCATGGATAAAATGAGTGTGGAGAAGTCATGAGGGAGAAATCGGAGAGAAACTGGAGAAAGAGAAGAGTTGAGGGCTAGGGCAGAGGAGAGGGATGAGGGGGTTGGAAACATTAGAGGAAGTTTGGCCTGGTGGGCTAGGGGAAGGAAGGGAAGTGAAGTGGTAAAGACAGCTGAACGGATGGTCTCAGTCTTAGAGACAAAGTCGTCCATGAGCTCCTCACACTTGTTGTCAGAGGTGAGGCTGCAGGAGACAGGGGAGAGGGGTTTATGAAGATGGTTAGCAGTAGAGGATAGAATCCGGGGTTTATTTTTGCATTCCAGAATAATTTTGGCGAATGAGATTAGGACCTGATAATACTTTATGTGGTCCAGCCAGATCTGGCAGTGCATGGCTAAACCAGTTGTCCGCCATATCCGTTGAAGTCTGTATCCCTTATGGTGTGGTGATTATTACAATCTGAGCCCCTTTGGGACTATCCCGGATCAGGCGTACTTCTCAGGTGTTCACTCTCAACTGAAGGTTGAGATAGCCAAATCCTAACGGTACTGGTTGGGTCTGAAGGCCTAGTCTATCTCTCCCCAAAGGAAAAGGACAGACCAAGAATGTTCCTCCAGATAGCACTTTGTAGCAAGTTTCAGCCAGATTGTAATGTCTCAGATATTGTAAGGGTCCGGGGGTCTCTCCTCAGTAATGTACCGGTTCACCAAAAGAGTGTGGTTAGTGAGTTTGTGATACAGAAAACTATGAGAAACAATTCTAAAATATACAGAGGTTTTTTAAAGAACGGATCTGCAATTTACAGCTGGAGAGACAGTCAATCGCAACATTAACAGTTCTTAAAAAAGGTGAAAAATACAATCTTATTTCTAGTAGAGAATCTAACTTTTAAATCTAAATTTCATTACAGTATTATTACAGTTCTTAAAATTGTTTAAGCAGAATATCCATCAATTATCAAGGTAGCATTTACCTTAAATCCCCGAGTAGTAGAAGACTATGGAGCTGGCACATTGGCTCTGCCCTGCCTTTAAGTTTAAGTGAGTCTAAGCGAATCTAAGAAACCTCATCCGAGCTCTCAATATTTGTACCTTTCTCGGTTGTTTCTCACAAGTATTTCTTGATCGAGTTAATGAATGCTAGTTATATTTTAGCTGACTTTTGCATCCAGCTAACCACTGTATCAATATATGGCCATTGTGAGGTTACCATCAAAGGGCAGATGCCATTTGCTTAGGCAATGGGCACTTGATTGTTGTTACATGTGTCCTATTGTAAGAAGTTATAATATGACTTATTCAGAGTCACAAGAATTGGTCTCGTTTAAGTGCTAGGTACTTCACATTTAGTCAATTTAGCTGAACCAATTACTATTCCAACAATTGTCAATTACCAAGCTATGGTCAAAGGGCAGATGCCATTTGTTTATGCGATGGGCACTCCAAATTCAGCTGACTTGCTATTTCAACAATTGTCTTATTTTAAGAAGTTATAGTGTAACTTATCCAGGGTTGGCCCGTCAAGGCTAGAATTTCTTCATAGCAAGAATTCCTTCAGAAAGGGAGTGAAGACAAGGGCCGTACTAGGGGAACGGCCAGGGTGAGCGAGAGTAATTGTTTTAATAGGGAGTAGGGCATCAAAGGTGGTGGTGAGGGTGTAATTGAGCAGATCGTTAGCTGCAGAAATGTCATGGTGAATAGAGAGCCAAAGGCTGGACAGTTGGGATTTTGTAAGCGCAGTTGTAAGAGAGTTGGGAGTTTTTTTTTCCAGGGGCAGACGCAGGAGGAGGTAGGGTTGGTGGGGGTCGGGGGGATACGAGGAAGTGGTCAGAGATGGCCTTAACTGTGATTGACATGATGGGAGTAGTGAGGCCACGAGAGATGGCAAGGTTGAGGGGGTGGCCATGAATATGAGTTGGGGAATTTACATGGAGGGAGAGATTAAGGGAGGACAGCAGGCTAGTGAACTCAGAGGAGAGAGATGGAGGTTGAAATCACCAAGGATGAGAAGTTGCTCAATGCAGAGGCTGAGGAAGGAAAGCAGTGAAGTTATTTCTGTAATAACATTTTTATAGTACTTGGATGGGCGAGAATTGAGGTGAGAGAGGTGGAATATGGCGAGATGTTCAAAGGAGGAAAAAAAGTGTCAGAGGAGTAGGAGGACAGACTAAGGTGCGATTTGCTGATGAGAGTCACACCGCCACCACGGCGGTCTCGGCGAGTCAAGTGGTGGAAGGTATAGCGAGGCGGGGAGGCTTCATTTAAGGGTTAAGTGTCATCACCCCTCAGCTAAGTTTCCATCAGGGCCATGATATCGATGTAATCATCCACAATAAGCTCATGGATGGCAAGGGCCTTGTTCGCAAGTAAACGGACATTCTGGAGGGAGATGCGGAGGGGGTCAGTGATGGCTGATCCACTGCCAGCATCCACAGGGTCAACGCTGGGAGGGGTGAGTTGGACTGGGAGGAGATTGGCAAGGTTAGCCCTCAGTTGGACAGTAGGGGTTGCTGCTCATAAGGAGACAGCGATGAGTGTCTCGATGGCCCTTCGTAGGTTGCCAAGAGAGGCACAGAGGGAAGCTGTAGGTTTATCTAGGAGAGAGTCAAGCCTGAGACAGCGGCAGGAGAGTAGGAAGGTGGAGAGTAATGAAGGGTAGGGATTTGAGGGAGGGCAGAGTATCCGAGTGGAGAGATGAAAGGAGGCATGATGACAGGACAGTGGCCAGGGAGGGATAAAGAGAAAAGGGAAAAGGGGGAGAAAAAGTCGGAAAAGAAATGAACGACTCAGGTCAGGAGCAGCAGCCAAAGTACGCATGCAATGGACACAGGGAAAGACTCGGGTTACCTGGGCCAGGCTATGTAGTAATTAATGGGATACATATCTCCTGGTAGGGAATAGGTTGGAGACAATAGTCGGGAGACCAGAGTCAAATTCACAGGTTCCATGGAGGGACAAAGCCGATGTAGGCAGCATGGGGCCGGTACGGAGCATCAACGGACCGCTGTCCAGATTCAGAGACAGGTGTAGCAGGCGAGTGAAGTCTAGAAGCTATTTGAAGGGTGGAGAGTTGGAGGATGGAGGTTGTAGCCGTAGGATGGAGGTTGTGCCTCAATGCGAGGAGTATTCGGAATAAGGTGAATGAATTAACTGCGCAGATAACAGTTAACTGGTATGATGTAATTGGCATCATGAAGACATGGCTGCAGGGTGACCAAGGCTGGGAACGCAACATCCAGGGGTATTCAACATTTAGGAAGGATAGACAGAAAGGAAAAGGAGGCGGGATGGCATTGCTGGTTAAAGAGGAAATTAACGCAATAGTAAGGAAGGACATTAGCTTGGATGTTGTGGAATCAGTATGGGCGGAGCTGCATAAAAGCAAGGGGCAGAAAATGTTAGTGGGAGTACAGACCACCAAACGGTAGTAGTGAGGTTCGGGATGGCATCAAACAAGAAATTAGGGATGCATGCAATAAAGGTACAGCAGTTATCGTGGGTGACTTTAATCTACATATTGATTGGGCTAACCAAACTGGTAGCAATGCGGTGGAGGAGGATTTCCTGGAGTGTATTAGGGATGGTTTTCTAGACCAATATGTCAAGGAACCAACCAGGGAGCTGGCCATCCTAGACTGGGTGATGTGTAATGAGAAAGGACTAATTAGCAATCTCGTTGTGCGAGACCCCTCGGGGAAGAGTAACCATAACATGGTAGAATTCTTTATTAGGATGGAGAGTGACACAGTTAATTCAGAAACTTGGGTCCTGAACTTAAGGAAAGGTAACTTCGATGGTTTGAGGCGTGAATTGGCTAGAGTAGACTGGCGAATGTACTGAAAGGGTTGACGGTGGATAGGCAATGGCAAACATTTAAAGGTCACATGGATGAACTTCAGCAATTGTACATCCCTCTCTGGAGCAAAAATAAAACGGGGAAGGTGGCTCAACCGTGGCTAACAAGGGAAATTAAGGATAGTGTTAAATCCAAAGAAGAGGCATATAAATTGGCCAGAAAAAGCAGCAAACCTGAGGACTGGGAGAAATTTAGAATTCAGCAGAGGAGGACAAAGGGTTTAATTAAGATGGAGAAAATAGAGGATGAGAAGAAGCTTGCTGGGAACATAAAAACTAACTGCAAAAGCTTCTATATATAAGTGAAGAGAAAAAGATTACTGAAGACAAACGTAGGTCCCTTGCAGTCAGATTCAGGTGAATTTATAATGGGGAACAAAGAAATGGCAGACCAATTGAACAAATACTTTGGTTCTGTCTTCACGAAGGAAGTCACAAATAACCTTCCGATAGTACTAGGGGACCGAGGGTCTATTGAGAAGGAGGAACTGAAGGTTATCCTTATTAGGCGGGAAATTGTGTTAGGTCGATAAATCCCTGGGGCCTGATAGTCTGCATCCCAGAGTACTTAAGGAAGTGGCCCTAGAAATAGTAGATGCATTGGTGATCATTTTCCAACAATCTATCAACTCTGGATCAGTTCCTATGGACTGGAGGGTAGCTAATGTAACACCACTTTTTAAAAATGGAGGGAGAGAGAAAGCGGGTAATTATAGACCAGTTAGCCTGACATCAGTGGTGGGAAAATGTTGGAATCAATTAGTAAAGATGAAATAGCAGCGCATTTGGAAAGCAGTGACAGGACCGGTCCAAGTCAGCATGGATTTATGAAGGGGAAATCCTACTTGATAAATCTTCTGGAATTTTTTGAGGATGTAACTAGTAGAGTGGACAAGGGAGAACCAGTGGATGTGGTGTATTTGGACTTTCAAGGCTTTTGACAAGGTCCCGCACAAGAGATTGGTGTGCAAAATCAAAGCACATGGTATTGGGGCTAATATACTGACGTGGATAGAGAACTGGTTGGCAGACAGGAAGCAGAGAGTCGGGATAAACGGGTCATTTTCAGAATAGCAGGCAGTGACTAGTGGAGTGCCGCATGGCTCAGTGCTGGGACCCCAGCTCTTTACAATATACATCAATGATTTGGATGAAGGAATTGAGTGTAATATCTCCAAGTTTGCAGATGACACTAAATTGGGCGGCGGTGTGAACTGTGAGGGGGATGCTAAGAGGCTGCAGGGTGACTTGGACAGGTTAGGTGAGTGGGCAAATGCATGGCAGATGCAGTATAATGTGGATAAGTATGAGGTTATCCACTTTGGGGGCAAAAATGCAAAGATAGAATATTATCTGAATGGTGGCAGATTAGGAAAAGGGGAGGTGCAACGAGACCTGGGTGTCATGGTTCATCAGTCATTGAAAGTTGGCATGCAGGTGCAGCAGGTGGTGAAGGCAGCAAATGATATGTTGGCCTTCATAGCTAGGGGATTTGAGACTAGGAGCAGCGAGGTCTTACTGCAGTTGTACAGGGCCTTGGTGAGGCCTCACCTGGAATATTGTGTTCAATTTTGGTCTCCTAATCTGAGGAAGGACGTTCTTGCTATTGAGGGAGTGCAGCGAAGGTTCACCAGACTGATTCCTGGGATGGCTGGACTGACATATGAGGAAAGACTGGATCAACTGGGCCTTTATACATTGGAGTTTAGAAGGATGAGAGGGGATCTCATAGAAACATATACAATTCTGACGGGACTGGACAGGTTAGATGCGGGTAGATTGTTCCCGATGTTGGAGAAGTCTCGAACCAGGAGACAGTCTAAGGATAAGGGGTAGGTCATTTAGGACTGAGATGAGGAGATATTTCTTCACTCAGAGTTGCTAACCTGTGGAATTCCCTGCCGCAGAGAGTTGTTGATGCCAGTTCATTGGATATATTCAAGAGGGACTTAGATATGGCCCTTACGGCTAAAGGGATCAAGGGGTATGGAGAGAAAGCATGAAAGGGGTACTGAGGGAATGATCAGCCATGATCTTATTGAATGGGTGGCACAGGCTCGAAGGGCTGAATGGCCTATTCCTGTACCTATTTTCTATGTTTCTCTATTTCTATGAATGAGAGTCGGTGGCAGTGCAGAAAGATGATGGCAAAATTGATGCAAGTTGGAGGTCACCGTAGGTCAAAGCGGCGGGAAAATTGTAAAACGACAAAAAACAACCAGCAAAGCTGGAAACCAGTAGGGCGAGTCACCGGACAAGCGAAACAGCAGCTGCTAGCCAGAAGCCAATTGTAATCCAGTGTCGTCCAGTGCAGAAGCGTAGTGGTGTAATCCAATATAGTTCAAAGCAGAAACATAGTCTAGATGTCCAGAGAAGTCCAGCAGATCGGAAATAAAGCTGAGAAAATAATTCAGTAGCTTAAAATTTGAAGTGCAAAGCAGAGCAGAGTCACAGCAGCGGAGTCAAACAGTGTGGTCAGTAGAGCCGCATAGTGCTGTTGGTGAGGAATCCAGTGATGGAAGTCAAGTTTCAGAGTGGAAAGGGCACAGTGAGAACAAAGACACATAGGGTTGGGGACGAGCAGTGCACTCTGCAGGGGTAGCTACAGTGTCAGCCGTGGCTCAGTGGATCGCACACTTGCCTCCAAGTCAGAAGGTTGGGGGTTCAAGTCCCACTCCAGGAACTTGAGCACATAAACCTAGGCTGACACTTTGCAGTGCTGAGGGAACGCAGCACTGTCGGAGGTGGCTGTCTTTTGGATGAGACGTTAAATGGATGCCCCGTCTGCTCTCACGGGTGGACGTAAAAGATCACATTGCACTATTTCGAAAAAGAGCAGGGAAGTTATCCCTGATGTCCTGGCCAATATTTATCCCTCAATCAACAGAACCAAAAAATTATCTGGTCATTATCTCGTTGCTGTTTGTGGGAGCTTGCTGTGCGCAAATTGGCTGCCACGTTTCCTACATTACAACAGTGACTACACTCCAAAAGTATTTAATTGATGTAAAGCACTTTGAGACATCTGGTGGTCATGAAAGGTGCTATATAAATGCAAGTCATTCTTTAAACTTGTAGTTTGGGTTGAAATGCCTTCATTATCAGAGCCAGGGTATTTTAAGGATGAAGAAAGGAGATTGGGGGATGAAAGGGCAGAAGGTGGCAATGAGTAACCAAGGATACAGTTGGAGAAGAACAGCTCAGTAAGGAGCTGCCAGCCCAGGAGCCAGCATGGATTCAGAGATGTAATAACGTAATAAAACATCCCAAAGCACTTCACAGGAGCGTTATCAAACAAAATTTGACACTGAGCCACATACGGGGATATTAGGGCAGATGGGGTAGGTTTTAAGGAGCATCTTAAAAAGGAGGAGGGGTGGAGAGGTTTAAGGAAGGAATTCTGGAGCTTAGGGCTATGGCAGCTGAAGGCACGGCCACCAGTGGTGGAGCGATTGAAATAGGGATGCTGAAGAGACCAGAATTAGAGGAGCGCACATCTCTCGGGGGGGATGGAGGAGATTACTGAGATGGGGTGGGGGAAAGACCATGGAGGGATTTGAAAACAAGGTTGAGAATTTTGAATTCGAGGCATTGCTTAACTGGGAGCCAATGTAGGTTTTAGCAGATGAGCGGAGGCAGGGGGGGAGTCGAGAATATTCCAAAGATGGAAATAGGCGGTATTAGTGATGGCGTAGATGTATGATACCTGAGCGAGCAGACGGGGCCTCGGTTTAATGACTTATCTGAAAGATAGTACCTATTAACAATGCAGCTCTCCCTCAGTAGTGCACTGAAGTGTTAATCTAGATTTTTCTGCTCAAGTCTCTGGAGCAGGACTTGAACCCACAACTTTCTAACTCACAGGCGAGAGTGCTACCAACCAAAGTTGCCTTTAATTTTTTTTTTGAGTGCGCGGCCCCTTTAAGGAACTGCACGACCCATTCAAATTGCAGAGCCTGCACGGATTTTCCTATTTAAAAGCCGGTCAGCCAGCTGCACGTGAGCTGTAGAGTGCTGTGCAGCTTAACGGGATCATTGCTGCCGACTGAGCCACGGCTGACACGGTGCTGGAGATCCAATAATCCACAGGATATGGTGGTAGCTGTGCTGTGGGGGGTAGGGAAGATGGAATGTGCCTGTGGAGCTCAGCAAGCCAAGGCTACCATAACAACCTGAATTTAGGTAGCACCTTTAACGTAATAAAGTGCCCCAAGCCTTTTGACAGATGCCAAGCAGTAATGGGAGAAGAGTTAGTATAAAGAGACAGTAAAAATCACCAAGGTAGTTAGAGACAGTTAGAGGGAATTTCTTCGCACAGAAGTCCTCTGCCACAAACTGTTGGTAAAAGGAATTAAGACAGTTGCTCGTAAAAGAGGGATATTAAATGTTGTGGGGGCCCATGGGACAGTGGGAGTAGATCAGGTGGATGAAAACACTGGCTCTGACTTGATGGGCCAAATGTCTCATTTCTGGTTCTATAACTGGAAGGAGGTGGAATAGCTGAGGAGACGGAGGCAGATTTGGAATCGGGGTTGAAAGACCTGGATATTTGAAGGGGCTGCTCCTCAAATTCTGGTTGCACTTCAGCCTCACTCTCCTGATTGTTGGGCACCCTGTGCGGAGGGGAGCGGGTAGGTCCGAGGGCCTCCTCGTAGGACTGCTCCTGGGCACGGCCAAGGTGGCCAACAGCCGGTCCAGGCAGCGGGCGGTTGAGGGGGTCGTTCAGCCTGACTGCCTGCCTCTCTTCCGCAGTTACATCCGAGCCAGGGTGTCCTTGGAGATGGAGTACGCGGTGTCCACCGGTACGCTCGCGGCCTTCCGCGAGAGGTGGGCATCGGAGGGACTGGAATGCATCGTCACCCCCGGCAACCAAATTTTAATTTGATTCATTAACGTCCAAAGTTTAATTGATTTATTTTGTCAGTTTTAGTGCCCCCCTTTAATCAGGGGGCACTTGATTTACTGTTCAACTTTAAAATAGTTGAAAGACCTGGATGAGTACTAGAAGGTTCTGCAGGGTTTAATGGCTATTCTGTACCCTCACTTTCCCACCTCCACTCCTGAACCCAACCAGCTCACCTGAACCCCATCAAGATCACATGCAGTCAGTCAGTCCTTAAATCCTCATTGCTCTGAACACAGGCATAAGCCATGGTTAAAAAAAAATACCCCGAGGCTGGTGTGTCCACAGCACATACCTGTCTATGTACCATTTAGGCTCAGGGCCGACATATAAATGTTTCAATCCTAGCCCCCATTGATTTATAGACACAAAATCCATGCCAAAAATTGCTGGTCATAGGAATGTGGGAAGGGAGGACCTTGAGATGATCACTATCACTAGGGAGGTAGTGCTGGACAGACTAATGGGACTGAAGGTAGACAAGTCCCCCTGGTCCTGATGAAATGCATCCCAGGGTATTAAAAGAGATGGCGGAAGTTATAGCAGATGCATTTGTTATAATCTACCAAAATTCTCTGACTCTGGGGAGGTACCAGCGGATTGGAGAGCAGCTAATGTAACGCCTCTGTTTAAAAAAGGGGGCAGGCAAAAGGCAGGTAACTATAGGCCGGTTAGTTTAACATCTGTAGTGGGGAAAATGCTTGAAACTATCATTAAGGAAGAAATAGCGGGACATCTGGATAGGAATAGTGCAATCAAGCAGACGCAGCATGGATTCATGAAAGGGAAATCACGTTTAACTAACTTACTGGAATTCTTTGAGGATATAACGAGCATGGTGGATAGAGGTGTACCGATGGATGTGGTGTATTTAGATTTCCAAAAGGCATTCGATAAGGTGCCACACAAAAGGTTACTGCAGAAGATAAAGGTACGCGGAGTCAGAGGAAATGTATTAGCATGGATAGAGAATTGGCTGGCTAACAGAAAGCAGAGAGTCGGGATAAATGGGTCCTTTTCTGGTTGGAAATCAGTGGTTAGTGGTGTGCCACAGGGATCAGTGCTGGGACCACAACTGTTTACAATATACATAGATGACCTAGAGGAGGGGACGGAGTGTAGTGCAACAAAATTTGCAGATGACACAAAGATTAGTGGGAAAGCGGGTTGTGTAGAGGACTCAGAGAGGCTACAAGGAGATTTGGATAGGTTAAGCGAATGGGCTAAGGTTTGGTAGATGGAATACAATGTCGGAAAGTGTGAGGTCATCCACCTTGGGGAAAAAAACAGTAAAAGGGAATATTATTTGAATGGGGAGAAATTACAACATGCTGTGGTGCAGAGGGATCTGGGGGTCCTTGTGCATGAATCCCAAAAGGTTAGTTTGCAGGTGCAGCAGGTAATCAGGAAGGCAAATGGAATGTTGGCCTTCATTGTGAGAGGGATGGAGTACAAAAGCAGGGAGGTGTTGCTGCAACTGTATAAGGTATTGGTAAGGCCGCACCTGGAGTACTGCGTGCAGTTTTGGTCACCTTACTTAAGGAAGGATATACTAGCTTTGGAAGGGGTACAGAGACGATTCACTAGGCTGATTCGAGAAATGAGGGGGTTAACTTATGATGATAGATTGAGTAGACTGGGTCTTTACTCCTTGGAGTTCAGAAGGATGAGGAGTGATCTTATAGAAACATTTAAAATCATGAAAGGGACAGACAAGATAGAGGCAGAGAGGTTGTTTCCATTGGTGGGGGAGACTAGAACTAGGGGGCACAGCCTCAAAATACGGAGGAGCCAATTTAAAACCGAGTTGAGAAAAAATTTCTTCTCCCAGAGGGTTGTGAATCTGTGGAATTCTCTGCCCAAGGAAGCAGTTGAGGCTGGCTCATTGAATGTTTTCAAGTCAAAGATAGATAGATTTTTAACCAATAAGGGAATTAAGGGTTACGGGGAGAGGGCGGGTAAGTGGAGCTGAGTCCACGACCAGATCAGCCATGATCTTATTGAATGGCGGAGCAGGCTCGAGGGGCTAGATGGCCTACTCCTGTTCCTAATTCCTATGTTCTTATGTTTATATATCTCAATTTGCTAATACAAAGACATCTAAGTGTTCGGATTTATCCGCCAATGGTGTTCGGATTTAGGATTTATCCACCAGTAACACAACTGTGACTGCGTTAAAAGAAAATCTTTCCAAACCTCCAGTCTCAGAAAATTCAAACAGGACAAATAGTCAGACAAGAAATATAAAAACTAAATAGGACCAAGGACGAGAGTTTCCTCATTTTTTGCATACTTAACGGCCATTTTACCGCTGAAATGACGTATAACACCCATGTATCGCCCATTTAGCCACAAAATGGAAACGGACGGACATTTTTCGGAAACTTATCGCCGAGCGTTACTTGCCCAATATGTGTAACGCCGGGAAAAAATATTACCATCTGCCCACTTTTTTCGGGCGCAATCATCAGAATGGGCAAAATCAACGCCCATAATATCGGCCAGCGTTACTCTGCACGGAATTAACGGCGATTTTTTTGTGTCGTAAAGAGCACATTTGGCAAAACTAACGCCAAGGAGATCACCCACCATCATCACATCGCACACATATCGCCCACAATATCGCTCGCCTAAAAAACACCAAGAAAAAGTGGAACTATTCTGAACCAGAAATCCAGCAGTGTGGCTGCCATTTTTAAAATTGCAGTTCACTTCATTCAAAAGGCTGCTTTAACTTCTGGGGAGTTTGCATTGACTCTGGAGTTCTTCTCAGGTGAAGTGACCATCGCAACAGACATATTTTCAGACTCTGGACTATTGTGCGTTTACTGTAGGTGTATTTTAGTGAGGAAATCATTGCTTCTGATCAATCGCTATTATACTTTCATTGAAATGGGGCCAGCCATTTCTCAGCCTACATCGATTAATATGCAGATATTGCAGAGGGCAGATGGCTCAATGTGAGAATGCACATCATTATATCCTCAATTTACGACGTGCAAGAATGAGGTGGAGGGCCAGACTATACACACCCTGCACGTACAGGGAAAAGAGGTCTTACCTCAACGTGTCCGACCACACCTGCCTTCGGAGACTGCGCTTCCACAAGGTGGTGATCAATGAAATATGTGAGCTCATCAGGCCACATATGCAGCCTGCATCAGGACATCTGTCGGTCGAGGTCAAGGTCATCGCGGCACTTGTCTTTCTACGCATCCGGTTCCTTTCAGGCCTCCGCGGTCAAGATTTCCCCTCTGTCTCACCATGCAACCCATCGCTGCATTAGACAGGTCACGGAGGCCCTGTACGCAAGAAGGATGGACTTTATCAGCTTCTCCATGACCACGGAGGCTCAGACTGACAGGGCTGGAGCATTCTACCGCATTGCTAAGTTCCCCAGGGTGCAGGGAGCTATACAGTGCACTCACATCACCATGCGGCCACCTTCTCAGGACCGGAGCATTTTCGTAACAGACAAGGATTTCATTCCCTGAAGGTCCAACTAGTTGTTGACCACAACCAGATCAACATGGCAGTGAATGGCAACTGTCCAGGCAGCTTCGATGAGGCTCACATCCTGTGTGAGAGCGCTGTCTCTGACATTTTTAAGAGTCAGCCACAAGGACAATGCTGGATGCTTGGTAATAACCGATATGGCCGAGCCACCTGGCTGATGACACCCCTGTGTGACACCCACACCGAGGCCGAGAAGCGATACAACGAGAGACACGTGCAATGTGGCCCAGAAAACAATAACTGTGCTTAAGCAGCACTTCGGATGTCTGGATTACTCAGGAGGGGAGCTACAATACAACCCTGAGCAAGTAGGTAAATTCGTGGTCATATGCTCCATGCTGCACAATCTGGCTATCAGGAGGGGCCAAGAATTGCCAGAAGGGACTGATGCTCCACCTCAGGAGAGAGGAAGAGGACGACGAGGAACTGGACGCTGTCCTAGGGCCAGACAATCAGGCTGGCGATGCAACCATGCCCATGACCCCCTCCAGACCGCAGGAAAGGGCCCGTGGTGGCTACATAGCTGCAAGACTTATGGTGAGGAGCTGATATCTGAACGATTTGCTGAAAGAACGTTGCTGTGAGTGACAACGCTGACACAAAGCTGTGTGTGTGCAGCTCAGACATCAATGGTGCCTATTACCTTGGTGGCAGTTAAAGTTTACGTTGATTGAAGTTAAGTTTTATTTAACCCTTTGATGTTAAGGAATCACCAGTGTGTAACGGTCCAGCTATCTGAGACAAAGCGCAGCAAGATTATGTTCAATAAAAAACATTTTATTCCCACATTGGTCTGAAATCATAAGTATCACAGGCAAAAACACCCAACCCCCGCCCACACCCGACTTTTTCCACCATTGACATCAATCAAATGTTCAACTTGTCCAGCAACACAGAATACAAATGCAAAGCAGGAGGGTGGTCCCCTCCCCCCATACATTACAACAAATTGCATACACTGAGTTGGAGATATAACACAGCCATCACCTGCGGACATGTACCTCACTTTCCTCCCCCCCCGTCCCCTTCTTCTCCCCACCTCAACCCCTTCCCCTCCTCGCTTCACGGCGCCTGGCCGAGGAGCTCCTCAGGCGGTGCCTCATCGGGAGGGGGGGAATGAAGGCAGAGGCGGTGGTTCACGGGTACGGGAGTGGGGTTGCCAAGGGGTCAACATTCTCTGATACAGAAGCAGGATCTTAGTCCTTGCTCTCATCTGTCATTCGCAGTGGTGGTGCAGAACCGAGGGGTGGAGTGCCGCGCTCTGGAACCACTAGGAGTTCTGTGTCAGCAGTGTTCCTGGCTATCGCACCCAGGGCCTCCACCATCTGCGGAATGTACTCAGTCCTGGTGGCCAGCTGTCAGGATATGCACCCCAATGCTTCGATGAGCTGGTCACCAATGTCTACACTCCTCTTGGACAACTGTTTCATCTCTCCGCTCTCATGTGGCGCTCGTGGGCCAACCTGCCGTGCCCACGAGGCCTCTGCGGGGTCGGCGCCATCCTGTGGCGAGGTGCTTGGGGCCGGTACCTCCAGAGTGGAGGCGGGAATAACCGGAGGACCACTAGATGGCCTTGGGGTGGAATGGCTTCTGGAGCGTGGCGATGCAGGTTCCTCGAAGTCCGCGCTGTCGTCCGTAGAGAACAGACCCAGCAGATTGACGTACGAAAATTGGAGCTCCTCAGCACCAGATGTAGCATCGTCCGGAGAGTCAGGCCCCGCGCCCCCACCTTCTAACCTCTGTGGTCTTGCCTGGGGCCGCGCTGCTGGCTGAGCTGCAAAACACAATTGAGGTTATTAGAAAAGAAGGGGGTGCTGGGTCGCAGGATGATTCCAGCGCTACACACAACATATGCACGACAAAAGCACCGCCACTATCAAAATCATCACAGACATTACATTTCATGACCATCAACACATTTGCATTGCAATGATTTTCATTAGGCCATCATTATTTCTAGGACAATTTTAGAAATCATCTATCATATATGATTGTTCAGATATGAGTGGGTGTGGCATCTATTGACTTTACATTACGCAGTGGTGTAAGCTTTACTCACATGGCATCACTTCAGGGTTTCTGATGGTGCATCCGTAGCTATCCGGGGGTGCTTCCCCATGATTGCGAGCACCCACACCTCCATCTCAGTGATGTCGCTGGGGACTGGTGGCCCCCTACCCGTTCGCCTCTGCACGGACCTCATCATCGATAGCTTCTTCTGTAAAAGGTGGCAGGATGACATGGCATGAGATCATTGCATGATATCATTGCTAGGTACTGTCACAGACACTGATACACCACATAACCAACAGATGTAATCATGATTATTATGATAATTATCGTTCTTTACCTATAGACGCGCACCGTGATCGCAGGCTTTGAGTAAAACATTCCTGGTAAATGTGAAAGACCTTACATCTACTGATAGTCACTCATGACTGTTACGAATCAAATTAAAAAATACATAAGTACATGTAAATCAATGTAATACTTACTCTTGCGGATCCCACAAGGTCGTTCCATCATTTGCAGCATTGGTTGCCCTCACGCACCTCTGCTATCTCTGTCCATATCTTCTGGTATGCCTTTGAAATGGGCTTCCCACACCCTCCCTGTGCCAAATCACCCCAGCGTAACTCGACCTCCTGCAGGAGGAAGGCATTTACCTCGTCCGAGAACCTCCTCTCTCTTTTGCGCCCTCCAATGTGCTCCTCTCCCACCTCACTGCTCTCGCCAGCATCAGTCTCCACATCGTGCTGTGATGCCTCCTCCTTTCCCTCCACTATAGGCCAAATTCGGGCAAATACGTGGCTAGTAACAGCTAATTTTTGTTTCCCTATTTGTTGTAATGCTCTAAACTCTCCCTCCTTCCTCCCAAAGCAGTCACACCACACCCACACACGTCTTCAGTCCCTCTCAGTTCCCTCTCTCTGTCTCCTCTTCTGCGCATGTCATGATGACCCTTGACCTCCTGAATCGCGGGAATCGAGTGTTGCCATGCCGTTGCCAAGGACAGCGAGACTTTACGACAGAAGGTCAGCAAGATTTAGCGCTGCCGCCCATTTCATATCGCTTGCGGTAACACCCAATTTCAAAAATGGAGACTAGGTGCTTTGAGAATGGGCGAGAAGCCAGCGATCTGAAAACGTATTTTTACTGCCCATGCTGGAAATAATGTCCATTTTTGGGCAATAAGCACAAAAGTGTAAAATCTACCCCAAGTGTTGGAGGACCATACTGCCAAGAGCCACAATTGCACACCCAAGGTATCAATGCAAGTACTGTGCAGTACAGTGCCTTCTACAAATATTTATCTGCAAGTCAACATGGGCAAATTAATTTTTTTTTAATAAACGCACAGCATCTGGAATTCAGCTAATTATATCTGCAGAGCGCTAATATTTTGGTAAACAGATAACCAAGAGGCAAGATTAAATAAGGTTCAGGGTAAAGAAAAAAAATATATATGATGAAGATGAAATCTTTCATTTGCATCACACCTGCGCTCTCACAAATGTCCCAAGCATTTCACACATGATAAACTACACTGTGCAGTCACCATTGTGTGGGTGAACGCAGCAGCCATTTTGCACTAAGCAGGATCCCACAAACAGCAACGAGATGAATAATTGTTTTTGGTGGCATTGATTGAGGGGAGACTGTTGGCCAGGGCCGCAGGAAAACATGCTGTTCTTCTTTGAGTCGTATCACTGGATCTTCAACATCCAGCAGAACAGACAGACAGACGGAGTCGGGATTTAATGCCTCACCCAATCTCCGACAGTACAGCACGAAAGTCTCAGCCTAGATCATGTGCTCAAGTTCTGGAGGGGGTTTTGGACACACAAACTTCTGACTTGCAGGCAAGAGTGCTACCAACTGAGCCACGCAGACACTGATGAGAGGGCGAGGTGAAATTCCTATAAACAATTGGAGTAAAAGAGGTATTCCTAAATAGCAAATATAGCAACATTACTGGCATCACAGATACATGGCTGGAGGCTGGGGAAAGGGCCACAGCTAGAGCCAACAGAATATTTTACAAAAACGGACTTAATAATCATAGGCAGTCCCTTGAAACGAGGATGACTTGCTTCCACGCCAAAAAGGGATGAGTTCACAGGTGTTTCAATGAAGGACCTAATATTCCAGGTCCTGAACTGCATGTTGTAGGGTGGAAGATGCTGTGCGTGGATTTTTTTAATGTGGGGTGGCCGTTGCACACCAGCCACCACACGGGCTTGACAGAGCTAGGTCTTGGTCCAGTGGCAAGGGTTATCCAAGATGACTGGAGACCTGCTTTAGAGCTAATAAGTTAATAAGCTAACTAGATGAGTGGCATTATTGGGAAGGGATGCCAATTAATTACTGAAATGGAGAAAATAACAGAAATTGAGACAGAGGTAGAAGAACGGATAGACATTAGTGATAATAGGGCAATAAAGTATTAATTGATGACTGACATCAACCATCAGCACAAGTCCAACAGGCAAGGAAGAGAGGTCGCAGGGAACCTGAAGAGGATAATCATGAAAGGTTTCAAAATGCCACGTATTGCTCTTGCTCTCCTCCTCTCCCCCAAGGTGTTTATAAAATAGGCCCCGTCCTCCTCTCCTGGGTACACAGGTTGGCTGCATGCTTGTAGGAGCTGCTTCCAGTGCCACGTATAAAGTGGACAGTGCAGGGACAGCTGATAGGACAGATGACAATGCAAGTGATTGCACAGAGGAAAGGCGATTAGATTCAGTAGTTTAATGTAAACAGAGTTGATTAATGGGCATGGGTGAACATCTTGGTTATAATGATCCTGCAAGTTACAGTTAATACTATAGGACTATGGCCAAAATAATACACATACTAGACTTTACAAGAGTGTAGGAAAGAGTTATTAACCCAGAGTTGTAAGAAACAGCTATTAGATCCAAAAATGGGGTTTTTAATTCTTAAAGAACAAAGAAGGATAATAAACTGAGGAAATACGGCTGGGAACAGATGGCAAGGATGTCAGTGAGGTCAGATAACAAACACAAGAGACAAATAGGGATCAAGAAAGTCATAAAAGATCCTTAAAGAAACATAACTTTTGAAAGAAACATCCCAGAAAGAGAAAAGTCCTCATCAGCTCGGCCAGGAAGAAATGCATCACATGTCTCAATTAAATCAAAGATGAGAGTATCATATTTCTCAATTAGATCGTAGATGAGGGACAGATGATTGACACAGCCCACCAAAATAAAGTATAAAACTAGGGGACCGAGAAGGAGAAGTCAGACAGCTCTGGGCGAAGGCTTTCTCGAGGTGGAGATCAATGCTGGCTTATTCCCAACACCTTGCTCAAGTTTAGCCGCTGAGGTGGATCGATGCTGGTTCCTAACCTTACACCTCCAACAGCTCGAGGGATGAACTAGGAGAAGTGATCATTGCTGCAGGCTGCAGAGATCCGCTGACCTGAGACCTCCACACTGTCTCATCGGGCATCTGTCCGTCCGACTGGTCGTGGCATTCCGCTTCGGGGGTCATAGATCGCTCTCTACTGTCACAGGCTGTATGTCTATTATACTTACATTGACCACATGTACTATCTGATTATGCTTTAAAACTGTAGCTCTTTAATAAAATATTTTAAAACTCCGAAGACCCTTTGGGTATGTGTGTGTAACCTGTGATCCGAATCTTACAAGAGTACATTTTGTGGGAAATGTCCGAGAAAGAATTAAGTGAGAAGCAGAAATAAGAAATGAAGCAACATGAGACATTTATGGGATGTAGCATAGTAACATGCTGGTATGAGAAAAAGGGAGAAAATGTAGCAGAAAGCAAGGCCATAGTAATGGAATAAGGAGGACTGAAATAACTTAAAAACCCAAGAATTAGTTTATAAGGCAGATTGATAGCAAGACGGAGCCGAACAAAGTTTTAGCAGTGTAATCCCTTTCTCATACCAGCGTGTTACTATCTCACATATTTCCAATTTGTTTTGGATACATACATTCATATATTTTTTTTAATCCATATCAATTGGTTCTGGGATATATGTTTCTTTGTCTGTCTCATAAGTATCACTCTATGAAACCACATTCTGAAATTCCAAATCAATTTTATCGAAGTCAATTTTAGCTTTGTGAGCATTTTAGTTAACACCTCAGAGTTCCAGCAACGTGTGGATAAGGAGCTGCTGTTTTAAATCAATGCTGACCATTCTTTCTGGGCTCTCCTTTCAGTGAACATTGATAGAATCTGGAAAATGCTGAAGCTTCCTCCCCTCACTCACCAAGCTGTTAAACTCATGGCTTCCTAATCCCAGATTCCCACCACACTCTTATTTTGAATATCAGAAGGACCTTTCCTTATCTTGAATCATCAGGGACACCTCCTAAGATTCATTGAACTGCTAGAAATATTAACCAGGGTCCTGTCCATTTATTTAAGGTTTCCAAGGATGTATAATCTGGTCAAAGTGCCCGGTATACATTGTTTTTCTTCAGAACATATGACTTACTGAGATCGACAGGGAAGACAACTAAATAAAAACAGACAGATTTAGGCAGACAGAGACAGACATGCATTTATATAGTACCTCTTAAATCTTTCAGACATCTCAGAAGAGCTTCACACACAATAAAATTGTTTTAGAAGTTCAGCGACTATCCTTATGAAGACAATTACATTCCTGAGCTCTGATCTGTAATCTAACCTCAAGGCCATTAAATAATTACACCTAATAATTTTTCAACAGCAACTTCCAAACCCATGACCTCGATCGCCTAGGACAAGGGCAGCAGGTGCACGGGAACACTATCACACATTATCCCGACTTGGACATATATTGTTGTTCCTTCATTGTCGCTGGGACAAAATCCTGGAACTCCCTCCCTAGCACCTTCACCACACGGATTGCAGCGGTTCAAAAAGGCTCACCACCACCTTCTCAAGGGCAACTAGAGATGGGCAATAAATGCTGGTCTTTTTAGTGATGGCAACATTCCAAGAATAAATAATAAATAATTGATCTAACCAGTTACATTAACTTGTGTAACTCATTGCAGGGGCGCACTTGGAATAGTGTGTACACTTTTATGAGGCTATAGATGCATTGACACAGATGCAGAAGTTATTTTCTCTCGGACTGAAAGACATTACTACTACTGTTCACAAATGGTACACGTGCAACACTAGATAATGATTTAACACCGGTTTCATTCAGGATTCTAACCCGAGTGATCACTAAATACACAGGTAACAAAATTAAGCCGTCAAAGAATTGCAGCAAGTGCAACTGTTTCAAACTGCCTGTGATTTCTCCCACCAAGGTAAGAGCTTTGGAAAACACTTTTCATTTTCAGATGAGACGTTAGATCGAGGGCCCATCTGCCATCTCAGGTGGCTCTAAAGGATCCGATGGCACTATTTTGAAGAAGAAGAGCAGGGGAGTTCTCCCCAGTGAGCTGGCTAATATTTATCCCGCAACTAACATCACTAAAACAGATTATCTGGTCACTTATCACATTGCTGTTTGTGTGATCTTACTGTGTTCACATTGGTTGCCTGTTTGCAACATTACAACAATGACTACACTTCAAAAGTACTTCATTGGCTGTAAAGCACTTTGGGACCTTCCAAGTTCATGAAAGGCACTATATAAATGTAAGTCTTTCTTTCCTTTCATCTGAATGACAAGATAAATGCTATGTATTAAAAGCTTTCAGTGCTGATAGAGCACGTTAGTTACTAGCACTGTTGCTCCAATAACTTTAATTTCCGACCAACAGCACAGAACACAAATCATTGGTAAGGTTGCGTTTTCACAGCTACTGCTTGCTGAAATGTGAAGGCTATTTTTGCACCACCTTGTGGCAACATTTTGTCATTAATGATAAAAGTTTGCATTGCTCTCATGAAAAGTTAATTACAAACATAGAAACATAGAAAATAGGTGCAGGAGTAGGTCATTCGGCCCTTCGAGCCTGCACCACCATTCAATATGATCATAGCTGATCATGCATTTCAGTACCCCATTCTTGCTTTCTCTCCATACCCCTTGATCCCTTTAGCCGTGAGTTTAAAACATAAGAACATAAGAATTAGGAGGAGTAGTAGGCCATTCGGCCACTCAAGCCTGCTCCACCATCACATCAACTGTTCCAAGTCCAGGAATGACAGACAGCAACAAGAATCCCCACCCCCAGAGTAAAAACAAGAGCCACCGAAAGAGCCATCATACTGCATCCAAAATACAATCACATGCAGTCAGATTTTGTATTGTTGTGGTTTCATATAACGGGAAAAGCTTATGTCTAGTCTAGCTATCCATTCAGTGGCCTCCTGAGATGCCGAGTGGAGAAATGAGGTGCCTCCTGCAACTGATCTTAGTGGGCAGGTTGATGTGATATGTTCCACGATCTGGAACTCATGGTCACAGTTGCACTTTGGGTCATCCCTCATCTTCCACTTGTGGAGCAGGTGGCCGCATTGTCCATGCCTCGTGTGGATTAGGTTGAGTGCTCTCCACTGTCTTCGAGGGAGGTCGAAGCCAGGGACCTCTGCTATTGGTCAGTGATGAGGTGTGGGTTCTTTATGTTGCATGCGTCCCATGATTCCATCTATCTGGATAATGGGTCGATACCAGCTGCGTCAATATTGGCTGCTATTCCCAGAATGACCGGTGTGATTTTAAGTGCTTCCGTTGTCTGTTTTTCAAGTCTTCGTTAATGGAAAGGTCGATGTTGCTCATGAATGTTTCCATCTCACGGAGCAGGATGGCGTCACGGCAAATGGCAGGCGGGGCAATGTGGGACAGCACTGGGAGCCACTTGGTTGGACTGGACTTGAGCATCCCTGACGCTGTCCTCATGGCGGCGTTTAGCTGCACGTCCACGATCTTTGTGTGGCGGCTGCAGGACCATGAGGCAGAGCAGTATTCTGCAACAGAGTGGACTAGGGCCACTGTTGCTGTGCAACGTGTTCTGGTTGTGCTCCACAAAGGACGTTCCAACGAGTTTCCAGACCAGGTTTTTAGTTTTTGCCTGGTGTTGGTGAGATGGGGCCGATAGGTGAAAGTCCTGACGGAGTGATGCCCAGATATTTTAGGTGTGGTTCATGGGTAAATCGCCTTCCGAAGAATGAAATAATCATAGAAATTTACAGCATGGAAAGAGGCCATTTTGGCCCATCGTGTCCGCGCCAGCCGAGAAAGAACTATCCAGCCTAATCCCACTTTCCAGCTCTTGGTCTGTAGCCCTGTGGGTTACGGCACATCAAGTGTATATCCAAGTACTTTTTAAATGTGGTGAGAGTTTCTGCCTCTACCACCCTGTCAGGCAGTGCGTTCCAGATCTCCACCACCCTCTGGGTGAAGAAATTCCTTTCATATCTCCTCGAAACCTTCTACCAATTATTTTCAATCTATGTGCTCTGGTTGTTGACCCATCTGCTAAGGGAAAATAGGTCCTTCCTATCCACTCTATCTAAGCCCCTCATAATTTTATACACCTCAATATGGTCTCCCCTCAGCCTCCTCTGTTCCAAAGGAAATAAACCCAGCCTATCTAATCTTTTCTCATAGCTAGAATGTTCCAGTCCAGGCAATATCCTTGTAAATCTCCTCTGTCCCTTTCCAGTGCAACCACATATTTCCTGTAATGTGGTAGCTACAACTTCACACAGTACTCTAGCTATGGCCTAACTAGTGTTTTATACAGATTAAGCATAACCTCCCAGCTCTTGTATTCTATGACTTGGCTAATAAAGGCAAGTATTCCATATGCCTTCTTAACAACCTTATCTATCTGACGTACTACCTTCAGGGACCTGTGGACCTATACTCCAAGGTCCCTTTGTTCCTCTACACTTCTCAGTGTTGTATCATTTAATGTGTATTCCCTTGCCTTGTTAGCCCTCCCTAAGTGCATTACCTCACACTTCTCTGGATTGAATTCCATTTGTCACTGTTCTGCCCACCTGACCAGTTCATTGATACCTTCGTGCAGTCTACAGCTTTTTTCTTCATTTTCAACCACACAGACAATTTTACTATCATCTGCAAACTTCTTAAATCATACCCCCTACATTCAAGTCGAAATCATTGATATATACCACAAAACGCAAGGGACCTAGCACTGAGCCCTGTGAAACCCCACGGGAAACACATCCAGTCACAAAAACACCAATCAACACCTTTGCATCCTGCCTCAGCCAAATTTGGATCCAACTTGCCATTTTGCCCTGGATCCCATGGGCTTTTACTTTCATGACAAGTCTGACATGTGGAACCTTATCAAGAGCCTTGCTAAAATTCATATACAACACATAAAACGCACTACCCTCATTGACCCTCCTTATTACCTCCTCAAAAAATTCAATCCAGTTAGTCAGACACGACCTTCCCTTAACAAATCTATGCTGATTGTCCTTGATTAATCCATGTCTTTCTAAATGAAGATTTATTCTGTCCCTCAGAAATTTTTTAATATTTTCACACCACCGACGTTAGGCTGACTGGTCTGTAATTACTATCCTTTTTTAAACAAAGGTACAACTTTAGCAGTCCACCAATCTTCCGGCACCACACCTGTAGCCAGAGAGGATTAGAAAATGATGGTTAGAGCCTCTGCTATTTCCTCTTTTGCTTCTCTTAACAGCCTGGGATACATTTCATCCGGGCCGGTGGATTTATCCACTTTCAAAGCTGCTAAGCCGCTTAATACCTCTTCTCTCACTATGGTTATCTCGTCTAATATTTCACACTCCTCCTCTTTGATTGCAATGTCTGCATCTTTTGTGAAAACAGAAGCAAAATATTCATTAAGAACCATACCCAAGTTTTCCCTCTCCACACACAATCTTCCTTTATGGTCTCTAATAGGCCCTACACTTTCTTTAGTTATCCTCTTGCTCTTAATGTACTCGTAAAACATCTTTGGGTTTTCCTTGATTTTACTTGCCAAAACATTTTCATGCTCTTTGCTTTCCTAATTTCCTTTTTAATTGCACCTCTGCACTTTCTATACTCTGAGTTTCTGCAGTATTGAGCCCTTTGTATCTGTCAAACGCTTCCCTTTTTTTCTTTATCTTACCCTGTATGTCCCTGGACATCCAGGAGGCTCTAGATTTGTTAGTCCCACCCTTTTTCTTTAAAGGAACAGACTTACTCTGAAACCACAGGATTTCCTCCTTGAATGCCTCCTAATGCTCTGACACTGATTTACCTTCAACGAGCCGATTCCAGTCCACTTTGGCTAAATCCCATCTCAGCTTTGCAAAATTGGCTTTTCCCCAGTTGAGAACTTTTATTTCTGGTCTATCTTTGTCCTTTTCCATAACTACCCTAAATCTAACTGAATTATGATCACTACCACCAAAATGCTCTCCCACTGATACCCCTTCCACCTGCCCCTCTTCATTCCCTAAAACTAAACCCAGAACTGTCCACTCCCTTATTAGGCTTGCTACATACTGGCTAAAAAAGTTCTCCTAAATGCATTTTAGGAATTCCACACACTCTATACCTTTCACACTCATTTTATCCCAATTAATATTAGGGTAGTTGAAATGACCTATTACTGCCCTGTAGTTTTTGCACACCTCAGAAATTTGCCTACATATTTGCTCTTCTATCTCCCTCTGACTGTTTGGGGTCGAAAGTACACTCCCAGCAGTGTGATTGCCCCTTTTTGTTCTTCAATTCAACCCATATGGCCTCGTTTGATGATCCTTCCAACATATCATCCCTCCCCACAGCTGTAATTGTTTCTTTAACCAATACCACGACCCCTTTTTTTACCCCCCTCTCTATCCTATCTGAAAACCGTGTAACCAGGAATTTTGAGCTGCCAAACCTTCCCCTCTTTCAGCCATGTCTCAGCAATGGCTATATTATCATACCCAAGTGTCTATCTGTGCTCTCAGCTCATCTGCCTTATTCCCTATACTCCTTGCACTGAAGTATATACCCTTTAGCACTGCCAAACTCCCTTGTTGTCTATTTTCTAGCCCTTGTTTCCTCTGTCTTCCAAATTAACTTTCTACTTTTCTGCTTTCCAATTTCAGCTTTGTTTCGCTCCCTTCTGAATCTATTCTCAAGTTCCCATTCCCCTGCCAAGCTAGTTTAAACCCTCCCCAACAGCATTAGCAAACCGCCCGCGAGGGTACTGGTCCTGGCTCTGTTGAGGTGCAACAGGTCTGGCTTGTACAGATGCCACTTCCCCCAGAAACGGTCCCAAATGCTTCAGGAATCTAAAGCCCTCCCTCCTGCACCATCTCTCCAGCCACGCATCTATCTGGTCTATCCTCCTATTTCTGTACTCACTAGCTCGTGACACCGGGAGTAATCCGGAGATTACTACCTTTTGAGGTCCTGCTTTTTAATCTCTCTCCGAGCTCCCTAAACTCTGCCTGCAGGGCCCTCTGGCTGTTCACCTTCTCCCCCCAGAATGCCATGCAGCCACTTGGTGACATCCTTGACCTTGGTACCAGGGAGGCAACATACCATCCTGAAGTAACATCTGCGGCCGCAGAAACGCCTATCTGCTCCCCTAATTATCAAATTCCCTACAACAATTGCTCTTCCACTCTTCTTCCTCCCCCTGTGCAGCTGAGCCACCCGTGGTGCCATGGACTTGGCTCTGGCTGCACTCCCCAGAGGAACCATCGCCCTCACCAATACTCAGAACAGAATACTGATTGGAGAGCGATATTCACTCAGGGGACTCCTGCAATACCTGCCTGGTCCTCCCCTTTCTGTCTGGCGGTTACCCACTCCCTCTCTGCCTACACACTCTTAATCTGTCGGGTAGCCACCTCTAGAAACGTGCTATGCACGAAGTTCTCAGTCTCGCGGATGCACCGCAGTGACTCCAGTTGCAGCTCAAGCTCCGAAACCCGGAGCTCGATTTGCCGTAGCCTGGAGTACCACACATGCTTCCTGCACGTGTGGTAGTCCAGGATACGCAAAGCATCCAGGATTTCCCATGTGGCACAGGATGTGCACTCCACAGGACTGAGCTGCCCTGACATGCCTTTTGTTATTTGATTAATTCTTATTATACGCCTCTGCTCTTAAAGACCAAAAAAAACAGATATTCACCGTCCCCAAATCTGAATAGCAAAGAAAAATGATGTGAACTTTACCAACCAACCAGTTACCAGCTATCCTGTGACATCACTTCATGTGTTCCGCCCCCCTCCCCCCTTGCCACTCTGTTCCCGCTCTCAGGCCCTCCTTTTATCAGCCTACAACCTCGCTCCGCTCTGTTGAGTTCTTTCCTAGTGGATGGAATGCTCTCTTTGCAGAGAGGTGTTAAGCAGCTTTTTCGCTCTGCTTGTGTTTTCAATGGCGGTCGTTACCTTGGAATTGGTTAGCAGGCAGGCCGCAACGGCATCGACACTGATCTTTGGCGCCTCACTTGGGGGCAGTGGGGCGGTGCCAAGTCGGTGAAGCAGGTTCCAGGGTTTCCTACAGGAGTGAGAAATCCCGGTCCCGGTGGTTTCTCACCATCCCGCTGGTCTGCCTTGGTCTCGGGAATCCAGGAGTGCTGCTGCTGTACCTGGGTCTGGAGTGAGATTGAAGTGTGCCCACAGTCTCTCGTTCTCCTGTAAACAGGATTCCTCCCTATAGAAACCCGGGATGTTTCTGGCGACCGCCACCTTCAGCAGTCGAGCAAATCGGTTGCAGTGGTTCGGGGGACGGTGATATTCTCGGGATTGTGCCCTCCACAATGCTCGTGAAGTTGGGCCATGAAGCCTTACGGAAGTTGTATCTTGGTTTATGGATTGAGGGGACTATCGGCACCTCGATCCCTACAAGTACAATGCTGCCTCAGTGTTGTAACCTCAAGTCGCTGGAGATATATCACCAACGATGTCTCCACAAGATCTTTCAAATTCCCTGGGAGGATAGGCGCACCAACATCAGTGTCCTCGCCCAGGCTAACATCCCCAGCATTGAAGCACTGACTTCACTCGATCAGCTTCACTGGACAGGCCACATAGTTCGCATGCTAGACATGAGACTCCCTAAGCAATTGCTCTACGTGGAGCTCCTTCATGGTAAATGAGCTAAAGGTGGGCAGTGGAAACGTTACAAGGATACTCTCAAAGCCTCCATGGTGAAGTGCGACATCACCACTGACACCTGGGAGTCCCTGGCTGAAGACTACCCTAGGTGGAGAAAGTGCATCCGGGAGAGCTCTTCGAATCGCAATGCCGCGAGCGTGAAGAGGTCAGGCACAGGCAGCGGAAGGAGCGTGTGGTAAATCAGTGCACTCCCCCCACCCCCAACGAATATCTGTCCCACCTGTGACAGGGTCTGTGGCTCTCGTATCTGATTGGTGGCTGAACAATGAACTCACTATAGGAGTGGAAGCAAGTCTTCCTCGATTCCGAGGGACTGCCTACGATGATGATGATGAAGAAGTGGCCGGCCGTACTTTGCTGTCACGGGTCAAGAGAGAGGGGTTCGGTGAGTATTCCTTCCTCCAGCGGGCAACAAAAAAAACCATGATGTTTGGCATTGTAGACGAGATGGATATCGGAGGCTAGCGCCCAGTCTTTGAGTTGAGTTGAGCCGCTCGGTCCAGCTTTTGGTGTCCCCACATGTAGTGTGGCTGTTGGAACCGCCGGTGTAGATGGCTGGGTGGCTCGGGCGATGGCTGATAGATGTTCACGGCAGTCATCTTGCCCCCTCTGATTGTGATGGAAAATGGTGAGCTGCCTGCCGGCGGCATTTCTTCAGCTTCGGTAATTGGGTCAGTCCGGACCTAGGTGGCCATACCATATTTTGCGTGGTATCGGCATGCTGTCACCTGGAATCCATGGATCTGCATCTGGTGTGGGTTGGGTTCAGGTAGGTGGGTTTCCCGGAGGGCAGGAACGTTGATCCTTTGTGTTGGAAATGCCCTTGACCAGACCTCACACTTCGCTCTCCACAGACCTTCATTGCTGAGTTGATAAGTGCGGATTGCTGGGTCAATTATCTTGGTTGGTTGGTTGGTCCTGAAAAGGTTGACATGCTCGTTACTTTCATGCTTTTCAGACCGAGAGGCCGGTTTCAGGCATCTGCTTGATGACATTAGCTGGCAAGTTCTCGGTGAACGAGCACACAGAGGGAGACCCCATGTAGGTTGCCATCAGCTCCCCAGATTTTGTATAAAAAATAAAGACCCAAGGCTACTCAGCCCATTGAAACCCATCCTCCGCCCACCAGCGCATTGCATTCTGAATAACCCCAAAAGATTTTGCCTCAATTACCTTCCCAGTAGATTATTCCAAACATTTATAAAAGGTATGAAAGCAGAGTTGGCTAAAGTGGACTGGAAAATTAGATTAAAGGGTTAAACAGTAGATAAGCAGTGGCAAACATTTAAGGAGATATTTCATAACTCTCAGCAAAAAGATATATTCCAGTGAGAAAGAAAGACTCAAAGAGAAGGATGAAACGTCCGTGGCTAACTAAGGAAGCAAAGGACGATATCAAATTGAAAACAAAGGCATACAATGTTGCGAACATTAGTGGAAGGCCAGAGGATTGGGAAATTTTTAGAAACCAGCAAAGGGCGACTAAAAAATAATAAAAAGAGAGGTTAGATTATGAGAGTAAACTGGCAAGAAATATAAAAACAGACAGTAAGAGCATCCACAGGTATATAAAAAGGAAGAGAGTAGCTAAAGTAAACGTTGGTCTCTTAGAGGATGAGACTGGGGAATTAATAATGGGAAACAGGATAATGGCAGAGACTTTGAACAAATATTTTGTATCGGTTGTCACGGCTGATGATACAAAATAGGTGGGAAAGCAAGTTGTGAGAAGGACGCAAAGAATCTGCAAAGAGATAAAGACAGGCTAAGTGAGTGGCAAAAATTTGGCAGAAGGCGTATAATGTGGGAAAATGTGAGATTATCCACTTTTGGTAGGAAAAATAAAAAAGCAAATTATTTAAATGGTAGGGATTACAAAATGTTGCAGCTGTACAGAGGGATCTGGGGGTCCTGTACATGAAACACAAAAAGTTAGTATGCAGGTACAGCAAGTAATTAGTAGGGAAACTGGAATGTTGGCCTTTATTGCAAGGGGGATAGAGTATAAAAGTAGAAAAGTCCTGCTACAGCTGTACAGGGTGTTGGTGAGACCACACCTGGAGTACTGCGTGCAGTTTTGGTCTTCTTATTTAAGGAGGGATATACTTGCATTGAAGGCAGTTCAGAGAAGGTTCATGAGTTTGATTCCTGAGATGAATGGGTTGTCTTATGAAGAAAGGTTGAGTGGATTAGGCCTATACTCATTGGAAGTTTAGAAGAATGAGAGGTGATCTTATTCAAACGTATAAGATTCTAAGGGGACTTGACAAGGTAAATGCAGAGTGGATGTTCCCCCTCATGGGGGAGTCTAGAACTAGGGGCATAGTTTCAGACAGAGACGAGGAGGAATTTCTTCTCTCAGAGGATCATGAATCTTTGGAATTCTCTACCCCAGAGAGCTTTGGAGGCTGGGTCTTTGAATATATTTAAGGTGAAGATAGACAGATTTTTGAACACTAAGAGAGTCAAGGGTTATGGGGAGCGAGCAGAGAAGTGGAGTTGAGGCCAAGATCAGATCAGCCATAATCTTAATGAATGGCAGAGCATGCTCGAGGGGCCAAATGGCCTACTCCTATTTCTTATGTTCTTATTTCTTTTAATAAAGCACTTTTTGATCAAGGTGTATTTTTTGATCATTTCCTTACATGTCCATCGCTCCAATCTTCTTGGATCCATTTGAAGGTATGGCCGGAATTCATCTCATTTTATATACTTGCAGGAGATCTCTCTTAACTTCCTTCTTGCAAGACTGAAAGTTTCAACATCTCTAGATTTTCCTCAGAACTCATTTCTGTTATAGGAGACAATCTTGGTGCTCTTTTCTGTACATATATATTTTTTTAATTATGCAGTGACTAAAACCGAACATAGTTAATTGTGGTCTGACCAATGCACTGCAAAGCTTTGGCAGAGCTTCCATTCTTAGCAATGTATCCGAGCCTGTTATTAGCTGTTTTAACATTACTCTGTCACATTGACTGGACATTGAAAGTGGCTTCCTTTCTCAGTCTCTGTCTGAAGTCTTCATAATCAAAATCATAGAATTATAGAAGTTTACAGCACGGAAGGAGGCCATTTCGGCCCATCGTGTCTGTGCTAGCCAACAAGAGGCTATCCAGCCTAATTCCTCTTTCCAGCTCGAGGTCTGTAACCCTGCAGATTACAGCACTTCAAGTGCACATCCAAGTACTTTTTAAATGTGGTGAGGGTTTCTGCTTTTACCACACTTTCAGGCAGTGAGTTCCAGACCTCCACAACCCTCTGCGTGATGAAATTTCCCCTCAAATTGCCTCTAAACCTTCTACCAATTACTTTAAATTTATGCCCCCCTGGTTGTTGACCTATCTGCAAAGGGAAATAGGCCATTTCTATCTACTATATCTATTCCACTCATAATTTTCTACACCTCAATGAGGTCGCCCCTCAGCCTCCTCTGTTCCAAGGAAAACAAACCCAGCCTATCCAATCTGTCCTCATAGCTAAGATTCTCCACTCCCAGCAACATCCTCATAAATCTCCCTCTGTACCCTCTCCAGTGCAATCACGTCCTTCCTGTAATGTGGTGACCAGAACTGCACGCAGTGCTCCAGCTGTGGCCTAACCAGTGTTTTACACAGTTCAAGCATGACCCACCTGCTCTTATATTCTATGCCGTGGCTAAAAAAGGCAAGCATTCCATATGCCTTCTGAACCACCTTATCCACCTGGCCTGCTACCTTCAGGGATCTGTGGACATGCACTCCTTGTTCCTCTACACTTCTCAATGTATATTCCCTTTCCTTCTCTGGATTAAATTCCATTTGCCACTGTTCTGCCCACCTGAACCCAGTTGATTGATATCTTCCTGCAGTCCACAGCTTTCTTCTTCATTATCAACCACACAGCCTATTTTTGTATCATCTTCAAACTTCTTAAATCATACCCCCAAATACAAGCCTAGATCATTGATGTATACCACAAAAAGCAAGGGACCTAGTTCTGAGCCCTGCGGAACCCCATTGGAAACATCCTTCTAGTCACAAAAACACCCATCAACCATTGACCCTCCTGGTTACCTCCTCGAAAAATTAAATCAAGTTAGTCAGACACAACTTTCCCTTAACAAATCCGTGCGGACTGTCCCTGATTAACCCGTGTCTTTCTAAATGTAGATTTATCCTGTCCTTCAGGATTTTTTCCAATAATTTTCCCACAATGGAGGTTAGGCTGACTGGCCTGTATTTACTCGGTCTATCCCTTTCTCCCTTCTTAAACAACGGTACCACAGTAGCAGTCCTCCAGTCCTCTGGCACTACACCTGAAGCCAGAGAGGATTGAAAAATGATGGTCAAAGCCTCTGCTATTTCCTCTTTTGCTTCAGTTAACAGCCTGGGGTACATTTCATCCGGGACTGGGGAGTTATCCACTTTCAAAGCTGCTAAACCCCTTAATACCTCCTCTCTCAGAATGCTTATTTCATCTAATATTTCACACTCCTCCTCCTCAATCTGATTTAGTTGAGGAGACACAGTTGCTTTCCCTGTTTACACGGGTCCTAGATACTCTGTGCTTTTTGGATTAAGAGAGAGACAAAAGACAAAAAAAAAAGTTAAAATAACATGTATTTACTTAAAAAAAAATCTCCCAACAATAGTTAAAAGTGGTTGTTTGGCAATAATTATCTTACCATATCAGTAAAATGGCACATCATAGAATAGAATCATAGAAGTTTACAGCACAGAAGGAGGCCATTTTGGCCTATCATATCCGTGCCGGCCAACAAGAGGCTATCCAGCCTAATCCCACTTTCCAGCTCTAAGTCCATAACCCTGCAGGTTACGGCACTTCAGGTGCACATCCAAGTACTTTTTAAATGTGGTGAGGGTTTCTGCCTCTATCACACTTTCAGGCAGTGAGTTCCAGACCCCCACAACCCTCTGTGTGAAGAAATTTCTCCTCAAATCCCCTCTAAACCTTCTACCAATTACTTTAAATTTATGTCCCCTGGTTGTTGACCCCTCTGCTAAGGGAAACAGGCCATTTCTATCCACTATATCTAGGCCCCACATAATGTTATATACCTCAATGAGGTCTCCCCTCAGTCTTCCTTGTTCTAAGAAAAACAAACCCATCCTATCCAATCTCTCCTCATAGCTAAGTTTCTCCACTTCTGGCAACATCCTCGTAAATCTCTTCTGTACCCTCTCCAGTGCAATCACATCCTTCCTGTAATGTGGTGACCAGAACTGCACGCAGTACTCCAGCTGTGGCTTAACCAGTGTTTTATACAGTTCAAGCATAACCCCCCCTGCTCTTGTATTCTGTGCCTCGGCTAACAAAGGCAAGCATTCTGTATGCCTTCTTAACCACTTTATCTACCTAGCCTGCTACTTTCAGGGATCTCTGGACATGCATGCACAGTCCCTCTGCTCCTCTACATTTCTCAGTGTCCTACCATTTATTGTGTATTCCCTTGCATTGTTAGCCCTCCCCAAATGCATTACCACACACTTCTGCAGATTATATTCCATTTGCCACTGTTCTGCCCACCTGACTAGTTGATTGATATCTTCCTGCAGTCCGCAGCTTTCTTCTTCATTATCAACCATACAGCCTATTTTGGTGTCATCTGCAAACTTCTTAATCATACCTCCTATATTCAAGTATACTGGAATGGACAAGCCCTAACTGTTTGTGGCATGTTTAGGATGTATCGAGGAGGTAATTACAACAACTTCACATCATTCAATGTATTTGCAAGGTGAGTCAGACGGTGAGATGCCATTTTAAAGAAGGTTTCTGGGAGGACCAGGGATTTTTGGACAGCAACTTCTGAATTTCCGCATTTAACTGCACATGTGGGATCGTCGGAAGTTGCTGTCCGATTTGCAAACAAATGGTGAGTGCCGTTAGCCTCTCCATTATTTTTACAGTAAAATCTGGAACCTAGACTGAGGCCCAGGTGTAATTTCTCACACTGCCCCCACCCCCACCCATATGTTTTGGCATCACTAACCCCTGCTGAAAATGCATGTGTGGACATTAGATAAATACAGGAATAGCTTCAGCCCTCTATGACCATATGACATCCACAGGCTGGACTCAAACGGTACCAAAGGGCTCCAGTCCCCATGAATGCAATACCCCAGCACAAGTCCTTTCCTGATGGCACCTCACCAAAGTGACCATTCTTCACATCTTGAGCCTTGGTAGTTTCAGCCTATGACAGAAGGCACAACAGCTGAGCCTATTCTTGTCCTGACCCAATGTCCAGGCATGTATTTTCCAGCAGGAATCAGTGGATAATTACCAGAAGCATGAACGCTAAATGATTCTTCCTTTCCCTTACCCAGCGACACTGAATCCAATTGTAACAATCCTACTGCTGTCCCAGTTGAGATCAACTGTCTCAGCACAGACTGGTAATTAAACCTAGGACTTTTTTTTATCTGTATACTCTAGTGAGGAATTATGGAGTGTACTCTTCAAATTTAGCTGTCTTGAAAAATTTATCACCATTCTCCGCTTGTTTCATGATAACATGCAAGCAGTGATCCTGACCAATGGATCCACCACAGACCCAATTCATGAGGGGTGAAACAAGGCTGTGTCATTGCACCAACGCTTTTCTCGATCTTTCTTGCTGCAATGCTACATCTCACTGTCAGTAAGCTTCCTGCTGGAGTGGAGATAATCTATAGAACAAACAGGAATCTGTTCAACCTCCGTCGCCTTCAGACAAATCCAAGGTCGTGCCATCCTCTGTCATCGAATTACAATATGCAGACGACGCTTGCCTCTGCGCTCACTCGGAGGATGAACCCCAAACCATCGTCAACATGTTCAACGCAGCATACGAGAGCATGGGTCTTACACTAGACAGCCGTAAAACAAAAGGTGCTCTATCAACCTGCCCCTGCCACACAGCACTGCCCCCCGATTATCAAAATCCACGATGAGGCCTTAGACAATGTGGAGAATTTTCCATACCTCGGGAGCCTACTGTCAACAAGGGCAGACATCGATGAAGAGGTCCAACACCACCTTCAGTGTGCCAGTGCAGCCTTTGGTCACCTAAGGAAAAGAGTGTTTGAAGACCAGAACCTTAAAACTGGCACAAAGCTCATGGTCTACAGCACAGTAGTGATATCTGCCCTCATAAATGCTTCGAAGACAGGGACTGTATACAGCAGGCACATCAAAGCACTGGAGAAGTACCATCAACGATGCCTCAGGAAGATCCTGCAAATCCATTGACAGGATAGGCACACCAACATCCTCAGCATTGACCGCGCTCGATCAGCTCCAATGAATGGTCCGAATGCCCGATACGAAACTCCCAAAGCAAGCGCGCTACTCGGAGCTCCAACACAGCAAACGAGCCCCAGGTGGGCAGAGGAAACGCTTCAAGGACACCTTCAAGGCCTCCTTGAAGAAGTTCAACATCCCCACCGACACCTGGGAACCACTGGCACAAGATCGCTCAAAATGTAAGGGAATAATCCGGGAGGGTGTTGAACACTTCGAGTCTCTTCGCCGGGAGCAAGCGGACACCAAGCGCATATGGAGAAGGAACGCTTGACAACCCAAGCACTTCAATAAACCAGCACTTCAACCAATGTACTTTCAACTGTAGCTCCCGTGTTGGACTGATCAGTCATCTGAGAACTCATTTTTAATGTGGAAGCAAGTCATCCTTGACTCCGAGGGACTACCTGTGATGATGATGATACTCTAGTCCAACAAACATGAGTTTATGAGGAGTTTATTTTCAATTACTAATTCTTACTAACATCCCCTCATACCACTTCACTATTATAGAAGGTTGATTTATGTGGTACTTTGAAGCAGTTAATATTACTGATGCATTACTTTGTATAGTTCATCCAGACAGCAAACCCCATTGATCTGTAACTTCCAAGATTCCATAGTACAATTCATGGCATTTTTCACAAAAGTTCACTTTCCTCTACTTTTAAGAGCATATAGCGGCTGAACCAACTCATGCAGACTCAGATACTTTAGATCACCACATATCTGTGAAAGTATTTTAAAATAAATTAAAAGCTCACATTTAGCTATTATAAGGCAGGCAACATTGCTTCAAAAGAGTACATATTCATTGGCTGAAATCGTGATTCTTTCAACCAAATAGTCCTACCTGACCTTCACGTTGCAGATTCAGTTACCTCCTTAATCAGTGCACAATAATACTAGTCCGGCCGTGTATTCTAAAGTTGAACAATTCTCAAAAGATACATCTAGGTGGGGTAGCTATTGTAATAATCCCAATAGTTGGTAAAAACGCAATCTCATCCGGAAAAACAGTGCCTTCGCCTGATTGGGAGAACACAAGTGATTGCACATGTTGGAGAAGTCTAGTGCATGTGCGTTGGCCACTTTGGGCACCCTGTGCGGAGGGGAGCGGGTAGGTCCGAGGGCCTCCTCGTAGGACTGCTCCTGGGCACGGCCAAGGGTGCCATCAGCCGGTCCAGGCAGCGGGCGGTCGTTCAGCCTGACGGCCTGCCTCTCTTCTGCGCCTACATCCGGGCCAGGGTGTCCCTAGAGATGGAGCACGCGGTGTCCACCGGTACGCTCGCGTTCCGTGAGAGGTGGGCCGGAGGGACTGGAGTGCATTATTACCCCCGGCAACCAAATTTTAATTTGGTTTTATTTGTTTTAAAGTCTAATTTATTTTAAATGCCGGTTTTAGTGTCCCCCTCTTATAGGGGGCACTTGGAAAAAACCTATGATTTTAGTGCCCAAAAAACCCCCAAAAAACCCCACAAAAATCACAAAAAAAAAAGAGGGCAGTTAAAAGTGTCTGGAATGTCCCCCAGATCGGGGGGGGCACTCGATCTAATGTTTAATTTGTCTTCCCCAAAAAGAGTTGTGCGTTGGCCGTTTGAATCAATTATTGTCATTTAGAGGCGTTCCATCTGCATCGGCTCAAGGGGGCGTTGAGCTGTGGTTCTGAGAGTTAGAGCCTGAATCTGTGGAAGGGTCCTGTGTAACTTCAAGGGGAGAGGTTTTAGAGATATTTTGGAGAGAGTCAATTGAAAAAACAGATATTTTTGATGTTTTCTAAACATAGTACTGTGATCTGGTATTGGTGTCTGTATGGGTCCAACTCTCCGCTGATTCTGCATTGAGTTGATGGGTACCTCCTTTTTAAAAAAGGAGGGAGAGAGAAAACAGGGAATTATAGACCGGTCAGCCTGACATCGGTAGTGGGTAAAATGATGGAATCAATTATTAAGGATGTCATAGCAGTGCATTTGGAAAGAGGTAATATGATAGGTCCAAGTCAGCATGGATTTGTGAAAGGGAAATCATGCTTGACAAATCTTCTGGAATTTTTTGAGGATGTTTCCAGTAGAGTGGACAAGGGAGAACCAGTTGATGTGGTATATTTGGACTTTCAGAAGGCTTTCGACAAGGTCCCACACAAGAGATTAATGTGCAAAGTTAAAGCACATGGGATTGGGGGTAGTGTGCTGACATGGATTGAGAACTGGTTGTCAGACAGGAAGCAAAGAGTAGGAGTAAATTGGGACTTTTCAGAATGGCAGACAGTGACTAGTGGGGTACCGCAAGGTTCTGTGCTGGGGCCCCAGCTCTTTACACTGTACATTAATGATTTAGATGAGGGGATTAAATGTAGTATCTCCAAATTTGCGGATGACACGAAGTTGGGTGGCAGTGTGCGCTGCGAGGAGGATGCTATGAGGCTGCAGAGCGACTTGGATAGGTTAGGTGAGTGGGCAAATGCATGGCAGATGAAGTATAATGTGGATAAATGTGAGGTTATCCACTTTGGTGGTAAAAACAGAGAGACAGATTATTATCTGAATGGTGACAGATTAGGAAAAGGGGAGGTGCAAAGAGACCTGGGTGTCATGGTACATCAGTCATTGAAGGTTGGCATGCAGGTACAGCAGGCGGTTAAGAAAGCAAATGGCATGTTGGCCTTCATAGCGAGGGGATTTGAGTATAGAGGCAGGGAGGTGTTGCTACAGTTGTACAGGGCCTTGGTGAGGCCACACCTGGAGTATTGTGTACAGTTTTGGTCTCCTAACCTGAGGAAGGACATTCTTGCTATTGAGGGAGTGCAGCGAAGGTTCACCAGACTGATTCCCGGGATGGCGGGACTGACCTATCAAGAAAGACTGGATCAACTGGGCTTGTATTCACTGGAGTTCAGAAGAATGAGAGGGGACCTCATAGAAACGTTTAAAATTCTGACGGGGTTAGACAGGTTAGATGCAGGAAGAATGTTCCCAATGTTGGGGAAGTCCAGAACCAGGGAACACAGTCTAAGGATAAGGGGGAAGCCATTTAGGACCGAGATGAGGAGGAATTTCTTCACCCAGAGAGTGGTGAACCTGTGGAATTCTCTACCACAGAAAGTTGTTGAGGCCAATTCACTAAATATATTCAAAAAGGAGTTAGATGAAGTCCTTACTACTAGGGGGATCAAGGGGTATGGTGAGAAAGCAGGAATGGGGTACTGAAGTTGCATGTTCAGCCATGAACTCATTGAATGGTGGTGCAGGCTAGAAGGGCCGAATGGCCTACTCCTGCACCTATTTTCTATGTTTCTATGTTTCTTACCGGGCGATGAGGAGTCCCGCCTCTCCTCAATTTACAGTGTATTAGTGGGATATCGCTTGGATCTGACTGTTTTCTGTGATGCCCCTTAAGTGTACTATTTGAACTGACGATTAAAATGTTACAGAAGTTGTGTAAGACTATTTATATTTAGATCGAATCTGCCTTGCTCCCAGTTACTATGATTGCTTTAAATACTGGCCGAAATCAGACCGGAAAGATTGGTTTTAACTGAACTTCCTGGGTTCTCGCACACACTTTCAAACACCTAATTTCTTGTTCCATTAATAAGTACATACAGACCCACAGACTACAGGGGCTTAACAATAACGTTTTTTTATTACACACTTGCTTTATAATGGTCGCGGTAATTGAGAATAGATATGTAATATTTATACCGATCTTTCAGGAGCACAGCACTGAACCTAACAGCTACGGATTTATTAAATGACAGAAACGAGCCGTACACCACAGAACTTCATTTCATTATTCTAGGCTTTTATTGTCAGTTTCTTTTCAACGTAATATTGTTCCTTTGAAGCTTACAAAATAAAGCCGTTTTCACCACTGACTCAGTGGGTAGCACCCTCGCCTCTAAATCAGAAGATAGTATGTTCAAGTCCCACTCCAGAGACTTGAGTACAGAAATCTAAGTTGACACTCCAGTGCAGTACTGAGGGAGTGCTGCATGGTCGGAGATACTGCTATTCACATGAGACATTATACCGAGGCCCTATCTGCTCTCTGAGGTGGACTATTTCGAGGAAGAGCAGGGGAGTTAACCCTGCTATTCTAGCAATATTTATCCCTCAATCAACATCACTAAAACCGATTATCTGGTCATTATCACATTGCTGTTTGTGGGACCTTGCTATGTGCAAATTGACTGCTGCATTTCCTACATTACAACAGTGACTACACTTCAAAAAATATACTTAATTGGCTGTAAAGTGCTTTGAGACGTCAGGTGGTCATGAAAGGCACTATATAAATGTAAGTCTATCTTTGATAGCACTAGAAATGTATGCTGGAATAATGTGAAGGGGGTTTAGATATATATATTGGTTGAAATAAATTACATTTACCCTTTGACTGAAAATGCCTTTGTTGCATCTAGACTCAACTATTCCTCTGCACTCCCGGCCATCCTCCCCCTCCACCCTTGCACCTTCTGTAAACTTGAGCTAATTCAAAACTGGTATCAGAACTTGCACCAAATCCTGTTCACCAATGACCCCTGTGCTCGCTGACCAACATTGGCTCCCGGTCTGACAACGTCACGATATTAAAACCTCATCCTGATTTTCAAATTTTATGAAACATTGGTTAGGTTCCAGCTGGAGTATTTTGGTCAATTCTGGGCACCACACTTTAGGAAGGATGTCAGGAGGTGCAGAGGAGATTTACTGGCACCTGAGATTCAGTTATGTGGAGAGACTGGAGAAGCTGGGATTGTTCTCCTTAGACAAGAGAAGGTTAAGGCGTGATTTAATAGAGGTGTTCAAAATCTTGAAGGGTCTTGATAGAGTAAATAATCAGAAACGGTTTCCAGTGGCAGAAGGGACAGTGATCAAAGAACTGAGATTTAAGGTGATTGGCAAAAAAACAGAGGCGGCATGCAGATACATCTTTTTAAGCAGCAAGTTACGATGATCTGGAATGCACTGTCTGAAAGGGTGGTGGAAGCAGATTCAATAACTTTCAAAAGGGAATTGAATACATACTTTAAAAGGACAAATTTGCTGGGCTATGGGGAAAGGGCAGGAGTAGGATTAATTGGAGAGCTCTTTAAAAGAACCAGCACAGGTAGGATGGGCCAAATTGCCTCCTTCTGTGATAGAAACATTGAAAATAGGTGCAAGAGTAGGCCATTCGGCCCTTCGAGCCCGCACCACCATTCAATAAGATCATGGCTGATCATTCCCTCAGTACCCCTTTCCTGCTTTCTCTCCATACCCCTTGATCCCTTTAGTCTTAAGGGCCATATCTAACTCTCTCTTGAAGTATCATTCTATGACTATGAAATACCCCCGTGGCTTCACCCTTCCCTATTTCTGTAACCTTCTCCAGACCCTACAACCCTCGGACATCTCTGCGTTCCTCCAATTCTGGCCTCTTGCACATTCCCGATTTCATCGCTCCACCATTGGTGGCCCTGTCCTCGGCTGTCGAAGTCCCAAGCTCCGCAATTCCCTCCCTAAACCTCTCCAACTTGCTCTCCTCCAGTAAGACACTTCTTAACACCTACCTCTTTGACCAAGCTTGTCCCAATATCTCAGTATGTGGCTCAGCGGCAATTTTTTTTTATCTGAAAACGCTCCAGCGAAAGGCCTTGGGATGTTTTAGTATTTTAAATGTGCTTTATAAATGTTGAAAATTTTGTTGAAAAGCATTGGTGTGTTAATATACTTTATGTTATTTTTATGTTATGTTATAATATATTTTCTAAAGCAACACTTCATTTAATTTCTGTAATTATCACACACCTACACCTGATGTCCATACTAAACAGAAGTTAGAGTAGACATTAACTTTATTTTAAATTTGGGATGTACCAAATACAGGTAAATAAAACAACTCTGAGCCTGGGATATATTGAAGACCGCCGTTCAACATATTCAGCAATAATGTAATACAGTGCAAGCAAACTGTGGAGACAGAAGATTATTTGACATGGAGGTAATTTGGACAAACAGGAGTTAATCCCGATCAGACAGAAAATTAGCGGCTGACATGGCAAAAAATAAATCAAACGTAGTATCAAAATATACTGTTGCACAGGATTTTTTTATCAGATTCATGTTGAAAGTTTTTTTTAATGCCTTAATCTGGAAAAAATGCATGATTGATGAAGTAGGTAGGTCTTTAAATGCGTTTTAATTGGCCCCCTGAGGCTTGCAGATTTCGCTGGCCACGGTGCTGAAAGTGGTCGCTGCCAATCTGCCACTGGCTCCCAGTGTCCAGCCATTCCCACAGACTGCCTCCAATCTGCCACTGGCTCCCAGTGTCCAGCCATTCCCCCAGACTGCCTCCAATCTGCCACTGGCTCCCAGTGTCTAGCTATTCCCCCAGACTGCCTGCTGGAGCTCTCTATTCACCGGGGATCCTCAGAAACTCCGGATAGAAGTCCTTCGCGGCACAAGCAGACTGTGTTTTGCGGGTGTAATTTCGATGGAGAAACTTCCACTTCAGGTGCATCATTTCAGCGCCCCCAATAGCACCAATGATGTCGTCCACTTGGCCGGAGGCTATCAAAATATCGACTCCAGACAGCTGACGATTGCCATCCCAGTCGCTTTGGCAGCCATCTGCTTGGTCGGTTTTGCTGGGAATGTCCTGGTGGTCGCCGTGCTGATCAATAATGCAAGAAAAGGCAGAACCTCCATGATAAACTCCTTGATACTCAACATGAGCGTGGCCGATCTCCTGATCCTGCTGTTCTGTGTGCCGTTCAGGGCTGCCGCTTACTCCAAGCCAGCCTGGACTCTCGGCTGGTTCGTCTGCAAAACGGCAGACTGGTTTCTGCAGAGCTGCTTGGCGGCAAAGAGTTTCACCATAGCTGTGCTGGCCAAGGCTTGCTTCATGTACGTGACCCACCCGTCCAAACCGGTCCAGATCAAACATCAGAGGATCGCCGCTCTGATCATCTCCATATGGGCACTGGCCTTCATCCTGCCGGTGCCCCACTGGCTCTTTGCGACTATCCGCGACCAGGCGGGCAAGGTGATGTGTATTTTTGACTCGCCAGAACGTGCATCCAGTTTTATGGCAGTGTTTGCCAAGTTGTACCCTGCCTTGGTCTATTGCCTACCTGTGATGGTCACCTTTCTGTACCACTGCAAGGCTTTCAGGAGGTGCAAGCGGCGGGGAAGCAAAACCCAGAACCTGCGGAATCAGATCAGAGGACGCCGGCTGACCGTAATGCTGTCCGGCGTCAGTCTGGCTTTCGCCGCCATGTGCGCTCCCGAATGGGTGGTCTGGCTCTGGACTAGACACGCCGGCCGGGACGGCCCCTCGCCCCCTGCGTCCTTCGTGCTGCTCTCCCAAGTGCTAGTGTTCAGCATCTCCTCGGTCAACCCGCTCATCTTCGTGGCCATGTCGGAAGAGTTCAAAGCCGGTTTCGTGGGTCTGTGGAAAAGGTTGGTCTTCCACAAGCCCCAAGCCCCTCCGGATCTCCCAGCCGCGCAGTCCCCGCAGCCCAGCGCCCGCAGCGCCCCGCCCAGCCCTCAGGAGGAAAACTCTGTCCAAGTCCCCGACAAAGATCCCGCCGAGGAAAACGCAGAGAGCCCAACCAGCAAAACCGCCAATATCGTCCTGTCGGACATGGAGCAGTTCTGGCACGATCGGCAGAACGCGCCCGCCAGTATAGAGGAAGACCCCATTCCCTGGGAACATCAAAGTGATGTGGAGGCTTCAGCGCGCCCCGAGAGCGGTAGAAAGATGTGAAGCGGGAAGATGGTCAGTAAAAGCTGGGAATGGGGGCAGGGAGGGGGATTCAAACCAAGAACAGAGTAGTTAATCTTGAAATTAATTGGCGAGACTTGGGTTTGGTCAGTCAGGTTTTCCAGGGACACTGCTGTAATTCATGAATCTATTTTGAGCTAGCACAGCATTAGTTTAGTTCTTAAGGGAGCAAAAACCTTGCTGAAATAAGTAGGTGGTAGTAATGTGGAGATTAACCATTTTTAAAAATGTCTCTTATGTGAAACATTACAATGATGCAGATCAGCCATGTATCATTTAATGGCGGGATAGTTTCGAGGGGCTGAATGGCCTACTCCTGTTCCTATATGTGGGCTGAGAATATCGGGAGATTAAGCATGGGGCTCTAGCTTTACCCCCATCAAGTTGATTGTAACGGTCTGTATTACATAAAGTGTGTCTCACTTTCTGTATAAATATTCTACTAGCTGAATCTTCAATTGGATCACTTTATGGTCTTCTCATGACTGCTTTGAATTGGATTTCGTCGCTTTCAGGTTATGAAATTAACAGCTTTTAATCAAGAAATCGTACGCAGGATCACGCGTGTTACTGTTAAATGTCTTTGAGGTGAATGTCTAAAGGCTAAATGTTTTGGCAACAATTAGTAAAGATTAATGCGGTGAGCGTGGTGGGTAGTGACGAGCATCAGTGAACTACTTCTCAATGTATTTTGGTTTTAGAAATCCGTCTTTTTCTCTGATCCCCCTCCGACGTGCCTGCAACTTCCCTTGTCATTTGGTCATCTTAATGGATGTTGTGCAATGAAGATGAATCTGTTCAGTAAAGGAAGTAACGCCAGTGACATTGTTTAACCGGAATTCTGTTTTTTGTCCGTATAAAAAACTATTTTCCTTATGGGTTTTAAAAAATATATATCGCGATGGTTTGCTGAAACTTAATGTTGCTGAACATGAAGCAAGCGATGTTTAACTGTAACTGTTTTGTCTCGGTGTATGTTTACGGTGATATTCGGGTATATAATAAATAGATTCACACAATATCTGTGTACGAATATATTGCCTCCATAAAAATCAGAAACTTTTAGTTCTCACAGAAAACGGCCACGCCTATGGACGATTGTATAACGTTGTACTTGTCTAAACTCGCAGAATTGTGCTTGATAATCCGTTTAGGCAAAAGGTAGTCCTTAAAATACTTGTGCTTTCAACCATTAAATTGAACGTCGATCGGAATACAACAAGCAGGTGCAGTTGCGGTGTTACATGTCGGCTCTTCAGAATGAACATAACATAGGGCAGTAATTTTTAAAGAGGTGGTGCTGGAACGATGCAAGAGTATTTCGTGAGCGATATCAACTCGAATAAGCGAAGTTTTATCAGATCTATTCCAACAGAGTAAATCTGATTTGAGACAGATGCATCGGTACACAGAGCATTTGGGAATGGAGGGATGGGTGGGAAGGCTGGACGGATCCTCCTCTTCCCCATACAGGCATATTGCAAATAGTAAAAAGCCGAAATGTATTGATCAATTTCATAGAATAATTCTCAATGTTAATCAGTAATCACGCTAATGGTAATTACAATCTAAAAAAAGCTGTACACAATTCTGACATTCTGTATAGATACGCGGCATGAGTATGCGTGCATAACGAAAACCATATATAATGGCTGACTACGTTTTCACTTGAAGTGATCATTAATATCAAGGGAGATCTGTTAATAAAAAGTCGAATGATGCTTCCATTTTATAACTATAAACAGTACCGGTGCATCATGTAATAAACCACGTTATAATGCTGCTTAAAAAGGAGGTATTTCCTCCTTCAGATGCAGCTGGGGATATAATGTGGATTTGTAACTCCCAGTCTCTTCATTTTGACGCTACCTATTGAAGCAAGTTTGGCACCAATCTTCCTCCATTACAGAATATTCCTTTTTGACTGTGTTTTGGTCAATGGCCAAAACCAGGCTTGAAGTTTTAGATGCCCCATTGTGTACTGCATCCAGCGCTTTACTTTTATCCCCATTAAAAGCAACATTTTGAACAGCATGAAATCTTCATCTGTTTAAAGTAATTCTCAAGAACGTGTAAGGTGCTGGAAATAATCTTAGATGATTTTGCTGGACAAACCTTCTCCTCCAGTCCAACAAAATAAAAATCTGCAATACTCCAGCTCAGAAGACCACTTGTCAGGCACAGAAACTTACCGTGGCAAGTTATAAGAACATAAGAATTAGGAACAGGAGTAGGCCATCTAGCCCCTCGAGCCTGCTCCGCCATTCAACAAGATCATGGCTGATCTGGCCGTGGACTCAGCTCCACTTACCCGCCCGCTCCCCGTAACCCTTAATTCCCTTATTGGTTGAAAATCTATTTGTGACTTGAATATAGTCAACCAAGTTGTGGGATCAATTCACTGCAAGAGGCCAATAGAGGCAGGTTTTTAAAAAAAATTGTATGACCAAGCACCTGACTCTCCTGCAATCGAGCAGTCCTTTTCCAGTTCCTATGCTAAACGCAACAGCTATTGAGATGGCTAAAATGCAATATGGTGTTGAAGGATCTATTCCAAGGTCTTTCAGGAAAAAGCAGCAGGTTTGACCCCAGACTTCTTCCAACGTTGTTCCAACTATTACTTTGGTTAGAGAGAGACCTGGGACGTCAAGGCTACAGGTGTTGCAACTGTCAATCATGATGCCAAATGGGTATTTGAGCCAAGTCAGTATCTCCACCCTTACTTCAGTCTCTAGGTCGAGTCTGGACCTCTCAATCATTTGAACAAGTGATGGAATGCATGTCCCCTAAAACATGCATTCGCTGAGCACTGATGGTTGAAGCAAGACACATACATACAAGTAGATGGCTGGCAAATGATAAATTGAATACACTTTCCTAATTATCTGGAAAGGAGAACTAAAATTACTTTATTTATGACACTATCTGTAATTTATGATTTCCAATACCTGCGTTTTTTGTTGTTGCTTAAAACAATTCAAATCAGCACAAAGAAAATAGCATTCTAAAATTTTTAGAAAAAAAAGATGGTTTATTGCAGTAAACATTTCAACTAGGCAACATTTCCAACACCTCCGTTAATAAAGTCACTTTGGAAACTTACGTTTAAACACAAGTAAAAGCTTAAATGTTACAAACAAAACCCCTTTTGAGATAAGTGACCGACTTGGAAAATGACTAGTAACTAAATGCTAGTTTTTACAGAGTTGCTGTCGCACAGCCATTTGGTTGGAATAATGACCATGCTACGTGTACTACATCAGCTGTAAGATTTTTTTGTTGGAAAAAGTTTTTATTTTATACAACTGAATGATGAGTCAAAGCTTCCACTTCAACATGATGACAAGCTGGTACAAATGTGTCCATACTATATACAAAACTGGACAAAGCAGACACATTAATACTGCACACACGTTGATAAGTCTGGCAGATGGCTCATGCACAAGTCTCAGTTGATGGGCAGCCTGCTCATGCTCAGGAGAACTTTTTTTGGTGTTACTTGGCAGATCGTCTGGTTGGCTCTGATGCAGTGGGAGGTGGAGGGGGGCCTCGCCGATCGAGGTCATCAATGTAGGCCATAATGAGCTTGCGTCTCTCCTCTGGCACGCACTCCAGGACCAAGTATCTTTTGTCATTCTGAAGGATCCTTTCGATGTCTTTCAGGTGCTGATCTGACTCGTGCAGTAATTTTTTCGACCTGTGGGGGGGAGGGGGAAAAAAACCCCGCACAAATTTTGATTTACCCCAGACAATGCAAGCTCTTCAGAAATCTATTCAGCAAAAGCAATCTGGTTTACTTCACAAACTGTTCTACACTTTCACACTCCAACCCCCTCAGAAAATAACAGACATCAGTGGATATTCCCAAATTGTCACAACAAAATTAACAAGCTGTGTTGTGGATATTTTCACCCTACCTCAGATCTCCTACAACTAGACATCTCTCTGCTCCTCTGTTGCGGTTTGTTCACTGTCCACCCATCAACAACTACTCTTTCAGCCACTTGTTTTTGACTTTTTGGAACACCCTTATTAAATCCCTCCATCTTCCCGTCTCCTCCTTTGCTTAAAAAAAAAAGACTTTGCAACCTTCTCGCAACCATATCTCTTGATATTCTTCTTGACTGGTCTGTAGACTTTGAGATGGATGACCACACCATCCTCCTCAAAAATCTTTCCTCTGTTCTGCAGCTGAGTGGGAATGACCCTCACTTGGTTCCACGCTTACCTATCCAGTTGTAGCCAGAGAACCGCCAACCATGGCTTCCCTTCCCAAGGATGGCCCCAATGTTCCCATTAATTTTTTTGGGGGGTGCACGCTCCATTCAAAATACACATGCGCGACTTTTCCTATTTAAAAGCCGGTGAGATGGCTGTGCGGGAGCAGCAGAGCTCTGTGCGGCCATAGTTTAAAGGGAACATTGCTTGCTGCCTCCCTACCATTTGTCATCTACACTCTGCCCTTTCAGGCATATTATCCAAAGACAGATTTCACATGTACACACTACCCCACCACCATCTTTCTCTACCTCTCCAACTGCTGTTTTGTCAAGACTACTTGGCTGACATCCAATCCTAGATAAGATGCAAATTGTTCCAATTAAACATTGGGAAGACCAAAACCATTGTCTTTGGCCCCTGCCACAAACTCCGAACCCACGCCACCTATTCCATTCCCTTCCCTGGCCACTGTCTCAGCTGAACCAGATTATTTGCTATCTCTGCGTTCTATACGAACCCACGCCGAGCTTCCAATCCCATATCTTTCCCAGCACCAAGAATACTTACTTCCCACCTCCATTTCATTACTCCTCTCCAACGCTGCCTCAGCTGATCTGCTGCTGAAACTCTCATCCATGGTTTTGTTAACTCCAGACACGACTATTCCAATGCTTGCCTGACCAGCTTCTCGCCCTCTGTAAATTACAGCTTGTCTAAAACTCTGCTGCCCGAATCCTAACCTGCATGAAGTCCCATTCACCCATCACCCCTGTGGTCAGCCAACTGCACTCTTAGATTTTGCTCCCGAATTTTTTTTTTTTAAATAGCCTAGGCTTATAAAATAATTCCTTCCATTCATAAGATTCAACACCAAAATTTACACTTCTGTGTCTGTCTACCAATCCATGATACTGGCATTACAGAGTGTGGATGTTATCCAGCTAATGTGCTGATGCAACTACATGCTTTAAAAGAAGAATTTTAGCCTCTTCATTGTTATACTTACGTGCGCTTTCCTTCTTTTAGACTCGTGCATCTGTGCCAATAAACAGTGCAAAATGAGAACTAACATCCTTGAGCAAATTGAACAAGTATCGTGAATACTCAGCTGATTTAAGTGACAAGATTGGACGGAATGATTTGTTAGCGAGTGTATCAAACTGTGGAACACACAATTTCAAACACTGGCCCCAAAACACACAAAACTAATGAATGAGATTGATTGACAGAAATTGCAGCTTCCTGCCTAATGAGCTGCAGCACTTGCAAGTCACCTTTTACATAATAGGAAAAAACACTTGGACATCCTAAAAAAGGTGCACCAGATTTTGCTGGCAATGGAAGTCATTAATACAGATATTGAAAATGGCACCATAGTTTTGAGTTGCAGCAGGCATTACTTACCGATAAGTAATAAATTTGGTCTCTTTCAACAGTGTCCTGAAGTCTGCTTTGGCCGTGATGTATTTATCTCGAATGTATTCTTCAAACTCCCTTTGCTTTTTCTTAAAGAGAGCACAAGTAAGTAAGTACCGAACTGGACTTGGATGAACGATTGAATGTTTAAAAGACATGATCATTACCCTATCACTGGAGGAGAACTTGATGCAGCGAGGATCCTCTTTGATGACCTTTTTCACTTCCTTCCATGTAGAGGTAAGAGTAATCTATATTACAAAATGACCAAGTGTTACTAACAAGCAGGGAACTTATTGGAAACACTCAGCAGGTCAAGCAGCAACTGTGGAAGGAAGGTAGGGTCAACAGAACGGTCATCGACCTGAAACATTAACCTTACCTTCACAGATGCTGCCTGAGCATTTTATATTTCTATTTCAAATCTCCATCATTTGCAGTACAGGGTATTTTGCTTTTTGGTTTCGGAAACTTTTTGGTAGTGCATCACACGACACTTAGAAAAGCAATCAAACTGCTGCCTTGCAAATTAAGTCCCATGTCTCAGCGCCACAAACATTTGCTAAATAATGCTTCCTTCTTATACATCTTAACCAAAGCAGATCTTTAAGGTTTTGTTATATATTGTTATCCCATTTTATTGTTATTTCTCCCCTCTATCTCTACTGTAATACCATACTGTGCAAACAGGTAGTATGCTCCCAGGCCTCTGCCAAAGATGCTTTTCGGCCAAGTTACTAGAAGGTACCTGAACAATCCGGTTCCCCCCCCTCCCACTGTGGGTCTCTTTTGTGTCTGTTTTGTAATTTCTCCGCTAATTTTGTTGGGAGGCAGCTCTTTGGACTAGCCTGGAGGGGCTGGCTGGAAGTGGCTGCACCAGGGCAAATACTACCATCATAGTCAGAAGCAGTGATATAGTTGATGTCAAGTGGCTCCCGGTTGGTCCAAAAAACAGCCAAAATAATAGGGCCGTTACTGGAAGCAAGCAGACCATGTCTGGGACCAATCATGTCTCCAGAGCTAATAGGTGGGAGGCACTAAAGATACCTGAAAAGGTAAGATAATGAGATTACCTGCTGTGCTGTAAAATTCTACCATTCTATAAAAACACTGTACAAATCTTTCTCAGGGTAGGTATAATCTCAGCAGATTGGAAAACTGCAACTGTAACACCCCTATTCAAGAAAGGAGGGAGACAGAAAGCAGGAAACTATAGGCCAGTTAGCCTAACATCGGTCATTGGGAAAATGCTGGAATCCATTATTAAGGAAGTAGTAGCAGGACATTTAGAAAATCATAATAAAACCATGTTGACTCTGCTTGATTGTATGAAAGGGAAATAGTGTTTAAAAAATTTATTAGAGTTCTTTGAGGATGTAATGAGCAGGGTGGATAAAGGGGAACAAGTAGATGTAGTGTGTTTGGATTTCCAAATGGCATTCGATAAGGTGTCACATAAAAGGTTACTACACAAGATAAGAGCTCATGTTGCTGGGGGTGATATATTAGCATGGATAGAGGATTGGCTAACTAACAGAAAACAGAGTTGAGATAAGTGGGTCATTATCAGGTTGGCAAACTGTAAATAGCAGGATGCTTCAGAGATCAGTGCTGGGTCCACAACTATTTACAATCTACAGACTTGGATGAAGGGACCGAGTGTATTGTAGCCAAATTTGCTGACGATACAAAGATAGGTGAGAAGGACACAAAGAATCTGCAAAGGGACATAGATAGGCTAAGTGAGTGGGCAGAAATTTGGCAGATGGAGTACAATGTGGGATAATATGAGGTTATCCATTTTGGTGGGAAGAATAGAAAAGCAAAATATTACTTAAATGGAGAGAGACTACAGAATGTTGTGGTACAAAGGGATCTGGGTGTCCTTGTACATGAAACACAAAAAGTTAGCATGCAGGTAATTAAGAAGGCAAATAGCCTTTATTGCAAGGGGGATGGAGTATAAAAGTAGGGAAGTCTTGCTACAACTGTACAGGGCATTGGTGATACCACACGTAGAGTACTGCGTACAGTTTTGATCTCCTTATTTAAGGATGGATATACTTGCATTGGAGGCAGTTCAGAGAAGGTTCACTAGGTTGATTCCTGGGATGAAGGGGTTGTCTTATGAAGAAAGGTTGAGCAGATTGGGCCTGTACTCATTGGAGTTTAGAAGAATGAGAGGTGATCTTATTGAAACATACAAGATTCTAAGGGGGCTTGACAGGGTAGATGCTGAGAGGATGTTCCCCTCATGGGGGAATCTAGAATTAGGGGGGGGCATAGTTTCAGAATAAGGGGTCGCACATTTAAGACAGAGATAAGGAGGAATTTCTTCTGAGGGTCATGAATCTTTGCAATTCTCAACCACAGAGAGCTGTGGAAGCTCAGTCATTGAATATATTCAAGGTAGAGATAGACAGATTCTTGAACTATAGGGGAGTCAAGGGCTAAGGGGAAACAGGCATGAAAGTGGAGTTGAGACCAAGATCAGATTAGCCATGATCTTATTGAATGATGGAGCAGTCTTGAGGGCCGTATGGCCTTCTCCTGCTCCTATTTCTTATGTTCTTATCTAAGCCCCAGAACATGTGCAGGAGTTCCTCAGCGGAGTGCCCTATGCACAAACATCTTCAGCTACTTCCTCAATAACTTTCCCTCCATCATAAGGTCAGAAGTGGGGATGTTCGCTGATGATTGCAGTGTTCAGTTCCATTCGCAATTTCTCAGATAATGAAGCAGTCCATGCCCGCATGCAGCAAGACCTGGACAATATCCAGGCTTGGGCTGGTGAGTGGCAAGCAGCATTCGCGCCACACAAGTGCCAGGCAATGACCAGTTCCAATAAGAGTCTAACCACATTCAACACCATCGTCAAATCCTCATCATCAACATCCTGGGGGTCACTATTAACCAGAAACTTAACTGGATCAGCCACACAAATACTGTGGCTACAAGAGCAGGTCAGAGGCGGAGTATTTGGCAGGTGACTCACCTCCTGACTCCAAAGCCTTTACACCACCTACAGCTCAGGAATGTGATGGAATACTCTCCATTTGCCTGGATGAGTGCAGCTCCAACAACTATCCAGGACAAAGCAGCTGCTTAAATCGGCACCTTATCCACCACCTTCAACATTCACTCCCTCCACCACAGGCGCAATGTAGCTGCAGTGTGCACCATCTACAAGATGCACTGCAGCAACTTCTTCGACAGCACCTTCCAAACAAGTGACCCCCTACCACCTAGAAGACCAAGGTTAGCAGATACATAGGAACACCACCACCTGCAAGTCATACACTATCCTGACTTGGAAATACATCACCGCTGGGTCAAAATCTGCAGCACTTCAAAGCGGCGGCTCACCACCAACTTCGAGGGCAATAAGGAATGGGTAATAAATGCTGGCGTTGCTAGCGACGCCTACATCCCGTGAATGAATAAATAAAAAAAGAAACTGATTTGTTTAAGTTGAGAGACAGAAGGGGAAGGAAGCTTACTTTGTGTAAAAACTGCTCTTTTCCTCCTCCCATACCAGCCTACTTTCTTCCTCGTCTTCGGATTTAACTCCTTACATATGTGAAAGTGCTCTACAACTACTTTAGAAACGATCAACATTTGCCTATATGACAATGGTCACTGCAATTCAAAAGTAATTCAGTGTGTAAAATATAACCAGATTTTTTGATAAAGCGCTGCATAAATTCAATTATTATAAAAAGAGCAATCTTTCTATTAAAAAAAATGTCTTCAATGCATAAAGCACAGAAATCTATGCAAATGTGTCCCTATTCAATCTCATGAAGAATGAACTCTATAGACATTGCCACTGTAATCTTTGGACATGACCAAAGAGAAGCAACATACATGAAGATTAATAACTATGAACTAGTCATGCTCACCGCTGAGGTCTCATCCAGAAGCTGCCTAAAATGCTCCCGCTTCTTCTTTGTAAGTGCCTCTATGTGCTCACTGAATAATTTTTCCTTCTCTTCTCGTTCCAGTAATGAAGCAGACTCCCAGCGGTGGTCTTTGCGAAGGGTCCTTCTGGTATCCGACCAAGTGACATCAGAAGAACGGACCTGCAGAACACGAGAGAAACATGAAGTAGAAATAGAGTGCTAAGTGCAAACATGAAGAACAATTACAACAACTTAAGGCACAAGGAAAGGTCAAGGAGACACTTTGAGGTGACCTAGTTGAAGTTTGAGGAGAACCGCTCACTGTGGTGAAGGGTACACTGGTTAAAGATTAGAAAATTAGCTGTCAGGGAAGCAAAGCTGAACGTTTCACCCAAGGGCAATGGAGTTATGGAATAAGTTACAGGCGAGGATAACTGAAGCTGACAGAATAAATGGGCTCACGGGGAAATTAGATGAGTTCCTAGAGAGATGGGATTAAGGGACATGCTGAAGGTTGACTGGCAGGATTCATCTGTAAAAAGAGGACATACATGTTGGCCAAAATGACCTCAGTCTGGCCCCAAAAAAACATACACGTGGCTTTATTTTGTAGCATCTATTGCATTATTACATGTTTTGTCAATCATTCCAAAAATGAAAACTTCAAAAAGCAAAGTAAAACCTACCAGGATTTAAGCTTTGATGACAGGAAATAAATGAAATTTAAAACAAAGCCCTAACACAGCATGCTGAGCGAATTTAATTTTAGCTGCAGACCTTTCACTTATGTGAATCTAAACCTCGACATTAACATCCAATGACAGTAATGAATAAGTGCGATTAAAAAAAAACACCCAAGCTGCCAAGGGAAATACTAAAAATAAACACACCCCAAGTAACAATAAGCAACCAGGATATTAAATTATTGTTTAGTACTATTTTATAAATGAGTCAAACACAAATTTCATAATAAGCAGAGTCAGGTTTGCAGATTTGCTTTGGAGCAATTTAACTTCAGACTCAGGCTTATTACCATATCAGACAACAGAGCTTTAAAATTCTGGATGGCTTCCTCTCGCTTGTGCTGCTCACGTTCCCGATCTATTTCCTTGGTCTGCTCCGAACGAGCTTTTTGAACCTCTCTCTCCCGCTCTCGCAAACTTGCTTCTATTCGTGCCTGACGCTCCAGCTCCTTCTCCTTATCAGAGTCTATGTGCTGCAAAGAGGCAAAAGATAGTGGGTTTACATGGTGACTTTAAACAAATTGTCTTATTTTATCAGAAACTTTCCTCCAAATATACGGTAGTTTTTCATTAATTTTTTAAATTAGGAAACCATTGTGATGAGCGCGGCCCACTACGAGGGACAAGATCCATTGTGAAGTGCAAGACCCTTGAGCGGGGCACATCAAGGCCAGAAAAAAAAAATAGGCAAGACAAGACAAGACAATGCTATCAACTAGCTGAATATCTCATAATGGTATCAAAAAGCTACATGAAATTTCACATTGAAGCCATTATTATGAAATACTGTGCAATATCCTAACATAGCTCTGCAAATTGCTTCACCAGCAGAGACAGACTGCAGACACAGCTAACATTTAGAGCGACAATTTTTGTCACTCTACACTCTGCCATGTTGAGGTGGACATGGCATACAAACACACACCATTAAGTTTTACAGAAATCCTGACAACCCTGCTTGAATTAGTCTTTTTCAATAAAAATTCTTGGGATGTGAGCATCACTGCCAAGGCCGAAATTTAATGCCCATCCCCCAGATGTTCTGAGGTGCTGACGGGCTGCCTTCTTGAACTGCTGCAACCCTTTGTATCGGATTTGATACAACTGAGTGGCATACTAGGCCACTTCAGAGGGCAGTTAAGCGTCAACGACATTGTTGTGGGGCTCGAGTCCCATATAGGTCAGACCGGGTAAGGACATAAATTAATCAGTTTTACAACAATCGACAGCTTCATGGTCACTTTTACTGGCAGCAGTTTTTTATTTCCAGGTTTAAAGAAAATAATTCAAATTCTCAACTGCAATGGTGGTATTTGAACTCACATTATCTGGATTATTAGTCAAGCAACATAACCACTACACTACCGTAGCTGTAGAGTAATGATCAGCTCACACTAGTCGATCCAGAGATTAAAAATTAAGAAAACATGAAAAGGATACAAAGAAAGTTGTTGACAGTGTTTAGGATACTCAAAAGGGAAATTAATGCAAAAGCATAATTCCTCCTTCACTGCCCCATCGCTGCATTTCCTTTGCCCCCCTGCTGTGACAGGTACGGGATGTGAAGGTCTGAAGCCTGCTGTGAAGCTGCTGCTTATGTCACACAGATCTGGAGTAAGCAGCTATTAGCAGGTTCTCGTATAGGACCACCTGCTGTGAGCACTCCAACCTGTTATTGGAACACCCTTCATCCTCGTCACTCAGGTAACTTCTAAAGCTCTGGCAACTCATCCAGACGGTGGCAGTGGAAGCACCCTCCAAAATCATCCATAATGCAAGCCAGTGAAGTTTACCCACCATCACCGTGATGCTCCCAAAGAGCAAATGCAGTAACATTGAAAATGACTATCCTTGCAGGATTTAAAAAAAAACAATTTTATCCTTTTCTCCCTTTTGGAGGCCGTCGATCTTCACTGGCTTACAGTTCCACAGGCACATATTGCCCTCTCGTACCTCAACCAAGTGATCATTCCTTACATTGGTGAGTATTGGTGGCGTTGGACTTTGGAGGCTGCTGTAGCCCAGTCCTGTCCATGTCTATACACCTGCAGCTTATACCAGGGATAACTGGATAGCTGACGGGAGCAGGAAACCTCACTGCTGGAATCCATGTACCAGAAGCAAATAACAGCACCCTCAACAGATAGCAGCTGAGTCGGCCCACATCAGTCCTGGTCCCTATGGCTCAGCACCACACCTGGCATTTACCCACCGAGTCAATGGAGAGCTATGCTTGTACATCTTTTAATACACATCCTTACCTTGGCTAGTTTCTCCATGTACTGCTTAAAGAAATCCTCCCTTAGCCCAGAGCTATCCACTGCTTTGTAGCGCGAGTCACTCTCAAATTTCTCCTTCACTTTGCTCCAGCGTAACTGACTATCCAGGTGGTGCTCAGACAGCATGTCGAAGAAGTTGCCTTTTATCTGCTCAGTATAGAGTAGTGGACAGTATTGAATAGTGGATAGAGTGTTGACGAGGGGAGAAATGAAGAGTAAATCCAAGTCAGGAAGCAGTTTTGCAATTGTGATTTTAATCACCACTACATTACTCACTTACCTCACACTGAAGGAAAGTGAATACACCCTCCAACTCAAATTATAACTTCTCTAACAAAATATGCCCTCTGGCATAAATACTAATATATACTTTATAGAACTATGCCCAGTTAACAGTAGCTCCCAAGTTTTGTTTTGGCAGGAGAGTGGTGTTGGATTTGATAAAACTACAATCAAATTCAGTCTTAGCTATACAATATTAATTAGCCTTTTTAAAATCAGCTTGTGAATTTTGTGTTAATGCTAATTTTATACAAATTTTCTTTTGCATCTTGGATGCCTTCATTTCTTGATGTACCTCAACCCGTTACAATGTGGGAAAATGTGAGGTTATCCACTTTGGCGGTAAAAATAGAAAAGCAAATTATAATTTAAATGGAGAAAAATTGAAAAGTGTTGCAGTACAGAGGTACCTGGGGGTCCTTGTGCATGAAACACAGTTAGTATGCAGGTACAGCAAGTAGGCAAATGGAATGTTGGCCTTTATTACAAGGGGGAAGAGAGTATAAAAGCAGAGAAGTCCTGCTACAACTGTACAAGGTATTGGTGAGGCCACAACTGGAGTACTGTGTACAGTTTTGGTCTCCGTATTTAAGGAAGGATATATTTGCTTTGGAGACTGTTCAGTTCACTAGGTTGATTCCTAGATGAGGGAGTTGACTTATGGAGGTAGGTTGAGTCGGTTGGGTCTATACTTATTGAAGTTCAGAAGAATGAGAGGTGATCTTATTGAAACATACAAGATGAGGGGGCTCGACAAGGTGGATGCAGAGGATATTTCCACTCATAGGATAAACTAAAACTAGGGGACACAGTCTCAGAATAAGGGGCCGCCCATTTAAAACTGAGATGAGGAAGAATTTCTTCTCTGAGGGTTGTAAATCTGTGGAATTCTCTGCCCAGAGAGCTGTGGAGGCTGGGTCATTGAATATATTTAAGGTGGGGAGGGGGCGGGGAAGTGGAGCCGAGTCCATGATCAGATCAGCCATGATCTTATTAAATGGCGGAGCAGGCTCGAGGGGCCAGGTGGCCTATTCCTGCTCCTATTTCTTATGTTCCTGGAGCCACTGAACACACTTGCAGCATCAATTTGGGTAGTGGGGTGCTGCACACCATTCACTGCTGCTCTGGGATCCAGAGTTGCTGTGTGCAGTGCAGTGAAGCTGGGCCAATTGCTGCTCAGCTCAAGGTGGAGATGCTTCAGCTGACAGCCAGAGATTGACAGCTCACACCAGGACAGTATCAGACAGAACAGAGGGTCGGGCTACCAAGGGGCTCAAATCAGTGACTATCCAGTTTTGAGAGGCAGACACTGGGCCCTTAAGTAAAGCCTTCCAAGCCAATTTGAAATTAACGAAGTTTAACCAATTGTACATAAAATGTTCAATTCTGCACTTGGACCAAAACTAGTTTACTTATTGGACTAAAACAAGTTTTCCTATTGGACCCCACCATCAGACAATCCACCTCCCCAAAAAATGGGCCAGGGCAATATAATTTAGCAATTTGAGCATCATTTTAAAGTTAGATACCAATACAGTAAATTTAGGTAACAAGTGTGTACAATATGGCTGAAATTTATCACAAAATAAAAAAAAAAAACAGAAATATCTCTACAAGTATTTTATATAAATTGACAACTGCTAGAAACTGAATTTTTTAAAACCAGGATATAAATATGAAAAATAAACATTTAAAACCAATCTATGCTTTAAATACTATGAACATTGCAGCTAATGTTAAAGTAATAGGGCTTTAAATGCAAGATTAAATTGATACACACCAACTTTAATGCAGTCTATATGGTTGGGGGTTATATAAAACTACCAGCTGAAGTAATCACTTATCAGTGCTTTAAATTAAGCGTATAATCAGTATACGGATGTGTGAAGCTTGCTGAGTCTCTAAGTATGGTTAAATTGTCAACCGAATCAGTGCTTCCCCGCCCCCCCTCCCCCCCATTGAATGTGAACAACTTAATGCTAAAGAATTCTAACATATTAAAGCAAATTTCCGTCTTTAATCAGGAACTCATTCCAAAAAGAACTAAACAAAGGCTTCACAGTAAGGTGCAAGTGGAACAGAACTAGACTATCACACTTACTGCATGATTTGGATCTCACTGGTAGCACAATTCCCACCACTTCCCCATGCCAAGATTTAAGGTTGTTCCAAAATCACACTTTAGAACCAAAGTTGTTATTATACATTATAAATAATAGCAACTGGCAAGCTCAGCTGGTGTTACACCACCCAATGCGAACTTGCATAATGTCGCTTCCTCAGTGAAATTTACAGGGAGGGAATGTTGGTGCCAGTGAAGGGAACATTGTTCAACACCCAGAAATCCCATGGTCAGGTGCTCACTGCATGCAGTCACCAAGTCCCAGCAAGATGCCTCTCAACAAGGCTGGCAATTTAGTGGCAAACTCCGGGCCATCTTATGTTGTGCATTTCCACCCATCAGATCCTTAGCAAATTAATATCAGGAGCAGAGTTTATCTCAAGTTAAAAGGAGCACTAGGCAGGACCGGAACCAATGCCCTAGGGGAAGTGTTTGCTAGTGCTGTTCGGGAGGAGTTAAACTAATATGGCAGGGGGATGGGAACCTATGCAGGGAGACAGAAGCAAAAGCTAGAAAGGGGAATAGTAAAAGTGGAGGACAGAGAAACCCAAGGCAAAAAACAAAAAGGGCCACTTTACAGCAAAATTCTAAAGGGTCAAAGTGTGTTAAAAAGACAAGCCTGAAGGCTCTGTGCCTCAATGCGAGGAGTATTCAGAATAAGGTGGATGAATTAACTGCGCAGATAGCAGTTAACGGATACGATGTGATTAGCATCACGGAGACATGGCTCCAGGGTGACCAAGGCTGGGAACTCAACATCCAGGGGTATTCAACATTTAGGAAGGACAGACAGAAAGGAAAAGGAGGCGGGGTGGCGTTGCTGGTTAAAGAGGAAATGAATGCAATTGTAAGAAAGGACATTAGCTTGGATGAGGTGGAATCAGTATGGGTGGAGCTACAGAATACCAAAGGGCAGAAAATGCTAGTGGGAGTTGTGTACAGGCCACCAAATAGTAGTCGTGAGGTTGGGGACAGCATCAAACAAGAAATAAGGGATGTGTGCAATAAAGGTACAGCAGTAATCATGGGTGACTTTAATCTACATATTGATTGGGCTAACCTAACTGGTAGCAATGCGGTAGGTGGATTTCCTGGAGTGTATTAGGGATAGTTTTCTAGACCAATATGTCGAGGAACCAACCAGAGAGCTGCCCATCCTAGACTGGATGATGTGTAATGAGAAGGGACTAATTAGCAATCTTGTTATGCGAGGCCCCTTGGGGAAGAGTGACCATAATATGGTAGAATTCCTTATTAAGATGGAGAGTGACAAAGTTAATTCAGAAACGAGAGTCCTGAACTTAAGGAAAGGTAACTTTGATGGTATGAGGCGCAAATTAGCTAGATTAGACTGGAAAATGATACTTAAAGGGTTGAAGGTGGATAGGCAATGGCAAACCTTTAAAGATCATATGGACGAACTTCAGCAATTGTACATCCCTGTCTGGAGTAAAAATAAAAAATGGGGAAGGTGGCTCAACCGTGGCTAACAAAGGAAATTAAGGAGAGTATTAATTCCAAAGAAGAGGCATACAAATTGGCTAGAAAAAGCAGCAAACCGGAGGACTGGGAGAATTTTAGAATTCAGCAGAGGAGGACCAAGGGTTTAACTAAGAGGGGGGAAATAGAGTATGAGAGGAAGCTTGCCGGAAACATAAAAACTGATTGCAAAAGCTTCTATAGATATGTGAAGAGAAAAAGATTAGTGAAGACAAACGTAGGTCCCTTGCAGTCGGATTCGGGTGAATTTATAATGGGAACAAAGAAATGACAGACCAATTAAACACGTTCTTTGGTTCTGCCTTCACAAAGGAAGACACAAATAACCTTCCGGATGTACTAGGGGACAGAGGGTCTAGTGAGGAGGAACTGAAGGATATCCTTATTAGGCGGGAAATTGTGTTCGGGAAATTGACGGGATTGAAGGCCGATAAATCCCCAGGGCCTGATAGTCTACATCCCAGAGTACTTAAGGAAGTGGCCCTAGAAATAGTGGATGCATTGGTGATAATTTTCCAACAGTCTATTGACTCTGGATCAGTTCCTATGGACTGGAGGGTTGCTAATGTAACACCACTTTTTAAAACAGGGAGAGAGAAAACGGGTAATTATAGACCGGTTAGCCTGACATCGGTGGTGGGGAAAATGTTGGAATCAATCATTAAGGATGAAATAGCAGTGCATTTGGAGAGCAGTGACAGGATCAGTCCAAGTCAGCATAGATTTATGAAAGGGAAATCATGCTTGACAAATCTTCTGGAATTTTTTGAGGATGTAACTAGTAGAGTGGACAAGGGAGAACCAGTGGATGTGGTGTATTTGGACTTTCAAAAGGCTTGTGACAAGGTCCCACACAGGAGATTGGTGTACAAAATCAAAGCACATGGTATTGGGGGTAATGAACTAACGTGGATAGAGAACTGGTTGGCAAACAGGAAGCAGAGAGTCGGGATAAACGGGACTTTTCAGAATGGCAGGCAGTGACTAGTGGAGTGCCGCAGGGCTCAGTGCTGGGACCCCAGCTCTTTACAATATATATTAAGATTTAAATGATGGAATTGAGTGTAATATCTCCAAGTTTGCAGATGACACTAAACTGGGCGGCGGTGAGCTGTGAGGAGGACACTAAGAGGCTGCAGGGTGACTTGGACAGGTTAGGCGAGTGGGCAAATACATGGCAGATGCAGTATAATGTGGATAAATGTGAGGTTATCCACTTTGGGGGCAAAAACACGAAGGCAGAATATTATCTGAATGGCGGCAGATTAGGAAAAGGGGAGGTGCAGCGAGACCTGGGTGTCATGGTTCATCAGTCATTGAAAGTTGGCATGCAGGTACAGCAGGCGGTGAAGGCGGCAAATGGTATGTTGGCCTTCATAGCAAGATATTTGCGTATAGGAGCAGGGAAGTCTAGCTGCAGTTGTACAGGGCCGTGGTGAGGCCCCACCTGGAATAGTGTGTTCAGTTTTGGTCTCCTAATCTGAGGAAGGACGTTCTTGCTATTGAGGGAGTGCAGTGCAGGTTCACCAGACTGATTCCAGGGATGGCTGGACTGACATATGAGGAGAGACTGGATCAACTGGGCCTTTATACACTGGAGTTTAGAAGGATGAGAGGGGATCTCATAGAAACATATAAGATTCTGACTGGACTGGACAGGCTAGATGCGAGAAGAATGTTCCCGAACCAGGGGACACACACAGTCTTAGGATAAGGGGCAGGCCGTTTAGGACTGAGATGAGGAGAAACTTCTTCACTCAAGAGTTGTTAACCTGTGGAATTCCCTGCCGCAGAGAGTTGTTGATGCCAGTTTATTGAATATATTCAAGAGGGAGTTAGATATGGTCCTTATGGCTAAAGGGATCAAGGGGTATGGCGAGAAAGCAGGAAAGGGGTACTGAAGGAATGATCAGCCACGATCTTATTGAATGGTGATGCAGGCTCAAAGAGCCGAATGGCCTACTCCTGCACCTATTTTCTATGTTTCTATGTTAACTAGTTATTAAAATTGCTGCTAAATCTACTATGCTTATTAAACATGTTGAAAATTGTGAACCCACCACCCTGCACTAAACAGTACCTGGGAAATTAGTAGACGTTGTCACATTCCTTTCTGCCCTGGTGAGGTAGCAGGAATACTACGCCACTTTTATTCTATACATTTTAAGTCTCCCCCACGACCACTTTTTGCAGTATGGCTCCATAGGCATTGGGTACCTGATCCAATTGGCCGTTCTGCGTGAGGGAGCCTAAGCAGTCCATGTTGCAGCCTATTTGACCACGGGGACATTATAGTCAATGCCCACATTTCTAGCAGGGTAGCAATCGGGAGTGGGTGGGAACAGTGACTGATATCCTCACCTTGCCACCCCAACCCAACTCAGGGCAATGCAGGAAATTGCAGCACCACTGGCACTACTGTTGTCCAAAATTAGCAAACTCAGCACAGACTGGGGACCACTTGGTTTCTGCAGCTAAGATACACACCACCTAATCTAACTAAGTTACCGAGGGAGCTACAAACTAATCTGTTTTACCAGTTACCATTTTTCAGTGCTTCAAGAGCAGAGTGGGCAACGGGGGCCGGGGGTGGCGTGCGGAATGAAGCACAGTGTAAACGAAAAGCATTTTTTTTAGTAATCCAAGAAACAAGCACCTACTTTATTGCAATGGTCAAAGGCACAGAGCAGACTGAGAAAGCTTCACAACATGCTCAGATATTATTACATATTGTAACTTGTTAAAGTGTAACGAGACTACTTACAAGTAAAAACACAAGTATAAATACCTTTACTTTACAAGAGTTAGCAATAGAACAAAAAGTAATGGTTGAACACGATCTGGCTCTATCCAGATCTACTTTTTTTTTTTGATTGTTTTGTCTTAACACATTTCTGGGCACAACTCTCACTTCACAAGGAAAAGAACTAAAAAAATGTAAAGTACCAGAGCTGCGGGAGGCTAAAGTCACCACACAGAAACACCAATTCTTTCCTCACTAGGGATTCCCATAATACTTTGCTTGTCAGTGATTGACAGCTGTCAGACTGAACTGATTGATAGGCCGCACAGCACAAAACTGTAAAGACTATTCTCTTGTTATGAAACAGAATACATAAAATGGTTACAAAAGGGCTTTAGAAAACATTAAAGTGCAAAAGATCAACAAGTTACAATTTTTAAGAAAACAGATTTTAAAAATAAGCATGCAATTTTCAAACAAAAACATTTACAAGTAAAAAAATCTTTACTGTACAATTGCAGTCAAATTTAAATTAGGCAATAATATTTACTATTTTCAAAACCATTTAACATATTACCCTCTGAAAAGCATAATCATTACAAGCAGCTTCAGTCAAGACTTCTAAAAAAAGAATATAAAAAATGTTAACGTTCATATGATCGTTGTTTATATAATCTATGGACAAAATTTACATGAATAGCAGTTATTTAACATTCTCCTGTTTGCAAATGTCAAAAATGATTAGGCTTCAGTGGCTGAAACAATCTCATTCGCACGGCACACAGGGACTTTTGGGAAGGCTGCAGTGCGTTGCTATCGTAATGTTATTGATGCCACCTCCCTACCAGGCTGCTTCCCAGTGGAAACCACATCCCCCCGGGCACTTGAGACTACAGCTGCACGACATTTAAAACTCATTAATTTTTAATACATGACCTTTATTTTTGATATACACTGATTTACACTTTAGATTTTGTTTCCTCAAAAGATAAAACTGCTGCCAGGAAACCCAACAAAGATAAAAGTGTACTCGGAAATATATAAACACTCATTAAAAAGGTAGACTTAGGTTAGCATGGTTTCTGCTGGGAGAGTCTGGCGTCCCTTACATTCGCACTCCCACCAGTCACACCACTGGAACTACAACCACCTTACCTTCTCTGTCCGGCTCTTCGAATCTTCTTTCTCTCTCTTCCTCACGCTGGTAATGAACTCAATAAACATGCCTTCCCGATCCTTCATTTTTTCAATAGCTTTGAATCTGGAGTCTTTGCCAAATTTGGCAGCAAAGTCACTGAATGTGGATCTAAGAATCAAAAATTTGCAATGTAAAGGATTAAGAAACTATGATTTCGAATGGGCATTTTGTATATATACCAACTAAAGTAGGGAATTTGGCCAATCAAACCTGCTCAGTCATGGAAGCTTCATCCTAACTACTCACTGCTTTTGCTCCACATCCCTTAATGCCCTTACTTCCAAAGTATTCGAAATATCTCAATTGACATTGCACCTACAACCTTCTGGAGCAGTGTGTTCTTAACTCTTGAGTGAAGGTTTTTCCGAATTCTCTTTTAACCAGCTACGCTCAAATTCAAATATTATGTTCCCTTGCATTTGATAAGGCTCCTGTCAGGTGCCTTGGGACATTTTAGGCGCTATATAAATGTGCGTTGTTACTGTTGCTCCACAATAAAGCTTTTTTATTGTCTAGGCTGGCACAATATCCTCCAGGTTACATTCTGCAATTTTATTTACCCTTTTTAACGTGCAAGAAGGCCACACACTCAAACAGTTTTTATTTTACTATTGATCTGCCCCTCTCAAAGTGTTGACTCTTGTTGGGATACTGCTCCATATGTGTCAGATGCCCTTTAGAAACTCACCCACGTTGCTATCCTTGGCTTGTAAGCCGAGACGGAGAGTGACAACAATGGAAGCACAATGGCGACTGATTTGATGGACTGCCAGTCCTCACATATGCCCATTTTGCAGCGGGGCAAACTGAAGATGAAGTGCTCAGGGACTAGAACCCTGGTCCATTTACCCCTCCTCGCTCCAGGGCACTGAAGCCAATAGCATCATCATAAATTCTTCCTTGGGTGCGATCAGGATAAACTGGGAAATGGAACCCGTGATCCTTTGGTCAAGAGGGTGGGGGGGCCTCATCCCACTACACCGTCGGGGAGCCACACCACTTCTTTAAACATTAGCACCGATTCTCTTACCCATATCTATTTTTTTTTTCCACACATAGACTTCACACAATTTAATTAACACCAATTCATGAGCTAATATTATGCTAATCCTTTTGGAGGCATCAATCCATTCTGAATGAAATTTCATCCAACTTAATCTCAAATTCCAATTATGTCCCATCTTATCGCTGAAAAGGTTATTTACTAAGGGCTATTATAATTCAAAACACTTTTTCAATTTCACAACACATTCCTGCTATATGAAGCAAGCTGAAGATATTCTCCATGGAAGGCTGTGGTTACCTATCAAAAGGTTATGGGATTTAATAGAATGCCAGAGTACTTGTAAACCAAGGCCTCGATTCCACGAATACAAATGCATTTCATTTCTGACGCTGCCTTTTATGCTACCACTGACACCTGGATATAAGTTTAGAAGCTAAAGGAGAAAGGAAAGTTCAGGGCAAGAACTTTCTGTTCAAAGTACTCTGTGAAAATATTGTGAGCATATTATAAAGGGGTATAGAAAATGCTCAATTCCTTGCCTGATGACCACTTTGTGGCACCTTCACCCCAGAGCTGCCATCAGTGATAAACTGTCTGCATTTTAAGGAAATTAATTCATTCAATAGCAGGCAGAACTTTGTAAGAGTAGGGGAGCTGTTCCAGAGCCACCTGACCAGAGAAAGTTTTCTGCCCAGTGAGTAGGCAGTAGTGATCAGCGAGAGAGAGAGACAGAGAGAGAGAAAGAGTGTGCATCCACTGGTCAGCTTCCAGGTCACTCCAAAGTTCAGGCCCCATAATTAACGAACTGAATCATTCAGCACACAGGTGAAGCCCCTCCCAATCACAGATGTCGCCGAACCTGCTTTGGATAGAAAAAGGTGAAATGGCAGGTATGAAATTCAACATTATTTGGGCCACACACCAAGAGTCCATCTGATGAAGGAAAGCAGTTAATCGAATTCAGTGAACATCTGAGTGACAGAGGTGTCACAGAACGGTGATCGAAGTTTGGTTAAGTATGGCGAAACCAATCCTCCCTCCAGCCCAAAAAAAAAAATTAGAGACGATACAACAGTATAAAGTTCACTTTAAAAAGTAAACTAAATTTTCACAATGGGCATTTTTTCCCCCGGAGTCCTTAATGTTCCGCAGCAATAACCAAATAAGATAACCTCTGAAAACTGATTTTATGTTACAACTCAGGCATGTCACTTTAAAGAAGGCAATGAGACATTAGCACTTGGCTAAGAATTTGCACTGAACTAGAATTCAGTATCATTTACCTGGGGTTTAACTTTGCATCCTCCAATAATTTTTTGAAGTCCTCCTTCGATTGTTGCAGCTTGTTTTTCTTCTCTTTTCGCTCTTCTTCAGCTCTAGTTTTCACGTACTGGTCAAAAACCTGTTGGGTCACAGTTCCATGCAAATTTAACATGCAATTTTTAAAATTGCAAATTAAAACAATGTATGACATCAATGATATTTATCCCCGCGATCTTCCCCACCGCCCCCCGCCAATGATGCATTAAACTAGCACCTAGTCCTCTTCAATGTTGCTCTAACCTGGCAACTGTGAACTAATGCAAGAATGGGATAGTCACTTCCTTCCTGTTCCCATGGATTGTGAACTCCGTACCTTCAGAATAAATTAAACTTGTACGCCAAAAGTGAGCAGGCTTTAAGTATACTTCCAGGAGCACAAGGGAATTCTGAAGCTATCATCTTTCTATAAATAGTTGTTATTTTGTAAAGTAATATCAACACTTGGAAATGGAATATTTCCATTTTGGACAGTCAGTGTCAACATCAAATACAACAACGTGCATTTATACAAGCGCCTTCAACTTTACGGAGATATTAGAACATGTTTGGTCAAAGCAATAGATTTTAAGGAGTGTGTTAAAGAAGGAGAAAGGTGTAGAGGAAAGAAGGTTTAGGGAGGCAATGCACCCCTACTACAGAAGCACACATCGCCCAGATCAACTACGTGCCTCTGAGCAAGAGCGTAGTTTTCTGCACACCCACAAGGAACAAATGCCCAAACTAGGACTGCTAGTCTGCAGAGACAGCAGACTTTCATCTGGTCTGAATTTTAAACTCAGGTCCCAGAGCTGAAAGCCCTGCATCTAATCACACTTGTTAAAGGATATTCTTAGAGAAAGCAGAAATTTTGAATTACAAAGATATCCAGACAGTTCAATTCCATTCTATGGGCCCAAGTTTCAAGCCACGCCTAGAACGGCGCAGTCCCGACCTGGACGCCCGTTTTTCACGCCACAAAGTGCGCCGAAAAAAACCCTCCAGACTCTCCACCTCCCTGCAGGTCCTCTGGCCCTCGGCGCAGCGCAGCAGGAGCTGTAGGGGGCGGAGCCAGGTCCCTGCGCCGAAAATAGTGCCGGGACCTCTGCACATGCGCGCTACAGTGGGCACGCAAGTGCAGTAGCTCCAGGCGCCCGAAACTGTGTGGGAGGGGCCGAAGCACGCAGCCCCTAGCCCTGGCCAAATGGCCTCACTCGGGCTGCGTGAATAAGGCCCTCCCCGCCCCTGGACTGGATCCGACCTGACCTCCCTCTCTCCCCCCGACCCGAACCGACCGCCCTCTCTCCCCCCGACCCGAACCGACCTCCCTCCCACCACCCCCCCGACCCGACCCAACGCCACCTACCTGTAAATCTGGTGCTGGGTACGGGCCCTGCCAGAAGTCTCGGGCCCGGCCCGTTCAGCCTCCCTCCCCCTTCTCCTACCCCCCCACCCCCAATCTCCTCCCCCCACCCACTCCAATCGCCTCCCCCCACCCCCAATCTCCTTTCCCCCCTTCTCCCCTTTATCCCCCCCCTCCCTTTCTCCCCATCCCACCCCCTTCTCCCCTCCCCCATCCCATCCCTCCCCCCCCTTCTCCCCTCCCCCATCCCACCCCCTTCTCCCCTCCCCCATCCCACCCCCTTCTCCCCTCCCCCATCCCAGCCCTCCCCCCCCCTTCTCCCTCCCTCTCTCTTCTCTTCTCCCCTCCCACCCTCCTCTCCCCCCCCTCCCTCTTCTCTCTCCTCCCCCCTTCCCTCCCTCCCTCTTCTCTCTCCTCCCCCCCTCCCTCCCTCTTCTCGCCCCCTCCCTCCCTCTTCTCGCCCCCTCCCTCCCTCTTTTCCCCCTCCCTCCCTCTTCTCCCCCCCTCCCCCTCCCTTCCTCCCCCTCTCCCCCCCCCCTCCTCCCTCCCTCTTCTCTCTCCCCTCCCCCCCTCTTCTCCACTCTCCCCTCCCCCCCTCTTCTCCACTCTCCCCTCCCCCCCTCTTCTCCACTCTCCCCCCCTCCCTCTTCTCCCCCTCCCTCCCTCTTCTCCCCCCCTCCCTCCCTCTCTCTTCTCCCCCCTCCCTCCCTCTCTCTTCTCCCCCCTCCCTCCCTCTCTCTTCTCCCCCCTCCCTCCCTCTCTCTTCTCCCCCCTCCCTCCCTCTCTCTTCTCCCCCCTCCCTCCCTCTCTCTTCTCCCCCCTCCCTCCCTCTCTCTTCTCCCCCCTCCCTCCCTCTCTCTTCTCCCCCCTCCCTCCCTCTCTCTTCTCCCCCCTCCCTCCCTCTCTCTTCTCCCCCCTCCCTCCCTCTCTCTTCTCCCCCCTCCCTCCCTCTCTCTTCTCCCCCCCTCCCTCCCTCTCTCTTCTCCCCCCCTCCCTCCCTCTCTCTTCTCCCCCCCTCCCTCCCTCTCTCTTCTCCCCCCCTCCCTCCCTCTCTCTTCTCCCCCCCTCCCTCCCTCTCTCTTCTCCCCCCCTCCCTCCCTCTCTCTTCTCCCTCCCTCCCTCTCTCTCTCTTCTCCCCCCCTCCCTCCCTCTCTCTTCTCCCTCCCTCCCTCTCTCTTCCTTCTCCCTCCCTCCCTCTCTCTCTCTTCTCCCCCCCTCCCTCTTCTCCCTCCCTCCCTCTTCTCCCCCCCCCCCTCACTCCCCCTTCTCCCTCCCCCCCCCCCCCCTCACTCCCCCTTCCCTCCCCCTCGCTGTCAGAAACACAGACACTGACAGACAGGGAATGAGAGACACACAGACAGACAGAGAGATAGAGACACTGACAGAGACACACTGAGGGGGGCATCCCAGCACGCTGTTGGAGGGCTCCCAGTGCTGCAGTCGGTAAGTAGAAAATGTTTTATTTATTGATTAAAAAAAAAATTATTTCTTATTAATTTTTTTTGATTGATTTATTGGTTGATTTATTGATGTATTTATCATTTATTATTGATGATGGCTCTTTATTTGTAAAACTGAAGTGTTTAATGTTTGTAAACTTCCCTTTAAACATCCCCCCCACCCCACCATTCCCTATGCCTGATTTGTAACCTACGCCTGATTTTCTAAAGTGTTGACAAGCTTTTTTCGAGCGTACAAAAATCTTCACTTACTCTATTCTAAGTTAGTTTGGAGTAAGTTTTCACTCACGAAACTTTGAAAACAGGCGTAAGTGGCCGGACACGCCCCCTTTTGAAAAGAAAAATTCTGTTCCAAAGTTAAACTGTTCTAACTGACTAGAACTGGAGCAAACTAAATGACGAGAATTCCGATTTCTAAGATACTCCGTTCTACACCAGTTGCTCCTAAAAATCAGGAGCAAATCATGTGGAAACTTGGGGCCTATAAATCTATATTTATTAAACAACTGTTCGAAACAAAAAGAACAGCTGCTCATAAAGTGCTCACAGTAACACAGATATTTAGGTTGCCTGCACTGTGTTAGTGACCATTTGTGCCCCATGTTCCGAACCTGAACAAATACTAAACATTTTTTGTAATTATTTTTTTTAATAAAGGTGTCATCTGTGCCGTGCACTGTAGGTATCACTTTGTTTTATCAATTGCTTCACCACATTAAAAAATCTATTATTACTCCCAGATTCCTTTCTATCTTCATTCAATTCTGTTCATTGTACACGTTTGCCACACATTTTATGGGTCTGTATGATTCTATGTGCAGCATTACCCATTTAACTAATTACTGATAGCACCGTTCATTGTACACATTTGACAAATGGCAGCTCACATGCCTCATTTATGCGACAACTTAGTGCTGCAATCTGGAATCAGCAACAGAATCTGTATGACTGGATTATATCAGTGAATATTTCCACTGCTATTTCAAGTTAAACTGTTAATCATGGACACAGACCCTCTTTCATGCCAGCTGCATGTTTGACATGTAGAACTTGGGACAGATGGGAAAGGGAAATGGCAGGTGACTGGGAAGGATTGGGGGGAAAGTTTCCAAGGCTATCATCAATAAATCTGTGTTTATCCCTGCACAAGTTTTACTACAGCTGGACCTGACTTTAATGCTGAACTTGTGACTTGGACAATCTATAGTGTCAATTAAAGCCAGGATCTGAACGGAGTCTGATTTTCTGCTTGCCATTCTCGAGCAAGGCTTCAGACACCTTGCGCATCTGATTTAACTGTTCAAAGTATTTAGTCTCAAAATAATGAAAACAGATCATTATTATGCTAGAATTGGATTCAATACCCTTGGCTAGGGAAGAGAGAAAAAAATCTACTCCATGTAGTAACGCCAAGATAGCTGCTGAATATGACAGTGCGAGTCAAATAGCCTGACACTCGTCGTCTATAGTTGGCCCTAGTTGAGGTGTTAGAGGGTTGCCGACAACGTTCGCGCTAAGCTGCTCGGCAGGTCCAGCGCAGGCCGCTCATCGGCTTTTACATGGAAGAAAACGCTTATATGCGAAAATTTGAATGGGCAGCGCAGCCAGTTAAAGGGACCGCACACAATTTTTCTCTATTTTAAATTATAATTTGCTTTTCTATTTTTTTCTGCCAAAGTGGATAACCTCACAGTTTCTCACATTATACTCCATCTGCCAAATTTTTGCCCACTCACTCAGCCTGTCTATATCCCTTTGCAGATTTTTTGTGTCCTCCTCACAATTTGCTTTCCCACCCATCTTTGTATCATCAGCAAACTTGGTTACATTACACTTGGTCCCTTCAAAAAAAAAAGAGGGGGGAAATTCGTTGCCAGTACTTGCGGAACTGAACCACACCAAGATTTAGTTTTTTTTAAAAAAAAAAAGGAAATGGGGTGAAAGATTGTTTGGAGAAAGCAAATTAGCCAGGGTAGCATTGAGGAAAAGTTCATAGAGTGTATCCGGGATAGTTTCCTTGAACAGTACATTGCGGAACCAACCAGGGAGCAGGGGATCTTAGATCTGGTACTGTGTAATGAGACAGGATTAATAAATGATCTCGTAGTAAAGGATCCTCTAGGAATGAATGACCATAACATGGTTGAAATTTAAATTCAGTTGGAGGGTGAGAAAGTTGGTTCTCAAACTAGTGTCGTAAGCTTAAATAATCGAGACTACAAAGGTATGAGGGCAGAGTTGGCTAAAGTGGACTGGGAAAATAGATTAAAGTATGGGACGGTTGATGAGCAGTGGCAGAGGACTAAGGAAATAAGGGATGGTATCAAATTGAAAACAAGGGCACACAATGTGGCCAAGACTAGTGAGAGGCCAGAGGATTGGGAAACTTTTAAAAGCCAGCAAAGAACAACTAAAAAAATGATAAAAGGGAAGATAGATGATGAAAGTAAACTTGCATGAAATATAAAAACAGATAGTAAGAGTTTCTACAGGTACATAAAAAGGAAGACTGGCTAAAGTAAATGTTAGTCCCCTAGAGGATGAGACTGGGGAATTAATAAAGAGAACAGCGAAATGGCAGAGACATAGAACAAATATTTTGTATTGGTAGAAGACACTAAAACATCCAATAGTGGGTAATCAAGGGGCTATTGGGACGGAGGAACTTAATACAATCACTAATTAGTAGTACTCGGTAAAATAATGGGACTAAAGGCAGACAAGTCCCCTGATAGTTTACATCCTAGGGTCTTAAAAGTGGCTGCAGAGATAGTAGATGCACTGGTTGTAATCTATCAAAATTCCATGGGTTCTGGGGTGGTACCAGCGGATTGGAAAACCGCAAATGTAACGCTCCTATTTAAAAAAGGAGGCAGACAAAAAGCAGGAAACTATAGACCAGTTAGCCTAACATCTGCTGTTGGAAAAATGCTGGAGTCCATTATTATGGAAGCAGTAGGGGGACATTTGGAAAAGCATGATTCAATCAAGCAGAGTCAGCATAGTTTTATGAAAGGGAAATCATTTTTGACAAATTTGCTGGAGGATGTAACGAGCAGGGTGGATAAGGAGAAACCAATGGATGTGGTGTATTTCGATTTCCAGAAGGCATTTGGTAAGGTGCCACATAAAAAGTTACTGCACAAAATAAAAGTTCACGGGGTTGGGGGTAATATATTAGCATGGATAGAGGATTGGCTAACTAACAGAAAGTCGAGACAAATGAGTCATTTTCCGGTTGGCAAAGTTACTAGTGGGGTGCCACAGGGATCAGTGCTGGGTCCTCAAATATTTACAATCTAAATTAATGACTTGGATAAAGGGACCGAGTGTAATGTAGCCAAGTTTGCTGATGATACAAAGATGGGTGGGAAAGCAAATTGTGAGGAGGACACAAAAAATTTGCAAATGGAAATAGACAGGCTGAGCGAGTGGGCAAAAATTTGGCAGATGGAGTATAATGTGGGAAAATGTGAGGTTACCCACTTTGGCAGAAAAAAATAGAAAAGCAAATTATAATTTAAAATGGAGAAAAATTGCAAAGTGCTGCAATACAGAGGGACCTGGGGGTCCTTGTGCATGAAACACAAAAAGTTAGTATGCAGGTACAGCAAGTAATCAGGAAAGCAAATGGAATGTTGGTCTTTATTGCAAGGGGATAGAGTATAAAAGCAGAGAAGTCCTGCTACAACTGTACAAGGTACTGGTGAGTCCACACCTAGAGTACTGTGTACAGTGTTGGTCTACGTATTTAAGGAAGGATCTACTTGCATTGGAGGCTGTTCAGAGAAGGTTCACTCGGTTGATTCCGGAGATGAGGGGGTTGACTTATGAGGATAGGTTGAGCCTATACACATTGGAGTTCAGAAGAATGAGAGGTGGTCTTATTGAAACTTATAAGATAATAAGGGGGCTCGACAAGATGATGCAGAGAGGATATTTCCACTCATAGGGGAAACTAAAACTAGGGGACATTGTCTTAGACTAAGGAGCCACCCATTTAAAACTGAGACGAGGAGGAATTTCTTCTATCAGAGGGCTGTAAATCTATGGAATTCTCTGCCCCAGAGAGCTGTGAAGGTTGGGTCATTGAATATATTTAAGGTGGAGATACAGATTTTTGAGCGATAAGTGAATAAAGGGTTATGGGGAGTGGGCAGGGAAGTGGAGCCGAGTCCATGATCAGATCAGCCATGATCTTATTAAATGGCAGAGCAGGCTCGAGGGGTCAAATGGCCTAATCTCTGCTCCTATTTCTTATGTTCTTATGAAATGCAGCAAAACAATACACTTACAAAAATTACCAACATGTCGCTGGATATGTTTCTGTCCCAGCCCCGCCACCCCCAACAATGCAGCTCATAGTCCTGCTGTTACCTGTTTTCTTTCCTTTGGATTCAGGAGGAGATATCTGGGATCAAAAACAATCTTATGGAGTTCCTTCTCCCAAGTGGAGAATGCAGAGACCTAAAGGAGAAGAGAGAAACAAAAAGCAACTGAGCTGAATTCATCCGAAACAATTCAGGGCCGGAGACCAGCAGAGAGGAAGTCACGTTAAACGGGACCGAAATGCTAGAGAAATCAAAAGCTCCCCTGCACTTCTACTGATGTATAAAATCTATGACTAAAAGAAAGCAGACAAAACCAAGCTTCTCTGATGTCCTAAGTTTATAAAGTGAAGGAGCCTCCAGGTGAAGCACCAACCACCATGTTCCAAGTTTAATTTCTGGTCTGCATTATTGATTTTAATCACAATGGCAACTGAAGCACTTCCCTTACCCACTGCAACCCCAGGTTGAGGTGGGGAAAAAAAAAAACAAGTAATGGTTCCTGCTCCTTATCCAGTGACCCCTGCTGAAAAATATCTTTAAGTGGAAGTTCGCAGAACAGGATTGGAGTGCCAGTGATGCACTTCACGGTTAAATAGCCTGGCAACGCTCACCATAAAGGCTCACATGAATGACCTATCAGAAGGTTGCCAGTGCCTGTTGGACTGTATCGCAGCTTTCAGGCAGTAGTCAAGGCTTTCAGCAGAGAAGGAAAGGGAGTGGAGGTTGGATAGGTTTTTTCTTTTCTTGAAATGATCAAACCAAACAGAATGCATCCTAAGATCAATCCAATCATCTCCACAATTTCACCCTAAATATCTGCAGCTCCCATCTCTATTAGGAACGACAAGCAACAGTGGGATGCTGACAATTTTCCCACTAATTGGCCTCGAATTCTACTGAACAATTAAGATATCAGTCAACGAGTCTCTCATTAAAAGATCTACCACCGGGTGACATTTAAAATGACTGCAGCGGGGGCTCCCACAGAGGCAAATCCTTGAAGTTTAATCTTTTGATTTCAAGTTTTGTTAGCTTTTTTTATGCCACAGTGCATAAATAAAAGAAATCCTTTGGACAAGGAAGTGCCTGAAGTTCAAGTCATACTATGAAACCAGTAAGTGCAAGATGTTGGGAAAATAATGAAAGATGCTGGGAGGGAGGAATTAATAGGTTAGAAAGGAATCTGCCATTAGGTGTATAACCCAGGAAACAGGAGTAAAATAAATCGCTTATACTGGGTTACTGCCATCCATAAAAATCACAACACTTTTATACTACTATTTTTTTTATAAACAAGTACGTAAAACTATTTAATTTTTAAAATGAGTATATTGTACTCTTAACCCACCACAGAACGTTGGCTCCCTAATGACCTCGTGTTAAAGGTATTGCTCTGATGTTGCAGTGAGACGGGAGAGTCCACGCTTTAGTCAGTTACACAGCATGACGTCTCAGGGGCCATATGCAAAGTTTATTGCATCTCAAATTGCAATTACCAACAGATCTTGATGTTAAATTCTCATCCACAAGGAGGCAACAGCATTACAAAAATAGCCTTTGCCAAACCTCCAAGATCACAAAATTCAAACAGGATAAACCAGAAAATATGAAACGAACATGAGGACCGAATTGCCTGGGCTTCAAAAGGTTGTCTTGGCAGCGCTCAGGGGTTGCAATTGGCTGTCGGACCATAGGTTGAACACCTTTGCACTAATACCAGGTTCAGTCCCATGCTATGCATTGATCTGATGGAGGCAACATTTGGATTGCTAAAATTGGCTTCTGCACGCCTAGGCGAGGGAGTGAAAAATATCTGCCAGGGTCCCTGCTCCCCATTGCTATCCAGTGATTCCCACTGCCAAGCTGGGTGAACACAGGATTAGGATCAGCTGTGATGCCATAAACAGATTGTTAGCACTCACTGTCGGCTCACATATTAATAACTTGGGTGAGGTATTGAAAGGCTGCTGGCATCCATGTGACCACAGTCCAACTGTATGGGGGGGTAGGGAGAGGGAAGGGGAGAGAGAGAGAGAGAGAGAGAGAGAGAGAGAGAGAGAGAGAGAGAGAAAAAGAACGGTGGAAAAATAAAAATTACCTACCAGGTAGGATCATCTTTCTTCAAATGACATACACCCTCCACAGTGCAGATGAGTAGCTTATCTGATTAGGGAAACCACATGCTGAGTATGGCCATGAAAATGTCATCACGACATTGCAGATAGATGGTGCAACATACAGTCTTCTACTTTCACTTGTATAAGTTCCAAGATCTGTGCCACTTTACCTGTATGTTTTGACTTGCAGCTAAGCTGAAGTTAATCACCGAGCACTTACTCCTCCTGCAAGACTTGGGGGAACAGATGGGTGGGATTGTAGTGTGTGTATGGTGGGCACGTAATGTTTGAAGGAAAGTAAACACCTCTTCATTCCACATCCTCCACACACCAAGGGAGCATAACGAGAACAACTCGCATTTATATGGTGCCTTTAACTTTAAAAAAAAACACCTCAAGGCGCTTTACAGAGGAAGAAAGGTATGGACTCAGGAGCCTTTGTGGGGAGTTCAGAAATCTAAAATACAAATGTGGGATGAGGAACTCATGAAAAGATCATAAAACCAGATGTCCGGACCAATCTGCCAAAAGCACACGCTTCAGTGAAATATATATAAATACGTAAAGCAAATGTAGGAGGACTGCTCCATGTGTGCAATGCATATGCTACCAAATTGGGCCCGATTAAGACACACAAGCAGCAGCTATGGAACGGTTCGAATGACCCTTACACAGACCATCACCTTATCTGCAGGATTCAGGTCACATCTAGCCTCCCATTCGCCGAGCGTGCTTTACCACCCGCATCTGCCTTGAGTCAGTCCACCATAAGAACTGAATGAGTGTCACAATTACTCTGAGCCATGCAAAACCTTACGGCTCCACAAGTATCCAAATGGTGGAAACAATGGGACCAATTTTGCCCCCACGCTTAGAACGGCGCACCTCCGTGAGGTGCGGTGACTTTTTAAAACAAAAACCGCGCCCAAAACTTACCTAGGTATTCTCCCCGCTCCTCAGGACGTCTTTGGCCTCGGCGTAGCGAACCACATCCAGGGGGGGGGCAGAGCAGAGTCCTGATGCTGAAAACAGTGCCAGGACCTCCGCACATGCGTACGCATGTGCAGTAGCTCCTCGCTCCTGAATCTCCGCAGGCTGTGTGGGAGGGGCAGAAGCACGCCTCCCCTAGCCCTGGCCGAATGGGCTTCCCGCCGCGACCTGCGAGGGAACAGTGCCTGATGTAAAAGATCAGATTTACAAGCTGGCAAAGAAGGGCATGATCCCATCGCAGATTGGTGTGATCTTAAGGCATTCCCATGGTGTTGCCCAAGTGCGTTTTGTTACTGGGAACAAGATCCTCAGGATACTGAAGTCCAAGGGGCAGGCTCCAGACGATCTGTAGCCATTTGATCAAGAGGGTACTTCCACTTCCCCCGCCCCACCCCCCTCCTCTCCCCCCACCCCCTTCACCGTTGCCACGTTGAGCCTAGCCTCCCGGTGTGTGTTTTACTGCCCCTAGCCCTGGCTGAATGGGCTCCCTCATCGGCGCCCACTGCCTTCCCTTCACATAAAAGGTAGGATTTCTATTTTTTTTTATTTGTGATTGCTTATTACTTTGGTCTTGGTGCTTTAGAGTCCTTCTATTTTTTATTTGTTAATTAATTGCTTATTACTTTTTGTGCTTTGTAAGCCTTGGTGTAGGTCCTCTCAGCTTCCTCGTATTTTTTGTTATTGAATGCTTATTTTTGTGCTTTGTTTAGTGCTTGGTGCTTTAAATGTACTGCTTTGTTTAGTGCTTAGTGCTTTAAATGTACTTATGCTTCTTTAATGTTGTTGTGAAGGTGTTTCGTGCTTTGGAAAATCCTCTAACTTCCCTCCCCCACCCCCATCTCTGGCTACCTGCGCTGATTTCTTAAATCTCCGCAAGGTTTTTCTGAGCGTACAAAAGTGGCCTAGGTTAGTTTGGAGAAACTTTTCGCTGGCTAAACTTGCTTAAATGGCCAAAACAGGCGTAAGTGGCTGGTAACGCCTCCTTTTGAAAAAAACTGAACTAAAAAGAAACTGAACTAACTCACTTAAACTGGAGCAAACTAAATGGGGAGAATTGCGATTTTTAAGATACTCCAAAAAAAAAACTAGTTGCTCCAATACTTGGGCCCATAGGTTTAGTTCTAATTTGTGTGGCAGTGCATAAATCTGGAGGATAATTTCCTGACCCGAATAGAATTGGAAAACGACATTGGGTAAAAAGTCTGTTGCCTCCTAAGGTATGCCTTTTAAGAAAGCCAAATCCAATATAGGTAATCTACAATCGGGGCTGACAGTTCATTAACTCAGAAGTGAAAGGAATGCATTTTTTTGCTGAAGGAATAAACTCAATCATAAAGACTTAAACAATATTTAATTGCACCAACGTAAATTAGGGTGAAGGCCCAAATAGGAATAATGTACAAATAGTTTTCATAAAGTGGGATACCAAGTCACTCCTAACAATTCAACACAAACAGGGCATGAAAGATTCAAACAGCCACTCTATGTACCTGAATAGAATCAGGTTTAAACCAAGGTTCAAAAGATGCGGCAGATAGCTCAGAATATGTGGGTTATCACATCAGGCAGAACCCGACAACGAGATGGAAGTCTCCTCTACTTAGTACTGTGAGGATTTTAAGCAAAATAAGTTTACCCAGTCTCGGTCCAATTTCTGGTAGGCCCAAGTCCACAATAACCATAACCAGTAATCTCACTCAGATATTGCAAGGTATGGTTGGTGAGAGAAGCAGGAACATTTTTTTAGTTAGTGTTCTGTGACTTGGCTAATGTGCATTGTTGGGAGACAGTAGAGAGCGCTTTACTCTGAACATTAACAGCAATTGACGTGAATGCACAATGTGCTTCAAAGGGGACGGTGCACCTATTTGCCACACCAACATCCCTCAGTGGGATTAGCGAAAATATTATTGCACACCTCCACCCTGCCCACAAATAAATATCATGATGCAGAAACAGCTACAAATATCAACTCTGAAATTATCTCAATTCATTTGAAATAATCTAACTTTCTGGATGTTCTTACATTAGAAAACTAGGTTTATGCAACTTGGAGCACAGATTTCACCCAACACCTCGTAGGTATGCAACTCAAAACATAACAATGGAGGAACAACAGATCAGATTTCACTGCTAACCAAATAGAAATGGCTCATCAATTCACCTTTGGACAAGAATCTAATCACTGACCATAGCAATCAAAAGGGTACTTTTGTCACTATAAATCTTAAATATCCTTATTTTCCAAGTCTTGTACAAAAGAGACAACCCACATTAGTCCTTACCCCTCTCTCGAGCAGCATATCTCGAAACTGTTTCATGCGAGACTCCAGTGGAACTATTGCCCTCTCCCGGGCTGCTTTGATCTCGGCTTCCATAGCTGCCTCCTTCTCAGACTCTGGATCTTTGGGATCATCCTTCCTGCAATAGTTTTAAATATCAAAAAAAGAGACAAACTTCAACAGGACACATCAATTTTTGCTCTTGCTATTTACAGCAGTTCAACAGTTATAAAACATAGGCATGTACGGGACCAGAGAAAGCTACTGCCATCTACCCAGCGCTCACATGTGAAGAATGGCCATTCGGGCGAGGTACTGGAGGGCAGCTGGCACTCAAAGAGCTATACCCTAGCCTGAGCTAGTGCTTTCAGGAAGGAACACGACTGGAGTTATCTTATGTAGGACTGTTTAAAATTATATGTAGATATATTCAAACAATCAACTGCTTTTAATACATTATACACTAACTATATAAATAAAGTGAGAAACAGTATATCGTCCGATGACTTCCTACACAAGGAATATAGCTGAATTTTCAGCCTTTATGCTACTCACTTTCGCTTCTTTGCTTTAATTGGTTCATCATCATATTCATCATCCAGAGGCTCAGTTTCCTCTTTCACTAAATAAAAATGAAAATGTTTCAAATTGAAAATCAAGAGACAACTTGTCTGTTCCATTTATATAAGTTTGATTTGTTCAAAATTAAATCAAAAGGTTAATTGCAGTTAAACTATCAAGTCCTTGCATAAAGCAATTTATGTTAAACTTAGTGAATTCATACCTTTAACAATTGCCACTGCTTAGAGAAGCCGGTGTTTTAATTTAAATTGATGTGAATTTGTGCCTTTACATGAGTGTACATGTTCATGAAAGGGAATAAATCGCCAATGGGAGAGTCAGAACTTACTAATTTGTAATAAAAACTGTTATGTTTAGGTATTTAAAGTTCACTAATCACTTCAAATCAAAAATTTACTTCACTCATTCAAGACTGGCAAGCAGTGACCAATTAACAACACTGGTTAACCAGAGCCACAAAAAACAGTCACTAAGTTCTTCAGAGGGCACTCACCACCATTTTAGAATATTTGATATTTAATTAAAAAACCCATACAAAAGTTATTGAAGCTCTTGCAGTCATGCCTTTAAGCACGCTGTGACTGGAGGAATAATTCAAATTGCCATTTCAAGCATCAAAGCAAAGCAGTAAAAACTGGTGTTTGTGTCAGAGCTAATGCTACAGTAATAGTCGATACACTAATTAGGATTGCTCACCGGGTTTCTTTTCATTCTCATAAGACTTTTTGTGAGGAGGTTCCTGGATAATTTTGTCGACGTCGGCTCTTCCAACCAGCTCATCTGGCCGATCCCACATTGACAGACGGGTTGTCGGATTATAGTAAAACACCCGCTCATCACCTGTCCACACAACGCACCTGGAAAGACAAAGAAAACCCCCAAAATTGGTGACCAAATAAATAGCGGATCCTCACTCTGGCTCGTCTCTGCCCAGCACTAGTCAGATTTTTAAACTGACAAACCTGGACAAAGAGCCAAGGACCACAGTGCAAGATATCAAAAGTTGAAAAGTGCAGAAAAGATGATGAGGTGATTCAAGAAACAGTGAGTGGGAGACACCAATTTTGGGTTTTGAACAGTGAAGATTGTAAGACAGAGGAAAGACTGAGGGAATTCAGGAGTTCCAATGTTCGGAAGTCCTCGGAAAGGACAAGTTGAAATAGAAGACTCGGCAAAGACTTTTTATGTCAACAGAGTGAGAAAGCAGGGAGAGAAAGTCTTGAGTAGAATGGTGAATTTGCAGCTTCGGATGAGCAATGGAAGAAATCTCTAACTATCGTGACATCAATAAACTAGAGAAAAAGAAACTGTTCTCAGAAGAGGTTGAAAGGTGGAGGAGAGAGAAGGATATCATATTAGCAAGACCGAGTTCAACATAACCACTGTAGTTGGATTGCGGGGTGGGGAGAAGAGCAGAGGAATGAAGGTACAACCCATATTTTTAAGGCAGTAGTTTGTCATATTTTGTAAATAAAGTGCCCTAGCACCATCTACTGGCGGCACAACCATGGACTGCCTCTAAGGAATGTATGTTCTTTCTCAGAGAAGGAAATTAAAACTGTGCACAGTACTCCAGCTGTGGTCTCACCAAAGCCCTGTACAATTGTAGTAAGGCTTCCTTACTCTTAGTACTCCAACTCCCTTGCACTACAGGTAACATACTATTTGCCTTCCAAATCGCTTGCTGTACCTGCATCTTAGCTTTCTGTGTTTTGTGTACAAGGACACCTAAATCTTTCTGAACACCAACATTTAAATAGTTTCTCACCATTTAAAAATACTTTTGATCTATTCTTCCTACCAAAGTGAACAACCTCACATTTCATTCCATGTGCCACCTTATTGGCCACTCACTAACCTGTCGATATTGCAGGCTCTTTTATGTGTCCTCCACACCTAGCTTTGCATTGTACTTGGTTCCTTCATCTAAGTCATTAATATAGATTGTAAATAGCTGAGGCCCAATCACTGATCCTTGCGGCATCCCATTAGTTGCAGACTGTCAAGCAGAAAATGACCCGTTTATCCCTACTCTGTTTTCTGTCCTTTAACCAATCTTCTATCCAAGCTAACATTACCTCTAATCCCATGAGCCCTTACCTGGCGTAACAACCTTTTATGTGGCACCTTATCGAGTGCCTTTTGGAAATCCAAAAATACTACATCCACTTTATCCACCTTGCTAGTCTTTCGGAGGAGATGCTAAACGAGGTACCGTCTGCTCGCTCAGGTAGACGCAAAAGATCCCCAATTCGAAGAAAAGCAGGGAAGTTATCCCCGGTGTCCTGGCCAATATTTATCCCCAACATCACAAACAGATAGAAACATAGAAAATAGGTGCAGGAGTAGGCCATTCGGCCCTTCTAGCCTGCACCGCCATTCAATGAGTTCATGGCTGAACATTCAACTTCAGTACCCCATTCCTGCTTTCTCGCCATACCCCTTGATCCCCCTAGTAGTAAGGACCTCATCTAACTCCTTTTTGAATATATTTAGTGAATTGGCCTCAACAACTTTCTGTGGTAGAGAATTCCACAGGTTCACCACTCTCTGGGTGAAGAAGTTCCTCCGCATCTCGGTCCTAAATGGCTTACCCCTTATCCTTAGACTGTGACCTCTGGTTCTGGACTTCCCCAACATTGGGAACATTCTTCCTGCATCTAACCTGTCTAAACCCATCAGAATTTGAAACGTTTCTATGAGGTCCCCTCTCATTCTTCTGAACTCCAGTGAATACAAGCCCAGTTGATCCAGTCTTTCTTGATAGGTCAGTCCCGCCATCCCGGGAATCAGTCTGGTGAACCTTCGCTGCACTCCCTCAATAGCAAGAATGTCCTTCCTCAGGTTAGGAGACCAAAACTGTACACAATACTCCAGGTGTGGCCTCACCAATGCCCTGTACAACTGTAGCAACACCTCCCTGCCCCTGTACTCAAATCCCCTTGCTATGAAGGCCAACATGCCATTTGCTTTCTTAACCGCCTGCTGCACCTGCATGCCAACCTTCAATGACTGATGTACCATGACACCCAGGTCTCTTTGCACCTCCCCTTTTCCTAATCTGTCACCATTCAGATAATAGTCTGTCTCTCTGTTTTTACCACCAAAGTGGATAACCTCACATTTATCCACATTATACTTCATCTGCCATGCATTTACCCACTCACCTAACCTATCCAAGTTGCTCTGCAGCCTCACAGCATCCTCCTCGCAGCTCACACTGCCACCCAACTTCGTGTCATCCGCAAATTTGGAGATACTACATTTAATCCCCTCATCTAAATCATTAATGTACAGTGTAAACAGCTGGGGCCCCAGCACAGAACCTTGCGGTACCCCACTAGTCACTGCCTGCCATTCTGAAAAGTACCCATTTACTCCTACTCTTTGCTTCCTGTCTGACAACCAGTTCTCAATCCATGTCAGTACACTACCCCCAATCCCATGTGCTCTAACTTTGCACATCAATCTCTTGTGTGGGACCTTGTCGAACGCCTTCTGAAAGTCCAAATATACCACATCAACTGGTTCTCCCTTATCCACTCTACTGGAAACATCCTCAAAAAATTCCAGAAGATTTGTCAAGCATGATTTCCCTTTCACAAATCCATGCTGACTTGGACCCATCATGTCACCTCTTTCCAAATGCACTGCTATGACATCCTTAATAATTGATTCCATCATTTTACCCACTACCGATGTCAGGCTGACCGGTCTATAATTCCCTGTTTTCTCTCTCCCTCCTTTTTTAAAAAGTGGGGTTACATTGGCTACCCTCCACTCCATAGGAACTGATCCAGAGTCAATGGAATATTGGAAAATGACTGTCAACGCATCCACTATTTCCAAGGCCACCTCCTTAAGTACTCTGGGATGCAGTCCATCAGGCCCTGGGGATTTATCGGCCTTCAATCCCATCAATTTCCCCAACACAATTTCCCGGCTAATAAGGATTTCCCTCAGTTCCTCCTCCTTACTAGACCCCCGACCCCTTTTATAACTGGAAGGTTGTTCGTGTCCTCCTTCGTGAATACCGAACCAAAGTACTTGTTCAATTGGTCCGCCATTTCTTTGTTCCCCGTTATGACTTCCCCTGATTCTGACTGCAGGGGACCTACGTTTGTCTTTACTAACCTTTTTCTCTTTACATATCTATAGAAACTTTTGCAATCCGTCTTAATGTTCCCTGCAAGCTTCTTCTCATACTCCATTTTCCCTGCCCTAATCAAACCCTTTGTCCTCCTCTGCTGAGTTCTAAATTTCTCCCAGTCCCCAGGTTCGCTGCTATTTCTGGCCAATTTGTATGCCACTTCCTTGGCTTTAATACTATCCCTGATTTCCCTTGATAGCCACGGTTGAGCCACCTTCCCTTTTTTATTTCTATGCCAGACAGGAATGTACAATTGTTGTAGTTCATCCATGCGGTCTCTAAATGTCTGCCATTGCCCATCCACAGTCAACCCCTTAAGTATCATTCGCCAATCCATCCCAGCCAATTCACGCCTCATACCTTCAAAGTTAGCCTTCTTTAAGTTCTGAACCATGGTCTCTGAATTAACTGTTTCATTCTCCATCCCAATGCAGAATTCCACCATATTATGGTCACTCTTCCCCAAGGGGCCTCGCACAACGAGATTGCTAATTAATCCTCTCTCATTACATAACACCCAGTCTAAGATGGCCTCCCCCTAGTTGGTTCCTCGACATATTGGTCTAAAAAACCATCCCTTATGCACTCCAGAAAATCCTCCTCCACCGTACTGCTTCCAGTTTGGTTAGCCCAATCTATGTGCATATTAAAGTCACCCATTATAACTGCTGCACCTTTATTGCACGCACCCCTAATTTCCTGTTTGATGCCCTCCCCAACATCACTACTACTGTTTGGAGGTCTGTACACAACTCCCACTAACGTTTTTTGCCCTTTGGTGTTCTGCAGCTCTACCCATATAGATTCCACATCATCCAAGCTAATGTCCTTCCTAACTATTGCCTTAATCTCCTCCTTAACCAGCAATGCTACCCCACCTCCTTTTCCTTTTATTCTATCCTTCCTGAATGTTGAATACCCCTGGATGTTGAGTTCCCAGCCCTGCTCATCCTGGAGCCACGTCTCCGTAATCCCAATCACATCATATTTGTTAACATCTATTTGCACAGTTAATTCATCCACCTTATTGCGGATACTCCTTGCATTAAGACACAAAGCCTTTAGGCTTGTTTTTTTAACACCCTCTGTCCTTTTAGAATTTTGCTGTACAATGGCCCTTTTTGTTCTTTGCCTTGGGTTTCTCTGCCCTCCACTTTTCCTCATCTCCTTTCTGTCTTTTGTTTTTGCCTCCTTTTTGTTTCCCTCTATCTCCCTGCATTGGTTCCCATCCCCCTGCCATATTAGTTTAACTCCTCCCCAACAGCACTAGCAAACACTCCCCCGAGGACATTGGTTCCGATTCTGCCCAGGTGCAGACCGTCCGGATTGCACTGGTCCCACCTCCCCCAGAACCGGTTCCAATGCCCCAGGAATTTGAATCCCTCCCTGCTGCACCATTGCTCAAGCCACGTATTCATCTGAGCTATCCTGCGATTCCTACTCTGACTAGCACGTGGCACTGGTAGCAATCCCGAGATTACTACTTTTGAGGTCCTACTTTTTAATTTAGCTCCTAGCTCCTTAAATTCATTTCGTAGGAACTCATCCCTTTTTTTACCTATGTCATTATCATATTGCTGTTTGTGGGAGCTTGCTGCGCGCAAATTGGCTGCCGCGATTCCCACATTACAAGTGACTACACTCCAAAAGTACTTCATTGGCTATAAAGCGCTTTGAGATATCCGGTGGTCGTGAAAGGTGCCATATAAATGCAAGTCTGTCTAGTTACATCCTCAAAAAAATTAAGATTTGTCAAACACAATTTCCCTTTCATAAAACCATAAGAAAGCCTGCCATCCCACCCAGTCAGTTCAGAAATGGAAGAAAGCAGAAATTTACATTCTCCAGAATGAGAAAAGATTGATATTCAAACAGTAATTAAAGAAAATTTAGAACAGAAATTGTGCATTTACATTTGGAGATCAGCAATATTGTATCAAATATATTTTCTTGTCAAAATGATGTACTGCATCTTGCACTATTTATCTTTCATGTACAAATTGAGAACCAATAGATGTTTAATGGAAAACTAGCAAAGCAGGTTAAAAAATGGTCCTTCAACCCCAAGAACCTGGTTTCAAACCCAGCCCAGATTGATAGGGTCTGCTGCCTGTGACATGGCGATATAAAGTATTGTTTTTTTTTTGAACGATAATGGAGTCAAGGGTTATGGGGAGCGGGCAGGGAAGTGGAGTTGAGGCCAAGATCAGATCAGCCATGATCTTATTGAATGGCGGAGCAGGCTCGAGGGGCCAAATGGCCTACTCCTGCTTCTATTTCTTATGTAACATACAGAAGACATAACTAGAATGTTGATCTTGCAACTTGATCAATTTAGAAGTTAATTTATTCTTGTAGATAGTTTTAAATGCCTTAAATACACAAGAATATAAATAGTTAACAATCAGTGACCAAATACTAATTGAATGAACACATCTGCATACATACCATGGTGTGCCGGGAACAGGGGTGGTAGCCACAGGTTTAGCTTTTTGTGCAGCCTTCTCTTCCTCAGTCAACACCTCCTCCTTTGGCTCCTAAAAACAGGCAAGCAACAGTCTGCTGTGTTATACAGTTATTGATTAATTCTGCAGGATCAGAATGTCGAAGCAGCTTAAGTGCATATCATGGAGCCTTGCAGGCTAGATATAAAGTTGAAATGAGTATGCCCATTAACAAGCTGGAGATACCTCTAAATCTTGGTGTTTTGATTCAAAATTTCTTCAATGAGACAATAGTGCTAAAAGCAACCCCATGCAAATCTCCAGGCCCACAAAATTCAAAAAAGGACAAACCAGCGACTTAGAAATGTAAGCAAAAGTAGGAGTTGTCTGGGTACCATGGGCCGTTGAAGCTTGCAGACATATTACCAGGACATGTGGCCGAGGGTGGTTAATTGGACACCCATGCTAGAGTGACTTACTGAGAAAGCTATAGTGCGACAATACTGAATTTGACCCAACATCTTTAGCAGTGTGAAAAGCAGCCAATATGATTTCAGTGAGTCAGTGAAACATAGAAAATAGGTGCATGTGCGGGCCATTCGGCCCTTCGAGCCTGCATGATCAGCCATTCAATATGATCATAGCTGATCATGCAACTTCAGGATCCCACTCCCGTCTTCTCTCCATTCCCCCTGATCCCTTTAGCCGTAAGGGCCACATCTAGCTCTCATTTGAATATATCCAACGAACTGGACTCAACAACTTTCTGTGGTAGAGAATGCCATAGGTTCACAAATCTCTGGGTGAAAAAGTTTCTCCTCATCTCGGTCTTAGATGGCTTACCCCTTATCCTTAGACTGTGACCCCTGGTTCTGGACTTCCAACATTGGGAGCATTCTTCCTCCATCTAACCTGTCTAATCCAGTCAGAATTTTATATGCTTCTACGAGATCCCCTCTCATTCTTCTAAATTCCAATGAATATAAGCCTAGTCGATCCAGTCTATCTTCATATGCCAGTCCTGCCATCCCGGGAATCATTCTGGTGAACCTTGGCTGAACTCATTCAATAGCAAGAATGTCCTTCCTCAGATTAAGAGACCGAAACCGAACACAATACTCAAGGTGTGGTCTCACCAAGGCCCTGAACAACTGCAGCAAGACCTCCCTACTCCTATACTCAAATCCTCTCGTTATGAAGGCCAACATGCCATTTGCTTTCTTTACTGCCTGCTGTATCTGCATGCCTACTTTCAATGACTGATATACCATGACACCCAGGTCTTGTTGCACCTCCCCTTTTACTAATCTGTCACCATTCAGATAATAATCTGCCTTCCTGTTTTTGTCACCAAAGTGGATAACTCACATTTATCCACATTATACTGCATCTGCCATGCATTTGCCCACTCAGCTAACCTGTCCAAGTCACCCTGCAGCCTCTTAGCATCCTCCTCACAGCTCACACTGCCACCCAGCTTAGTGTCATCTGCAAACTTGGAGATATTACATTCAATTCCTTTGTCTAAATCATTAATATATATTGTAAATAGCTGGAGTCCCAGCACTGAACCTTGCGGTACCCCCACTAGTCACTGCCTGCCATTCTGAAAAGGACCCGTTTATTCCCACTCTTTGCTTCCTGTCTGCCAACCAGTTCTCTATCTGCGTCAATACATTACCCCCAATCCCATGTGCCTTAATTTTGCACACTAATCTCTTGTGTGGGACCTTGTCAAAAGCCTTTTGAAAGTCCAAATACACCACATCCACTGGTTCTCCCTTATCCACTCTACTAGTTACATCCTGAAAAAATTCCAGAAGATTTGCCAAGCATGATTTCCCTTTCATAAATTCATGCCGACTTGGACCGATCCTGTCACTGTTTTCCAAATGCGCTATTACATCTTTAATAATTGATTCCAGCATTTTCCCCAATGTCAGGCTAACCAGTCTATAATTCCTTGTTTTCTCTCCCTCCTTTTTTAAAAAGTGGGGTTACATTAACTACCCTCCAATCCATAAGAACTGATCCAGAGTCCATGTAATGTTGGAAAATGACCACGAATGCATCCACTATTTCTAGGGACACTTCCTTAAGTACTCTGGGATGCAGACTATCAGGCCCTGGGGATTTATCCCATCAATTTCCCGAACACAATTTCCCGCCTAATAAGGATTTCCTTCAGGTTCCTCCTTCTCACTAGACCCTCGGTCCCCTAGTATTTCCGGACGGTTATTTGTGTCTTCCTTCGTGAAGACAGAACCAAAGTATTTGTTTAACTAGTCCGCCATTTCTTTGTTCCCCATTATAAATTCACCTGGATCGGACTGCAAGGAATCTACACTAATCTTTTTCTCTTTACATATCTATAGAAGCTTTTGCAGTCAGTTTTTATGTTCCCTGCAAGCTTACTCTCATACTCTACTTTTCCCCTCCTAATTAAACACTTAGTCCTCCTCTGCTGAAATCTAAATTTCTCCCAGTCCTCAGGTTTGCTGCTTTTTCTGGCCAATTTTTACGCCTCTTCCTTAGATTTAACACTATTCCTAATTTCCCTTGTTAGCCACGGTTGAGCCACCTTCCCCATTTTATTTTTACACCAGACAGGGATGTACAATTGTTGTAGTTCATCCATGTGATCTTTAAATGTCTGCCATTGCCTATCTACCGTCAACACTTTAAGTATCATTCGTCAGTCTATCCTAGCAATTCACGTCTCATACCATCGGAGTTACCTTTCTTTAAGTTCAGGACCCTAGTCTCGGAATTAAATGTGTCACTCTCCATCTTAATGAAGAATTCTACCATATTATGGCCACTCTTCCCCAAGGGGCCTCGCACAACAAGATTGCTAATTAATCCTCTCTTATTACACAAGACCCAGTCTAGGATGGCCAGCTCTCGAGTTGGTTCCTCAACATATTGGTCTAGAAAACCATCTCTTATACACTCCAGGAAATCCTCCTCCACGGTATTGCTACCAGTTTGGTTAGCCCAATCTATATGGAGATTAAAGTCACCCGTGCTAACTGCTGTACCTTTATTGCACACATCCCTAATTTCCTGTTTGATGCCATCCCCAACCTCACTACTACTGTTTGGTGGTCTGTACACAACTCCCACTAACGTTTTCTGCCCTTTGGTGTTTCGTAGCTCTACCCATATAGATTCCACATCATCCAAGCTAATGTCCTTCCTTACTATTGCGTTAATCTCCTCTTTAACCAGTAACGCTACCCCGCCTCCTTTTCCTTTCTGAATATTGAATACCCCTGGATGTTGAGTTTCCAGCCTTGGTCACCCTGGAGTCATGTCTCCGTAATCCCAATTACATCATATCTGTTAACAGCTATCTGCGCAGTCAATTCATCCACCTTATTACGAATGCTCCTCGCATTCAGACTCAAAGCCTTCATGCTCGTTTTTTTTAACACTCTTTGTGAAGTATAATTATGGTGGATGGAATTTTTGTACTTTAACTGTGAAATACACTTAGCAGTAGTATAATTGATTTTGACTCTCCAAATGAGCATTATGTCTGGATAAAACATTGTGTGTGGCATAACACCAGAAAGCAATGCTCATGGTACTGGTCGTGGGAACCATTCAAGATAATGTTCTAAGAGTATCGCATTACATGGAAGTGGTTTGACTTGGACAAAAAAATTCCAATAGCATACTGGGGTCAATACATTGGCTGCATGATGCATCCAGTTAGTATCCAAATCATATAGGCCAGAGCAGACCCAGATTTAAACTTTGGTCTGTTCTGAGTGAGCTATTCTCAGCCAGGACTGAAGTTGGGGAGTTATGATTGGCCTTGGGACCCCAGGTGAGGGAGGGAGGGAGGGGGAAAAAGTAGGTGGTCAAATGTTCCTGCTCCTAATAGCTCAAAGTGCCCTATGCGCCTTGAATGGAACGAAGACGCTGTCGACACAGCTTTCCCACAGACCTCTTTCTTCTCTTTTGGAGGCTCTTCTTTTGGCTCTTCCTCTTCCATTTCCATTGGCTCAGGTTCTGCTGGCTCTTTGCTCGGTTCTTTGGGTTTCTCCACTTCTTTCTCGACTGTATAGAAAAAAATGTTAACATTGTGTTTTGTAATGTTCCTGGACCGTGCAAATCTACTAGAAATTCAGTACATTTTGGCATTGACTTTAAATGTAATTGTTTCATGGTTAAAGTGAAGAACAAATGTAAGGCAATAACAAAAGTGCGCCTACACCCAGTTCAAAAACTGAAAACTGCAATTGACTTTCTGGAGCCTGCGATAGGAGGGGGTGCTACAGTGGTCAATTGCAGACCCAACTACTAGCTCTCAGTGTTCTCCAATAATGGCCCCAAATGACCGAGTGGTTAAAGGCACCACCCAGTTTAGCACCAAGACCATACAGGCCAAAGGGTCACGGGTTCAATCCACAGTCCGCACTGAATTACCTGATAGCCTTTTATTAGAGCCTAAAGGACATTAGTGACCAGTTGACTTTTTACGGCAACGTGACAGCATCAAATGCAGTTATCTTCACTGTCCCTGAACTTGAGGGGAAATCATACAAGTTCTCAATCCTTATGGTTATCCAGTGACCCCTGACTGGAGTGTGTGCATGTGAGTGCTAAGTATAAACAGAATCAGGCTTGACTATGATGTTCCCCCAGTTGAATAGGCCGCAGATTCTCACGAGAAATGCTCATACCTGAAGCTGGGTGATCGAGCTCATGAAACTGTATCTTTGCAGGAAAATGATATCCTCAGGAGAGGTGGAACAGAGAAAAGCTCTCCTGATTCAAAGTGAAAAGGCACATCTGTTTTTAGAGAAAGAACCTCCCTCAGTGCTAGTTTTATGCGATCAATAAGAATTATGGAGCCAATTACCAACCCCCAGTTAAAAGGTCTGTGACAAGAACCTGCTTGACAAGCATTAAGCAGTTTTATTGAAAGTTTACACCAATCTCTGTTAGGAGCAATTAACTCAGCAAAGCTGCTTTAAAGAAGGGTGCAGCAGGTTTGGAAGGATTGTGATGTGACTTACCACAACTTTAACCCCAGTTTTTTTTTTAAAACAAGTCAACAGGCAAAAACTTAAATGCATTACTCTACTAACTCAGAATACATTTGCATCATGTATTGGCATTTCAAGTTGCACAATAATACTGGGCAAGAAACAAGAGTCAACCAAACAGCAGTAGGCAAATCCGAATGCAGATTCGCGAACGGTAGCATGGTGATTATGTTACTGGACTGGAAATCCAGAGGCCCAGAAGAGTAATCTGGAGATGCGAGTTCAAATCCTACCACGACAGTTGTGGAATGTGAATTCAGCTAATTAAATACATCTGCAATTAAAAAAGCTAGCATCAGCAATGGTGACCATGAAACTACCGGATTGTCATAAAAACCCCAGCTAGCTCACGAATGTCCTTTCAGGAAGGAAACTGCCGTTCTTAACTGGTCTAGCCTATATTTGACTCCAGATCCACAGCAATGTGGTTGACTCTTAACAGCCCTTTGAAATTGCCGAGCAAGCTACTCAGTTGTAACAAACCGTCAAAAGAAACACAAGAATAAAACTGGATGGACCACCTGGCATCGGACACGACAACAGCACACCCAGCCCAGTTGACCCTACAAATTTCTCCTCACTAACATCTGGGGACTTATGCCAAAATTAGGAGAGCTGTCCCACAGATGAGTCAAGCATCAAAGTCATACTCACAGAATCACAACTTTCAGCCAATATCTGAGACTCCTCCATCACCATCCTTGGGTATGTCCTGTCCCACCGTCAGGAAAGACCCACCAGAGGTGGCTTCATAGTGGTATACAGTTGGGAGGTAAAGGCCCCGAGAGTCTTCAGCATTTACTCTGGACCCCATGAAATCTCATGGTTTCAGGTCAAGCATGTGCAAGGAAACCTCCTGCTGATTACCACCTACCGCCCGCCCTCAGCTGATGAATCAGTACTCCTCCATGTTAAACATTACTTGGAAGAATGTCTGAGGGCAGTAAGGACACAGAATGTACTCTGGATGGATGGACATCCAGCGTGGCTGAGTCCTGAAGATCATATCAGTCAGACTGGCCTGCGGCAGGTGGCGAGTCCACCAATATGAGGGGAAAAACCTACTTGACCTCATCCTCCCCAATTTACCTGTTGCAGATGTATCTGTCCATGACAGTATTGGTAGCACAGTCCTTGTGGAGACGAAGTTCCGTCTTCACACGAAAGACATCCTCCATCGGGTCGTGTGGCACTACCACCGTGCTAAATGGGATAGATTCAGAACTGATCTAGCAGATCAAAACTGGGCATTCATGAGACATGAGCAGCAGAACTGCATTCCACCTCAATCTGTAACCTTGTGGCCTGGCATATCCCTCACTCTATCATTATCAAACCAGGCGACCAACACTGGTTCAAGGAGTGTAGAAGAGCATGCTAGGAGCAGCACCAGAATGACCAAAAAATGAGGTGTCAACCTGTGGCAGCTGCAACACAGGACTGCATGCATGCTAAACAACAGAAGCAGTATGCTATAGACACAGCTTAGTGATCCCACAACCAACTGATCAGATCCAAGCTCTGCAGTCCTGCCACATCCAGTTGTGAATGGTGGTGGGCCATTAAACAACTGATGGCATGATCTTAGAATAAAGGGCAGCCCATTTAAAACAGAGATGAGGAGAAATTTTTTCCCTCAGAGGGTTGTAAATCTGTGGAATTCGCTGCCTCAAAGAGCTGTGGAAGCTGGGACATTGAATACATTTAAGAAAGAACTAGACAGTTTCTTAAAAGATATGGGGATAAGGGGTTATGGGGAGCGGGCAGGGAAGTGGAGCTGAGTCCATGATCAGATCAGCCATGATCTTATTGAATGGTGGAGCAGGCTCGAGGGGCTGTATGGCCTACTCCTGTTCCTATTTCTTATGTTCTTAGGATGAGAAAAGGTGGCTCCATGAGCATCCCCATCTTCAATGATGGCGGAGCCCAGCATGCGAGTGCAAAAGACAGTGCTGAAGCATTTGCAGCCATCTTTAGCCAGAAGCGCCGAGTGGATGATCCATATTGGCATCCTCCTGAGGTACCCATCATCACAGAAGCCAATTAGATTCATGCCACGTGATACCAAGAAACGGCTGAACATACCGGATCCACAAAGGCTATGGACCCCAACAATATCCTGGCTATCGTGCTGAAAACTTGTGCTCCAAAACTAGCCGCACCTCTAGCCAAACTGTTCTAGTATAGCTAAAACACTGGTATTTAACCGACAATGTGGAAAACTGCCCAGGTATGTCCTGTTCACAAAAATAACAGGACAAATCCAATCCAGCGAATTACCACCCCATTTGTCCAGTCTCAATCATCAGCAAAGTGATGGTAGGTGTAGTCGACAGAGCTATCAAGTGACAGTTACCAATAACCTACTCACCGACACTCAATTTGGGTTCTGCCAGGACCACTTGGCTCCAGACCTCATTCAGCCAAAAGAGCTGAATCCCAGAGGGGAGGCAAGAATGACTGCCCTTGATGTCAAGGCATCATTTGACCGAGTGTAGCATCAAGGAGTCAGAGTAAAATTGAAGTCAATGGGAATCAGGGGAAAGACTCTCCACTGGTTAGTCATACCAAGCACAAAGGAATATGGTTGTCGTTTTGGAGGTCAATCACCTCAGCCCTGCAGTCAATCACAACACTGCAGGAGTTCCTCAGGGCAGAGTATTAAGCCAACCATCCTCAGCTGCTTCAGCAATGACCTTCCCTCCATCATAAGATCAGAAATGGGGATGTTCGCTGATGATTGCAGAGTGTTCAGTTCCATTCGCAACTACTCAGATAATGAAGCAGTCCATACCCGCTTACATAAAAACATAGAAAATTAAGTGCAGTAGGCCATTTGGCCCTTCGAGCCTGCACCGCCATTCAATAAGATCATGGCTGATCATTTACCTCAGTACCCCTTTCCTGCTTTCTCTCCATACCCCTTGATCCCCTTAGCCGTAAGGGCCATATCTAACTCCCTCTTGAATATGTCCAATGAACTGGCATTAACAACTCTCTGCGGTAGGGAAATCCACAGGTTAACAACTCTGAGTGAAGAAGTTTCTCCTCATCTCAGTCCTAAATGGCTTACCTGTAATCTGTAATACAGATTGAGGGTGAGGAAGTAGTGTCTCAAACCAGTATACTATGCTTAAACAAAGGGGACTACAGTGGGATGAGGGCAGAGTTGGCTAAAGTAGACTGGAAACACAGACTAAACGGTGGCACAATTGAGGAACAGCGGAGGACTTTTAAGGAGCTCTTTCATAGTGCTCAACAAAAATATATTCCAGTGAAAAAGAAGGGCGGTAAGAGAAGAGATAACCAGCCGTGGATAACCAAGGGAATAAAGGAGAGTATCAAATTAAAAACCAATGCGTATAAGGTGGCCAAGGTTAGTGGGACACTAGAAGATTGGGAAAATTTTAAACGACAGCAAAGAATGACTAAGAAAGCAATAAAGAAAGGAAAGATAGATTAAACTTGCGCAAAACATAAAAACAGATAGTAAAAGCTTTTACAGATATATAAAACGGAAAAGAGTGACTAAAGTAAATGTTGGTCCCTTAGAAGATGAGAAGGGGGATTTAATAATGGGAAATGTGGAAATGACTGCGACCTTAAACAATTATTTTGCTTCAGTCTTCACAGTGGAAGACACAAAAACCATGCCAAAAATTGCTGGTCACAGGAATGTGGGAAGGGAGGACCTTGAGACAATCACTATCACTAGGGGGGTAGTGCTGGACAGGCTTACTGGGACTCAAGGTCGACAAGTCCCCTGGTTCTGATGAAATGCATCCCAGGGTATTAAAAAAGATGGCGGAAGTTATAGCGGATGCATTCGTTATAAAATTCTCTGGACTCTGGGGAGGTACGAGCGGATTAGAAAGCAGCTAATGTAACGCCTCTGTTTAAAAAATGGGGCAGACAAAAGGCAAGTAACTATAGGCCGGTTAGTTTAACATCTGTAGTGGGGAAAATGCTTGAAACTATCATTAAGGAAGAAATAGCGGGACATCTGGACAGCAATAGTGCAATCAAGCAGACGCAACATGGATTCATGAAGGGGAAATCATGTTTAACTAATTTACTGGAATTCTTTGAGGATATAACGAGCATGGTGGATAGAAGTGTACCGATGGATGTGGTGTATTTAGATTTCCAAAAGGCATTCGATAAGGTGCCACACAAAAGGTTACTGCAGAAGATAAAGGTACGCAGAGTCAGAGGAAATATATAAGCATGGATCGAGAATTGGCTGGCTAACAGAAAGCAGAGAGTCGGGATAAATGGGTCCTTTTCAGGTTGGAAATCGGTGGTTAGTGGTGTGCCATAGGGATCGGTGCTGGGACCACAACTGTTTACAATATACATAGATGACCTGGAAAAGGGGACAGAATGTAGTGTAACAAAATTTGCAGATGACACAAAGATTAGTGGGAAAGTGGGTTGTGTCGAGGACACAGAGTGGCTGCAAAGAGATTTAGATAGGTTAAGCGAATGGGCTAAGGTTTGGCAGATGGAATACAATGTCGGAAAGTGTGAGGTCATCCACCTTGGGAAAAAAAAAAACAGTAAAAGGGACTATTATTTGAATGGGGAGAAATTACAACATGCTGCAGTGCAGAGGGACCTGGGGGTCCTTGTGCATGAATCCCAAAAAGTTAGTTTGCAGGTACAGCAGGTAATCAGAAAGGCAAATGGAATGTTGGCCTTCATTGTAAGAGGGATGGTCTTGCTGCAACTGTACAGGGTATTGGTGAGGCCGCACCTGGAGTACTGCGTGCAGTTTTGGTCACCTTACTTAAGGAAGGATATACTAGCCTTGGAGGGGGTACAGAGACGATTCACTAGGCTGATTCCGGAGATGAGGGGGTTACCTTATGATGATAGATTGAGTAGACTGGGTCTTTATTGTTGGAGTTCAGAAGGATGAGGGGTGATCTTATAGAAACATTTAAAATAATGAAAGAGATAGACAAGATAGAGGCAGAGAGGTTGTTACCACTGGTCGGGGAGACTAGAACTAGGGGGCACAGCCTCAAAATACGGGGGAGCCAATTTAAAACAGAGTTGAGAAGGAATTTCTTCTCCCAGAGGGTTGTGAATCTGTGGAATTCTCTGCCCAAGGAAGCAGTTGAGGATAGCTCATTGAATGTATTCAAGTCACAGATAGATAGATTTTTAACCAATAAGGGAATTAAGTGTTATGGGGAGCGGGCGGGTAAGTGGAGCTGAGTCCACGGCCAGATCAGCCATGGTCTTGTTGAATGGCGGAGCAGGCTCGAGGGGCTAGATGGCCAACTCCTGTTCCTAATTCTTATGTTCTTATGTATGTTCTTATTACCTCTTATCCTCAGACTGTGTCCCTTGGTTCTGGACTTCCCCAACATTGGGAACATTCTTCCCGCATCTAACCTGTCCAGTCCCGTCAGAATCTTATACGTTTCTATGAGATCCCCTCTCATCCTTCTAAACTCCAGTGAATAAAGGCCCAGTTGATACAGTCTCTCCTCATATGACAGTCCAGTCATCCCTGGAATCAGTCTGGTAAACCTTCGCTGCACTCCCTCAATAGCAAGAGCGTCCTTCCTCAGATTAGGAGACCAAAACTGAACACAATATTGCAGGTGAGGCCTCACTCAGGCCCTGTACAACTGCAGTAAGACCTCCCTGCTCCTATACTCAAATCCCCTTGCTATGAAGGCCAACATGCCATTTGCTGCCTTCACCGCCTGCTGTACCTGCATGCCAACTTTCAATGGCTGATGAACCATGACACCTAGGTCTCATGACACCTCCCCTTTTCCTAATTTGCCGCCATTCAGATAATATTCTGCCTTCGTGTTTTTGCCCCCAAAATGGATAACCTCACATTTATCCACATTATACTACATCTGCCATGCATTTGCCCACTCACCTACCTGTCCAAGTCACCCTGCAGTCTCTTAGCGTCCTCCTCACAGATCACACCGCCACCCAGTGTAGCGTCGTCTGCAAACTTGAAGATATTACACTCAATTCCTTCAACAAAATCATTAATGCATATTGTAAAGAGCTGGGGTCCCAGCACTGAGCCCTGCGGCACTCCACTAGTCACTGCCTGCCATTCTGAAAAGGACCCGTTTATCCCGACTCTCTGCTTTCTGTCTGTCAATCAGTTCTCTATTCACGTCATAACATTACCCCCAATACCATGTGCTTTGATTTTGCACACCAATCTCTTGTGCGGGACCTTGTCAAAAGCCTTTTGAAAGTCCAAATACACCATATCCACTGGTTCTCCCTTGTCCACTCTGTTAGTTACATCCTCAAAAAATTCCAGAAGATTCGTCAAGCATGATTTCCCTTTCATAATTCCATACTGACTTGGACCGATCCTGTCACTGCTTTCCAAATGCGCTGCTATTTCATCCTTAATGATTGATTCCAACATTTTCCCCACTACTGATGTCAGGCTAACCAGTCGATAATTACCTGCTTTCTCTCTCCCTCCTTTTTTAAAAAAGTGGTGTTACATTAGCTACCCTCCAGTTCATAGGAACTGATCCAGAGTCAATGGACTGTTGGAAATGATCACCAATGCCTCCACTATTTCTAGGGCCACTTCCGTAAGTACTCTGGGATACAGACTATCAGACCCCGGGGATTTATCGGCCTTCAATCCCATCAATTTCCCTAACACAATTTCCCGCCCAATAAGGATATCCTTCAGTTACTCCTTCTCACGAGACCCACTATCCCCTCGTACATCCGGAAGGTTATTTGTGCCTTCCTTCATGAAGACAGAACCGAAGTATTTGTTCAATTGGTCTGCCGTTTCTTTGTTCCCCGTTATAAGTTTGTCTTTTTCTCTTCACATATTTATAGAAGCTTTTGCAGTCAGTTTTTATGTTCCCTGCATGCTTCCTCTCGTACTCTATTTTCCCCCTCTTAATTAAACCCTCTGACCTCCTCTGTTGAATTCTAAGTTTCTCCCAGTCCTCAGGTTTGTTGCTTTTTCTAGCCAATTTATATGCCTCTTCCTTGGCTTTAACACTCTCCTTAATTTCCCTTGTTAGCCACAGTTGAGCCACCTTTCCAGTTTTATTTTTACTCCAGACAGGATGTACAATTGCTGAAGTTCATCCATGTGATCTTTAAATGTTTGCCATTGCTTATTCACCGTCAACCCTTTAAGTATCCTTTGCCAGTCTATTCTAGTCAATTCACCCCTCATACCGAAGTTACCTTTCCTTAAGTTCAGGACCCTAGTTTCTGAATTAACTGCGTCACTCTCCATCTTAATAAAAAATTCTACCATATTATGGTCACTCTTCCGCAAGGGACCTCGCATAACAAGATTGCTAATTAGTCCCTTCTCATTACACGTCACCCAGTCTAGGATGGCCAGCTCGCTAGTTGGTTCCTCGACATATTGGTCTAGAAAACCATCCCTAATACACTCCAGGAAATCCTCCTCCACCCCATTGTTACCAGTTTGGCTAGCCCAATCAATATGTAGATTAAAGTCGCCCATGATAACTGCTGTACCTTTATTGCACGCATCCCTAATTTCTTGTTTGATGCTGTCTCCAACCTCACTACTACTGTTTGGTGGTCTGTACACAGCTCCCACTAGCGTTTTCTGCCCTTTGGTATTCCGCAGCTCCACCCATACTGATTCCACATCATCCAGGCTAATGTCCCTCCTTACTATTGAATTAATTTCCTCTTTAACCAGCAATGCCACCCCGCCTCCTTTTCCTCTCTGCCTATCCTTCCTCAATGTTGAATACCTCTTGATGTTGAGTTCCCAGCCTTGGTCACCCTGGAGCCATGTCTCCGTGATGCCAATTACATCGTATCCGTTAACTGCTGTCTGCGCAGTTAATTCGTCCACCTTATTCCGAATACTCCTCGCTTTGAGGCACAGAGCCTTCAGGCTTGTCTTTTGAACACGACCTGGATGACATTCAGGCTTGGGCTGATAAGTGGCAAGTAACATTCGTGCCACACAAGTGCCAGACAATGACTACCTCCAGCAAGGGAGGGTCTAACCACCGTCCCTTGACATTCAATGGCCGAATCTCCCAACATGAATATCCTGGGGATCACCATTGATCAGAAACTTGACTGGACCAGACACATAAATATTGTAGCAACAAGAGCGGGTCAGCGGCTGGGTATTCTGTTGCGACTGTCTTGATCCTGACTCCCCAAAGGCTTTCCACCATCTGCAAGGCACAAGTCAGGAGTGTGATGGAATACTCTTCACTTGCCTGGATGAGTGCAGCTCCAACAACAAGAAGCTCGACACCATCCAGGACAAAGCAGCCCACTTTATTGGCACCCCATGCACCACCTTAAACATTCACTCCCTCCACCACCGGCGTACCTGGGCTGAAGTGTGTACCATCTACAAGATGCACTGCAGCAACGCGCCAAGATTTCTTCGGCAGCGCCTCCCAAACCCACGGTCTCTACCACATCGAAGGACAAAGGCAGCAGGCACATCACAACACCATCACCTCCAAGTTCCCAAGTCAGACATCATCCTGACTTGGAAATATCTCACTATTCCTTCACAGTCACTGGGTTAAAATCCAGGAACTCACTCCCCAACAGCACTGTGTGAGTACGTTCACCACACGGACTGCAGCGGTTCAAGAAGGTGGCTCACCACCACCATCTTCTCAAGGGCAATAAATGCTGACCTTGCCAGTGACGCCCACATCCCAAAAACGAATTAAAAAAAAGGTTGATCCCAGATACTGCCGTGCGGCTATTGTAAATTTGGGCACAGCAAATAACTTACAGGCAATGTTTTATTACGAGATTAGTAGATCCAGCTATTTTTACTGTAGAATGAAATAAAATGAAGGGAAGAACGCAGCACAGCGGGTTAGTGGATCTATATTAAGGCTAAATCTGACACTTGTTTCTACATACCCATCAGAGGCTGATCCCTACAGGTACAGGATATGCTCCTGTATGGTCTCCGCATACAGGTTTGCTTGCCCTATAACAACTTTAATTGAGAAAAGATATTCAGCATTGGAAATTGACAAAGGAATTCTGAAGCACTTCCTTCAAACATAAAAAGCTGCATTCCTGCTGCTTAAGTCATTCCATGAACAAGCAGAGGTGCTCTTTTAAATCCTGTTACATTGAACTTAACCGACAACAGCAAGTGGTGCATAAAGTCACACTGTATTTCATTCTGGGTTTCATCATTGCGACTTTGTTAAGGTACAATGATAATTTATGAAGGGTGTTGATAAGGCAAAGGAGAAACTGTAACCAGAGGTCAGAGATTTAAGATTATTGGCAAAAGTACGAGAGACAGAGACAGAGACAGAGAGAGACAGAGAGAGACAGAGAGAGACAGAGAGAGACAGAGAGAGACAGAGAGAGACAGAGATAGCGAATAATTTTTTTTTAATGCAACAAGTTTTCAATCTGGAATGCTCTTCCTGAAAGGGTAGTGGGGACAGATTCAATGGTGACTGTCGAAGGGGAATTTGATATATACTTGAAAGGGAAAAAAATTGCATGCTATGGAATTAGATGGTTCTTTCAAAGAGCTGGCACAAGCATGATGGCCTCCTTCTGTGCTATATGATTCTATGAAGTAAGTGTATGTACCTCTCTCTCAGGTTAAACTTCTCTTCTCACTTCAATGCAAATCACATGCATATCACTGCCTTGGACTATGTGGGGTGGTTTCCTGAAGTATTAATGAAGGAGGAATCACCGTATATGGGTGTTCACCATTCCTGTGAAGAACTGGACTCTGTTTTAGAGTATAATGTTGATGGGAGATTCAACAAGGTTGCGGTAACAGCCACTTAGACAAGGCATTTGAGGGAAATGACACCCATCTGTGATATGGTAAGGTACCATGGAAGAGGAAAAAACTGAAAGAGAACACAAGATGGTGACAAGTCTGTGCACTGGATTGAGGGATATCTTTTGCTCATAATTAGGAGAGACAGTAGCACAGTGGGTTAGACACTGGCCTTTTGCCTCAGGGACCAGAGTTCAAATACAGCTCTGACTGATTAAGTGACAAGCCTTCTCTATCTGGGCAGTCACAATGAAAAATGGCACCTACTGTTTTTCCTGAGGTTAGGATTGGGGCAGAGGGAGCTTCACTATGTTTCTAGCTATGTGACGTTTGACCTGGAAATGCTCGATGCAGATACTGGGTGCCAGAAACCGAAAGAGCTACATTCCCCAGCAATTTTGAATCAATCTCAAGTTCAGGCAGATTTAGAATGCAGCTAGCCACGTAATATTGTGGAACTGTTTCTACCATCAGCGATTCCACGCTATAGACACCGAATGGCAATAATGCAAACTGTCCTTTCACTTACTTGGAAACCTGTATTGACCCGTACCAGAGGGAAAACAAAAATCGAGATGGGTCAGTAAGTTTTAAGTACCAGTTCTAGAGATGAATGGGAGTCTTACTTAGCTTTATTAACTTTGGGATGACCCAATTATCTTATTCCCTTGAGTCCCTCCCCCCCACCCATCACCTTCTGCAATGCCCCAATGAATAAAAGCTTTAATGCATATAGACCGGAAGTGAGAACCTCTCTCAGGCAGCAACTGGAGATGTAATAATTGGCCTCAGTACCCCGGAATAGGGAGGAGAAAATTATCTAGCGTTGCTGATCATCAGGACCCTCACTGGATATGAATGGACACTGGGTGAGGATCGAGCACAGCCGTGATGCCTTCAGTGGTAGAATAGCCTGCCAACGCTCGCTGCCGAGCCTCTTTCACAAACAATGACCACCTGACACAGATGCCATGGGGATCCCGCAACCATTGAACTGTATTGCAGAAGGAACTCAACTACTTCAGAAGAGGGTAGGGGTGAACGCCAGAAGACCAGGAAGACTTGACCTCTGGAGCAATAGCCTTATTTTCAGAATTTATGGCCAGGTACCTTTTTCTTTGAGCTCCTGAGGTTTCTCCCATGTAGATTCCAAGGTCCTGTTGTTATAATAATAGGTTTTTCCATCACCAGTTTTATATTCAGTCCATTCAGAGCCTGGGATACCTCCGGGAAGGGTGGCCGAAGAAGTTATTGTAACCTGTGGAGGCAACATTGGCACCATAGGTGGGGCCATTCCTGGTAGCATACCTGAAAAGGAGAACACAGCATGTTCAAGTTACACCACAACGGCTACATTTTCTATTTGGAACAAAAAGAACAGGAAAGAAAACCAACAGTTTATGATTTAAATTTCAGTTACATTGGAGCCCATCGTTTGACTCTCTCACCCCAGGAAAAAATCTATTCAGCCAAAGAGCCTAAAGTGATCTTCCCTGTTCCCCACAGCTACACCTCTTCTCACTAATGTTTTTGGGTACAAACAGATTCAAATCACTTTCTTATTTGACTAGTGCATGCTGTCAGGATAATCATTATCTTTGCTGGTTTTAATGGATTCAGTCATTACTAAGAAGTTGTTCCAAGTAATATTACTGCTGTAAAATCGACTTCATTCCAAATAAAATCTCTTTTGGGAAAAGAAAATTGTCGTGGTGAAATTTCTTTCGGATGGTAATGATGGTTTAGGTACCCTTTCCATAATTTCCATTGCTATCTTTTGCTTTTTTCAGTCTAATCACATTTTTCATTCAATGCTGCACAAATATGCATAAGTGCTAACAACTGCTTTTGGGTTCATTCCGCAGCTGGCAAGATGAAACATGTGGAGTGAAATGACAGATCAGAATCTCTGTACACAGCTTCGAAGTCGCCAGTCGAACATTATTCAAGTGCGAACAATTTCAAACCAACTTGTTCCCATAAGCTCGAAGACAACTTGGGTCCATGGGACCATACCATGACACTCCCGACACAACTTCAAAAAAGAACTGCCATCAAATTTTAAATGACCATTTATTAAAATGAGACCTCTGCCTTAATTTTAATTTGTGGTTTTAGTTAGTTTTTTTTCCCCATTAACAGAAAAAAGCAATGGTGCATCAGAATTCCAAGGTACTGTATGGTGCTTCATTTATAGCATTTAGCTTGCTGTTCAAAGGACAAAAGTTAATGGTATTTTATTGTGTGTCATTTATAATTTTCACTTTCCTCCAGATTATCATTTCGTACATGTGGATTCTGGAAATGAACTAACACTGCACAGTCAGCAGCACAATTCAAAAGATGCTTAAGCCACACAAGATAACTGAACATTACACACACACACACAATAGGAACATTACACACAATAGGAAACCATTATTACGGAATAATTGGAAAGCTAGATAGGACATTATCTCACAAATAAATTCGACTGCATCTCTTGGGGAAAGCAAAGGTCAATTCTCAATCCTAGTGAAAGATAATGAGTTCTCACTCTGTTTCGTTTTTCCAACGATCAGAATTAATCTGAAAGCATTATGTAGATCACTACTGAAGTGTTAAAGCTGCTACCACTTAGCCCTATACTCAGAAGATAAACCAAATTTTCCCTCATCTCAGTGTTCCCGCATACCGTCTATTGCTCACTAGGACTACCTAGTATTTCATGCTCATGAACAGCATCATTACAATCTATCATTACATGTTCTGGATACTCAAAGAACAAAGTCTGCAGCTTTGATGGACTTTTAAAGCCAGCAAGTGCTAAAATGTCCAACACAATACAGATAGATTTTGGGACATGTGACACAGATTTGCGATTGTTCAATGCTGTGCTCAGAAAATTCTTGCACATTAATAGCAACCTGTTCCTCCATAATAAAAGGCTTAGAAGCCATCAAAATAATTGGGTCATAAAGACAGGAGAAGGCCGAGACTACAGGAATCATTTGACTGGAGATTTTTGCTCACTATACAGAATTATAAAAAAAAGAGTGGAGTGGAATGGAGTTCTTGCTCACTGGAGATGCAAACGGCTGGACAAGGTGGCGGCAAAATTGCACCCTGATATCCAGAAGCTCAGGTGAGATACCTCCAACTTCTGACACCAAAAGCTTTTGCTCAGTTAGACACAACAGAGCTGGAAATATTCTCCCACCCCATATAACCACAATTATAATAATGGCAGAGTTTTCCTTTCTTTCAAATTGGAATCATCTTGTGCTGTTTAAACTATATTAACAAAAATACCAAAGCAAAAAGCAACACATTTATAAGAAATTGCATAACAAAGTTGTTGAGTCAGGTTACAGGGTAACACTTAAAAGGCATGCAGGCAAACTAGTTACTACACACGAGGAAATGGATTTTGCACACGCAAGCACTGGTCAACACAGATGGCACAACTAAGTGGATGAAGGGAGACTTTGCACAAGCAGCAACAAATGAACACAAATGCAATACCTGTACAAGTAAAACCACTTGGAAAGCTACATGTTAATTCCCCCCACCCCTAGCAATACTGGGTATTGCAGAGCATGGCATTATCCAAGCTGCTGCGAATAAAGGCGCCAAAGTGATTCTTTTTTTGATGGAACATTTGTATAATGGTACCTATCTTAAAATAAAGCAAGAAGTTTGGGATGGGTATGTAATTGAATAGCTAAAATAAAGTCAAAACATTCAAAGATCATGCCACTAATAAGACAGAAAGGACCAAGATAAAATATTACCGTTCTTGGCCGTAGTGACTGTCTTTACATACGGGCAGCTGACTATTTGCATCATTGCTACACCTGTAAGAATGGATAAGCAAGCGTGTTGGAGAAAAGATAGGCGTCAGCTACTATTATGATTTTAAAGCTGCATTATAGTTAAAACATGTTCCAATTCCTCACTTAGATCAATAGTTGGGAAAATGCAGTACAACATTGCAGAGGCAAAAGAATGTGTGCACATTAACTTATCTATCATTGTCTGAAATATAAATGTAGTGTCACACTAGAGGCTTTAGTAGTACATTGCATTCCCATAGTATGTACACACTTATCCTGGGTATACATTTAAAAGGAATACATAAAATTGTGTACATCATGGCACTTTAAAAAATAGCATGTCATACAGTAACAATTTAGGAAAGCAGCAAGACATTTGCATTGCCTGAACTATACTGAACAGAGTAACAGATCAATTAAAATTGGGGCCAATTATCTACATCTTATGCATCTTTAAGGGATACACACTTAAGTAAAAATTGCTGTGAATATTACAAACATTAACACCACATGTTTCCTATGAAATAGGGGGAAATTTTGGCTCGTTAAAAAAATGAAACAAAAAAAGAGACACTTAACTGAGGTATGCACTTACAGGTAAGTGGAGTAGACTGTACTTGTAAACCTGCAAGAATTGACATAGGTACATCCTCAGGAATTAATAACTGAATCTTTCAGATAATGTACAGAAAGTATGCATTATTGAACATGAATAGGTGCACACACCTAAATTTAGTAAGAATATATGTACATATTCAGAAGCAATACCAATAAAAACAAATTAAAAACATCATAAAGTATAATGCAGCTTTAAACTAAGCTAGAATCAATTTATCCTCCACTGATACCAATTCAACTCAGCAGGAGACAGATTGAAATCTTGCTAAATATATTCACGGACTAAGAAATCAGTCTCTCACTAAAAAATGCTTATTTAAAGGCAACATTTACTTTTCTTCTCATAGTTGGGGAAGTTTAAAAGATAGACGCTGACTACGTCACTCTTTACGAATTGTGTATGCTATCCTAATCAGTTTTTTCTTTGCCCATCTCCCTGAAGTCACTGGTTTGTGCTGGGCTAAAGTTCAATGGGTGTTTGTGTGTCTCGCCCAAGTGGCTTGGTCAGTGAATGTGATCACACCATTCAATGGAAGCAGTTGAAATTTGCACAATCTCACCTGACATCCATGATATCCAATTTCCGGCACTAGCTGGAATCAGGAAAGTAGCCAATTTTCCCCTTTCTTAACTCCAGGAGGGGAGACCAATTGCAGCACCCTTCCATTACCGTAGCTGATAATATCAGCTAACACAGCACAGATCGCACATGGGACTATCCTGCAGAGTATGGCTTTGAACTATCACTGTCTTAACGAGCTAAACCATTGGGGAATCTACTAGAAAAGTTTAAATGCAGATTAGTACAACTGCACAACTTCAGAGAAATGCTTAACATTCTCCATATCTTAATAGAAGTGATAACTTGATTCTTTTAAAATAACTACTGGGGGAAAGTGAATTTTTGCTCATTAGGATGGGGAATGCTGTTGCAGAAAACACAAATCTGAATTAACTTCAATTTGAATTGTGTTTATTCACCACGTAATTTAGAATAGGCCTCAGGGAATGCAATGGAACCATTTACCTTAACCCCAAAACTGGCAGCAGGTCAAGGGGCAATTCCTACCTCCCTAGATTGACCGTTTTATTTTTGGTAAGTTTTCAGCTCATGCATTGTGATGTAGAAAATAAATAAAACTACTCAAACATCAGCAATCATAATAACAGCTACACTAACTCCGAATACACAATTATACATTCAAATGTTAAAACACCACGAGCTTTCCTACTTGTACTCTTTCTTCAGATTCTCTCTCTGGTCTGTACACACCTCAGTGTGAAAAAGCTGCACATTAATAGTGAAGATCAACCTCCCAGATTAGTCTGCAACCCTTTCATTTTAAATGGATGTTAATTTAGCTGCTCCAAATTATGGAGTTTAATAACTCCTAACTAGCATCCATCCCCCGGCCATCCCCCCCACTCCCCATAAGCCATCAGCACTCAAGAATTCAGTTGAACAAATTAAAAAACAAGGATATTAAAACTGATCATTTAACTGCTTTGGCTTTCAAATGAAATGCAGAAGTTAAAACTTTCCTCTGGAAGAATTTCGATTGGTCCCTGTAGGAGTACTAATCTGCCCCCTAAGGCCATTATAGGCAATGCTGAGCATCCTGAGAGGTGAAGGTGGAGCGAACGCAGGCAGTGGCACCCTTCAGAAAAGCAGCAAAATGTACATACATATAATAGAATCATAGAATAGTTACAGCACAGAAGGAGGCCATTTGGTTCGGCGAGCCCATGCCGGCTCTCTGCAAGAGCACTTCTGCTAGTCCCACGCCCCCGCCCTTTCTCCGTAGCCCTGTAAATTGTTTTTCTTTCAGATACTTATCCAATTCCCTTTTGAAAGCCAGGATTGAATCTGCCTCCACCACCCTTTCAGGCAATGCATTCCAGATCCTAACCACTTGCTGCGGAAAAACAATTTTCTTCATGTCGCTTTTGGTTCTTCTGCGAATTACCTTAAATCTGTGTCCTCTGGTTCTCTACCTTTCTGCCAATGGGAACAGTATCTCTCTATCTACTCTGTCCAGACCCTTCATGATTTTGAACATATCCATCAAATCTCCTCTCAACCTTCTCTGCTCCAAGGAGAACAACCCCAGCTTCTCCAGTCTATCTACTTAACTGAAGTCCCTCATCTCTGGAATCATTATTGGGAATCTTTTCTGCACCCTTGCCAAGGCCTTCACATCCATCCAAAAGTGCGGTGCCCAGAATTAGATACAATATTCCAGTTGAGGCTGATCCAGTGTTTTATAAAGGTTCATCGTAACTTCCTTGCTTTCGTACTCTATGCCTCTATTTATGAAGCCCAGGATCCTATATGCTTTTTTCAATCACTTTCTCAACCTGCCCTGCCACCTTCAATGATTTATGCACAGATATCTCTGGTCATGCACCCACTTTAAAATTGTACCCTTTAGTTTATATTGTCTCTTCATTCGTCCTACCAAAATGCATCAATTCACACTTTTGTGTGTTAAATTTCATTTGCCACGTGTCCACCCATTTCACCAGCCTATGTCCTCTTAAATCTATCACTATCTTCCTCACTGTTCACTTAACTTCCAAGTTTTGTGCCATCTGCAAATTTTGAAATTGTGTCGAAGTCATTAATATAGATCAAGAAAAGCAGTGACCCTAGTACCAACCCCTGGGGAACATCATTTGTGTACCTTCCTCCAGTCCGATAAACAACCGTTCACTATTCCTGTCACTTAGCCAATTTTATAAACATGCTGCCATGGTCCCTTTTATTCCATGGGCTTCAACTTTGCTGGCAAGCCGATTTGTGGCACTTTATCAAATGCCTTTTGGAAGTTCATGAATACCACATCAACTGCCTTGCCCTCATTAAACCTCTGTTACCTTAACAAAAAACTCAATCAAGTTAGTTAAACACTATTTGCCTTTAACAAATCCGTGCTGGCTTTCCTTAATTAATCCACACTTGTCCAAGTGACTTAATTTTGTCCTGGATTATAGTTTCTAAAAGCTTTGCCACTATCGAGGGTAAATGGACTCGCCTGTGGTTGTTGGGTTTATCCTTGCACCCTTTTTTGAACGAGGTAGAAGATTGGTAATTCTCCAGTCTTTGACATCAGCCTCTTATCCAAGGAGGATTGGAAGCTCATGGCCAGTACCTCCGCAATTTCCATCTTTACTTCCCTCAGCATCCTAAGATGCATCCCATCCGGTCCTGTTGACTTATCTACTTTAAGTACAGCCAGCCTTTCCAGTACTACCTCCTTAGCAATTTTTGTCCCATCCAATGGACCCAAATTTGGCCAGTACAGATCTCTGGCACACTCACCAGAGCTGCGCCGTTTTTCTGGAACAAAAAGGGCGCCAAAAATCTACAGGCCGAGTTTAGCTGCTCCCTAGCCTCTCCTCGATGGTGGCACAGTGTGGCAACTGGATTCGGGGGCGGAGCCAGGTCCCGGTGCTGAAAACATTGCCGGGACCTCTGCACATGCACGCTAGAGTGTGCGCGCATGGGCAGTAGCTCCTCGCAACCCGAATATCTGCGACACTCTGCAGGCTGTGTGGGAGGGGCCCGAAGCACACCGCCCCTATCCTGGGCCGAGTGGCCTGCCGCACAGGCCGGCCGCTGCCTTCCCGCGCTCACTTAGACCTGGCCGGGGGAGCAGGAGCTGGAGCTTGAGGAGCCCAGGGGAGCAGGAGCTGGAGCTGGAAGAGCCCGGGGGAGCAGGAGCTGGAGCAGCCTGGGGGAGCAGGAGCTGGAGCTGGAGGAGCCCGGGGGAGCAGGAGCTGGAGGAGCCCGGGGGAGCAGGAGCAGGAGCTGGAGGAGCCCGGGGGAGCAGGAGCTGGAGCTGGAGGAGCCCGGGGGAGCAGGAGCAGGAGCTGGAGGAGCCTGGGTGAGCAGGAGCTGGAGGAGCCCAGGTGGAGCAGGATCAGGAGCTGGAGCTGGAGGAGCCCGGGGGGAGCAGGAGAAGGAGCTGGAGCTGGAGGAGTCCGGGGGGAGCAGGAACTGGAGCTGGAGCAGCCCGGGGGGAGCAGGATCAGGAGCTGGAGCTGGAGGAGCCCGGGGGGGAAGCAGGATCAGGAGCTGGAGGAGCCCGGGGGGAGCAGGAGCAGGAAGCTGGAGGAGCCCTAGGGGAGAAGGATCAGGAGCTGGAGCTGGAGCTGGAGGAGTCCGGAGGGAGCAGGAGCAGGAGCTGGAACTGGAGGAGCCCGGGAGGAGCAGGAACAGAGCTGGAGCTGGAGGAGCCTGAGGAAACAGCCCGGGGGAGCAGGAGCTGGAGGAGCCCCGGGGAGCAGGATCTGGAGCTGGAGGAGCCCGGGGGAGCAGGAGCTGGAGCTGGAGCTGGAGGAGCCCGGGGGAGCAGGAGCTGGAGCTGGAAGAGCCTGGGGGAGCAGGAGCTGGAGCTGGAGGAGCCCGGGGGAGCAGGAGCTGGAGCAGCCCGGGGGAGCAGGAGCTGGAGCTGGAGGAGCCCGGGGGGGAGCAGGAGCAGGAGCTGGAGCTGGAGGAGCCCGGTTGAGCAGGAGCTGGAGCTGGAGGAGCCCGGGTGAGCAGGAGCTGGAGCTGGAGCTGGAGCAGCCCAGGGGAGCAGGAGCTGGAGCTGGAGCAGCCCAGGGTAGCAGGAGCAGGAGCTGGAGGAGCCCGGGGGGGAGCAGGAGCAGGAGCTGGAGCTGGAGCAGCCCAGGGGAGCAGGAGCTGGAGCTGGAGCAGCCCAGGGTAGCAGGAGCAGGAGCTGGAGGAGCCCGGGGGGAGCAGGAGCAGGAGTTGGAGCTGGAGGAGCCTGGTTGAGCAGGAGCTGGAGCTGGAGGAGCCCGGGGGAGCAGGAGCTGGAGCTGGAGGAGCCCGGGGGAGCAGGAGCTGGAGCTGGAGGAGCAGGAGCTGGAGCTGGAGGAGCCCGGGTGAGCAGGAGCTGGAGCTGGAGCAGCCCAGGGGAGCAGGAGCTGGAGCTGGAGCAGCCCAGGGGAGCAGGAGCAGGAGCTGGAGGAGCCTGGGGGGAGCAGGAGCAGGAGCTGGAGGAGCCCGGTTGAGCAGGAGCTAGAGCTGGAGGAGCCCGGGGGAGCAGGAGTGGAGCCGGAGGAGCTCGGGGGAGCAGGAGTGGAGCCGGAGGAGCCCGGGGGAGCAGGAGTGGAGCCGGAGGAGCCCGGGGAAGCAGGAGCTGGAGCTGGAGCTGGAGGAGCAGGAGCTGGAGCTGGAGCTGGAGCAGCCCAGGGGAGCAGGAGCTGGAGCTGGAGGAGCCCAGGGGAGCAGGAGCTGGAGCTGGAGGAGCCCGGGGGAGCAGGAGCTGGAGCTGGAGGAGCCCGGGGGAGCAGGAGCTGGAGGAGCCCGGGGGAGCAGGAGCTGGAGCTGGAGGAGCCCAGGGGAGCAGGAGCTGGAGCTGGAGGAGCCCGGGGGAGCAGGAGCTGGAGCTGGAGGAGCCCGGGGGAGCAGGAGCTGGAGCTGGAGGAGCCCGGGGGAGCAGGAGCTGGAGCTGGAGAAGCCCAGGGGAGCAGGAGCTGGAGCTGGAGGAGCCCGGGGGAGCAGGAGCTGGAGCTGGAGGAGCAGGAGCTGGAGCTGGAGCTGGAGGAGCCCAGGGGAGCAGGAGCTGGAGCTGGAGCAGCCTGGGATAGCAGGAGCTGGAGCAGCCTGGGGGAGCAGGAGCTGGAGCTGGAGCAGCCCGGGGGAGCAGGAGCTGGAGCTGGAGGAGCCCAGGGGGAGCAGGAGCAGGAGCTGGAGGAGCCCGGTGGGAGCAGGAGCAGGAGCAGCCCAGGGAGCAGGGGCAGGCCTCCTGCCTCTAGCCCTGGCCGAAGAGCTTGCCGGTGCACTGCAGTCAGCGAAGTAGGACTTTTTATTTTTTAGTAATTGATTTATTTTTCATTTATTATTGATGATGTTGTGAAGATGATGTTGTGAAGGTGATTGGTGCATTTCAGAATCCTCTCACTCCTTCCCCCCACTGCCCCCCATCTCTGGCTACCTGAACTGATTTCTTATTTCACCGCATGGTTTTTCAGAGCAGACACAAGTGGCCTCATACCTTGGCCTAACTAAGTTAGTTTGGTGTAACTTTTAGTTGGCTAAACTTGCTTAAATGGCCAAAACAGGCGCGAGTGCCTGGTAACGCCCCCTTTTGAAAAAAAAACCTAACTAACTTACTTACACTGGAGCAGATTAAATGGGGAGAATTGCGATTTGTAAGTTACTCCAAAAAAAAAGAGTTGCTCAAAAAAAACGGAGCAACTCCTGGGGAAATTTGGGCCCAATATCTCAACAACCTCCTCTTTCGCTATGACTTTGGCAGAATCATCTTTGGTGAAGACAGATGCAAAGTACTCATTTCGTACTTCAGCCATGCCTTCTGCCTCTATGCATAGGTCTCTATTTCGGTCCCTAATCAGCCCCACCTCTCCTCTTTCTACCTATTTACCATTTATAGCCGACACAAGACTTTTGGATTCACTTATGTTAGCTGCTATGTTCCATCAGGTAGATATAGTGTGTGAGATTGCCATCTGCTGGTTTGTTAGTGACAAATCACCTCGTTGAAACAGGTTTTGCTTTCTGCTCAGGGTTTCAGGTTGTCATTTTTACACGCTGTCAAATAAATGAAGTAGGTGACCACTTCATTACGGAGTATTAGTAAAGACGTTTTTATACCTCACTAAAGCAAAACAATAATTTATTTTGATGCTGACGATTTATTTTCAGTTCTTTTAGTTGAAGAATTTTGCACAAGAGCCAATAACTGCATGTCTCCCTCCCAATTTTCTCTTAAATGGGATCGACTCCTGTTGGGGTACAGTCTGATGTGCTGCAGCCCTCTGGTACCTTACCAGAGTAGCAGTTTGTGCATGCGCGAGCTGAGCAGAGTACACTGGCAAACTATCGAACATTAAAGTCGAGTCCAATCGTCTCATCAGATCTCAACACACCTGCACATTCCTTTGGCAGTTGCTGGATGCAAATCAGGGTTAAATTGCCAACGAATGTTCACGCTCACTATCCTAAGGGTTCGGAGGCCAAATGTAGCACTGTTGCTATCAGAGCACATCACTGTTTTTGAAAAAAAAAATCTAAATTCTTAAGAATTTACTCTCAGTGTCAGCGTTTAAAAACAAGCCTTTTCGAATGTATGTCCCAGATTCTCCTGGGGACGCACCATTGTAATGGCACATCTACAGGGTAGGGACCCCTGAACAGCACAAAAGAGAGGGTAAATTATGGACTTTGTGACTTATGCCATTAGTTATGCCACTCCACATTTTCCCAGAACTTTTGCGCCACTCCGTCATTGCCCTCACCAAAAACATTGATGGTCCAAATTTTGCGGTAACAAAAACGTGAGGCTACCAACACTCAGAGTTAGAGAAAATTGAACAGCAACTTCCGGCATCCGCACATGCGCAATTAAACACGGCAATTGCTGTCCGGGTTGCCCTGCTCCTCCAGAAGCTTCGTCGAAAGACTTACCATTGAAACACATGCAAAGGAATGAAGGTGTGGTACTAACCCACTAGGAAACTATTAAACACCAGCAAAAGTTAGAGCTTGTCCATTTAAGTGCGAGAATTTTTAATAGCATGGTAAGTTTTAATTACTGTCAAACAACCTTTCTAGAACTGAACATTTAAAAGTGTGGAGTTTCATTCTTTCAGATTTTAATTACTGTTTGAAATTCTAAAATATTCACACTTTTTCTTTGTCTCTCTTAATCCCATCTTTTCTTTCCCTCTTTATTTCACTTTCTGTACATGATTTCTCAGTGAATTAAATAGTCAAACTTCCACATCCTGGTTTATATTCTGTGCGTCTCAATAATGATTCTTCAATCTGATTGGTTGAGGAGACACATCATTGCTTGTCCTGTTTACACAGGTTCCAGATCCCCTATAGAGGGCACCGTGCTGTTTCGTCTCTCCAATCACCGCAATTCGCAGTGCAAAAACCCCTAGAAATTCTGTGGGCAAGCCTAACTGTAATGAATCGTGAGCGCTATTGGTACAGCCGGCAAGAGAGGAAGAGCAGCAGTTGAGACGGCAGCAACTGGAGAAATTTGCCAGTTAATCTGTTTTTGGTGTTGGCAGAACAGAAACGCTGTGCCTTCAACAAAAGCACTGCTGAATGAGCCACATAAGCAAGTATTTAATTTTATTATTGTCACATTTATGGCAATTTTGCAGAAATTTTCTGGCTCTGGGCGAGCAGCGCTCAAACTGAACCCAGCAACGTTTGAAGCCCCGCTTACTCTTGTTTTTTTTTTATAAACTGCACCAGTGTGCCATTGGACTACACTGCAGGGCCAATAAAAGGAAATACTTGTTTTCCGTGCCTCTGAATTGCTTTCTCAGGATCCACAGAAAGTGGGTTGCAGGGACTGGAAATGTACAAAGCCCATCATTTATACCGAGGCAGAAAAAGCAAACTACTGTCACTACTGCCACAGTAGGAATCTAAAAAATGCCTCAAGAGCCCTTTTAGCAGAAATCTGGAGCCTTTCCGGGGCAACGCTCTCCAGGTATAATTTAGAAGCCTCAAACCCTTTTGAATTCAATGGTGTCAGTTTACTGAAAGAACTCCACAGCCCAGTAACCACACAAGTCTACTTTTGCCTGTAGACAGATGGTACAAATCAAAGTAAGGGGAATCTAATTTGACACAGAATTTTCAAACACACTACACAGAGGCTGAAGACATGCTTTGTATAAAACCCACATCTGGAGAGATTTTCAGTATCAGTGTTGAAGTGAAGATTCCCCTCAAACAGCTTACCCCAAAGCCTTACATGGGGTAAATGTACCACATGATGAAGTATTAAGCTGTCGATTTTTCAAGTCACTGGGTTTGATTTCAGGGCTATGCTGGGTTAACTGCAGTAGCCATTTGAGTACAGCAACTGGCTACAAAACTAGAGCGGGGGGGGGGCGGGAGGAAAAAATAGAAGAACTGTTGGGGTGGGGGAAGAAAGATTGTGATGGGGTCGGTAGAGGTAAAAAGCCATGTAGAAGGGAGGACAAGGGAGAGAAACAGCCAGGATGGAAAAGATGCCAGGCAAATCGAAATCAGCTGGGGTAAAGACATAAAAAAGATAACCAGGCAGGAGAGAATAGTAGCAGAGAGGGGAAGGAAGAACACACAGCCAGAATTAAATCGATCCAATTAGAATAACCTTTCCAAACTCAATTCTATAAAGGTGCTGGATTGCTTCGTCATATTATCTGGAATCAGAAAGTGTACTATTTACAGTTCCCGATCCAAGCTTTCCCTATGCGGAGTCTATTCAAATCATTGTTGACTTGTGATGCAAAATTTTCACTTAAGATGTAATGTTTGACATGTGTCAATATTAAATTTTATTCCAGCTTCACTACTTCTAGCCAAATCTCTTTAGGTTTCATGGCACGAACATTGCTGACCAGAAACGGGAATTGAAGGAGATACCAAAGACATTCTTCAAAAGTAAGTAAGTAGTCTGGTCCCACCAGCACCATTAGTGCCACTCTACATAAGAACATAAGAATTAAGAACAGGAGTAGGCCATCTAGCCCCTCGAGCCTGCTCCACCATTCAAAAAGATAATGGCTGATCTGACCATGGGCTCAGCCTTTCACTGCCTCCACGCCACGACATGTACCCGACATCAACCAAGAAAAGGCAGGTTAACGCCATTTTCTAAATCACCCAAGTTACATCACTCTGCAGAATTTGTGTTTTACACAGAGAATAGACTATTCACAGCCAACCGAACTCTAGCCGTTGCATGCTACAAAATCAGTCCCCGATTTATCCAAATGCGTATCTTATGTTTGAATACTGTCTGCCTCAAGATTGATCAAACATTTCATTCCACTAGTTTATATGCAACTACTACCCGTCACAATTTACACCACATGCCGCTTCATCCAAAAGTCTACACTAAATCTCAAATAAAACATTTTATTTATTTTAGTCAGAATTCTCAGCCATCGAACCTCTCAAGTGAGTTAGTAATTCTATTAGTCTATTACTGAGATCCCAGTTGAAATTTCAATCAGCTAAACCCAAGATGATTCTTGGTAAAATTAATGCACCTTTAGAAGTACAATAACCAAGAAATGAAAAAAATATATAAAACTCAGTTGATAAAATCAACGCGGAGTTGAAGCAAATATAATTTCCTGTTGGGAATCTAAAGGAGGCAATACTCAAGATGCTGAACAGCTGTCCCCGAACACCACCTAAACAAAATCCACATTTTCTCATTGCCGAGTCTTGTAACTCTATTCCAGGGACCAACTGTTCAATGAATGATGTTTAACACGGTGTGCATTTATTACTCAGGAATCCTAAAGGAACATGCATAAGCAGGAGGCTTAAAAAAAAGAGAATACGCAACAAAGAAACTGCCTACTTGGCATCCGAAAAATATTCCAATAACCAAGTGAATCTGGATAGTGAGTTGAATGAACTGGATGTTGTACTGTTTAGCATTCTGCACTTCACTTACACAAGTGTTTGGATGATTAGGCAAGTACTTTTTGTTCAAGGTACTTGCCCATTCTATATAGAAAAGCAATAGACTCATAATTTAATTTTTTTTTTACCAATTTGCAGAAACTGCTCACATGGACATCCTGAAGCCAGGTCTCTCTTACCACTGGGTCACTGACAATTTCACGAACAGAGAACTCTCTTCAATCCTGGAGTAATTTCAGAGGAGACAGTGAAGGATGTAACTTCAGAGTAGAATGAGAGCTGCTCAAAGTCACAGAATTCAAAGAAATCACATCATCAATTGGGATAACCCCAGCGTAGTTTCCGGGGTTCCACTTTACCAGAGTGGCATTTAGGCCAGTCTGAATTCATCGGCTGACCTCTTCTTTAGAGAGCAGGCAGCAATGAGTGGCTCTGTAAGAAATGCAACAGCAACGACCAAGCAGCAAAGGAGACCTGACTCAAGCATGTCTACGCTGACAATTCCTGCACAAAATTCAAATAAAATATTTGATAGTTACGTTTCCTTATAGAATGGGAAAGTGTTTTAACCAGAAGACTTTATTTCTCTAAGTTTATTTGAATTTTTTTTTAAACTGGGGATGACATGATGTAAGCTCTGAGGACACTTTTAAGCACTGGTCATTTTGTACAAAGTGCCTCTCGTCTCTGCCCAGAATCAACAGGTCATTTTGAAAATGTCCCTAGGGAAATAAACTACTAGACATACGTGATTTGCTTTGTGCTCACTTATTGCTTCTTCCACAAAAGAGTCATATAATCGAGTGTGAATATTTAAAGGAAAAGTTACCATGTGTTGTCAAGTGTGCTTTCAGGCACTGCATGGAAAAAATTACCTGCCATAGCTACGGTAGTCATGGTGGCAATACCACCATAGCACCTGAAAACAGCAGTAAGGGGCGAAACAATAAATTCCATCCAGAATGTTCTCAACTTGCAATCCATTAGTACCAATACGAGAAGGTACTGGCTCATCCCAATACTAAGGCATTTTAAAGTTTATGTTGGACAGCAGCCTTGTAAAAGAATGTTGACATTCAAGCACCACTCTCCCCTTTTTCAGCATATCAACATGTCGTAGTTCTCCATTGGGCAGAAAATAGGCAGGTGTGTGCGTTTTCTATGCCCTTGACCTCTGTTCTCGGGATTTCAGATTTCTGACACTGGGGGGGGGGGGGAAGGGGGGGAATGGAGCTCCCCTGCTTTATGTCAATGTAAAGTGCCTCTATTAGTTGTACAATCCAGAATCACTGACTTAACCAGGGAAGGCATATGAACAAATATTCTTCATATATATGGATGCAGTTAAATATGCATGACTCTTAGATCTGAAATATTTGAAGTGAAAAAGGGAACGTTTTTTTGAACTGTTACTGCAGAATGCCAGAACATGCACAGCAATTACAACCCAAAGGGAGCACACACAATCCAAGTTTCAAGGAGCAGATATTAAAAAAATACATAGGTGGCCGCAAAAGAAAATGAACAAATGGACACTAAAAACATTACGGTTAGAGAAATGGTATCTTACCTGGAAGTGGAATTGGCATGCCGGGCAATGGCACACGGAATGGTGGCACCATCACTGGTGGAAAGGCTGGTATTGCGGTGGTTGGCTGCGGCACAGGCTGCGGTACAGGCGGGGGCATGGTCTGCTGCATAGGCTGCGGTACCGGCTGCTGTGCCGCGCTGGTAGTCACGGCTACGGAGACGGGTGTTGGAGTAGCCACTGAGGCAGCAGGTGGATGCTGATCGGGAGCTGCAGATACCAGTGGGAAAGTAAAGCTGGCACCGTCACTTGACACACTCCTCATACTTTTTCCAAACCCTTTTAACGCCGAGTAAGTTGGTGTGCCTAATCGCATATGATCTGTACCATTTCAAATGAAACAAAAGTAGCTGTTGGAAAAATATATCAGACTAAACAGGCAATGAAAGCCTTCACTTTTCCTTACATAGATATATACTTCATACAGCATTTTTACTAACAATGGCAAGCATCTATGGGCAAACCAGTTCAGTAGGCATGACTTTCAAGTTTTGTTTCCTAAAACTAAGAGATTCTATTGCAGCCATCACATCACTGGTACACTAACTTCCTTTGATATTGTAGTATTACATCAAACCTTGGGGAATAACTCTTATTGGGGAGCGGGGGGAGGGGGAAAGAGAGAAGGGGTTGTAAATGCTAAAACCGGGTTATAATGATGATGTGCCTCTCCTTCCAGTGAGTTACTGCCCCTAGTCATGGAACTAAAACTAAAACTAAAACTTTAACACTACTGCATGGCTCTGAAATTGTAGGACGATTAACAAAGTAGTTGAAGAATATGAATACAAAAGCAAAATACTGCGGCTGCTGTAATCTGAAATAAAAACAGAAAATGCTGGAAATACTCAGGTGAGGCAGTATCTGTGGAGAGAGAAAAAGAGCTTAAGTTTCAGGTCGATGACCCTTCGTTCTGACGAAGGAACATCAACAACGAAGCACAAACTCATGAAAACGAAAAGCCTAAAAAAAAACTTCACAAACTGGATTCTTTAAATTTCATACTCTTCTAGGAACATATTGCGCAGTTTTATACACCAGGAAAATAACTGGGGTTAGAGTACCAAAGGTTTTGAAATGTTCTAAATTCAAGCATCTAGGAGTCAAGTAATAAAGGTCTCCTACTGACCTAGTGAGTAGAATTAAGTTATAAAGATCAGGAGGTATTCAAGCTTGATCTCAGATATCAGCCGAGTTAGCTAATCCCAGTCAGGGTCATAGATGAGTTGCTACAATTGGTCTGAATGGGCTCAATTTTCCCCAGTGATTTGCGCTGTTTTTTTGGAGCAGGCTGCTCTTTTTGGTCCAAGTTGAAAAATCAGAGATTCCCCAATCAATTTGCACCAGTATAACTCAAGTTAGTTACGACTTTTTTTCAGACAAAGTGGGCGTAACCAGCCACCTGAGCCAATTCTGGTCATTTCGGGAAGTTTGGCCAGCTGAGAGTTACTCCAGTTCTGCTTAGGCCAGCGTATGTGGCCTCTGCAGAAAAACCTTCTAGAGAGTTAAAGAAACCGGCGCAGGTAAGGAAATCGGCGCAGGTAAGTGCAGCAGATGTCCGGATAGCAGCAGCAGTGGAGGCAAGAGAGAGGGGGCGAGAGAGGTGGAGGCAGGTGGGGAAAGAGAAGACCATTCGGCCTGGGATGGGGCATGGGAGCGGACTGGGAGGCCAGTCGGCCTGGGCTAGTGGCGGGGGAGCGCACCGGGAGGCCAGTCGGCCTGGGCTAGGGAGTAGACCGGGAGACCACTCAGCCAGGGCTAAGGGCAGCAGAGTGCACCGGCAAACCCTTGGGCCTGGGCTAGGGAGCAGACCAGGAGACCACTCAGCCAGGGCTAGGGGCGGGAGAGCACCAGCAAGCCTTTCGGCCATGGAGAGAGAGAGAGAGAGAGAGAGAGAGAGAGAGAGAGAGAGAGAGAGATCGGAGAATCGAACCGGTGGGGACCGAGAATAGGACCGGACCTGCAAGCCCTTCCGGCAGGGTTGGAGGTAAGTTGCTGTAATATGTTTTTCAATTCTTTTAATGTGTTGGGAGCTGGCTGTATGCTTCACTTTAAAGCCTCAGCTCGCATTGTGTCCGTGGTTACCATGGCAGCCCGATCTTTTTGGCCCAGATCAAGGCTCTCCCGCCAAAACGAAAGGTCGGGTTACGCCAGGCCAAAATGAAGAAATCCAACAGGGAAACTTGGAATTTTTTTTTTTGCCGTACTTGATACTGCAAAAATCGAGTGCGACTCTTCAAGTATGCCAAAAAAATGCTTTGGGGAAAATTGAGTCCTATGTCACTGGCTGGAGAAGGAAGTGAGCTTAAAAAAAACATGAACCAAAGCTCCTACTCCTGATCTTGATCCACTGAGAGCCATTAAAAAGTAGGAAAGGGAATAGGCTCAGGCATGATGCCTTCATGGTTAAATAGCCCACAAATGCTCATTTTCTGGGATTAAATGTAAAGAACAGCTACTTTGGGTAGAGGATGCCATCATTTGACACCCATAAAATTGTTCCTCAGTTGTCAAATGCTATAAGAAAGAAATCCAAAAGTGTGAAATTTCACCAAGAGCTTCTGGTGGTGCTAATAATTTTCCTTCCAATTTCCTTCGGAAAAATAAATCTTGTGTGCACATGCACTTCCTCTCAGCACCACTGGACTATCTGCTAGCACATTTCTGACAGACTCCATGTTAACATTCTTCCATCCTTTCCCATTACCACATTTTATACGGGTACACTCTTGGCATATAAACTTGTAATCTATTAACAAAATCTGATAACTGCATGCATTTCCTGCCAACTTGTCATTGTAAATTCCTGTGTCCATATTTATGATGGAAACTGCCTGTATAATGTTGTCTTGCGGTCCCATCAGAAAAGGTGCTGCAGCTTCAGCACTAGTGCGAGGGGGTGATTACAGCAGGACAAGCTTCATTAGGTAACATCCATTACAGATGTGGACACAGGATTTTTAAATGGAAATATAAAACCAAGGACAGAAAACAACTTCAAAACAGGGACTGACCTTTCCCTGCACACCATGGTCCAGTTATTCCCGCCCTCTAACCCTAGCTTTGTCTGAATACTTCACTCTCCATGTGCAATGCCTCAGGAGATCAACTGGTAGTTTTACACACACACACACACACACACACACACAAATATTTGCAAAAATTAATATGGTCAACAATGGAAGTTCCATGGATGTGAATAATTGAACTGGCATCAAGGTAGGTAAATTTAACTACAGAAAACGTGCATTTATATCGCACCTTTCACAACCTCAGAACGTCCCAAAACACTTTACAACCAATGAAATACTTTTTAAACTGTAGTCACTGTTGTAATGTAGGTAATGCGGTAACCAATCTGCACACAGCAAATCCCTCAAATGATGACCACCAGATAATCTGGTTTAGTCATGTTGGTTGAGGGATAAATATTAGCCAGGATACTCCCCTGCTCTTCTACTCTAATCATGTGATCACTGACCATGTAAGAAGCTCTCTATAGTAGAATGCAAGATACTTTTTTCTCATTTGTATTCAAGATGGATCTTCTAAATCAAACATTCACATTTGCTCAATATAAAATTCACCAAAGCTTCAGAATATTAAGTGAACATTTCTTCTAGTAAATATACCAATTCGATTTAAAAAGGAGACTGTGGGATCAAACAGATGCACTGACTGGAAGAAACGTGTGTAATGAACAGTCTAAAGCACTGATAAATTTAACAACGTCTGGGATCTTTTTGCTGGCATCATTTCTGTATGCTGTGTGTTGCTGGATTGCTCACCTGGACCTGCTGCTGAGACCGTTACAACTGATGCAGGTGCACTGGAAGAGGCTGGTGCTGTGGATTGAACAGATGAAGCTGGTGTCGAGACTGACGGGGATGCCGTGCTACCTATAGGTGTTGACGTCGTAGTGATCACTTGTGGGGCCATCACTGGTGTCAGTTCCGATTGTTGTATGATCTTTACCCCCTCTGGCTTTGACCAAGCAGACTCTCGTGTCCGAGCATTGTAATAGTATACCTATGCAAGACAGAAGAGCTCATTAGTACAAAATGCGAAACAGCAGCAGAGCACAATAAATATTCAAAAAAGAATTTAGAAGAGTATTTTTCCCAAATGAACACTTGAAGGTTAATTCATTGTATGGGCTTACCTGCTCCAGAATTCTAATCAGTAAAACAAGGACAGTGCTTGCTGATGAGTATAACTACAACAACTACAGATATACTCCAGCATATAATACCTACAATAGTCAGTAGAGCAGCTATGGAAAGTCAAGCTACTTCTGGCGTTTAGCATGCCCTGGCAAAACTGATATCAATAAGATCCAAAGAGAAACCCTCCAGTGGCTGGAGTCATACTTGGCACACAGTACGATAACAATGGTTATCATCCACCACCAGGACCTCAATGCAGCAGGTCCTCAGTCCAATCATTCTCAGCTGCTTCATCAATAACCTGCCCTCAGTCTTAAGGTTAGTAGTTCGGCTATTTGTGACCATTCCAGTGTTCAGCTCACCCACAACTCCCCGGGCAATAAAGCAGTCAATGCCAGCCTACAGCAGGACTTGGATAACTTCCAGGCTTGAGCTGAGAAGTGGCAGGTAACATAAAAAAAAAGTTCAACCACCTTCCCTTAATATTGAACAGCACCATGCCTGCAGAATCTTCTGTCGTCAAAGTCTTTAGGGTCACCAGTGACCAGCCACATCAACAGCATGGCTCCAAGAGCAGGGCAGAGATTGGCTATGTTGCATCAAGGAGCTCACTTCCTGATGCCTAAAGTCTTTCAACATCGACGAGGCACAAGTCAGAAGTGCAATGGAAAATTTACCATCTGGACAGGAGAAGCCACAACACAATAAATTTGACACCGTCCAGGACAGAGCAGTCTGATTAATCTATGCCTCTGCCATAAGACACAAAATCCAATCCGCTCACAATAGCTGCAATGTATATTATCTACAGGATGCATTGTAGCAACTCACCAAGCTTATCTTAATAGCGCATCCTAGTCTTGCAACCTTTACCATTGAAATGGACAAAAGCAGCTACATTCCATCTGTTGGATGGCATTTCTTCATTGTCGCTGGGTCAAAATTCTGACATTTCCTACCATCATGGAAGCACAAGGATTGCAGCAGTTTAACGATTAGACCCATCACTCTTTCTCAGGATAGGTAGAAATGGGCAATAAATGCAGCTTGGCCAGTGTCTCCGAATCCCGAGATCAAATATAAATAAAAATATTGGTACTGTACACTCTAATAAAATAAAAACGTTTAAAAAATAAGTTAAGCCGATGCCATGTAGTACTGCAGACCACATTGGTTCATGTATCAGAATACCAGAGTATGCCACAAAGAGTTGACTTGTCCAATTTTCTATCAGCAAATGTGTCTCAGGCGGTGAAAATCCTCCTCCAGTGGAGGGGTAATGGGGAAAGGCTAAGCATGTTGCCATCCAAAACTCTGCTACCTGTATCCTAAGTCACACCAAGTCTCGTTGTCCCATTACCCGTGCTTGCTGACCGACATTGGTTCCCTGACCGGCAATGCCTCAATTTTAAATATCATTGCGGTTTTCAAATTCCTCCATGGCCTCACCCCTCATTTCTCTAATCTCCTCCAGCCCGATAAACAGAGATCTCTGCACACCTCAAATTCTGGCCTCTTGTACATCCCCAATTTTTATTGCTCCACTACTGGAGGCCATGTCTTCAGTGTAAAGTTGGTCGCCCTCATCAGTAAAACTGTTGGGACTGTGGCAGCTAAACTGTTGAGAGTGAGGACTTGCAGAAGTTGTTGCAGCTAAAAAATTATAACCCTCATTGACCTGATAAATTGAGTTTTTTGCCCTCTGCAGTTCTGTGATGCACATCTTGTGTAATCAATTAACAATTTCTTCAAAAGTAGCCCTTTGAATACTGAAAGCCATTATCTACTCCACTGATTTTAAAATAGGATTAATAGTTTTTTCTAGCCAACGCATTTGCTTTTCAGAGTAATTCAGAATAATATGTATCTAAGTAGTAAGTTTACAAATCAATATTTAAGCATAGAAAGCAGTAAGTCGCTGAGCAGTCACCAGAAAATAAAAGTTAATGGCTAAAACCTGCAGTGGATGTGATCAGAATAGGAACAATTCTGAGTACGCTCAGAATATCACTATTCAAGCAGTCGCGATTCTCTTATCTGTGAAATTCTGCTTCCTTCATCAAAAAACTCCAAAAATATGACTTGATTCTCCCATGCAGTCCTAGTTTAGATTCAGAGACTTCCTGCAATGGTCACAATTAATTCCTGTAACACTTTTCCCCATCACATTTGGATGATGACACCCCCATTGTCAGCAGCACTACAGGAAATTGGCAACTAATAATTAATTACAAGTAGAATCCCATTCCTCCTTAAATAACAAATTATCTGAATAGCAATTTCTCTACCATCAGGTGAACAAAGGTTGTGTGTAATACATTTCCAGGAATGATTAACAGTCTCCATCATAAAAAGGAGCTTCAGACCTTGAACATTTTATAAAAACTGAACATTCTGAAGCAGTCATTTTCAATAACATAATGGGCCCAAGTTTCCACATGATTTGCACCTGATTTTTAGGAGCAACTGGTGGAGAACGGACTATCTTAGAAATCGCAATTCTCCACATTTTTTTTTTTCTGCAGTTCTCGTCAGGTAGAACAGTTCTACTTTGGAACAGAATTTTTTCCTCAAAAGGGGGCGTGTCCGGCCACTGGCGCCTGATTTCAAAGTTTCCACAGTGAAAACGTACTCCAAACTAAGTTAGAATGGAGCAAGTGAAGATTTTTGTAGAACTGAAAAAACCTGTTCTACACATTAAAAAATCAGGCGCAGGTTACAAATTAGGCGTCCAGAACGAGGTGGGGGGGGGGGGGGAGGGAACTCATTAAATTCTACAATAAATCATTATTTATACTTCTACAAATATTATACAAATAAATCCAACCTGAATAAACATTTATAAGCAAAGAAAAGATTAAATAAACCATCTTCCTACCTGTGTGAAAGTGCTTCAGGCACGGAGAATGCTGCAGTCAGCCTGAGGCGCCCGTTCTTCCCGCAGGGGGGGGAGGGAGAAGGGGAGAGGAGGCGCCCGTTCTTTCCCGCCGGGGGGGGGGGGGGAGGGGAGAGGCGCCCGTTCTTTCCCGCGGGGAGGTGTCCATTCTTCCCGCGGGGTGGGGGGGGGGGGGGGGGGAGGGGAGGCGCCCGTTCTTTCCCGCGGGCGGGGGAGGGGAAGGCGCCCGTTCTTCCCGCGGGTGGGGGGGGGGGGGGGGGGGGGGGGAGAAGAGGGTAGGAGGCGCACATTCTTCCCGCGGGGGGGGGGGGGGGGGGGGAAGGAGAGAGGAGGCGCCCGTTCTTCCCGCGGGGGGGGGGGGGGGGGGGGGGGAGGAGAGAGGAGGCGCCCGTTCTTCCCGCGGGGGGGGGGGGGGGGGGGGGGGGGGGAGTGAGAAGGCTGCAAGTGCTGATGGCAATGTGCTTTTATTAAAAAAATTAAACAGCTACAAAGAACTACAAAAATGGCCGAGTGCCAATGTTTTTTTCACACTGAGCATGCGCGAACGCTCCAACGTGCACGCGCAGCGTTGCCGGCAGGAAAAAAACTAATTTAAATAGTACCCGCCCCCTCCCACTTACAAAATCGGCGTGAGTGTAGGCTCCGCCCCCCTGGGCGCCGCGCCAGGCAGACAAGGAGCTACAGAACGCTCCAGAATCGCGATTTTTTTTTTTTTTAGGCGCCGTTTTAGGCGCGAAAAACGGGCGCCCAGCTCGGAGTGGCGCCCGTTTTTTATCGTGTGGAAACTTGGGCCCAAAATCTCAGAGGAATCATGTCTAAAAAGTAAACAAACCTCTGATAGCCCGGGAGCAGCGTAGAGGCAGACCACTTCGGGGAGCAGAGCGAGCAGATGCAGGAGGGCGACGGCAGCGAAGAGTGACGTCATCATGGTCCAGGTCAGTGATTGGAGCGTGGGCATATACAGCAGGAGCGGCGAGAGGGGCAAAGGAGCTGAGAGAGACTATGGAGGGACGTGATCGGGGCAGCACGGGCCAGCCCACACTGAGATATGTGTGCACATTAGGTCTGTGCAGCAGAGCTTGCCACTGGACCAAGAGCTAGCTCTGTCAAGACCATGTGGTGTCTGGTGTGCAACGGCCACCACACGTTAAAGAAATCCATGCACAGGCATCTTCCACCCTTGAGGATGTAGTTCGGGTCCTTCATTGAAACACCTGTGAACTCATCCTTTTTTGGCGTGGAAGCAAGACATCCTCGTTTCGAGATACCGCCTATGATATGATGATATGATATTTCAGAGGCACCATATATCTCAAGTTTCCAACGCAAATTAATTTTGGTGCTCCGATTTAAGATTTAGTTATCAGAGACATGAAGAACCCTTTTCAATCCTCCAGGCCCACAGAATTCAAACACACCAATCAGCAAGAAAGAAATACAATTGGAAATAGAACTTGGTTGCCGAGTCTTCAAGGCTCAGCTTGTCAGGACTCAATGGCTAGTTTGTAAACCCTGACCCAGGTCATTAAATGCATAAGCAAAAATGTCAGAGCTCATTTTACCAAACTGATTCTGTTAGATCACAACTTGCGTCGTGACAAGGCAGTCTCTGAATGTGCAACCATTATGCAGACTAACCATTAAACTTTTAATTAGCTTTCTGTTGAGTAAAATTAGCAGATAAATCTTGTATAATTACTGTCTCGCATACCAACTGTCACAGCAGAGAATGCAGTTAGGGAGACAGGTGTCGGCAATGAAATCTCAGCCTTATATCATCTCTCGTCTCTGGGGAACAGACGTTTAAGGGACAGACCATCAAAGTAACCTCATTTTATGTTCCTTTTATAAAGGGCAAATTCAATGATCGCTTTACCTGCTATATACACCAAGCCGGAATTCTCCCAGAACTTACCTTTCCCTCTGGCGTTTTATTTTCCACCCAAATCTCCTCATTTTTCGGCAGCCCAGGTGCTGGAGCAGAAACTGGGGGCATCCCTGGAGGGAACATCATTCCCGGTGGAGGGGGCATACTGGCCATAGGAGGGGGCATGAAAGGTGGTCTCTGGAAAAGAAAGGGAAAAGTATTAAGTGGAATCTTTCCAGCAATTTCCAAGTAAAACAGATAATGCTCACATCACTAAACCACAACACCGAGATGAAGATACACTCCATCTGTTTTTAATGAAGATACAGCCCAGGCTTCTGTGTTACTGCCTGGTCAACATTTATCATGAAATCTAAATTTAAGATTTCAGGAAAGTTTGCGGTGAAAAATTAGCAGCCCTCTGACAGGTGACTCTTGGTGTCAAGCATTTTAGTACTTTTAAATGCAAATCTAACCAAAAAGCAATAAAATATCTGGTTAAGTTTTTGGACTTATTCCTCAGGCATGGTGCCATGTTAAAAAGTGTCAGCCCCTGGAATCAGAATGTGCCTTTATCTTTCAGTATCTAGCTAACCGTATGAAGCCTATGTGTCAAACTGAAACCTTAGTCACTGTATTTGGATACATCGTGTGCCCTCATGTGATTTTGAAATGTGGTCAAATAACCAACAGTAGACTGAGGCTTAGGCTATAAGCTACCAAATCGATTTATATTAGTATTAAATTAAATAAGTAAAACAGTAGCAAAAATAAATAGATTAATAGTAATATACACAGACTTCACCATTCCTTCCCAGAATATGAAAGATAAGAATCAATCTCATCTCCTACACTGTAACTAGGTTACCTGAAACAAGATCCTTACCCATAGCTTAGTACAGAAGTGCACTGCTAACCCTCCTTGGAGAAGAACTGAAAAAATTATCCTTTAACTCAAAAAATATATTTTCAAAATCCTTTGAAGTTTGACTGGAATAAAGGAAATCCAAACATGCATCTCAAAAATCACAGAGCTGCCAAAGATACACTTTTTAAAAAGTCACAATGGAGCTTTGCATGTGAATTGAATGGCTTGGTACTTTTCTGGAAACAAATTAACTACTTTCAAACACTTTGGACAAACTGCAAAAGTTGCATGAATTGGGACAATTCTCAAAGTGTCATGGGTAAAAACGTAAATATACTAAAAGCTAACCAACAGTGCCGTATCTTTAAAAAAAAATACAGGCGACATTAACAACTCCATCTAGTACAAATACCCGAGAATTGCTTCAAAACCACTTTTATCATAGAGAAACGTACACCATCAAGTTCTGGTGATATACACTGGAAAGCGTTGAACAAAAGGGGGTGAATAAAAATAGTCCAAAAATTTAAAAGAATGATATTTATTGAGCACCATCACCTCTGCCAGGACGTCCCAAACACTGGATACAATTGATTTCTTTCAAGTGGAGTCATTGTTCTAATATGGATATAAACTCAACCACCATTTAGCACTTGGAAATGTCTAATGTACAGCAAATAACCAGTTAATATCTTTTTAGTGGTGTTGTTTGCAGAAGTGGCATTAGTAGTTTGAGTGTGAAAAAGTGCCAGTTGCTAACAAATGGTCAATTTAAAAGTACAGATTGAAACTCTCTTATCCAGAACTCCCTTATCCAGAACCACCCCTCGTCCAGAATCATTCCTGGCCACTGGGTGGCGCACGTGCAGAACTCAGACATGAACAAATTGAAGTCCTTCCTCGCTGCCAACTCCCGCAATCGCTGGCCTGGCCCAGTGATCCACCGCGTTCCTTCCCCCCCGGCCCCCCTGCAACCATGATCTCTCTTCCGCACTCCCAGTCCCAACATCCCCATGCTCAGTACCTGTACCATCCAATTTAACGCGACCACCCCTCGTCTAGAAAAATCCCTTATCCAGAACAGGCCAGAGGGTTCCGGATAAGGGAAGTTCAACATGCATCACAAACCGACTGGATAGACGTCATTCTACGTTGCAGAATTTCACATGCAATATGGTGCAGTGATGCACAAGCCCACCACCTACTTCATGAAAATACTGGAAATCTCCCAGATTATGCTTTTCTGAAATTCTAGAGAGAGCACTGTCCACCCTGCATGCAGCATGTCAACAATGGACAGCAATCAAAGCTAGTCATCAGCACTCTACCAGAATACAGATGCTAATCGCCATGCTCCAAAACACAATGGATCGTACTCCTCATGTAACACAGCATCAGAGTATTTTACAAGGGACAGCAGCGACCGTGGAGGGTGGGAGTGCACTAAAAGGCTGGTCGAAGAAGTTCCTTTAAAAAGAGGCTTGAAAAGGAAGGAACAGTTACAAATCAAAAAGTTCAGTCCTGTTGGACCTAGAGTAGGAAAATTTAGAAATAATTATTTTATATAAGCATATATAATTGGGAGTTGGAATGTATTGTTCCTCCCCTGTATTGTCAACTTTAAACACAACTCGATTCTCTGTCTAAGGAAGGAAATCCATTTTCAGGAAGCACTTTCATTCCTCTACTCTTGAAGCTCTACTAAATAAGTAAACGGAAAGCGAAAGATGAAGACCATAGAAACATAGAAAATAGGTGCAGGAGTAGGCCATTCGGCCCTTCTAGCCTGCACCGCCATTCAATGAGTTCATGGCTGAACATGCAACTTCAGTACCCCATTCCTGCTTTCTCACCATACCCCTTGATTCCCCTAATAGTAAGGACTTCATCTAACTCCTTTTTGAATATATTTAGTGAATTGGCCTCAACAACTTTCTGTGGTAGAGAATTCCACAGGTTCACCACTCTCTGGGTGAAGAAATTCCTCCTCATCTCGGTCCTAAATGGCTTCCCCCTTATCCTTAGACTGTGTCCCCTGGTTCTGGACTTCCCCAACATTGGGAACATTCTTCCTGCATCTAACCTGTCTAACCCCGTCAGAATTTTAAACGTTTCTATGAGGTCCCCTCTCATTCTTCTGAACTCCAGTGAATACAAGCCCAGTTGATCCAGTCTTTCTTGATAGGTCAGTCCCGCCATCAGTCTGGTGAACCTTCGCTGAACTCCCTCAATAGCAAGAACGTCCTTCCTCAGGTTAAGAGACCAAAACTGTACACAATACTCCAGGTGTGGCCTCACCAAGGCCCTGTACAATTGTAGCAACACCTCCCTGCCCCTGTACTCAAATCCCCTCGCTATGAAGGCCAACATGCCATTTGCTTTCTTAACCGCCTGCTGTACCTGCATGCCAACCTTCAATGACTGATGTACCATGACACCCAGGTCTCTTTGCACCTCCCCTTTTCCTAATCTGTCACCATTCAGATAATAGTCTATCTCTCTGTTTTTACCACCAAAGTGGATAACCTCACATTTATCCACATTATACTTCATCTGCCATGCATTTGCCCACTCACCTAACCTATCCAAGTCGCTCTGCAGCCTCATAGCATCCTCCTCGCAGCTCACGCTGCCACCCAACTTAGTGTCATCCGCAAATTTGGAGATACTACATTTAATCCCCTCGTCTAAATCATTAATGTACAGTGTAAACAGCTGGGGCCCCAGCATAGAACCTTGCGGTACCCCACTAGTCACCGCCTGCCATTCTGAAAAGTACCCATTTACTCCTACTCTTTGCTTCCTGTCTGACAACCAGTTCTCAATCCATGTCAGCACACTACCCCCAATCCCATGTGCTTTAACTTTGCACATTAATCTCTTGTGTGGGACCTTGTCGAAAGCCTTCTGAAAGTCCAAATATACCACATCAACTGGTTCTCCCTTGTCCACTCTACTGGAAACATCCTCAAAAAATTCCAGAAGATTTGTCAAGCATGATTTCCCTTTCACAAATCCATGCTGACTTGGACCTATCATATTACCTCTTTCCAAATGCACTGCTATGACATCCTTAATAATTGATTCCATCATTTTACCCACTATCGATGTCAGGCTGACCGGTCTATAATTCCCTGTTTTCTCTCTCCCTCCTTTTTTAAAAAGTGGGGTTACATTGGCTACCCTCCACTCCATAGGAACTGATCCAGAGTCAATGGAATGTTGGAAAATGACTGTCAATGCATCCACTATTTCCAAGGCCACCTCCTTAAGTACTCTGGGATGCAGTCCATCAGGCCCTGGGGATTTATCGGCCTTCAATCCCATCAATTTCCCCAACACAATTTCCCGACTAATAAGGATTTCCCTCAGTTCCTCCTCCTTACTAGACCCTCCGACCCCTTTTATATCCGGAAGGTTGTTTGTGTCCTCCTCAGTGAATACCGAACCAAAGTACTTGTTCAATTGGTCCACCATTTCTTTGTTCCCCGTTATGACTTCCCCTGATTCTGACTGCAGGGGACCTACGTTTGTCTTTACTAACCTTTTTCTCTTTACATATCTATAGAAACTTTTGCAATCCGTCTTAATGTTCCCTGCAAGCTTCTTCTCGTACTCCATTTTCCCTGCCCTAATCAAACCCTTTGTCCTCCTCTGCTGAGTTCTAAATTTCTCCCAGTCCCCGGGTTCGCTGCTATTTCTGGCCAATTTGTATGCCACTTCCTTGGCTTTAATGCTATCCCTGATTTCCCTTGATAGCCACGGTTGAGCCACCTTCCCTTTTTTATTTTTACGCCAGACAGGAATGTACAATTGTTGTAGTTCATCCATGCGGTCTCTAAATGTCTGCCATTGCCCATCCACAGTCAACCCCTTCAGTGTCATTCGCCAATCTATCCTAGCCAATTCACGCCTCATACCTTCAAAGTTACCCTTCTTTAAGTTCTGGACCATGGTCTCTGAATTAACGGTTTCATTCTCCATCCCAATGCAGAATTCCACCATATTATGGTCACTCTTCCCCAAGGGGCCTCGCACAACGAGATTGCTAATTAATCCTCTCTCATTACACAACACCCAGTCTAAGATGGCCTCCCCCCTAGTTGGTTCCTCGACATATTGGTCTAAAAAACCATCCCTTATGCACTCCAGGAAATCCTCCTCCACCGTATTGCTTCCAGTTTGGTTAACCCAATCTATGTGCATATTAAAGTCACCCATTATAACTGCTGCACCTTTATTGCACGCACCCCTAATTTCATGTTTGATGCCCTCCCCAACATCACTACTACTGTTTGGAGGTCTGTACACAACTCCCACTAACGTTTTTTGCCCTTTGGTATTCTGCAGCTCTACCCATATAGATTCCACATCATCCAAGCTAATGTCCTTCCGAACTATTGCCTTAATTTGCTCCTTAACCAGCAATGCTACCCCACATCCTTTTCCTTTTATTCTATCTTTCCTGAATGTTGAATACCCCTGGATGTTGAGTTACCAGCCCTGATCATCCTGGAGCCACGTCTCCGTAATCCCAATCACATCATATTTGTTAACATCTATTTGCAGTTAATTCATCCACCTTATTGCGGATACTCCTTGCATTAAGACACAAAACCTTGAGGCTTGTTTTTTTAACACCCTTTGTCCTTTTAGAATTTTGCTGTACAGTGGCCCTTTTTGTTCTTTGCCTTGGGTTTCTCTGCCCTCCACTTTTCCTCATCTCCTTTCTGTCATTTGCTTTTGCCTCCTTTTTGTTTCCCTCTGTCTCCCTGCATTGGTTCCCATCCCCTGCCATATTAGTTTAAATCCTCCCCAACAGCACTAGCAAACACTCCCCCTAGGACATTGGTTCCGGTCCTGCCCAGGTGCAGACCGTCCGGTTTGTACTGGTCCCACCTCCCCCAGAACCGGTTCCAATGCCCCAGGAATTTGAATTCCTCCCTGCTGCACCACTGCTCAAGCCACGTATTCATCTGCGCTATCCTGCGATTCCTACTCTGACTATCACGTGGTACTGGTAGAAATCCCGAGATTACTACTTTTGAGGTCCTACTTTTTAATTTAGCTCCTAGCTCCTTAAATTCGTTTCGCAGGACCTCATCCCTTTTTTTACCTATGTCGTTGGTACCAATGTGCACCACGACAACTGGCTGTTCTCCCTCCCTTGTTAGAATGTCCTGCACCCGCTCCGAGACATCCTTGACCCTTGCACCAGGGAGGCAACATACCATCCTGGAGTCTCGGTTGCGGCCGCAGAAACGCCGATCTATTCCCCTCACCATTGAATCCCCAATCACTATTGCTCTCCCACTCTTTTTCCTGCCCTCCTGTGCAGCAGAGCCAGCCATGGTGCCATGAACTTGGCTGCTGCTGCCCTCCCCTGATGAGTCATCCCCCTCAACAGTACCCAAAGCAGTGTATCTGTTTTGCAGATCTTGAGGTCAGCATCCCCAGATCCTAGTGGGAAATTTCCCTACCCTATGATACTGCACCATTTAAGTCTAAAGCTCTTGGATTTGATTCTCAGCTTCATAATATCGTCCATCTCCACTCTTGCCTCAACTAATCTGCTGCCAAAACTCTTACCCATGCCTTTAATATCTCTAGTCTTAACTATTCCAACCCACTGCTGACTGGCCTCCCTCGTTCTAAGCTCCATAAACTAACTTGAACCAAATCCCATTCACCATTCTCCCCTGTGCTTGCTGCTCCCAGTTAAGCAACGCCTTGATTTTACAATTCTCATCCTTGTTTTCAATCCCTCCATGGCCTCGCCCCTCCTTATCTCTGTAATGACATCCAGCCCTATAATCCCCCTAGACCTCTGCACTCCACCTACGCCGGCCTTCTGAACATCCCCGATTTTAAATGCTCCACCACTAGCAGCCGTGTCTTCAGCTCCAAGCTCTGTAATTTCCTCCCCAAATCTCTCTGCTCTCGACTTCTCTCCCCTCCTTCAAGACGCTCCTTAAAACCTACCTCTTTGACCAAGCTTTTGAACGTCTGCCCAAACATCCTTATATGGCTCGGTGCCAAAAGAATTGTGATAATTACTCATGTGAAGTGCCTTGGGACATTTATTACATTTAATATGTTGTTGCTGTGCTCATTAAAACTAATCTCATCTGGGACAACAACGAATATTAGAACTGGTCTCAGTATCCTTAAGCCATAAATAAAAACATCTGAAGTTACCACTCCTGATCCCTGTCCAGTGATGTGCTAGAGAGCATGCATGTGTGGATGTCAGGTGATGACAAGATTGAGTTTCAGTCTGATGCTTCCACAGTCAAGTAACTAACAAGAGCACACATGACGAATGGCCATTCTGATGAAGTTACAGAGTGTAGCTAATGCCTGTGAAATTGCACCCTACCCAACACCTTCCGGAGAGGAAAGGAGCAGATTTTAAGATTTCTTGAACTTCACAAAAATCATCGGACTTTAATAAAAAGAAATGTTCTCTAGCACATCACAAAATAGGAAACAGATCTGGGCAAGATCCAGCATTTGTGCACCACAGCAGTTGAACCTCACTATAAGGGCCTGTCCGTGTACATAGCTTGATACACAGTCATGTTACAACACAGTCCCCATTCATTTATACATCCAGATTTTTGACTGGAGCTGTTAAACACATCAGTGTTATATCAACAGGATTGAAGAGAGCAAATTCAGTTATAACCATGGAACAAGTATATCAGTTTTAGATATTCACAGGGGTAAAGGGGAGATTATAATTGTGATTACGTAATTACAGCATGGCAAGTTTAGGTGTGTATCGTAGTGCCCGCAGGGGTCAAGCTTGAGGCCATGTTCTCCAAATGAAATCAATGTTCTCATTAATTTGCATATATTTGTCAATAGGAACAGATTTTGGTGTCCTATTTACAACAACTTGTATTTATATATCGCCTTTAACGTAGTAAAACGTTCCAGGAGTGTTATAAGACAAAACAGATAAATCTGACACCAAGCCACATAAGAAAAAATTACAGCAGATGACCAAAAGCTTGGTTAAAAGGATGTTTCCAGTAGAGTGGACAAGAGAGAACCAGTTGCTGTGGTATATTTGGACTTTCAGAAGGCTTTCGACAAGGTCCCACACAAGAGATTAGTGTGCAAAGTTAAAGCACATGGGATTGGGGGTAGTGTGCTGACATGGATTGAGAACTGGTTGTCAGACAGGAAGCAAAGAGTAGGAGTAAATGGGTACTTTTCAGAATGGCAGGCGGTGACTAGTGGGGTACCGCAAGGTTCTATGCTGGGGCCCCAGCTGTTTACACTGTACATTAATGATTTAGACGAGGGGATTAAATGTAGTATCTCCAAATTTGCGGATGACACTAAGTTGGGTGGCAGTGTGAGCTGCGAGGAGGATGCTATGAGGCTGCAGAGTGACTTGGATAGGTTAGGTGAGTGGACAAATGCATGGCAGATGAAGTATAATGTGGATAAATGTGAGGTTATCCACTTTGGTGGTAAAAACAGAGAGACAGACTATTATCTGAATGGTGACAGATTAGGAAAAGGGGAGGTGCAACGAGACCTGGGTGTCATGGTACATCAGTCATTGAAGGTTGGCATGCAAGTACAGCAGGCGGTTAAGAAAGCAAATGGCATGTTGGCCTTCATAGCAAGGGGATTTGAGTACAGGGGCAGGGAGGTGTTGCTACAGTTGTACGGGCCATTGGCGAGGCCACACCTGGAATATAGTGTACAGTTTTGGTCTCCTAACCTGAGGAAGGACATTCTTGCTATTGAGGGAGTGCAGCGAAGGTTCACCAGACTGACTCCCCGGATGGCAGGACTGACCTATCAAGAAAGACTGGATCAACTGGGCTTGTATTCACTGGAGTTCAGAAGAATGAGAGGGGACCTCATAGAAACGTTTAAAATTCTGATGGGTTTAGACAGGTTAGATGCAGGAAGAATGTTCGCAATGTTGGGGAAGTCCAGAACCAGGGGTCACAGTCTAAGGATAAGGGGTAAGCCATTTAAGACCGAGATAAGGAGGAACTTCTTCACCCAGAGTGGTGAACCTGTGGAATGCTCTACCACAGAAAGTTGTTGAGGCCAATTCACTAAATATATTCAAAAAGGAGTTAGATGTAGTCCTTACTACTAGGGGAATCAAGGGGTATGGTGAGAAAGCAGGAATGGGGTACTGAAGTTGCATGTTCAGCCATGAACTCATTGAATGGCGGTGCAGGCTAGAAGGGCCGAATGGCCTACTCCTGCACCTATTTTCTATGTTTCTAAAAGAGGTAAGTTTTAAGGAGTCTCAAAGGAGGAAAGAGAGGAGCGAGGGGGGGGGGGGGGGGGGGTTGTGTTGGGGGGTGTTAAAGAGTTCCAGAGCTTTGGGCTCAAGTAGCTGAAGACACGACCACCAATGGTTGTGCAGTTATAATCAGGGATGCTCAAGAGCACAGATATCTCGTGAGGCTGAAAGAGATTACATAGATCGGGAGGGGTGAAGCCATGGAGGGATTTGTAAACAATGATGAGAATTTTGAAATTGAGGCGTTGCTTAACTGGGAGCCAATTTAGGTCAGCGAGCACAGGGGTGATGGGTGATCGGGTTTTGGTGTGAGTTTTGGAGGACCTCAAGTTTAAGCAGTGTCGAATGTGGGAGGCCAGCCAGGAGTGCATTGGAGTACTCAAGTCTAGAGGTAAAAAAGGCAAGAAAGAGGGTTTCAGCAGCAGAAACCCTCAGGGTTTATCCAGCAATGAGGCAAGAGCATGCAGAACAGACCCTTCCAACTTCTAAACTCTGATTTTGAATGAACAAACCAGCGAGTAAAAAATAAAAGCACACATAAAATGGAGTCACCTGGACTCCTGAGCCATGTGTGGCCCACTGGCTGTGGTTGTACACCTTCGCTGTGGCATATTAGTAGCAACACACAAGAGTCCCAGTGACAATACCGCTCAAGTTTCACCACATTCAATGTTCTATTGCTCCTCGCGTGCCATTTCATAATCCTAGTCTCCCTCATTCAAATATTTGCATCTTGAAATGCAAATCTCACAAGCCCTTTAGCTAAATAGCAAAAACTATTTCTACCAGATGCTCTTTGCAGCTAAATAAAAAGGAAACCCAACACCACTCGGAGTGAAATATTTTAGTCAGATATAGCACAGCAGCTTCACAAAGAGCAAAGTAGCAACTATCTCAATGGTTTCAAGGTTTTCTTTTGACATATCCTATGGCTTGACAGCAAGTAACAAAACTAAGTGGGGAGATATCGGGATGGGAGAAAGAGAAGCTTGACTAAAACGGGAAAGAATGAGGCATCAAATGTGACTTGAGAAATAAAACTTTGTTAGTTTCACGGTACAAATAAAGTGATAGAGTATCTCTTCCCCTCACAGAGCCGACGTCACCATTGTGCTGGAGTAAACTTCTTTATTATCTTTTAAATGTTCTCCTTCTGCCCTGAATGCAGAGATATGGTTACATTGATACTGGCTTTCCCAAGTAGTTATTCTTCATTGTGAGCCCAGACATTCACTGTCAGCAGGCTGTTTGTGTGGGGGTGGGGGACATCACAGCTGTGTTTGATGCTGTTCTCAGCTTTTAAAAAAAACACGTGTGTAAGGGAACAAGGGCAGGGTCACTGAATGACAAACAGCAGTGAAAACTTCGATTGATTTTCTGCCTCCCCCCTCTTTACTCCAGGGGGACTGAGGTCTAATGTACTCCTAGCTGAGGTTATCTGATGCAGCAGAGGCCTGGAATAAACTGCAGCTTTGTACACGAGACAATAACTACCAATTGGCCCCTTGGAGGAGCCTGAAAAGTTTTCTTGAGCAACTAAGTCCGCAAGTGACAGTTCATGGATATAGTTCACTACATGCAAAACAAAGTGGGCGCTGTCCATAATACAAGATGACAGTGTCATGGATTACCAGTCTGTAGTAACTTCCACAGATGTTAATATTTTACAAAGAAAAATATTAATTGGCATATCAATGAGGATTCTTTTATTGTTAATTGAAGTATTTAAGAGGTGCAAACAAGACATGCAGCCAACATTGGTCTTGAGCCATCTGCTCACATTACAATTATTTCAAATGTGTCGCTGACTGCCAACTGCAATATTAATGGAGACACATTAAAGCAGATGCAGCTTTTAAATGCTGGAAACCTGAAAAAAAAATAATGATCTCAACTGTTAATAAGTGCTTTACATGACAAAAAGTGGACCAATTTTACAGAGTGTTATTCAGTGTGCCATCACAGGCATACTGAGCTCTAGATTTTTACTGACAAAAGAATAGAGGCATAACTTAGATAGAATTACAATAGAACACATTATGTGGGGGCGGAGGTAAAATTTCAGTCATTTACATTTTTAGCAAAAAGTTAACGGGTACAATACGGGTTTTATTAACGTACATTCAGTAAACTTGCTGACAGCAGAAATACGAGCTTCAGCATCTACTGCCGTGTCCAACCAAAAAACAAATTGAACATTTGTATGCAGCATCGGAACTAAGCAGCTGTTAAGATGAGAGGCCACTTACAAATCTTTAAAAAGTAATTACTAGCTAAACAAAAAAATATATTCCAGAGGCCAGACTACTACATACTAGTTCTGTTAAAAAGTCACGCGCACTCATAGCTTGAATGTGCAGAGGGCTATGGTTGAAAAGAGCGGGAGAGAGAAGGTAAATCAGGTATCAGTAATTAAATGACGAAGCTTGGGGTTCAAAATTCTAGAGATTGTAGGAGGAGAGAAAGGTAAGGAATTCTACTGTGTTGAGGTCCTGGGGTAAAAAGTTAACAGGAGATGGCACAATTAGTCCTGATTTCAACAGTGAAGAGGCAGGAATGAGGGGGGGTGGTTCATCTGCAGCTTGGGAACAAGGGAGGAAACTTCAGAGTAGCTACTCTGAAGTTCATATGGTAGAAATTCATATGGTGAGTGGAAAAAAAGTGAAACTACAGGCAAGAGAGGGATTGCCAATCTGGTGTCAAATTTGTGTGTGTGTCCTGTCGAGGAGGACAAGACAGACATTAGGGAAAGCTTCCAATATATGGGAATAATGCACAAATCTCAAACACACGTGTTTGAGAGTTAAGAATTACTGAGGGAAAATCAGTTAGAAATTCCCAGTTGAGATTAAAATCCTGGGCATACCTCTCTCATGTTTGGCTTCAGTTATCCTGGCCAATATTTATCCCTCAATCAAGAGCATTAAAAAAAACAGATTATCTGGACACGATCATATTGCTGTTTGTGAGAGCTCGCTGAGCGGAAATTGGCTGCCGCGTTTCGTACATTACAGGTGACTTCATTTCAAAAAGCACTTCATTGGCTGTAAAGCGCTTTGGGACACTCTCAGGTCCTGAAAGGTGCTATATAAATGCAAGTCTTTCTTCCTTTCATTTCTACCAAACTCAATGGTGCCCTGTGCGCTCCAATGAAGACGAGTTGAGTCATGGGCTATTTCCTGAATACCCACTGAATTTCCAGTGAACCCATCAGCCGATTGCATCATTCGATAGAAGCGGTAATATTAAAGGGAGCAAGATACAATTTTAAATGAGACAGGAACTCAAAACTGACCAAAGTTAAATATAAAACTAGGCTATTAATTTCTCGAGGATTCCGATGTGGAATGGATTACAAGAACGAATTTCTTGGAATTTTCATACAACAGTCCGGAATCCTATTCATCATCAATTCACCCAGTTCTTCTTTGAAAACTTGCCATGTTTTTCTGTCCACCATCCTAACTGGGAGCTGTATCATAATTCGATACTGAAAAATTGTCTAAATTACCTGTTTTCTTTTCACACCAGCAACTTTAAACAGATTCCCCCATGTCTTCAAAACTAACAACTTGTATTTATATAGCGCCTTTAACATCCCAAGGTGCTTCACAGAAGGAAGAGATTAAAATAAACTGACACCAAGCCGCACAAGGCGAAATGAGAGCAGGTGACCAAAAGCTTGGTCAGAGGTAGGTTTTAAAGGATCCAAGAACCAGTACCTGATAGAAGAATGTTCCTGGATCCAATTTCCTTACAAACCCAAAAATTCTTTAAAAATCTTTGAAGTCCCTTCTACCCGTCATGGATTAGCTCTCCTCATAACTCCACTCTCTAAATTGAAGAATGAGCCTCGCAGCCCTATATTAGAGAACAAAACCACATAGTACTCTAGATGTAGTCTCAGCAAGGGCAGAAAAAGCTTCAAAATCACCTCGTTTGATTTAAGTCAATGCCTTCGCCATGTCCCAAAATAAGAACATAAGAAATAGGAGCAGGAGTAAGCCATACGGCCCCTCGAGCCTGCACTGCCATTTAATACAATCATGGCTGATCTGATCATGGGCTCAGGTCCACTTCCCTGCCCGCTCTCCATAACCCCATATTCCCTTAGCGTTTAAGAAACTGTCTATTTCTGAGTTAAATATATTCAATGTCTCAGCTTCCACAGCTAGACAGCGAATTGCACAGATCCACAACCCTCTGAGAAAATACATTTCTCATCTCAGTTTTAAATGGGCGGCTCCTTATTCTAAGATTATGCCCTCTAGTTCCAGTCTCCCCTATCAGTGGAAACATCCTCTCTGCATCCACCTTGTCAAGCCCCCTCATAATCTTATACGTTTCGATAAAATCAACTCTCATTCTTCTGAATTCCAATGAGTTGAAGCCCAACCTACTCAACCTTTCCTCATAAGTCAACCCCTCATCTCCAGAATCAACCTAGTGAACCTTCTTTGAACAGCCTCCAAGGCAAGAATATCCTTTTGTAAATATGGAAATCAAAACTCCACGCAGTGTTCCAGGTGTGGCCTCACCAATATCCTGCATAACTGTAGCAAGACTTCCCTGCTTTTATACTCCATCCCCAAGATTCCATTGGCCTTCCTGATCACCTGCATACTATCCTTTTGTGTTTCATGCACAAGTACCCCCAGGTCCTGCTGTACTGCAGCACTTTGCAATCTTTCTCCATTTAAATAATAACTTGCTCTGATTTTTTTTGTGCCAAAGTGCATGACCTCGCACTTTCCCACATTATACTCCATCAGCCAAATTTTTGCCCACTCACTTAGCCTGTCAATGTCCTTTTTCAGATTTTGTGTGTCCTCCTCACACATTGCTTTTCCTCACATCTTTGTATCATCAGCAAACTTGGCTACATTACACTCAGTCCCTTCTTCCAAGTCGTTAACAGATTATAAATAGTTGAGGTCCCAGCACGAATCCCTGCGGCACCCCACTAGTGACTGATTGCCAACCAGAGAATTAATCATTTAACTCAACTCTCTGTTTTCTGTCAGTTAGCCAATCCTCTATCCATGCTAATATATTACCCCCAACCCGTGAACTTTTACCTTGTGCAGTAACCTTTTATGTGGCACCTCATCAAATGCTTTTTGGAAGTCCAAATACACCACATCCACTGGTTCCCCTTTATCCACCTTGTTCGTTACATCCTCAAAGTATTCCAGAAAATTTGTCAAACATGACTTCCCCTTCATAAATCCATGCTGACTCTGCCTGACTGAATTTTGCTTTTCCAAATGTCCTGCTACTGTTTCTATAATAATGGACTCCCAACATTTTCCCAACCACAGATGTTAGGCTAACTGGTCTATAGTTTCCTGCTTTTTGTCTGCCTCCTTTTTTAAATAGGGGCATCACTTTTGCAGTTTTCCAATCTGCTGGGACCTCCCCAGAATCCAGGGAATTTTGGTAAATTACAACCAATGCTATTTACTTTCTTCACCTGCAAAGAGTGAACCATAGTTTTAAATGGCCTATTGACCAAAACCCCGTGTCTCTATCTTGCTGTTATTGCCAACACATTACCATGTTTAGTGCACTCCACATTCTGGTATCTTGTACTTAATTTCATGGCTACAGATTGATCTATGTTGAGCTCTAACAGCTATCTCTGATGTAGCCTACCTACATCTCTGGACATTTGATAGCATCATTTGCCACAGCACTCAATTTTTAGTATCATCACCTGCAAACTTCAACAATATTAAATCCTCAAAGGCATTTAAATAAATTATAGATGAAACAAAGCAGCTGCAAAACCAACTGCTGTGGAACTCTATGTGCAACCAGTTTCCACCGACATCTTCCCACTCTTATCTACCTTCCTGCCACACAGCTGCCGAATAGTTTTCCAGATATTCCATGGACATGCACCTTGTGAATCAGTCTGTTATTGGCAGTTTCAAAAACATTTCTGAAATCCAGGCAGACAACATCCACTAGCTCTGCCAGATACACAAGATCTGTAACCGCAACAGAAAATCGAGTAAATTGGTCAAACACAACCCACTTTTTAAAAAAAATATTAATTCCGGGATGTGGGTATCAGTCGCAAGGCCAGCATTTATTGCCCGTCCCCATTTGCCCTCGAGAAGGTGGTGGTGAGCTGCCGCCTTGAACTTGTGATGAAGAAACTCCCAGAGTGCTGTTCGGGAGGGAGTTCCAGGATTTTAACCCAGCAATGAACGAATGGTGATATATTTCCAAGTCAGAATGGTATGCAACTTGGAGGGGAACTTGCAGATGATGATGTTCCCATGCGCCTGCTGCCCTTGTCCTTCTAGGTGGTAGAGGTCGCAGGATTGGGAGGTGCTGCCGAAGAAGCCGTGGCGAGTTGCTGCAGTGCATCTTATAAATGGTACACACTGCAGCCATGGTACGTCGGTGATGGAGGGAGTGAATGTTTAAGGTGGTTGATGAGATGCCAATTAAGCGGGCTGCTTTGTCCGGGATGGTGTCAAGCTTCTGGAGTCCTGTTGGAACTGTGCTCATCCAGGCAAGGAGATTATTCGATCACATTCCTGACTTGTGCCTTGTAGATAGTGAAAAGGCTTTGTGGAGTCAGGTGGTGAGACACTTGCCACAGAATACCCAGCCTTGAACCCGCTCTTGTTGCCACAGTATCTGTGTGGCTGGTCCAGTCATGTTTCTGGTCAATGGTGACCCCCAGGATGTTGATGGTGGGGCATTCGGCGATGGTAATGTCGTTGAATATCATGGGGAGGTGGTTAGATTCTCGCTGATTGGAGATGGTCATTACCTGGCACTTGTATGGCACGAATGTTACTTCCCAATTATCAGCCCAAGCCTGAATATCATCCAGGTCTTGCTGCACACGGGAATGGGCTGCTTAATTTTCTGAGGATTTGCAAATGGAACTGAACACTGTAATCAGAGAACATCCCCACTTCTGACCTTAAGGAGAGAGGATTACTGATGAAGCAGCTGAAAATGGTTGGGCCTAGGACACTGCCCTGAGCAACTCCTGCAGCGATTTCCTGGGGCTGGGATGATTGACCTTCAACAACCACCTTCCTTCTGAAGCTCAGGAAGCAAACTATGCAAAGACTGGCAATCTGAACTGAAACTGGCTCTATCATACCCTGTATGTCCAGGCAGACCCTTATGCCATTCCCCATCCAAATCTCAAACATTCCCCACAATCAAGGTACAGTTCACAGGCCTGTAATTTGACAGTGGAAAGTGGCATAGAACTTCAAATATTGATCTATTTTTATGAATTGTGTGGGACAAAAATATCCACAATCCTTCACATATCAAGTATGACCAGGCTGCAACCAATCAATATTCAGCATTCTCCATTTTGTGACTTGGGTTTAGGCAAAGATCTGCAGCGAGTGCATTGAATTTTAGTGCAATAACCATCTGAAGTAGGGAAGTCACTTATCACTACAATTACAGATTGGGCTCTTCCAAAGCTGCATCTGGGGAGATCATTGCATCACTGTTGGTGGTTACTGTGGGATCAATTTGAAGGATTGAATTGAACTATCCAACAACTGTATTAATGCTATATTGAAGGGTTCTAGCTCAACTATAATATTTCCTGCAACGCATAGGTGCCTATATGTTAATTAATTGTAATGACAACATCGACACGGCCTCATAACAGCCTGCAACATTTTAAATTCCTTGCCTTCAAATGCAACACACAGGTTAAGGTCTCACATGACCTTTACCTTTGAATGTGTGGGTGGGTGGTGTGTGGGGGCGAAGTAGATATGTAAAACTTGATTGCTAATTTCTCAATTTCAGCTGCCCACTTGCACTCTGCATACCTTCCAACTTCTTACTGGGCCAATGTGCAGCATGATCAAATTTGTGAAGTTACTGTGCGTAAAATAAAGCTTGCAGGAGAAGGCTCAAAAATTAACACTTCAGCAGTGTGTCGCTCAGCTACCCAGTGTCCCTCTTTGTTGTTTTTAACAAAGCACCAAGTAATCAAACTCTGAAGCTGTTAGAGAAACAGGCAACTGAATGACTTGGCTAAAAACAGGAAATACACAAGTGCATCAGCTTCTGAAAATACAAAAGCCAGGTTTGTGCATCAGATATCGACCCTGCTTCTCAAGTCTCTACCCAAGATATTCTTTTCTCTTTTCAAGTGTTGGAATATCTGCTGCATGCTTTCACCATATTTTTATTTCAGATTTCCAGCATTTGCAGCCTTTTCCTTTTATTATCCCAAGTTTTTACATTGCTTTTATATTACAATAACTGTTTATTTTAAATTGTTTTGCTCAACCATATGTGCAGCAAAGCCTATGTATGTTAAAAACTGTGGGCATTCCTCAGTTCCAGCTCTACAGGTGTACCAGCTGTACTGGTAATAGCCTGCAGAGTTGTCATTAAGGATGCAGTGATGTGTGTTGGTAGGCATGCATAATTTTAATACAGTGTCCACTTTGTGAAAAACATCCAAAAGCACAGGAATAGATGTGTGTCTTCTTCCAAACTGTGGTCGGGTCAGGAGAGGAAAAAATCATGAACAAAATGATACCATGGCAAAGAACTTGTAGATCTCACTTGTGGTGGTTGTGCCAATAGAAATTGGAGTGTTGAGAGATTTGTTGCCTCCAAGTGCAATTTTTCCAAATAAGTCGTGACAATACCAAGAAGTTTTTTTAATCCAGCTGTACTTCATGACAAAAAAGGGTGCAGCATTGACCAGTGCTTGGGCCTCAGCTATTTAAGAATCAGCTCAATTAATTTGCTTATAATACAAAAAGCTAGGTGGGAATGTAAGCAGTCAGGAGCACAAAAAAAAGCTAACAAAGGGATATAGACAAGTACATGAGTGGGTAAAAATGAGGTTATTTACTTTGGTAGAAAGAATAGAAAAACAGAATATTCTATAAATGGTGAGAAACAATTAAATGCTGGTGTTCAGAGATAATTAGGTCTTCTCGTACAGGAACCACTGAGAGTTAAGCATGCAGGTACAGGCCATTTGGGCCCTCGAGCCTGCGCCGTCATTCAACAAGATCATGGTTGATCTTCGGCCTCAACTCCACATTCCTGCACTATCCCTATATCCTGCCATTCCCTTAATATCCAAAAGTCTATCGATCTCTATCTTGAAAACACTCAAAGACAGCCTTCACAGCTCCCTGAGGGAGAGAACTCCAAAGATTTACCATCCTCTGAGTGGAGAAGTTTCTCTCATCTCGGTCCTAAAACGGCTGACCCCTTATTCTGAGACTGTGACCCCTGGTTCTAGACTAGTCAACCAGGGAAAACATCATTCCAACATCTACCCTGTCAAGCCCTATGAGATTTTGTATGTTGCAATGAGATCATCATTCTTCTAAACTCAAGAATATAGGCCTAGTCTGCTCAATCTCTCCTTGTAGGACAATCCCTCCATCCCAAGAACCAGTCTAGTGAACCGTTGTTGCACTCTCTCCACGGCAAGTATATTCTTCCTTAGGTAAGGAGACCAAAACTGTATACAATACTCCAGGTGTGGTCTCGCCACGGCCCTACATAATTGCATCAAGACGTCTTTACTCTTATACTCAAATCCTCTTGTAATAAAGGCCAACAGACCATTTGCTTTCTTAATTCCTTGCTGTACCTGCATGTTAACTTCCAGGTTCCTCTGAACATCAACATTTCGCAATCTCTCACTCTTTAAAAAATACTCTGCTTTTCTCATTTTTCTACCAAAGTGGATAACTTCACACTTCTCCACATTATATCCCATTTGCCATGTTCTTTCCCATTCACTTCACCTGTCTATAGTCTCTTGAAGCCTCTTTGCAGCCGCCTCACAACTTGCATTCCCACCTAGCTTTGTATCAGAAAATTTGGATATATTACATTTGGTCCCCTCATCCAAATCATTGATATAAATTGTAAATACTGGAGGTCCAAGTACCGACCCTTGCGGTACCCCACCAGTTACAGCTTGCCAACCCGAAAATGACCCCTTTATTCCTACTCTGTTTTCTGTCCGTTAACCAATCCATGCCAATATATTGCCCCCAATCCCATGAGCCCTAATTTTGTTTAAATAACCTCTTGTGTTGGACAAATAGCACGTTAGCCTTTATTGCAAGGAATTGGAGTACAAGAGCAAGGAAGTATTGCTACAATTGTGCAGGACTTTGATGAGACCATACCTGGAGCACTGTGCACAGTTTTGCTCTCCTTATGAGGAAGGAGATACTTGCCTTTGAGGTGGTACAACAAAGGTTCACTAGATTGATTCCTGGGATAGAAGGGTTGTACCATGAGGAGCTTATACTCTATGGAGTTTACAAGAATGAAAGGTGATCTCATTGAAACATACAAAATTCTTACAAGGCTTGACAGGGTGGATGTGGAGAGTTTAAAACTATGGGGCATCGTCTCAGGCTAAGTGGTCGGCCATTCAAGGCAGAGATGGAGGAGGATTTTCTTCACTCAGGAGGTTAGTGAATGTCTGGAATTTTCGACCCAAAGTTCTGTAGATGCTGAAGTGTTGAGTATATTCAAGGCGGAGATGGGTAGATTTTTGGACTCAAGGGGAAATCAAGGGATATGGAGATGGGTGGGTAAGTGAAGTTGAGGTTGAAGATCAGCCATGATCTTACTGAATGTGGAGCAGACGAGAGGCCGTGTGGCCTGCTCCTAATTCTTGTGTTATGATTTGGTGGGCTGGGGGGGGGGGCGGACAGAAGAAAAAAGGTGTAGAATGAAGGACTACCCAACAAAGATACCGTCTCTAGTTCCACACGATGCCAGTAATATGTGGATTAGGTAACCCTAAATTTTAGGCTTGTGTACTTAAAATCTACAAAGCATTTTTAAACTCTACATTAGCAGCAAAAACTTCAATAAAGTCATTTAATTCTATAGCTTGGACTTCAAAATATCAAAAACTAAAAATGGATCAACGGAACTTTATTTGAACAATAAACATCATTTTGGCTCAGTTGATTTCATTCTCTCGACTCAAAAGGTTTGGGTTTATGCCCCAGCATTGATCTCAGCCCATAATGGCACTTCAGTGCGTACTTAGCGAGTGCTGCATTGTCAGACACACTGGGGCCGAAATTGCCCACCGCCCGAAACGAGTCGCACCTACTCAAGTGTTCCGGCCGCCCCAACGCATAGGGCAGCCAAACCGGGGAAATTCAGCACTTCGTGATTTTTTTTGAAGCAGGGCAGACGTGGCTTCATCATTGGGGCAGAAGTGAGGTCGCATCGGAGTAGCCGCCACTAGCAGGTCAGAAGTGGGGTCGGGTCGGAGTGGCTGAGACTACAAGTCATCAGTGCCCTGCTGATGACGACATCGCGCTGACGTGTCGTAAGAACATAAGAAATAGGAACAAGAGGAGGCCATATGGCCCCTCGAGCCTGCTCCGCCATTTAATACAATCATGGCTGATCCGATCATGGACTCAGGTCCATTTTCTTGCCCGCTCTCCATAACCCCTTATTGTTTAAGAAACTGTCTAGTTTTGTCTTAAATTTATTCAATCACCCAGTTTCCACAGCTGAGAGGCAGAAAATTCCATGGATTAACAACCCTCAGAAGAAATTTCTCATCTGTTTTAAATGGGCAGCCCCTTATTCGAAGATCATGCCCTCTAGTTCTCGTCTCCCCCATCAATCTGAGTAAACATCCTCTCTGCATCCATGTCAAGCCCCCTCATAATCTTATACATTTCTATAAGATCACCTCTCATTCTTCTGAATTCCAATGAGTAGAGGCCCAACCGACTCAACCTTTCCTTATAAGTCAACCCCCTCATCCCCGGAATCAAAAGAGAGGGCTGCTGCGAACGCTGCAGCCACCAGTGAGGGTTTCAGCCTGGCATCCAAAAGTGGGTGCCAGCCAGCCGAACCTGCAGCCATAATTGTCGGCCCAACCCGGCAGTCAGCCAACTTAAAAAAAAAAATAAGATGGAGTCATCGGCAGCACCACCAAGCCAAAGAAATCAAAAGCCATCAGTGGCACTGACTGGCAGCGGCGCCACTCCCATGGAGCAATTTCCGAAAGGGTCGCCACCAGTCAACGCATGCACACCGCGTCGGGGAAACGGGCGGAGCAGTCCTATATACTGTTCCAAAACTGAGGACAGGCAATATGTAAAATGGCAACCCGTCCGCAGCGACCAGTCCGCAGCCACAGGCCTTATTAGCAAGAGGCAATTTTGGCCACACTGCCTTTTGAGCTCCGGGAGAGTTGTTGGGAGTGGCATGGCCATGAAAAGATTTAAAGAGAATGAAAATTTTAAATTGGGGGACTGGCAGCCAATGTAGGTCAGCAAGGACAGGAATGATGGGTTGAATGGGAACTGGTATGGGATAGGATAACAAGAGTTTTGAATGAGCTTAATTTTACAGAGTGCAGGATGAGAGGCAGCCAGGAGAGCATTGAAATAATCGAGTCTAGAAGTGACAAATGCGTGGATGAGCGTTTCAAAGGAAGATGGGCCGTAGGCAGACTTGTTACATAGGTGGAAATAGGTAGGATGAGGATAAGGGGTTGGGAGCTCAGCTCATGGTCGAATTGGATGCTAAGCTATTTCCCCTCCAAAGTGTGCGGGTGCCTAACCCGACCATGCACTTCAGTTCACAGGTCGCGCAATGAACTGGAGCCGGGGAGGGAGGTGGATGGGTGGAAAGGCCCCCCCCCCCCCCCTCCACCCCAATAGTGAACAACCAGGCAAGTCATAGCTCTGAGAGAATGGCCCGGGAACACCTCACAGTTGCTCTGAATTGGAACAGCATTTGGAGAAAGCTTTGGAACCCAGCAAGCGTTGTCTGGGACAGCCGTTGACTAATGGTGGACACAGGACCCACAATTCTCTGCGCACCAACAACTGCTCTACCTACCCTGCTGAGAGTGCGCATGTTCCCCAGGGACGCAGTTAACTCAAAAGAAACACAGTCAGACTCTGTGAAAACAGGTGAAGAAACCGGGAAGCGGCAGGTAGGGTGGGGAGGAGCTGGTGCAGCAATTTAATAGTGCCAAGGCCCTCGTCTTGCGTCCGCCGGACCCAATGGCTCGGACTCGGGGTCTGAGATGCAGTGACTCGTTGTTGATACCTGCGCTCGCGCCCAATCAGTTTTCTGGACTTGCTCTGCGCAGGAAGGCGGTCTCCAGCCACACTTTGGCGCAACACACTGCAGGAGCCTGCTTGATAGGTGCGATAGTTCGGTGCTGAATTATTTTGAGGAATGCTGTTTTTTCAGCTTAACAGATGTTGAAGATTGTATTCAGGTTGCTGATAAGGGTCTCAGTGTCACACTCGTGTCACAGCACTGCCTTTCCACCTGCAGGAGTTGGGCTGAATCCACTGCGGAGAGATGAAAGGAATGTCCATGGTCTTCGGTTTCGAAAGGCCAGGGCAATATTACTTAATCACATAACTTTACATACATTATGGAATCATTCTGAAATTTCAGAAATGTAAACAGTTTACACACTGGTTACAGCTAGCTTAGAAGTAATGATAGATTGTGGATTTTGGACTCTCGTGCAATGAAACATTGAAAGAGGTTTAAGTTTGACTCCGTGTAGTTTCCAACGGTCCCAAGTCCTCAGATAGAAGACCACTCAGTGAAGGCAGGGAAATGAAATTATATTTTTATTATCTCATATGTGGATTATATTTATTTTGTTAACTTTATAAAATAAATGATCCAATCTCCAGACAGTGAGTCCTGGTGAACCACTTCAGGCAATTTTTGTTAATGTTTCAATTCATGCAAAGAAATCCAGACAAATTTGAGCTGTGGATGTTTAACCCAAAAAGACAGTCCTGAGCTGCAAATGTTGATCTGAATGAGCGTCTGATTAAAATGGAATACCACCAAGGCGGGAGGGAAAGGGAAGCACTTTTTAAACCTTGGGCCATAAATTGCAGCCTTGCCGGGTGCATACAGTGCCGGTTCTCAGCGAGCAATGAACATGCGCCAAGAACTGGCTTTTCCGATCTGTCAAAATTTCTTGTGACAGATCCCACGCATCCCTGCAGGAAGGACATCAGTGGAGCAAATGAGTTGGGCTTGTCCTTCAAACTCTTAGCAGGTGTATAGCTTACTTTTACCAGCATAAGAGTTTTCAAACATTCACTCATTTTTATATTAAAAAACCCTGTCCATTAAGGCAAGTTTATTTTTAAACCTATTGAAACATTTTTTTAAAATATTTCTAAAACATTTAATTACATTCAATTAATTTTAAACATGCGAGATGTTTCTTGTTTTAGGGTGGTATTCTCATGGATAATAAGGGAATGTCCATACAAACAGAACTCCCATTATCAATGAGACTAGATAGTGACTGGTGGTCTAGGCCCACGTGATTTCAGCATATGCTTGTGTCTCTGGAAGAACTGTTCCCGTACGCTGCAGAGCGAATGAAGGCCTCCGGGTCCACCAGGTATTTTCATAGATTTTTTTTTTTCAGGTCGGAGGCATCCATCCGAAGGAAGCCGCCGACCGCAATTTTCGGCCACAGTTGTACAAGGGCTTTTGCTCCCATGGTTTTGGGTGCACGTCAATGAAAAGGTGGTGGTAAAGCCCAAGGGATAATTGAGGGCATTAAAGGCATGAGGCACAAGTCTTGCACAGGTTTATGTTTGCACAGTGCATGTTACCTCCAGCTTGAGTTCCTCACCACCTCCCAACAAATTTTGTAAACATAAAAAGTTATTGCTAATGCCTGGTGTAATAAGAAAAAAAACTTAGCAGAACAAGTCATTTGATTTATCAAGTGTTTTCCTTCCACCAACAATATCCAGTCTATTTGTTTTTGGGATACCATTAAATCGGCTCCTGTGATTCGGATGGATTAATAAGGGACGGTCAGCATGGATTTGTTGATGGCAAATCAAGTCCGATTGAGGTAATATGGGGTCCGAGACTTTGCCCAGAATGTATATTGAAGTAAAGTTCCTTTTCTCCCAACTTCCAGACCATGACAAAATGATCATTCTTTAGTTTAACTGTTAATCAATTTAACCTAATATTTCCTGTTGCAAAGGATCAGGAGATGACCTGGACTATCTTCGAAAGTTAATGTGACCTGCTGCTAATTTGTTAGTTTTGGTGCCTCTATTCCTCTGGCCAATCTGCCATGAACACCTCACATGGGATGTTACGGACCCATCTGCTTCTTCCTACTCCAGCATGGTCTCAACTAATCTCCAACATTAGCATATCCCAATCGGACAATGACCCCAAGATGTTAAGATTAACTTTAATGGTACACCCGACAGAGCAAACATGAGTAATATGGTTTTTGTAAGAGTTGTGACCTGTTAGATTAAATGAAGCCACTATTGATGCTTATAAATCTAAGAAAAGCAATTGATATGATTTTTTTTGAAGAGTTGATCTGATTGGTTCATGATTTGAGATGTCGGGGTAGCAATATGGCATTACTCTATGCTTTTAAGTGGTTTCTGTTGCGAAAGTTGTTGTTCTAAAAGTTATTGTAAAATTTGGCCACAGACAAAATAAGTCGTGCTCAAAAGGAGCTCGTGGTCCCCTCAGTACAAAAAAAAAATTAGAAGGAACATTGGTACCAAGATTGCGAAAAGTCTGGTTCAGCCTGAGACAATGGATGGGGAGTGGGATGGAATCAGTGCCATAGATACGCAGTTTATTGTGGGGGACGAAGATGATGGCCTTGTTCTTGCCAATATTTAACTGAAGGAAATGGCAGCTCATCCACGAATAGAGATTGGACACGCAGTCGAAAAACAAAGGCAATGAAGGGGTAGAGCTGTGGGTCGTCAGTTTACATGAGGAAGCTGACCCCATTTCTGCAGCATGTGGAAGAGGAAGAGTTGGTGGCCAAGGACAGATGCTTGGGCAATTCCGGAGGCAACAGTGCAGCCAGTGCTGGAAATACTCTGCCTATGATTAGATAGTTGAGTGGAATCAGGTAAGGGTTCACTGAGCTGGATAACAGAGGTAAGATATTGGTGAAGGATGGTGGGATTGATTGTCAAAGTCTACTGATAGGTTAAGTAAGGATAATGCACCATGATCAGCATCATGGAGGATGTCATCTATGACTTCCATTAGGGCCACCTCAGTACTGTGGCAGGAATAGAAACCTGACTGGACAGGTTCAAACATATAGTTTCAGGAAACATGGGCATGGTTGCGAGGCAAAAATCATGCTCAAGAACTTTGGAATGGAAACGGAGGATTGAAATAGGTTGAGAGTTTGCCAGCTCAGAGGAGTCGGGTAGATTCCTTGGAGGGGAGGATGATGACAGCAGTACTGTAAGGGAGGGAAACAATCTATCTAGCATGGGGCCATTAGGTGGTGATCAGTTAATTGAAAATAGGGTCAAAGGAACAAGAGATGGGTTCATGAACCAAATGAGCTTGGACATAAGTGAGAAACTAAAGATGGGGTTTAAGTTTACAGCAGAGGTATCCGAGGGACAGGAAAATTTTGGCTTGTGGAAAAAGGGAAGGGGAGAAGCAGCAGAGGCAGTTGAATGGACGGTCTCAAACTTGTGACAAAAGAAGTCAGAGTTCCTCTTGTTCCATACTTGTTGGAGGGGAGGGTGGAGGGGTCAGGGGAGAGGGGTTTACAGCAATATTTGGTAGTGGAGAAAATAATTTGTCTGTGTTCCAGGATGATCCCGAAGTAGGGGACAGTTTTGGTAGAGGAATGCCCTTGATAGAGTCCGGCCAGGTCTGTCGAAGAATGGCCAAAGCAGTTGGATGCCATATACTTGCATGTCTGCAACATTTGAACTTAAGGGAGTGGAGATGGGGGCTGTACCGGGGGAATCATCAGCTGCAGAAGGGTGAGCCAAAGACTATGCAGTTGGAATTTAGAAAGTGCAGCTCGAAGTGATTTGGAAGATTTTTTTTTTCCCCTCGGGACAAACACAAAAGGATGTGTTATAAGGGGATTGGCCGGGGGGGGGGGGGGGGATGTAGGTGGAGAGAGATACATGGAAGTGGTTGGAGATGACCTTGCCTGTAATCATCAAGGCCACAGGAGTAGAGGTGTCACGGGATGGAGGCGCCAAGGAGAATGTCTGTGAATACAAATAGGAGAGCTTTTATGGGAGGGAGTGTTTAAGGAGCACAGGAGACAACTGAAATCAGGGGAGATATGGCATGGTGAGTGGAGATAAAGATTAAAATCAGAGGCTGAGGAAGGAAAGGAGAGGGGATATCGGTGAGAAACCTGGGCTGTGTGGGGGGGGGGGCAATAGGGAAAGAGACCAGTGTGATCTCATGATAAGGGTCACACCACCATCATGGCAGTTTGGGTGGGGCAAATGGTTGAAAGCATAGGCAGGCGGGAAGGTTTTATTAAGGGGCGAGCTAACTTTCAGTCAAAGCCAGGGTGCCAACATAATTAGGGCAAGGGCCATGTTTGAAAATGAATGGAAAGAAAGAACAAAGGAAAGAAATAACAATGCCCAATCCAGAAACAGATATGTTTTCAGAGTAAGAATTCAGAGAGATCAGGTTTGTGCACGGGGGAGTGAATCCTTCACTTTCCATCTCCTTGCTAGCTTTCTAAACTATAAAACCCGAACCCTTCCCTTTGATTGTACACATGGCTTTTGGGTGAAGGCGGGATCAAGTCGAATTGAAAGAGAACTGGAACATAGGCATGCAGGTCACTGACAGCAAGCTAACTCCAAACAGGTCAAGCAACTTAGCCCCGACGTTCAAGGAAGGTTCAAGGTAAAGCAATTCAGGGAGACAAAACTTGTGATTTAAAACAAAAGCTAATTGGTGCAAACTTTAGGTCTGTTTTAGAATCCACCGGACAGCACAACAAAGAATGGAAATGGGCCATCAGGATCATTAAGCCCACCAGAAAAACAGAATACAAGATGGATTTCAAGACAGATCATTGCTTGCGCTGGAACTCCACATCCTATTGACTTTGCTCTCAAAGTGATTCACTACTTGGAAAAAAAAACAATTTTCTCCGCTCCTCCTTTGAAGGCACCAACTTAAGCTGAAATATGGTTGCGAGAACATTTTACCCTGTGATACCTTTCCGAAGTGGCCATGCTTTATGCATGAGCCAACCTGGGATGAATGGTGATCGGTTATATTTCATGGAGGGCATCACAGTCCAACATGATCCTGCCCTCATCCTGCATCTATACAAGCACTCTTTCTATCAGGGGATCACTGGATATCAGGAGCAGGAGCCAAAGCTGATGTTAACCCTATCTAAACATGGGCACCGAGGCAAACTGTAGCATTTACTCAGATCGTTGTAAATATTTCTAATCAATTACCTTAAATAAAAACATCTGGTCCATGAGAGCATAACCTGAAAAAGTGTGTAAAAATTGTAAAAAATGCAACTGAGCCACAGGATTTAGTAAAACGAAAAATCCAGGTGGTTAACTTCTAGCCTCTAACTCTTACCTGTAAATGTGGTGGAGCCATAGGTGGTGGCATTCCTCCTGGGGGTGGTGGAATTGGTGGCATACTGGGATCAAACGGTGGTCGCCCAAAAGGAGGACGTGGTGGGGGTCCTCGCATCATTGCAAATGGCGGAGGCGGTGGGCGCACATGAAGAGGTGGTGGACCCCGTAGCATAGCATTTGTTGGAGGAGCTGGGCCACGAAATCGTAGCGCTTGCTGATGTGCCATCCTATCAGAGGAGATAAACAAACATGACAAGACACTGCAGTACAGTCTATAAATCAACTTCCGTTAGTTATTAATATCAGATTTTTAGCGGGGGGGTGGGGGGGGGGTTTCCTTCACTTCTCCTGCTGGATTCCAGGGGCAGCATCCACCCTCCAATACCTTGACATCAAGTGGCTATTATTCATCACTAAATCTCATCATTGTCAGTTTCAAACAACTAATTCTGTCCTCAAACATCCACACAGGCACCTTATCTAGCAGAAGTCACTGGATAATCATTACAACTTTTAATTCCCAAGTCAACAGTCAGCACCCTCACCTCCCTTACTGCTAATTCAGCAGAAATCAGTAATCAAACTTGGGACCCTGCTCTCTCTGCTTTAGCACCATACCAAATTATGAATTTGCACACTTAGAAATATGGAAAGCCCTACAAGTACATACATTCGCTAAAATTTTGAGGTAGTTTTACTGTAGACAGGAACACAACATTTGCTGTTTCTTGACCTTGCCAGATATGTATTTAAGTAAGGGCCAGGAGCATAACAATGGTCCTAACTCATGAGCAACTACAATAAAAATACATCTTCCCTATGCACAGCATAATTTGATTAATACAACATACATTTAAGAGGATAAAGAAGTTTCCACAAAAATAGAGCTGGTGAGGCACCTTCTAGATCAATTGACTCTTGAACGAGAGGGATCACCAAGTTTGAATCAGAGCATCAAGTGACACTCTGACCTATCTGCTCTCATTAGGCAAGCTGTGCCAGTGTGTAGCAGGTGACAAAACCATTGCAAGGACAACAAAATGGCACTTTTGCCATGCAAGCCCAGAACAGGGAGGCATCATTGCCTAGATTGGAGGCACCAGATGAAGCGGAGGTGACAAGAACTCTCCAAAAGAGGGGGAAGGTATTTGGGAGCGGGGTCAAGCGAAGCACTGATCCAAGATGAAATCACTTAAGTTTTATCCCTTAGTTTCATCTCCACTACAGTTTTAGGGATTTGCAATTTCTTATTTTTTTTAAATCAGGGAAATGATAACATACCGAATCCCACATGAAACTTATAGGGAATAATAGCAATACGACAAAAAAAAATTCTTGAAATTAATTTTTGCCGATTAGAACACTTTTGCCAGTTTTACTTTGTTCCATTTTACTGTGGTGTGGGGCGGGGAGGGGAAGAGAAAGAGAACAATTGCAATGTCGCAAACCACACGAACGGTATGGAAATCAAATGTCACATTTTGGGACATAGGATTTTGGAAAAATCACCAGATGACATGGAAATAAATTGCAGTAAAAACTGAAGAGAAAGCTTCCAAATTTTGGTATTTTAAAATCAGTGAAAACAAAAAACAAGGAACCTTGAGGACCAAACAAATTCCTATCCTATTAAATGACTTTCTCTTCCACATTCACCCGCCCCCTTCTTTGCGGTGTACAGTTCTGCAGTAGCAGCAGCACCCAAGTACAATTTCATTGTGTGTCAACTTAAGCAAGTGCCTGCACACTGTTGGCTGAAGTCACTACTGCCCTATAGATCATAAGCTTGGTGCCATATTTGAGGGCCTGATCTTCAAACACTTTTCCTCAGGAGGCCGAAGGCTGCATTGGCACACTGGAGGTGGTGTTGAACCTCATCGTTGATGTCTGCCCTTGCTGATAGATAGGCCCACGAGGAATGGGAAATGGTCCACGTTGTCCAGGTCTGCGTCGTGAATGTTGATGACTTGGGGGGCAGTGCTGTGCAGCAGGGTCAGGTTGGTGGAGGACCTTTGTCTTACGGATGTTTAGTGTAAGGCCATGTTTTTGTACGCCTCAGTGAAGATGTTGACGATAACTTGGAGTTCAGCCTATGAACACGCAGAGGCAAGCATCGTCCGCGTACTGTAGCTCGACGACAGAGGATGGGACGGTCTTGGATCCCTCCTTTCTGTGTGGCTCAGAGATGTGGACCATATACAGTAGACACCTCAAATCGCTGGAGAAATACCACCAGCAATGCCTCCGCAAGATCCTGCAAATCTTCTGGGAGGACAGACACGCCAACATAGTGTTCTCGGTCAGGCCAACATCCCAAGCATCGAAGCACTGACCACACTCGGCCAGTTCCGTTGAGCGGGCCACATAGGTCGGGCAGGCGAACAGAGGCTCTCAAAGCAAGCACGCTACTTGGAACTCCTACACGGCAAGCGAGCCCCAGGTGGGCAGAGGAAACATTTCAAGAACACCCCCAAAGCCTCCTTGACAAAGTGCAACATCCCCAGCAACACCTGGCCAAAGACCGCCCTGTGGAGGAAGAGCATCCGAGGGAGCGCTGAGCACCTCTACTCTCATTGCCAAGAGCATGCAGAAAACAAGCGCAGGCAGCAGAAGGAGCGTGCGGCAAACCAGACTCCCCACCCACCCTTTCCTCCAACGACTGTTTGCCCCACCTGCGACAGAGACTGCAATACCCGTACTGGACCTGAGAACTCACTTTGGGAGTGGAACGAAGTCTTCCTGGATTTCGAAGGACTGCCTATGATGATAATGATAGCTGAATGAATACTGTTGTCCTGGCTCGGATCACTTAGCTCAGCAGACTGGGGACTGAACTTGGGACCCCTCTGGTCCGTCTGCCTCATACCATGTAGTGTCTTTATCCACACTTTCTGATGCAACACTCCATCAAATGGCTCAAGGAGAATTACATCACAAGGCTGTTGGAGCGAGGGATCTGCCACTCACTCCCGACCTCAAGTTGACAACTATTAAAATTGGGCCCGCACCCTTGTAGGCATGTCTGTAAAACTGAGTCAGACTGAAGGTCACTGAATTTTAGAGGAACGTAAACTGAAACAAAACAACTGAAAGGAGGGAAGGCTCCCAAAGCACAACACTTCCCTACCTCACGCAGTAAGAGGTGATCCATCCCAAGGATGATTAAAAACCAACAGAATCTTTGAGCAGGTTTTATGACATTCAAAATGGCCAAGTGTAATTGAAAGTTAGATCAGTTAGCCCCCTTCAATAAAAACAACATGGTGCTTCTAGAAATAATATTCATACAGTAATATCAGTTCTCTATACTTTAACACTTAATGTGCTGATATGCTGAATTTTCCAAGGGCACCAGTAGCCCTTTGGTATTTCAGCCAATTAGTCATCAGAGAGTCTCGACACTAAATGTCAGCAAGATTTTTGCGGGGAGAGGCATCACAATATGGATCAATTCTTTGCACGTGCACAGCAGTTCCATTTTTTCCAGTGGAGTCAGTGAACAATAATCAGAAGCAGGAGCTATGGGGGACCCGTCCCTACCATCTACCCCCAAACTACAGCATCCACGTTGCTATCACAGCAGAGATCACCTAAATCATTGTAAATGGTAATCGAATATGGGATCTTCCATGTGAGTATAGCTAAGTGCTCCTCCAATCACTGCATTTACCAAGGAGAGATATTTTTATTTTTCCTTTTTATCCATCAGGCTGCCTTTCAGCCCGCACAAGTTTAATAAACTTGCACACAAAACACACCGTTCACTTAATAACTTCACGATTTCTCATAACACTGCTTTTTAAATTTGAGCTGGTTCACACAAGCAGCCTCAAAAGTGGGATGCGCAGGCATTCTAAAGGCATCATAGCACTGTGGAAAACTGAATTCTTCAACAAAATAGACTTTTGCAAGTGTGGTTTATTTCCCTGATTTTGAAAGCTTGTGCTTAGCAGCAACTAGTGACAGTAGGATGACATAGGATATACAGCACAGAAACAGGTCATTCGGCCCACACAGTCCATGCCGGTATTTATGCTCCACTCCTCTTTCCACATCTAAATCTATCAGCATAATCCTCTATTCCCTTCACCCATATATGCTTGTCCAGTCTCGCCTTAAATGCATCTACACTAGTAGCTTAAACTACTCCCCGTGGTAGCGAGTTCCACATTCTCACCAATTCTTTGGGTAAAATAGTTTCTTTGGAATTCCCTATTGGATTTCTTGGCATCTATCTTCTATTGATGGCCTCTAGTTATGCTCTACCCCACAAGTGGAAACTGTATCCACTATCAAAACCTTTCATAATTTTAAAGACTTCTATTAGGTCACCCTTCAGCCTTCTTTTTTCAAGAGAAAAGTAGCAGTAAGTATTGAAAGTAACAACAGGAATCATTACTGCAGGGGTAATGGAAACATCCTGCAACAAGTTCTGCAGGATTTCAGCTTGCATTCAGCATTCCTGCCAAGTGTAAGTACCTCCCCAGCATGCATGCTAGTGAAACTACTGTTATGCAAAGAGCTGGAAAGAAACAAGAATCAATGACATCCCAAAGCAAGTATCTGGGGAGAGGGAAAAAAAGTTCATGTCATGGATCATCTATGGTAATCTGTGTTTTTTCAAGGTAGACTTGATCCTTTGCTTTTTGTTTCATTTGTTCTCAGGATGTCGTCAATGATGGCAAGGCTGTATTTATTACCCATCCCTATTTACTCCAAGGAAAGCAAGAGTCTGCCATGTAATCTGAGACTGCAGTCCTGAGTAGGCCCGACCAGGTAATCGGTGCTACGTTGCCTCAGTGAAGGACTTTAGTGAACCTGATGGGTTTTTAAGACAATCAGGCAGTTTTGTGGGATATTTTTCTGGTGCCAACCCACAAATAACCAGATTCATTGAATTCAATTTAATAACATGCCAATTGAAATGATGAGCTCTGCTTGCTAGCACCGGAACCACAACACTACTGCACCCATTTGTTTCACCCTAAGAATGCAAGAGCTTTTTTGGGGAATGCCACACTCTGCGAGAATAAGATAATTTTATCAAAGCAAAACTTAATAAGCATTAAAGATCTTATAAGGTCATCTGGTATGATTCTTTGGCTAATTTTCTCATTTTATTCTAATGGTCCTGACTTAGAGCTCTGGGGTGCCAAGAGCCCAGATACCTCGCCCAAGTGGCCTCTATGTTTATGAGCCTTGGCACATAACCAAGCATGATCCTGTCCTTAGACAGCATTGACTTCCAGCAGAGGTCACAGGATGGCGATCAGTAACAGAAGGCGGCCCAATTCCATAACTCAAAGCACCAAGCTCAATGGTGCTGCTGCCCCAGCTGAGCTCAACTCAAGTATCACTGAGGAAGATGGGTCAGAGTGACTCAAGGTCAGAAATGGAATCGAAGCATCATTGTTTACAAAGACACATCGGGTAGCTAATTCAATGAATGGAAAATCTGGAACGTGCACATTGTTTGTGCTTCTCAACACATCGGCTGTCATATAATCCAGACAGCAATGAACTGAAACAAAATCTCTCTTATACCACATCAATTTCGAGGCAGAGCCTTAAATAAAACCACAGAATGAGATGCAATTCAGCTGCACATCAACAGCGACACTGCTCTTAGTCGACAAGAAGATTTATGAAGACTGGAGATTAGTGGCCCAGATAGCAACATCTACTCCATAGGAAAGTCCCAATCTTCAAATCCAAGCACAGAGGTTTAACCGATAGTCTGTTTGAAGTTAGCTGCGGAGATATCAGTCAGGGTTCTTGCTATCCAGTGACTGTTGCTGGAATTCTGCATCCATGGACAGGATCTAATGAGGTGATGCCCCCTCCACTGTGGACAAATAGCACATCGACACAGGTTCATAAATCAAGAGTGACCAGTTGGACAAAATAGTGTGCGGTATCAGCCGCACCAAATTGTCAATCACCTCGGTCACTGACTGCAGTACAGAATGCCTTCTCTTACTCTCTCTCCCTGCTCCTGCCCTCCCCACCCCCATGGCAAATGAGGATTACAACCCATGCAGTCACAAGTGTTCTAGCTTGCCCAACAGGACACACCGCTCCACCCAACTAGCATACAATTGTGGGGGAGGAATAAAACACATCACTATGCTGCACAGAGTGAGTAATCGAAAGGAAACAAGAACAGTGGGGGGGAGTTCTGAAGGGACAGAGATGTGATTTAAAAGAAAAATCAACAGAAATAACATCTCTCTTCCTCCTGTTCAAGAGTGAGGTTTAAATACTGGATTCCTTTACAAGTATGGATTTTAAGAATATGTAATGGCATTCTGTTGTAGGTCAGTAATCCTGTTATGATTCACTTCGATTTTACTGTTACTTCAACAATCCTGAATTCAGATTTTTACTTAGAATACTTCCACAGCTGAGAGGCAGCGAATTCCACAGATTTATAACCCTCAGAAGAAGTTTCTCCTCATCTTTGTTTTAAATGGTCAGCCCCTTATTCTAAGATGATGCCCTCTAGTTCTAGTCTCCCCCATCAGTGGAAACATCCTCTCTGCATCCATCTTGTCAAGCCCCCTCATAATCTTATACATTTCTGTAAGATCACCTCTCATTCTTCTGAATTCCAATGAGTAGAGGCCCAAACTACTCAACCTTTCCTCATAAGTCAACCCCCTCATCTCTGGAATCAACCTAGTGAACCTTCTTCAAACTGCCTCCAAAGCAAATATATCCTTTCGTAAATATGGAAACCAAATCTGCACTCAGTATTCCAGGTGTGATCTCACCAATACCCTGTACAGCTGTAGCAAAACTTCCCTGCTTTTATACTCCATCCCCTTTGCAATAAAAAGGGGGACGATTCCATTGGCCTTTCTGATCACTTGCTGGAACTGCATACTAACCCTGCCCACTCCCCATAACCCTTCATTCCCTTATCGCTCAGCACTTTACAGCCAATCAAATACTTTTGAGAGTGTAATCACTGTTGTAATGTTGGAAGCACAGCAGACAATTTGCAACAGCAAGATCCCACAAACAGCAATGTGATAATGACCAGATAATCTGTTTTTGTGATGTTGGTTGAGGGATAAATATTGGCCAGGGAACCAGCAAGAAATCTTCTTGGAATTGTGCTTTGGGATCTTTAACGCGCACCTTAGCGGGCAGATGTGGCCTTGGTTTAACGCCTCATCCAAAAGACAGCATCTTCAACAGTATAGCAGTCCCACAGCATTGCACCGAAGTATCAGCCTTTTGTGCTCAAGTCTCTGTGGGAAGGGATTGACTGCTAGGGGATGTGTCAAAATGGTTTCGACGTTTCGTATTTCTCCTTGTGGGGAAAAAAAACACTAAGCTTCTGTGTGTACCACCTTCTCACAACTCGCACCGTAACTCTCTCAATGCAAAGAATCTCGGGCAGTGTTGGAGATGCGAGGCTCAATGCTACATGAGAAAAGGTGCTAGTCCTTTTGAGTCCTACTGTAAATGATAAAGGGACTTTAAAAAAAAATAAAAGTCCTGTTTTGACTGGAGGACCTCAGCTTTCCTGTTTTTCTTTATTTCCTGCCTCAGTGAAGGGCCAAGATATGGACATAGATTGGCAGTCTTTGCACCAAGAGCTCAACTCTAGCACTGAAAACATAAAAGCAAGACACCCTCTGGATCAGGTTGCACAAACAGGTTCCAGGCCCCTACAAGCATTTAAAAATTTGAAATCACTTTTTTTTTTAAACTGCAGATATTGCATTGTAAACAGTTTTAAATATCTTCACTGACTAGACAACCTTATTCTGTTGACGTTCTTCACTTTACTACTTCCTCTGATCGCAAATGCAGCATACACATTTTCTGCACTGCTCAAGCATCTTTTCCCCTCGACAATTCCTAATTCTTCAAAAATGGCCAAAACTGACCAAGACTTGAATACTGCTCCAATATTTGATAAAGCTAACACCTCCATCTCATTCCAAAGCAGGATACAATAAAAACTGACACCTCCCACGCCACCACCTTTGTCACCTCCACTTTATGAACAATGCTATTCTAAGTGCTCCTCTGATCCATTGTCTGCCCGCTTCCTACTCCCAGCTGTAAATTGTCACACAATGTTACCCTCCTCTGTATCGAAATCAAGACTCATCCCCAATCACCTGCACAATCTTCCAAGAAGCTCAAAACTATACTGTGGCCAAGACTAGTGGGAGGCCAGAGATTGGGAAACTTTTAAAAGCCAGCAAAGAATTAAAAAAAACAAGAGAGGGGGAAGATAGATTATGAAAGTAAACTAGCACAAAATAAAAAAAAAGATAGTAAGAGTTTCTACATAAAAAAGGAAAAGAGTGGCTAAAGTAAATGTTGGTCCCCAAGAGGATGAGACTGGGGAATTAATAATGGAGAAGAGGGAAATGGCAGAGACGTTGAACAAATATTTTGTATTGGTCTTCACAATAGAAGACACTAAAAACATCCCAATAGTGGATAATCAAAGGGCTATCGGGAGGGAGGAACTTAATACAATCACTATCACTAATGAAGTAGTACTCGGTAAAATACTGGAACTAAAGGCGGATAAGTGCCCTGGACCGGACCGGACAGCTTACATCCGAGGGTCTTGAGAAGTGGCTGCAGATAGTGGATGCATTGGTTGCAATCTTCCAAAGTTCCCTGGATTCTGGGGCAGTCCCAGCGGATTGGAAAACCGCAAATGTTTTTTAAAAAAAAGAGGCAGACAAAAAGCAGGAAACTGTAGACCAGTTAGCCGAACATCTGTTGTTGGAAAAATGCTGGAGTCCATTATTAAAGAAGCGGTAGCAGGACATTTGGAAAAGCATGATTCAATCAAGCAGTCAGCATGGTTTTATGAAAGGGAAATCTGTTTGACAAATTTGCTGGAGTTCTTTGAGGATGTAACGAGCAGGGTGGATGTGGTGTATTTGGATTTCTAGAAGGCATTCGATAAGATGCCACATAAAAGGTAACTGCACAAGATAAAAGCTCACGGAGTTGGGGGAATATATTAGCTAGCCAATCCTCTATCCATACAGAGAGTCGGGCTAAATGGGTCAGTTTCCAGTTGGCAAAGAGTGATTAGTGGGGTGCCACGGGATCGGTGCTGGGTCCTAATCTATATTAATGACTTGGATGAAGGGACCAAGTGTAATGTTAGTAAATTTGATGATAAAGATGGGTGGGAAAGCAAATTGTGAGGAGACAAAAAAAATCTGCAAAGGGATATAGACAGGCTAAGTGAGTGGGCAAAAATTTGTCAGGTGGAGTATAATGTGGGTAAATGTGAGGTTATCCACTTTGGCAGAAATAATAGAAAAGCAAATTACAAGTTAAATGGAGAAAAATTGCCAAGTGTTGCAGTACAGAGGGACCTGGGGATCCTTGTGCATGAAACACAGTTAGTATGCAGGTACAGCAAGTATTCAGGAAGGCAAATGGAATGTTGGCCTTTATTACAAGGGGGAAGAGAGTATAAAAGCAGAGAAGTCCTGCTACAACTGTAAAGGGTATTGGTGAGGCCACACCTGGAGTACTGTTTACAGTTTTGGTCTCCGTATTTAAGGAAGGATATACTTGCATTGGAGGCTGTTCAGAGAAGGTTCACGAGGTTGATTCCAGAGATGAGAAGGTTGACTTAAGACGGGTTGAGCCTGCACACACTGGAGTTCAGAAGAATGAGAGGTGAGCTTATCGAAACATAAGATGAGGGGGATCAACAAGTTGGATGCAAAGAGGAGATTTCCACTCAAAGGGGAAACTAAAACTAGGGGGCATCGTCTCAGAATAAGGGGCAGCCCATTTAAAACAGAGATGAGGAAGAATTTCTTCTCAGAGGGTTTTAAATCTATGGAATTCTCTGCCTCAGAGAGCTGTGCAAGCTGGATCATTGAATATATTTAAGGCAGAGAGAGACAGATTTTGAGCGATAATGGAGTAAAGGGTTATGGGGAGCGGGCAGGGAAGTGGAGCTGAGTTCATGATCAGATCAGCCATGATCTTATTGAATGGCAGAGCAGGCTCGATGGGCCAAATGGCCTACTCCTGCTCCTATTTCTTATGTTTGTATGTCATTGTCAGAGATGCCTTCTTTCAGTTGAGAGATTAAACTGGGGCCTTGTCTGCCCTCACAATGGATGATAAAGATCACATAGCACCAGTTGAAGAAAAGCAGGGGATTTCACCTGGTGTCCTGGCTAACATCGATCCCTTAACAATTAAAACTAGATTATCTGGTCATTTACCCAGTCATTTACCCATTTTCTGTTTCAGGGCCCATGCACACCAATTCATTGACTGTAAAGCACTTTGGGATAACCTGCCTACATAAAAGACACTCTATAAAATTGCAAGCTTCTTTCTATGAAGGAATATTGCTTCAAGTGAGATTTCCCTGCAGCAGACTGGCACAAAGATGCTAATTAAAGCAAGTGGCAATTCATAGCTCCTTGATTTATGTCATCTTTTCAACTTTGGGGATGGTGCACTGTTCACTCTGGTCCCTCACCAAGTTTTTCAAATAAAGAGAAGTAGGGAAGCAGATGGTACCTCACCCTCCAGTCATCAACAGCACAATTTTTTTTTAAATCCCTCTTATCTACAGTGCTCCTCTTAGAATTTCCTCACCCCAAAATCAAGTTGTTGAATACCTGGACATACAAGGCAGCTTCATAAACATTTTTGTCAGCAAAATGTTTTGCCTATAACCTCCTTCACATATAAAACATTTAACTTCAGCCAAAATCTGACAGGTGTTCGAGAAAACAATGTCACTTACAATCTACATTTTTACTGCGTACGATTCCATTGCGCACCTGGCTGGCCTCCCACCTGCCACCCTCCGTAAACGTGAAGTCATCCAAAACTCAGCTACCCGTGGCCTAATTCGCACCAAGTCCAGTTCACCCATCACACCTGTACTCACTGACCTACATTGTCTCCCGTTTAAGCAACACCTCGATTTTAAAAAAGTATCCTCCTCATTTTTAAATTGCTTCTATGACTTCAGCACTCAGATCTGTGTAATCTCCTCCAACCCCACAGATATCTGCACTCCTCTATTTCTGGCCTCGAGCATCCCCGATTTTCAGCATTCCACTACTGGCAGCAGTGCCTTCAGCTGCCTCGGCCCCAAGCTATGGAATTCCCTTCCTAAACCTCTCCACCCCACTATCTCTCTTTCCTCCTTAAAACCTACCTCTTTGACCAAGCTTTTGGCCATCTACCCAAATATCTCCTTATGTGGTTTTATGTCAAATTTTGTTTTATAACGCTCCTGTGAAACACCTTGGGACGTATTACCACATTAAAAAGGTGCTATATAAATACAAGTTGTTACTGACTCCAACTCAGCACAACTAAACTAGCCAGGCAGAGATTCCCACTCCTGATCATTGTGCAAAGCTAGAAATTCACTGGATAATCAATCGGCACGAAGGACACACACTATTCTGTACCAACAATGATGAAAATCAGGTTTAGATCTACACATTTATGCATGCAATTTTAATTTGACTGGGCCACTCGTATTAGCATTAGCCTTGTCTTGACAGAACCATTTACATAGAAACATAGAAAATAGGTGGAGTAGGCCATTCGGCCCTTCGAGCCTGCACCGCCATTCAATGACTTCATGGCTGAACATGCAACTTCAGTACCCCATTCCTGCTTTCTCACCATACCCCTTGATCCCCCTAGTAGTAAGGATTACATCTAACTCCTTTTTGAATATATTTAGTGAATTGGCTTCAACAACTTCCTATGGTAGAGAATTCCACAGGTTCACCACTCTCTGGGTGAAGAAGTTTCTCATCTCGGTCCTAAGTGGCTTTCTCCTTCTGAGTGACTTTTACCCTGCAGCTTATGCTCTTGGGTGGAGATGCACCTGTAAGGCCATTGACAGGCAATAGGATCTGGCACAGCTATGATGCACCTCACAGTCAAACAGCCTCTCCATACAAGCCAGAATTGGGCTTTCAGGAGAGATGGGGAGGAAAGCATCTTATGAAGCACAGAAAGATAAAACAAGTTATGGAAATCCCTCAATGGTCCCTGTGAAATGCCCCCAAATCAGATTTTCAAAATAAAAGAAAGAAAAAGTTTTAACAAGGAAAAGTAAAATGTTGATTAAACATGGCTGCACCGTGCCAGGCTGCAGACACAGACACACACTCTCTCTCTCTCTGCCTGTGTGAAGTTAACAGTCAGACCCTCCATCCAAAGTTAGCAGAGTTCCCATTGCGTCCAGTAAGCCTTGAGAAAGGGTCTGCTGGGCCCAGTAACAAGTGGCGGCGGCCGCCGGCTGCCAGATCCGTGCCGCCCTCCCCCGGTGAAACTCTACAGGCAGCGATCCGAGGCCCGGCCGCTCGGTGTTCGCGGCGGGAGGGGAAGGGGAAGAGAAGGGAAAGAGTAGACGCTGTTATTGTATACCTCGGCATCCCGAGCCTATTCATATCCACGTACCGGGCCTGGCTGGAGGTGTCGCTGTTGGGTTTCGGCTGCTCGCCGGTTCCGTCCGACGGCGCCTGGCTCGGGTGTAACAGGCCATCCTGCATCAACAAACCCACGTCGGCCATCATGGAAAGCAATGGGGGGAGGGCAGAGAGAGAGAGAGAGAGAGAGGAAAAACCTACCGCCGCCGGCCGACCGCTGGGAGCAACCAAACCTGCTGGCTACCTCCCGCCCCTGCGCCGCCACCTCATTGGCTGTCCCGCGCCAATTCTTGTCGTTAAGCGGTCGAGCCCCCTGTCACTCCAGTTCCGTCAGAGCAGCGGTTTGGCCAGCAAGTTCGGTTGCAGCGCGAGACAGGAAGTGACGCCATTCAGCTTCCAGGGTGCCAGTGCTCCCCTCCCCCATTCAGTCACGTGCTGCTGTTGCCAGATTCTTTGCTCAGAAAACCCACACTCAGTTGTCCCAAACACCCCAAAAAATGCCCCATTTTTTTTTAAAGAGGGTCAGAACTAATAAGGAACTCAAACCATAAAATAAAATAAACCAATTCTGGCCTCTTGCACATCCCCGATTATGATTGCTCCACCATTGGCAGCCATGCCTTCAGTTGCCTCGGCCCCGATGCTCTGGAATTCCCTCCCTTAACTTCTTCGCCTCTTTCCTCCTTTAAGACGCTTCTTAAAATCTATCTCTTTGCCCTAATATCGCCTTATGTGGGTCAGTGTCAAATTTTGTTTGATAATGCTCCTATGAAGAGCCTTGGAACATTTTACTATAAAGGCACTATACATGAATATAAGTTGTAAAAGTAAATAATAATATTGTTATCGATGTCCACTATGCCCTCCAGTTCCTGCGGTACCCACTGGTCGCAGAAAGCCTCATGCTTACCAGTGGGGCCCCAGGTGCTCTTTCTCCAGGGCCACCCAGATGCGGACAAGACCACAGTAAAGAAGCAATCAGCCAAAGCGACCACACCCACAGGCCACATCTAACCAGGACCTGTACTACTGCCAGTATTGAGAGGTGTGAGTTCAGGGCCCAGAAGAGGCGTGCACCCAGGGGCAGCACAGGTCAGCCCACACTGCGATATGTGCGCACATTAGATCCATGCAGCAGAGCTGGTCTCCAGTCGTCTTGGGCAATCCTTGCCACTGGACCAAGACCTAGCTCTGTCAAGCCCGTGTGGTGGCTGGTGTGCAACTGCCACTGTAAGTAAAAAAATATCCAAGCACAGGCATCTTCCACCCTTCAATATGCAGTTCGGGACTTGGAATATTAGGTCCTTCATTGAAACATCTCGGAACTCATTGAATTCATCCCGTGGAAGCAAGTCATCCTCGATTCAAGGGACCATCTAAGAGAAAAGTGTGGAAGTCTGCTGTATTTTGGAGTTGCTTCTGCCCACCTAACATACCCAAGATTAATCAAGCTTCCCTCATGTTCATCTTAAAATATGTTGGCACAGCTCCCTTGTTGTCAAGATCAGACAAATGTAGAAAGAAAATGAAATACATGTCTTTCATGATGTAAATATCCCAAGTTGCCTTGACAAAGTACAAAAGTACTACTGAGCCAACTACTAGTTGGCCAACTATATGTGCCAACTCTCCCAGATTGTCTGGGAGTCTCCTGGAAATGATCGCCTGCAAGAACCCAGGAAATAAATCTGGAAAGCCAATAAAGCTCATCTGCTTGACCCGTGATGCAAGATCTAGAACTTTCACTCAACAACAAGAACTGACCAGCTCCGCTGGATGGGCCACAACGTCCGCATGCCCGATACGAGGCTCCTTAAGCAAGTGCTCTCTACATGGAACTCCTACACGGCAAGCGAACCTCAGGTGGACAAAGGAAACATTTCAAGGATACCCTCAAAGCCTCCCTGATAAAGTGCAACATCCCCACTGACACCTGGGAATCCCTGGCCCAAGACCGCCCAAAGTGGAAGAAGAGCATCCGGGAGGGCGCTGAGCACCTCAAGTCTCTTTGCCAAGAGCATGCAGAAATCAAGCGCAGACAGCGGAAGGAGTGTGCAGCAAACCAGGCTCCCTACCCACCCTTTCCTTCAACCACTGTCTGCCCCACCTGTGGCAAAGACTGTAATTCCCGCATTGGACTATACAGCTACCTGAGAAATCACTTTTAGAGTGGAAGCAAGTCTTCCTTGATTCCGAGGGACTGCCTATGATGATGATGATGACATATATATAAAATACCTTTCATTTAGTAAAATGTCCCAAGGCACTTCACAGGAATGTAATCAGACAAAAACTGACACTGAGCCAAAGGAGAGATTAGGACAGGTGACTAAATGTTTGGTTAAAGGAGGAGAGAGAGATGGATAGCTTTAGGGAGGGATTTCAAGAGTTTAGGGTTCAGAGGGCTGAAGGCATGGCTGCCAATGGTAGGGTGAAGGAACCTTGGAATTGTTTAAGAACAATTAGAGGCTATAAGGAATATTGCAATGGGTAGAAGTTTTCCCATTAAATCTTAACATAACACTGCCATTTGATGCCCCTACCTCCAAATGGAAGGGCTGACTCAGATCCGGGGTGATCTGATACGTCGCCTGCATTCCTTCATGCTTTAATAGTTGGATGCAGTAGTGTGTACCTCTGTCCATTCAGACTGCACCCCATCATTTTTGCCTTTCAATAGTTCATACAAAGGTTTAGCAATTCAGCAAATCTTGGGATAAGAACATAAGAATTAAGAGCAGGAGTAGGCCACATGGCCCCTTGCAAGCCTGCTCCATCATTCAATAACATTATGCCTGATCTTCGACCTCAACTCCACTTCGCCGCCCAATCTCCAAATCCCTTGATTGCCCGAGAGTCCAAAAATCTATCTATCCCAGCCTTGCATATACTCAAAGGTTCAGTATCCCTGAGAAAATTCCAAAGATTCACAACCCTCTGAGTGAAGAAATTCCTCCTCATCTCAGTCTCAGTCTTAAATGGCCGACCCTTTGTTCTGAGACCATGCCCCCTAGTTCTAGACTCTCCAGCCAGGGGAAACAACATCTCAACATCTACCCTTTCAATCCCCCTCAGAATCTTACATGTTTCAATAAGATCACCTCTCGTTCTTCTGAACTCCAGAGAGTACAGGCTCAATTTACTCAATCTCTCCCATTAGGACAACACTCTCATCCCAGGAATCTTCGTTGCATTGCTTCTAAGGCAAGTATCTCCGTCCTCAGCTAAGGAGACCATTCTAATATATTACCCCTATTCTAATAGATTCACTGAGACATACGAAAGCATGGGTCTTACGCTTAACATCCGTAAGACAAAGGTCCTACACCAGCCTGTCCTCGCCTCACAGCACTGCCCTCCAATCATCAAGATCCACGGCGCTGCCCTGGACAATGTGGACCATTTCCCAAATCTCGGGAGCCCCTTATCAACAAAGGCAGACATTGATGCAGAGATACAGCATCGCCTCCAGTGCGCCAGCGCAGCCTTCGGCCATCTGCGGAAAAGAGTGTTTGAAGACCAGGCCCTCAAATCTACCACAAAACTCATGGTCTACAGGGCTGTAGTAATACCCGCCCTCCTGTATGGGTTTGTGCCATGGACAATGTACAGAAGGCACCTTAAATTACTGGAGATATATCACCAACGATATCTCCGCAAGATCCTGAAAATCCCATGGGAGGACAGGCGCACCAACATCAGTGTTCTCGACCAGGCTAACATCCCCAGTATTGAAGCACTAACCACACTCGATCAGCTTCGCTGGGCATGCCACATAGTACGCATGCCAGATACGAGACTCCCTAAACAAATGCTGTATGCGGATCTCCTTCATGGTAAACGAGCCAAAGGAGGACAGCGGAAACGTTATAAGGACACCCTCAAAGCCTCCCTGGTAAAGTGCGACATCACCACTGACGCCTGAGAGACCCTGGCCGAAGACCACCCGAGGTGGAGAAAGTTCATCCGGGAGGGCGTTGAGCTCTTTGAGTCTCGACGCAAGGAACATGAAGAGGCCAGGCGCAGGCAGCGGAAGGAGCGTGCGGCAAACCAGCCCTGCCGACCTCTTCCCCCGACGAATGTCTGTCCCACCTGTAACAGGGTCTGTGGCTCCCGTATCGGACTGTTCAGTCATCAAAGAACCCAGTGGAAGCAAGTCATCCTCGATTGCGAGGGACTGCCTGTGATGATGGATGATTTGATGATTACCCCCAAACCAATGAGCCCTTATCCTATGTAACTATCTTTTATGTGGCATCTTATTGAATGTCTTTTGGAAATCCAAATTGTTGTGTATCTGTAAAGCATGCACTCCCATATTCCACCACCAGGGAACTCATCCCCTGAAGTCCCAAGGGGTCCCAGCATCCCTTGGGAGCACTGTATATAAGCCGGCTTCTAAGGCCTGTTCCTCACTCTGGAGTGTCTTATTAAAGACTGAGGTCACTGTTACTCTAAACTCCCTGTGTGCAGCCTCATCTGTGTTAGAAACACAATAACTGGCAATGAGAATATGAATCCAACACAAAGATGCAGCAAACTGTGGGCATCCTGGAGAAGTTCTCGGAGGGTGAGGACTGGGAAGCCTATGTCGAATGGCTAGACCAGTACTGTGTAGCCAACGAGCTGGATGGAGAAGGAAACGCTGCAAAAAGGAGAGCGGTCCTCCTCACGGTCTGCGGGGCACCGACCTACAGTCTCATGAAGAATCTTCTGGCTCCGGTGAAACCCACAGATAAGTCGTATGAGAAGCTGTGTACACTGGTTCGGGAGCATCTTAAACCAAGGGAGAGCGTGCTGATGGCGAAGTATCGGTTCTACACGTGCCAGTGATCTGAAGGTCAGGAAGTGGCGAGCTACGTCGCCGAGCTAAGGCGACTTGCAGGACAATGTGAATTTGATGGCTACCTAGAGCAAATGCTCAGAGACTTTTTTGTACTGGGCATTGGTCACGAGACCATCCTATGAAAACTTTTGACTATAGAGACACCGACCCTCAGTAAGGCCATTGCGATAGCACAGGCGTTTATGTCCATCAGTGATAACACCAAACAAATCTCTCAGCACACAAGCGCTAGCAATGTTCATAAATTAACTGGAACTGTGTTTGCGAGCTGAAATGTACAGGGCAGAACCCATGAGTCTGCAACTGCCAGCAGGCCTCAGGTGACCCAGTCCCCAACAAAGGATGAATGCAAGGCAATTCACACCTTGTTGGCGTTGTGGAGGCTTCCATTCAGCCTATTCATGCCATTTCAAAGGGTATGTTTGCAAGAGCTATGGAACAATGGGGCACCTCCAACGAGCTAACCACCATGTGGTAGAGGAAGATCGGTCCAAGGTGGATCAAAGCAATTTCGAGCCTCAGAAAAAGGAGGCAGATGCTGAAGTACATGGGGTGCACACATTTTTGACAAAATGTCCATCTATAATGCTTAACGTAAAATTGAATGGCTTACCCGTAGCCATGAAACTGGACACTGGCGCTAGCCAACCCATCAAGAGTAAAAAGATGTTTGAGAGACTGTGGTGCAACAAGGCATTCAGACCAGCCCTGAGCCCCATCCACACGAAACTGAGAACGTACACCAAAGAGCTTATCACTATCCTGGGCAGCGCCATGGTCAAGGTCACCTACGAGGGCACGGTGCGCGAACTGCCACTCTGGATTGTCCCAGGCGATGGCCCCACACTGCTTGGAAGGAGCTGGCTGGGCAAATCCGCTGGAACTGGGATGACATCCGAGCGCTATCACATGTCGATGAGGCCTCATATACCCAGGTTCTTAACAAATTTCCTTCTCTTTTTGAGCCAGGCATTGGAAACTTTTCCGGGGCGAAGGTGCGGATCCACTTGGTCCCAGAGGCACAACCCATTCACCACAAGGCGCGAGCGGTACCTCACATGATAAGAGAGAGAGTGGAAATCGAGCTGGACAGGCTGCAACGCGAGGGAATCATCTCCCCAGTGGAATTCAACAAGTGGGCCAGCCTGATTGTTCCAGTACGCAAAAGTGATGCATGGTCAGGATTTGCGGCGATTATAAAGTAACTATTAATCGTTTCTCGCTACAGGACCAATACCCGCTACCTAAGGCAGACGATCTATTTGCGACGCTGGCAGGAGACAAGATATTCACCAAGCTCAACTTGACTTCGGCCGACATGATGCAGGAGCTGGAGGAGTCTTCGAAGAGCCTCACCTGCATCAACACGCTCAAATGACTGTTCATCGACAATAGATGCCCGTTTAAAATTTGGTCGGCTGCAGCGATCTTCCAGAGAAACATAGAGAGCCTACTCAAGTTGGTACCACACACAGTGGTCTTTCAGGATGACATATTGGTCGGCGATCGGGACACCGCCGAGCACCTACAAAACCTGGAGGAGGTCCTCCAGCGACTGGATCGCGTAGGGCTGCGGCTGAAGAGCTCGAAATGCGTCTTCATGGCAACAGAAGTGGAGTTTTTGGGGAGAAAGATTGCGGCGGATGGCATTTGGCCCACAGACGCCAAGACAGGGGCTATCAGGAATGCGCCCAGGCCACAGAACATCACGGAGCTGCGGTCATTCCTGGGACTCCTCAACTATTTTGGTAACTTCCTACCGGGGTTAAGCACCCTTTTCGAGCCCCTACATGTGTTATTGCGCAAAGGTGAGAACTGGGTATGGGGAAAAAAACAAGTAATTGCTTTTGAGAAAGCCAGAGACATTTTATGCTCCAACAAGCTGCTTGTATTGTATAACCCGTGTAAAAGACTTGTGCTAGCATGTGACATGTCGTCGTAAGGTGTCAGGTGTGTATTACAACAAGCTAACATTGTGGGGAAGTTGCAACCTGTCGTCTATGCTTCCAGGAGCTTGTCTAAGGCCAAGAGGGCCTACAACATGATTGAGAAAGAGGCATTACGTGTGTGTTTGGGGTAAAGAGAATGCATCAGTACCTGTTTGGCCTCAAATTTGAGCTGGAAACCGATCACAAGCCCCTCACATCCCTGTTTGCTGAAAACAAGGGGAGAAATACTAATGCCTCAGCCGGCATACGAAGGTGGGCACTCGCGCTATTAGCGTATAACTATTCCATCTGTCACAGGCCAGGTACCAAGAACTGTGCGGATGCTCTCAGTCGGCTACCATTGCCCACCACGGGGGTAGAAATGGCGCAGCCTGCAAACTTGTTGATGGTGGCGCAGCCCGCAGACTTGTTGATGGTCATGGAAGTGTTTGAAAATGATAAATCACCTGTCACGGCCCGCCAGATTAGGACTTGGACCAGCCAAGATCTTCTGCTGTCCCTAGTAAAAAACTGTGTACTGCATGGAAGCTGGGCCAGTTGAAATGCAAGAGCCAATCAAACTGTTCCAGCGGCGCAAGGACAAGCTGTCCATTCAGGCAGACTGCCCGTTGTGGGGTAACCGTGTAGTGCTATCAAAAAAGGGGAGGTAGACATTCATCTTGGATCTCCACAGCACACACCCGGGTATAGGATGAAAGCAATAGCCAGATCCCACGTGTGGTGGCCCGGTATCGACTCTGACTTAGAGTCCTGTGTACGGCAATGTAGCGTATGTGCTCAGTTGAGCAACGCGCCCAGAGAGGCACCACTAAGTTTGTGGTCCTCGCCCTCCAGACCATGGTCGAGGATCCATGTCGACTGTGCGGGCCCGTTTCTCGGTAAAATGTTCCCGGTGGTGGTGGATGCTTTTTCAAAATGGATTGAATGTGAAATAATGTCGGGAAGCACCGCCACCGCCACCATTGAAAGCCTGAGGGCCATGTTTGCCACCCATGGCCTGCCTGACATACTGGTCAGTTGCAACGGGCCATGTTTCACCAGTGCCGAATTTAAGGAATTCATGACCTAGAATGGGATCAAACATGTCACCTCGGCCCCGTTTAAACCAGCCTCCAATGGGCAGGCAGAGCGGGCAGTACAAACCATCAAACAGAGCCTTAAACGAGTCACAGAAGGCTCACTCCAAACCTGCCTGTCCCGAGTACTGCTCAGCTACTGCACGAGACCCCACCCGCTCACAGGGGTGCCCCCGGATGAGTTACTCATGAAAAGGACACCTAAAACCAGACTCTCGCTGGTTCACCCCAAGCTGCTTAATCAGGTAGAGAGCAGGCAGCAGCAACAAAATGTAAAAACGATGGTCGCGCCACTGTGTCATAGGAAATTGATCTGAATGACCCTGTGTATGTGCTAAACTATGGACATGGTCCCAAGTGGATCGTGAGCACGGTGATAGCTAAAGAAGGGAATAGGGTGTTTATAGTCAAACTAGACAATGGACAAATTTGCAGAAAGCACCTGGACCAAACGAGGCTGCGGTTCACAAACTGCCCTGAACAACCCATAGCAGACACCACCTTTTTCGAGCCCACAACAAAAACCCAAAAAATCAACGACACCACGCTGGACCAGGAAATTGGACCAGGAAATCAAACCCATCACGCCCAACAGCCCAGCAAGGCCAGGCTCACCTCGCAGCCTTGCAGGGCCAACAACACGCCAGCCCAGCGAGGGCACAGCCAACACACCAGAACAGACATTTGTACCGAGGCGGTCCACCAGGGAAAGAAAGGCTCCTGACCGCCTCACCTTGTAAATAGTTTTCACTTTGACTTTGAGGGGGCGGAGTGATGTTATGTATCTGTAAAGTATGCACTCCCATATTCCGCCACCAGGGAGCTCATCCCCTGAAGTCCCAAGGGATCCCAGCATCCCTTGGAAGCACTGTATATAAGCCGGCCCATAAGGCCTGTTCCTCACTCTGGAGTGTCTTATTAAAGACTGAGGTCACTGTTACTTTAACCTCCCTATGTACAGCCTCATCTGTGTTAGGAACACAATAAAAATATTCTACATCTATTTGTTTCCCTTATCTACCCTGCTAATACATGCTCAAAAAACTTTAATAAATTTGTTAAACTCGATTTCCCATTCATAGAATCATGTTGAAACATAGAAAATAGGAGCAGTCGTAAGCCATTCGGTCTTCGAGCCTGCACCGCCGTTCAATATGATCATGGCTGATCCTCCAACTCAACACCATATTCCCACTTTTTCCCCATACCCCTTGATGCCTTTTGTATTGTTAAATCTATCTATCTCCTTCTTAAATATATTCAGCGACTTGGCCTCCACAGCCTTCTGTGGTAGAGAATTCCACAGGTTCACCACCCTCGGAGTGAAAAGATTTCTCCTCATCTTGGTCCTAAATTTCCTACCCCATATCCTGAGACTGTAACCCCTTGTTCTAGACTTCCCAGCCAGGGGAAACATCCTCCCTGCTTCCAGTCTGTCCAACCCCGTCAGAATTTTATATGTTTCAATGAGATTCCCTCTCATTCTTCTAAACTCTCGTGAATACAGGCCTAGTCGACCCAATCTCTTCTCATACGATAATCCTGCCATCTCAGGAATCAGTCTGGTGAACCTTCGCTACACTCCCTCTATGGCAAGTATCCTTTCTCAGGTAAGGAGACCAAAAGTGCACACAATACTCCAGGTGTGATCTCACCAAGGCTCTGTATAACTGTAGTAAGACATCCTTGCTCCTGTAGAGATCCTTTTGCAATGAAGGCCAACATACCATTTGCCATCCTAACTGCTTGCTGCACCTGCATGTTTGCTTTCAATGACTGGTGTACAAGGACACCCAGGTCCCTTTGTACATCAACATTTCCCAAGCTATCACCATTTAAATAATACTTTGTCTTTATGTTTTTCCTACCAAAGTGGATAACTTCACATTTATCCACATTACACTGCATCTGCCATGTGTATGCCCACTCACTCAACCTATTTAAATCACCTTGCAGTATCTTTGCATCCTCCTCACAACCCCACCAATTTTGTGTCATTTGCCAACTTGAAAATATTCCATGTGGTTCCCTCATCTAAATCATTTATATATTGGGCTGGGGCCCAAGCACTGATCCCTGTGGTACCCCACTAGTCACTGCCCGCCACCCTGAAAAAGACCCGTTTATTCCTACTCTCTGTTTCCTGTCAGTTAACCAATTTTCAATCCATGTCAGTATATTATCCCCAATCCTATGTGCTTTAATTTTGCACACTAACCTCTTATGTGGAACTTTATCAAAGGCCTTCTGAAAATTGAAATACACTACATCCACTGGTTCTCCCTTATCTATTCTATCAGTTACATCCGCAAAAAACTCCAGTGGGTTTGTCAAATACGATTTTCATTTCATAAATTCATGTTGACTTTGTCTAATCCCGTTGATATTATCTAAGTGTCCCGTTATCACATCCTTTATAATAGACTCTAGCATTTTCCATACTACTGATGTTAGGCTAACCGGTCTGAAGTTCACTGTTTTCTCTCTCCCTCCTTTTTTAAATAGTGGGGTTACATTTGCCAACTTTCCATAATCTCTCGAATTTTGGAAGATGACAACCAATATATCCACTATTTCCATGGCTAGCTTTTTTAGTACTCTGAGATGCAGATCATCAGGCCCTGGGGATTTATCGGCCTTCAGTCCTATTAGTTTCTCCAGCACTATTTTCTTACTAATAATCATTTCCTTTAATTCCTCTTGCTCACTAGACCCTTGGTTCCCTAGCATTTATGGGATATTATTTGTGTCCTCTTCCGTGAAGACAGAACCAAAGTATTTATTTAATTGTTCTGCCATTTCCTTGTTCCCCATTATAAATTCTCCCATTTCTGATTGTATCGGACCTACATTTGTCTTCACTGATCTTTTTCTTTTTGCGTACTTGTAGAAACTTTTGCAGTCGGTTTTTATGTTCTTTGCAAGTTTACTCTCATATTCTATTTTTCCCCTCTTCATCAATCTCTTGGTCCTTTTTTGCTGAATTCTAAACTGCTCCCAATCCTCAGGCTTGCTACTTTTTCTGGCAACTTTGTATAACTCCTCTTTGGATCTAATACTATCCTTAATTTCTTTTGTTAGCCATGGTTGGGCCACTTTTCCTTTTGTGTTTTTACGCCAGAAAGGAATGTATAACTGTTGCAATTCATGCATTCGTTCCTTAAATGTAAGCCATTATCTATCCAGCGTCATGCCTTTTAATGAATCGTCCCAATCTATCATAGCCAATTAATTCCTCAGACCTTTGTAGTTTCCTTTGTTTAGATATAGAACCCTAGTTTCGGATTGAACCACTTCACTTTCCATCTTAATAAAGAATTCAATCATGTTATGGTTACTCTTCCCTAAAGGACACCACACAACAAGATTGTTAATTAACCTCTTCTCATTGTACAATACCCAATCTAGGAGAGCCTGTTCCCTTGCAGGCTCCTCAACATAATGGTCTAAAAAAAATCTCGGACACACTCCAGGAATTCATCTTCCACAGTATTATTACTAATTTGGGTTGGCCAGTCTGTATGTGGATGAAAGTCACCTACGATTACTGTAGCACCCTTGTTACATGCATCTCTAATTTCCTGTTTGATGCCATCCCCTACATTACCACTACTGTTTGGAGGCCTATAGACAACTCCCACCAATGTTTTCTGCCCCTAAGCTCCACCCAGACTGATTCTACATCTTGATTTTCTGACTATTGCTCTGATTTCATCCTTTACTAAAAGCCACACCGCCCCCTTTTCCTTTTTGCCTGTCCTTCCTAAATATTGAATATCCTTGGATATTCAGTTCCCAACACTGGTCACCCTGCAACTATGTCTCAGTAATTGCAACTATATTGTATCCGTTTACATCTATTTGCGCTGTTAATTTGTCTATCTTATTAGGGATGCTTCGTGCATTCCGTTACAGTGCTTTTAGATTTGTCTTTTTAATATTATTAGGCATCTTAACATTATTTTGTACTATTTTTTCTTACCCGGATCCTATTTGTTAGTGCACTCTTTTGTTTGTATGCTCTGTCCCTTCCTGACATAATCTGGTTATCCTTACCACAATCACTTTCCTACCTTGCTTCCTTTTCTTTTCTCCTTAGCATTCTAGCTTTCTCTCCACTGCAACACTCCTCCCCATCCTCTCCCCCACCCTCCCCTTATTTAGTTTAAAACCCTGTCTACCTCCCTAGTTATTCAATTCGCTAGAACTCAGGTCTCAGTATAGTTCAGGTGTAGTCCGTCTCCATGGAACAGATCTCTCTTTCCCGAGTACTGGTGCAGTGTCCCACGTATTGAAATCCACTTCTCCCACACCAATCTCTCAGCCACGCATCCATCTCCCTGATTCTATTGACCCTATGCCAATTTGCTTGTGGCTCAGGTAATAAAGCAGAGATTATAACCTTTGTGATTTTGCTTTTCAATTTAGTCCATTGCTGTTCAAACTCTCTCAGCAGAACCTCTTTCTTAGTCCTACCTATGTCATTGGTACCTACATGTACCACGACAACTGGATCCTCCTCCTCCCACTCCAAGTTCTTCTCCAGTCCAGAGGAGATGTCCTTTACACTGGCACCAGGTAGGCAACACAGCCTTCAGAACCTACACTATCGGTTGCAGAGAACCCTATCTATCCCCCTAACTCTTCTGTCCCTTACTACAACCATCTTCCTCTTTACTCGCCCCGACTTGAATGGCTTTCTGCACCACGGTGCTTTGGTCAGTCTGCTTGTCCACCCGCAGACTGCACACTTGTCCACAAGGGTTGCAAGAACTTCAAATCTATTGGACATTTAAAGATCACATCGATGAACTTCAACAATTGCACATCCCTGCCTGGCATAAAAATAAAATGGGGAAAGTGGCTCAACCATGGCGAACAAGGGAAATTAGGGATAGTGCTAAATCCAAGGAAGAGGCACATAAATTGGCCAGAAAAAGCAGCAAACCTGAGGACTGGGAGAAATTTAGAATTCAGCAGAGGAGGACAAAGGGTTTAAATAGGAAGGGGAAAATAGACTATGAGAGTAAGCTTGCAGGGAACATAAAAACTGACTGCATAAGCTTCTATAGATATGTGAAGAGAAAAAGATGAGTGAAGACAAATGTAGGTCCCTTGCAGTCAGAATCAGGTAAATTTATAATGGGGAACAAAGAAATGGCAGACCAATTGAACAAATACTTTGGTTCTGTCTTCACTTAAGGAAGACACAATTAACCTCCGGAAATACTAGGAGACCGAGGGTCTAGCGAGAAGGAGGTACTGAAGGAAATCCTTATTAGTCAGGAAATTGTGTGAGATTGAAGGCCGATAAATCCCCAGGGCCTGATAGTCTCCATCCTAGAGTACTTAAGGAAGTGGCCCTAGAAATCGTGGATGCATTGGTGGTCATTTTCCAACATTCTATAGACTCAGGATCAGTTCCGATGGATTGGAGGGTAGCTAATGTAACCCGAAAAAAGGAAGAGAGAAAACACGGAATTATAGACCGGTTAGCCTGACATCGGTAGTGGGGAAAATGTTGGAATGAATTATTAAAGATGTAATAACAGCGCATTTGGAAAGTAGTGACAGGATTGGTCCAAGTCAGCATGGATTTATGAAAAGGAAATCCTGCTTGACAAATCTTCTAGAATTTTTTGAGGTTGTAACTAGTAGAGTGGACAAGGGAGAACCAGTGGATGTGGTGTATATGGACTTTCAAAAGGCTTTCGACAAGGTCCCACACAAGAGATTAGTGTGCAAAATTAAAGCACATGATATTGGGGGAAATGTATTGACGTGGATAGAGAACTGGTTGGCAGACAGGAAGCAAAGAGTAGGAATAAACGGGTCCTTTTCAGAATGGCAGGCAGTGACCAAATGCATGGCAGGTGCAGTATAATGTAGATAAATGTGAGGTTATCCACTTTTGTAGCAAAAACAGGGAGGAAGAATACTAACTGAATGGTGACAGATTAGGAAAAGGGGAGGGGTAACAAGACCTGGGTGTCATGGTACATCAGTCATTGAAAGTTGGCATGCAGGTACAGCAGGCGGTGAAGAAGGCAAATGGCATGTTGGCCTTCATAGCGAGAGGATTTGAGTATAAGAGCAGGGAGATCTTGCTGCAGTTGTACAGGGTCTTGGTGAGGCCACACCTTGAATATTGTGTACAGTTTTGATCTCCTAATCTGAGGAAGGACGTTCTTGCTATTGAGGGAGTGCAGCGAAGGTTCACCAGACTGATTCCTGGGATGGCAGGGCTGACATATGAAGAAAGACTGGATCAACTAGGCTTATATTCATTGGAATTTAGAAGAATGAGAGGGGATTTCATGGAAAGATAAAATTCTGACGGGATTGGACAGGCTAGATGCAGGAAGAATGTTCCCAATGTTGGGGAAGTCCAGAACCAGGGGTCACAGTCTAAGGATAAGGGGTAAGGGATAAGGATAAGGTGGAATTCTCTACCACAGAAAGTTGTTGAGGCCAGTTCGTTAGATATATTCAAAAGGGAGTTCGATGTGGCCCTTGCAGCTAAAGGGATCAAGGGGTATGGAAAAAAAGCAGGAATGGGGTCCTGAAGTTGCATGATCAGCCATGATCTTATTGAATGGTGGTGCAGGCTCGAAGGGACGAATGGCCTACTCATGCACCTATTTTCTATGTTTCTATGTTTCTAAGTACAGGGACTGAGGCTCCTGCAATACTACCACCCGGATCCCCATACCTGCCTCACTCGCAGTCACACCCTCCTTTCCTTGACAATTCTAAAGTATTTAATCTAGAGGGTGTGGCTGCCTCCTGGAGCAAAAGGTCCAGGTAACTTTCTCCCTCCCTGATGTCTCGCAATGTCTGTAGCTTGGACTCCAGCTCCTCAACTCGGAACTGAAGTTTGTCGAGCCGCAGATGTAGTCGCCCTAAACCAAAACATCCAGAAGCTCCGACATATTGCAGCAGCAACACATCTCCTGTTTTCCCCAAATTTTATTTTATTAATTAGTTTTGTGCTAATCAAAGTATTTACCCTATATAATTCATTAAATTAGTTAAACAAATAAATGTAGTTTTTAGAATTTAGATCTATGCTACATGTTAATTTAAAAGAAAAACTTAGTCCACGATCACGACCAATCACTTACCTGCCTTCCCTGTGATGTCACACTGCAGAGTTCTCCCCAACCGGAGCTGTGCGATCTCCTGGGAGAGGCAAAAAAACAGATAAAAACCCAGGCCAATTGGGGAAAAAAATCTGGGAAAATGCTTCTCCAACCCAACAAGACGATCAAAACTATTCCAGGAGATCACACTGGCCGTATTAGATTCCTCGAAGTTGCAGATCTCTGTGGCTTTCATCCCCACTCTCAGACCTCGATCTGATCCCACTCAGGTACACCGCCGTTCTGCGGAAAAAGTCAGGAAAAACAAGGCAAAGCAACACCTCCCGCCCCCACCTCACCGAACTCTCCCACTTACCAAACTCTCAGGTTTCCCACTCTGAGCTGCTGCACTCCTGTTGACTCTGTCTAATCATATTCTGATTTTCTAAGTGCCCTGTTATAATTTCCTTAATAATGGATTCCAGCATTTTCCTGATGACTGATGTCAGGCTAACTGGCCTGTAGTTCCCTGTTTTCTCTCTCCCTCCTTTCTTGAATAGCGGCGTTACATTTGCGACCTTCCAATCCGTTGGGACCGCTCCTGAATCTCGCGACTTTTAGAAGATCACAACCAAAGCGTCCACTAAAACTGCAGGCACCTCTTTTAGAACCCTACGATATAGGCCATCAGGTCCAGGGGATTTGTTGGCCACTAGTTTCTCCAATTCTTTTTCTCTTCTGATATTAATTACTTTAAGTTCTTCACTCTCATCTTGGTTCCCCACTACTTTTGGTGTGCTGTTTGTGTCTTTTACTGTGAAGACAGATACAAAATATTTGTATCAAGTCTCTGCCATTTTTCTATTCCCCTTTTAATTTCTCCTGTCTTAGCCTCTAAGGGACCAACACTTATGTTTGCTACTCTCTTCTGTCATGTATGTAGACCATGTGCACTAACTGTATAGTCCCATAAGGTATGCCAACAGAGGGCACTGTGGTGGGAGACCTGAGGGTCACCTGCATAAGTGTGCAGGGCCCAGTATAAAAGGCTGCCCACCATGCTTGTGCCTCACTCTGGAGTTACAATAAATGGGACGAAGGTCACAACAGCTCAAGTACAATACTAGACCTCATGGAATCATTCATAAGAGTATTAAAGACAAAACATCTTTTTTACATTCTTGTAAAAGCTCTTACAATTTGCTTTTATAATTCTTGCTAGTTTACCCTCCTATTCTATTTTCTCCATTTTATTTATTTTATATTCATTCATGGGACATGGGCATTGCTGGCAAAGCCAGCATTTATTGCCCATCCCTAATTGCCCTTGAGAAGGTGGTGGTGAGCTGCTTCTTGAACCGCTGCAGTCCGTGTGGTGTTAGGAAGGGAGTTCCAGGATGTTGACCCAGCAACGATGAAGAAACGGTGGTATATTTCCAAATCAGGATGGTGTATGACTTGGAGGGGAACTTGCAGGTGGTGGTGTTCCCATGTGCCTGCTGCCCTTGTCCTTCTAGGTAGCAGAGGTCGTGGGTTTGTGGGGTGCGGTTGAAGAAGCCTTGGTGGGTTGCTGCAGTGCATTTTGTAGATGGCATACACTGCAAACACGCTTCAATAGTGGTGGAGTGAGTGAATGTTTAGGGTGGTGGATGGGATGCCAATCAAGCAGGCTGCTTTGTCCTGGATGGTGTCGAGCGTCTTCAGTGTTGTTGGAGCTACATTCATCGAGGTAAGTGGAAAATATTTCATCACACTCCTGACTTGTGCTGTGTAGATGGTAGAAAGGCTTTGGGGAATCAGGAGGTGAGACACTCGCCACAGAATACCCAGCCTCTGACCCGCTCTTGTAACCACAGTATTCACTGGTGACCCTCATGATGTTGATGGTGGGGGATTCGGTGACGGTAATGCCGTTGAATGTCAAGACCCTCTCTTGTTGGAGATGATCATTGCCTGGCAGTTTGTGGTGCAAATGTTACTTGCCACTCATCAGCCCAAGCCTGAATTTCATCCAGGTCTTGCACATGCGGGCATGGACTATATCATTATCTGAGGAGTTACGAATGGAACCGAACACTGCGCAATCATCAGCGTATTTCCGCACGTCTAACTTTATGATATATGGAAGGTAATTGCTGAAGCAGCTGAAGGTGGTATGACCTAGGTCACTGCCCTGAGGAACTCCTGCAGCGATGTCCTAGGGCTGAGATGATTGGCCTTCAACAACCACAACCATCTTCCTTAGGTATGACTCCAGCCAGTGTAGAGTTTTCCTCCTGATTCCCACTGACTTCAATTTTACTAGGGTTCCATGATGCCATACTTGGTCCAATGCTGCCTTGATGTCAAGGCCAGTCACTCTCACCTCACCTCTGGAATTCAGCTCTTTTATCCATGTTTGGACCAAGGCTGTAATGAGGTCTGGAGCCGAGTCGTGCTGGCAGAACCCAAACTGAGCATCGGTGAGCAGGTTATTGGTGAGTAAATGTCGCTTGATAGCACTGTCGAGGATACTTCCATCACTTTGCTGATGATTGAGAGTAGACTGATGGGATAGTAATTGGCCGGATTGGAGTTGTCTTGCTTTTTGTGGACAGAACATATCTGGGAAATTTTTCACATTGTTGGGTAGATGCCAGTGTCACAGCTATACTGGAACAGCTTGGCTAGAGGTGAGGCTAGTTCTGGAGCACAAGTCTTCAGCACGATAACTGGGATGTTGTTGAGGCCTGTAGACTTTGCTGTATCCAGTTCATTCAGCCGATTCTTGATATCACATGGAGTGTATTGACTGAATTGGCTGAAGACTCGCTTCTGTGATGGTGGCGATCTCAGGAGGAGGCCGATATGGATCATCCACTCGGCACTTCTGGCTGAAGGTGGTTGCGAACGTTTTCACTTTGTCTTGTGCACTCATGTGTTGGGTTCCGCCATTACTGAGGATGGGGCTGTTCATTTAGCCTCCTCCTCCCGTTAGTTGATTAATTATCCACCATCATTCATGACTGGATGTGACAGAACTGCAGAGCTTTGATCTGATCCATTGTTTGCTGGATCGCTTAGCTCTGTCTATAGCATGCTGTTTCTGCTGTTTAACATGTATATAGTCCTGCATTGTAGCCTCACTAGATTAGCACGCCCAGCAAGTCGGATACTGCTCATGGTATGCTCTTCTGCACTCCTCATTGAACCAGGATTGGTCTATTGGCTCGATGGTAATGGTAGAGTGAGGAATATGCTGAGCCATGAAGTTACAAATTGTGGTGGAATACAATTCTGCTGCTGCTGATGGCCAGTTTTGAGCTGCTAGATCGTTCTGAATCTATCCTATTTAGCACTGTGGTAGTGCCACAGAACATGAAGGAGAGTGTCATCAGTGTGAAGACAGGACTTTGTCTCCAAAAGGCCTGTGTGGTGGTCACTCCTGCCAGTATTGACATGGACAGATGCATCTGCGACAGGTAGATGGTGAGAACGAGGTCAAGTTGGTTTTCCCCTCGTGTTGGTTCTCACACCACTGGCCGCAGGCCCAGTCTGGCACCTTATCAACTTTTTGGTCATCCTTTGCTAGTTTCTAAATGAACAAAGGGCTGTTTTTGATACAGATAGAGGTAAGTCACCGGACAATCTCCACTTTCGTAGGACATATTCCCTTTTCTGAAATAGAAACAAAAGGAAAGCGACTTCTGTTGGTAAAAATTTAGCTCTTTGAAGTTTTCAAGCAAACAGTTCTTCAAGCAATCTTGCATGGTTCATCCTAGTTGTGGTTACTAACAATAAATCCTCTTGTAATACTGCAATAGAGACCAGAGAAAGCTTTAACGACAGTAGCCATTCGTTTATGGAAAATAGTGGGAGCATTATGAAAGCTTTGCGACGAACAATTCCAGGTATAACTCTGGTCTTCGAAGGGGAACGCAAACTTATATTTGTCTTTCTTCCTCACAGGGACGCTCCAAGACCCATTTGCTGTATCCAGCCTGGAAAAGTACTTTGACCCGATGGGAATGTGGGAGAGCAGTGTGGGCATCTCCTGGACAACAGGGTTACAAGCTGGGGTGACAAAATTCAATTTGTGATCATCAGTATTTGACGCCAACTGCTGTCTGATTTCTTAATGGGCCAAATTACAGAACTGATGGTGAATGTGCCAGCTCGAATAACACCCTGCCATACCAACAACTTAATAGTAACCTTTACATTGGGAATTGGATACTGTTTTGTGCTTGAATGTGGGAGTTTGTTAATGGACTTTCATCCATCCTCCGTCTGTCATGTATACTTTTGCCAAAGACCTGTACCCATTTTGACAACATAGCTTGCATCTCCAGGTCCTCATTGGCTGGAGGAAGATATTTGTCTGTTTTTTGTATAGCAAAGACGGAATGCCAATTTGAAATTTTTACAACTGAGTCGCTACCTGTGGTGTTAAACGATAAACATCTATTCGCGTAATCTGTCAAAACACCAGATTGATTTAACACATCAATTCCAAATAAATCATCCACAAAACTGCAATAGACACTGGGGCACGAATAAAGTTTTAACGGCAGCAGCCATTCATTTATGGAAAATAGTGGGAGCATTATGAAAGCCTTGCGCCATCTGGGGCTTTCATGCAACCGGGGAGGTCATCACACACTCAGTATGCTGCAGTAAGAGCTGGGCTGAGCTTAATTGCGCCGCTCGTTGGGAGGAACCTTCAAAGCCAGTTAAAAGTGTAGGTTTCCCTCGGGCCGCAGCATGCCGTTCAGGAAATGGAGTATGAATGATCATCACTGCTGACCCTGTATCTGCAGTTGGCCCCCATCAATAACAACAGAGACTATGGATGAAAAATGTGTCACCTTAGCGCCTCCAGTTAGCGCTAGCAGCTAGGGCTAATGGGACATAAGAGCAATATCACGGGGCGAGGTGAATCCAGCGCTACACGCCAAATCTTGCCGCCCCAGACTGCTACCGGTAACAGGAATCAATGGATATGTCAACAGCAGGTGGATCATGACGTTAGTGAGTGTGCAACGCTCACTGACTGCCCGATCTGCTAAATTGATTCTCACCACTTCCCTTGGCGCTGAGAGTAAACACCGACGGGGAGAGCTGGTGTGAAGCACCAGGAAGCCGGCTCCAGGTACATTATTTAAAGGGATCATCATTAATCACTTGCAGCTGTCAGATTAGTGCTGTTTCAGTGGTTTCTTGTCAGTTTCACCAACTGCAAGAGTTTCATTCAGTAATTTCAAGGATCTTTTGAATCAGGAGTCTTCTGGCAACTAAAAAGTAGCTACATTTATTATTCAAAGAATCAAACTGCTAAACTTGGTAACATTAATGGGGGCTGTACTGGCATGCCACCTCGCTCTCCGAGATCTATAACAGAGGGAGCGAAGGCAGCGAGAAAGACGGGAACATATGCGCAGAGAGATGAGGAGGGACATTAGGGCTCTCAGCAGGAGGCCTTACCCTCCGAGGGTATTCCCAAGAGCACTTCTCCTACCTTCAATTAAATGAGGAGCAGTGTATTACATGGCTCTGTTTCACAAAGGATGTGGTCACAGAACTCTGCCACCTCCTCCAAACAGACTTCCAGCCTCACACCAGGATGACTTAAAGCCCACATCTCCTTTGCTCACCACATCCCCATCATCTCTCGCAAGCTGCATCACACCACAAAGCTGAAATGACAGACACTACAAAAGAATGGTAAGTGATTTAATAAATTTATCAAAAATCAGTGAACACATATTTACATCAAAAATATTAACTATTCACCCTTGTGCAATCCCTTAGTGCTCATCATTACTGTGCCTTTGCCTACTCTAGTGCTCCTATGAAGTGTTGGCCCAGTGGTTGCAGCAGGGCTGGTGGAAGGCTGCTGAGTGTCCGTGTGGGAGACTTCAGATGGCCTTGCAGAACGACCTCGACCAGCTCTGGACCTGAAAGGCCTGGCTGTAGACTGCACCACCTCAGCATGGGCAGTGGCAGTCTGGGCTGGCTGGATGACAGGCAACGACAAGGACAATGGTGGAGTGGCAGTGGTGGGAGCAGGAATACTGTCATCCTGAGAGAGGACCGCAGGTACCTGCTCCACTGACCCATTGCCACTTCCCTGGGGTAGCACATCAGCATCCCTGGCAATCTAATGGAGCACAGATTGTTGGCCTGCTGTGACATCGTGAAAGCCCAGGGCAATGGTGGAAGACCCAGCCATGATGGCAGCAGTCAGAGCTTGTGTGGCATCAAGCTGAAACTGCATGAGAGCAGTCTGAGATTGAATGCCACCAAGCATAAGCATCGCTGCCACTTGTGCTGCAATGGAAGCTGCCAGATTGCCCATCACACATGGCATCAGGTCTGGGTTGTCACGGTCTCTCGGGGAGTCTACCATCCTCTGCAGACTGGAAATGATGGGCTCCATGGTGTGCGTAGAGCCTTGTGCAATGTTGGAGGCAGACTCCTCCATGTTTCTTAGCATTGCTGAGAGACTCTTAGGCATCCTTACCATTGCACCTATCATCTCTGTGTGCATGCCCATCACCCTTCTTCTAAATGCCTCCCCATCGAGGTCCTCATCTGAGTCCTGTGCAGCAGAACCTGCGCGTGAACTTGCCCTCTGGGAAGCTGGCTCCCAAGCTACCCAGTCCCCATGGCTTTGCTACAGCCCACTCATCCCTGGTGCCTCCCTGTGCAGATCCCGCTACTATACTAACCTCTAAAGAACGCGTAGTGCCAGTATCGGAGTTGGTGTCTGCGGGTGAGAAATACCACCCCGCCTTGCCCTTAGAGACAAGCTGATTATCTGAAAGCATAAAGGCACAAGAGTTGGGTTAAGGTGAGGGGAGAGGGGCAGGAAGAGAGAAGTTCATGCGTGCAGCATGATTAGCTGGAAAGTGCAAAATGCTTGTGGGGTGAGGGGGAAGTGGGATGCGAGAAGAAGGCATCGAGCTGAACATACCGTGGTGCTTTGGGCAGTGTGTGAAGCTTGCGGTACGGATGGTGGTGTGTAGCATTTGTTGTAGCCTTCACTCACCCTGACCACCCGAGTGAGGTCGTTAAATTTCTTCCTGCACTGGGTGTGGGTCCTGGGGACCACAGTGCTGCCCGAGATCTGCTGCGCTACCTTCCTCCACATGTGACAGAAGGCTTGTGGCGAGGGCCTCCTGCCACATGCTGGGTAGGGCACTGCCTTCCGTCTCTCCACAGTGATCACCAACACTTCCAATGCTTCATCGGAGAATCTGCGGACTCGCTCCCTGGGCGTAGATCAGCCATGAGCACACCTGGTTCAGTCCTCCAGCTCAAATCTCCTTGTTCTGCTTTTGCTTGCTGAGGCAGCTTGCACAGACGTGCTCCAGCATCAATCAACATCCCCTTTAAGAAGTGAAAAAAGCCTGTGGCAATGATGAGTTGCGATTAAACGGCATCTGATATTGGTCCATCCTTTGAGTGTAACGCCAATGAGCTTAAGTTTTAAGGCTTAATTTAGGACTCCAATCATTTTATTGAGCAGTGAGCACGAATTTTACGTGTAGTCTAAAGCATTTGCACCTAGCGCTATTTCTCCAACTTTTCTACTGACACCACCATACCTTGGCAATAACAACGTTTTAGCCCAATCAGGTTGAGCATGGCCATCACAGCAGAACTCCACTACCAACTGTGTCGGGGGGAGAGGGGGCGGGGAAGGGAGACATTATCCTTACGGTTGCTGAAATACTGGCCAAATGCTCTTCGTCAGAACGGATGTCAGAGTCACTGCCACCACGCGTCCTGTGCTTGTACGGTTGGCCATATCCATTAATGCCAGCATAGAATCTATTTAGCCTCTAAAAGTTCCGGTCCCCTATATCCTTGTGGCCCACTGGCACATGGGGGTGGAGGGGCCCTCTGCTGTCCACAGTCTCTGGTGAGTAGCCTCATTTTCCACAGTTGTAACATTGATCATTGGGTTGAAAGGGCCTCGGGGCTCCCTGCTGTGCAAGGGTTTGTTTAGGGGGTCCTTCCACAACTGCCACTGCAGAGGTTCGCGGGGCATTGGGCAGTAGCTTGACCAAATATTCATTCATGCGTTCCCATGCGTGAATGGTGGAAATCAGCATCTGAGCCCAGGGTGTTGTTTTAGTGCCCTAAGCCTGTTTTATAAGGGGTTGTGACTATTTCAAGAATATTTGCTTGAACAATTCACCATCAGGGTGCTCATGGGGCGAATTATTCAGAGGGACCATGACTGTGTGTTGGATTGTCTCATACACATCACAGAGACAGTTTGCAAAAGTTGTGGTGTGTTCGGAGGGTAACTTTTATGGGGCAGTCCCCTCCACATATTGATCCTAACTCCCTTGCTAATGCTTGGGTCGATTCTGCCCTCAGAGGAACAGACTCTTGTACCACAGTAGCAGCTGGGTCGTTCACTGTTGAACGTTCCAATGAGTTAATGTTATGCATTTGAATCACATTTATGAGTCAGCTGACATGGTTGATGGCCAGTACCATCTGTCGTTGCAACCGGGATTGTGGGAACATGCAGCCTCTCTTCCTAAGCCATCCCAGTTTATCTTATCTGCCGGGTTCCCCATCATACTGCTGATGCTGGAGCATGTTGTCTTCCTGATTGTCCCTATAACTCATATATGTTAACAGAGTGATTATTTGCACTAGTTTTTTGAGTGTCCTCCTATGTCTGCAAGCACTGGATTCCGCCCCGATGCCTACGCTCTGCCCCCGCCCTCCCGCGTATGCGCAGACTCCTCGAACCTGACACCGAAGTGAATCTTGCATCAATAAGGGAACCCCTGTATAGAGAGCTGGAGCTGTGCCGCATGTGGCTTATCTTCAGGACTTTTGCCTGAACATTTTTGCTGCCTTCTGTGGGAGAGAAAACATCGGAGGTGGGAGAGAGAGAGACTGGGGGGAGAGGGAGAGACTGGGGGGGAAAGAGAGAGTGGGGTGAGAGAGAGAGTGGGGGGAAAGAGAGAGAGTAGGGGGAAAGAGAGTGAGAGACTGGAGGGAGGGAGGAGAGGGGGCAGGGGAGGGAGAGTGTCATGTTTGTAACTACAATGTAACACCACTGTGTTACTGTATACACTCAACTTAGATGCACACCTTGACCATAGCGGGTGAACTTGTGGGAGATACTCCTTACCTGATCACACAGGTATATAAAGGGAGGTCCCACACAGGGTCATCACTTCTGGAGTCCTGTAATAAAGAGTTAAGGTCAGAGTGGCCTTGTCCCTGGAATGTGCCTCGTGTGGTTTCATGCTGTAGAGTAAGGACTTTACATTGGCGACGCGAAACGGAAATTCATGACCCACGAGTATGGCCACCGGTAGCACAGAGGAACAGTACTGTGCTGGGGAAGATTGGGACGATTTTATCGAGAGGCTTCAGTAAAGCTTCGTTACGAAAGACTGGCTGGGGGATGCAGCGGCCGACAAGCGAAGGGCTCATTTCCTGACCAGCTGCGGGCCAAAGACTTATGCGCTCATGAAGGACTTACTGCCGCCCGAAAAGCCGTCTGACAAAACCTTTGAAGAGCTTAGCAAATTAATCGGGGAGCACCTCAAACCAGCAAGCAGCATACACATGGCTCGATACAGATTTTATACCCACCGACGTCGTGAAGGACAGAGCATACCGGACTTTGTAGCGGGCCTCCGGCGTTTGGCCAGCCTCTGTAAGTTCACAGACGCCTGCAGGGGGGAGATGCTAAGGGACTTCTTTATCGAGGGTATCGGTCATGCGGGAATTTATAGCAGTTAATTGAGACCAAGGACTTGACCTTGGAAGCGGCAGCGTTGTTAGCTCAAACTTTCATGGCGGGAGAGGCAGAGACGATTTACGTGCGCAATTCTGCCTCTAATGCAGCAATGGATCAGGGAGTCAACATCATTAATGCTACTCAGAGCCTCGCAGGCAGGCAGGGGCAATCCGACATTTATCAGGCAGCAATAGACCCCAGAACAGGACCTCAACAGAGACAATGGCAGGCTGAATGGACGTTCACGCCATCACAGTGGACAATGCGGCCCGGGATGGGGCCATTGACACCAACTAATAGGGTATTTAAAAGCAGTCAAAGGGACAGTCAGTGTGGAATTCCTGGCCATAGTCCCTTTGTCCCCAACAATGGGAACTTTAACTCCTGCTGGCGGTGTGGGGGAAAACACTCAGCCAGATCGTGCAGATTCCAACAGTTTGCCTGCAGAAACTGCAATCTCAATGGCCATTTAGCTCGAATGTGCAGAAAACCTGCAACCAGACTAATATATGAGGCAGATGAACCAGAAGAGGGTTCTGTGAGGCAGGATGACTTTTGGGGCAAATCGATGGACGCCGAAGTTCAACGGGTCCATGTGGCGAATATTCACAGTTCATACACCAAAATGCCACCAATGATGATGAGGGTTTTGTTGAACGGTATCCCAGTATGCATGGAGCTGGACACTGGGTCCAGCCAGTCACTCATGGGCATACAGCAATTTGAGAAGCTATTGCCACTCAAAACCAGTAGACCCAAATTAGAACGTATTGAGACACAATTAGGGACTTACACTAAATAAATCATTCCAGTGCTAGGCAGTGCAATGATGGCTGTCACACACAATGGGTTAGTGAACTGGCTGCCACTCTGGATTGTCCAGGGCAATGGCCCCGCACTGTTGGGGAGGAGCTGGTTAGCCGAGATGAACTGGAAATGGGGGGATGTTCATGCAATGTTCTTGGCGGAGCGAAGTTCGTGCTCACAAGTCCTACAACAATTCGAGTCACTATTCCAACTGGGCATCGGGACTTTCAAAGGCACTAAAGTAGTGATACACATCACCCCGGATGCCAGGCCAGTGCACCACAAAGCCAGAGAGGTGCCGTATGTGATGTGGAAAAAAAATCGAGAGCGAATTAAATCAGCTGTTGCGAGAGGGCATCATCTCGCCTGTTGAATTCAGCGACTGAGCGAGCCCCATCGTTCCCGTTCTAAAAGTGGATGGCTCTATCAGAATCTGTGGCGACTACAAGGCCACCATCAACCGAGTGTTCCTACAAGACCAATATCTGCTCCCAAGAGCGGAGGACCTCTTCGCCACGCTGGCAGGCGGCAAGGTGTTCACCAAGTTGGACCTCACTTCAGCCTATATGACCCAGGAACTGGCCGACGAATCGAAACTACTGACCACCATCACCACGTATAAGGGACTGTTTGCATATAACAGATGCCCGTTTGGCATTCAATCAGTGGCCGCGATTTTTCAACGTAACATGGAAAGCCTGCTTAAATTCATTCCGGGAATGATCGTATTCCAGGACAACATACTCATCACGGGTCGAGACACCGAGGAACACCTTCACAACCTGGAGGAGGTGCTACGCTGACTGGACTGGGTAGGCCTGCGACTCAAGAAGTCTAAACGTATGTTCTTAGCTCCTGAGGTTGAGTTTCTGGGCAGGAGGGTTGCTGCAGATGGGATTCGGCCCACTGAATCCAAAACAGAGGCGATTCAACGAGCACCCAGGCCCTGCAACACATCAGAGCTGCGTTCATTCCTGGGACTGTTGAACTATTTCGGGAACTTTCTGCTGATCTTGAGCACGTTGTTGGAGCTGCTACATGTGCTCCTGCATAAGGGTGCGATTGGTTTTGGGGGGACTGTCAGGAACGGGTTTTTGATCGGGCGCGAAACCTACTTTGTTCAAACAAGTTGTTGACCCTGTACGACCCCCGTAAATGTTTAGTTCTGACATGTGATACATCACCCTATGCGGTTGGTTGCGTGTTGCAGCAGGGTAATGCTGAGGGTCAGCTGCAATCTGTGGCTTATGCCTCCAGGTCACTCTCTCAAGCAGAACGGGGCTATGGGATGGTCGAGAAGGAAGCGCTTGCATGTGTCTATAGTGTAAAAAAAAATTCATCAGTACCTCTTCGGTTGGAAGTTTGAATTAGGGACAGACCACAAGCCACTCATATTCCTGTTGTCAGACAGCAAGGCTGTCAATGCCAACGCATCAGCTCGCATACAGCAGTGGGCTCTCACGCTAGCTGCTTATGACTACTCCATCCGGCACCGGCCCGGCATTGAAAACTGCGCTGACGCGCTCAGCAGGCTCCCACTGGCCACCACCAAGGGGGCAGCTGAGCAAAGCGCTGAGATGGACATGGCTGTCGATGCCTTTGACAGTGCAGGCTCCCCCATCACAGCACGCCAGATCAAAATCTGGACAAGCAGAGATCCCCTCCTATCCCTGATTAAGAAATGTGTCCTGACTGGGGATTGGGCGCCCGCACACGGAGCATGCCCTGAGGAGGTCAGACCATTCCACACGTGGATGGATGAGCTCTCCATCCAAGCTGACTGCCTACTATGGGGCAGCTGGGTAGTCATGCCCCAGAAGGGCAGGGAGGCATTCATCAGGGAACTCCACAGCGAGCACCCAGGCATTGTGATGATGAAGGCCATTGCCTGGTCACACGTTTGGTGGCCTGGAGTTGATTCAGACCTGGAACACTGTGTTCGCAGGTGCACGACCTGTGCCCAGCTAGGTAATGCCCCCAGGGAGGCCCCGGTCAGCCTGTGGCCCTGGCCCACCAAGCCATGGTCACGCATTCACGTTGACTACGCGGGCCCGTTGATGGGGAGGATGTTCCTCATTGTAGTAGATGCGTACTCAAAATGGATCGAGTGCATCATTCTGAATTCATGCACGTCATCCACCACCGTGGAAAGCCGACATGCGATCTTTGCAACCCATGGCTTGCCGGACATCCTGGTTAGTGATAATGGCCCGTGTTTCACGAGCTATGAATTCCGGGAGTTTATGTAGGGCAATGGCATCAACCACGTCAGGACTGCGCCGTTCAAGCCGGCCTCCAATGGCCAGGCGGAACGTGCGGTCCAAATCATTAAGCAAGGTATGCTCAGGATTCAAGAACCCTCCCTACAATGCCACTTATCGTGCCTCCTGCTGGCCTATAGATCTCGCCCGCACTCGCTCACGGGGGTCCTGCCCGCAGAGTTACTCATGAAACGAACACTCAAAACTCGGTTGTCCCTCATCCACCCAGTCCTGACCGACATAGGTGAGGGCAAGTGCAAGTCACAAAATGAGTACCATGACCGTAATTCAAAGGGGAGATGTATAGAAATAAATTATCCTGTATTTGTTCTCAATCACGCCATGGGGCCCAAGTGGCTTGAGGGTACTGTAATTGACAAAGAGAGGAATAGGGTCATTGTGGTAAAACTCAACAATGGCCAGATATGTCGTAAGCATCTGGACTAAGTAAAGAAAAGGTTCAGCATGGACACGGAGGAACCTGAGGAAGACCATGAGATGGAGCTCACACCACCGCCAGGGAACGTGCAACAAGAGCAATCAGAAGAATGCACAGTCCCTGAGGTCAGCCCGGACAGGCTGGAATCACCACAGGTGACAGATACTCACGTCAGTGTCCAACAACCAGAGCCCCATGAGGGAGCGTGAACCACCTGAAAGACTAAAACTATGATCCTAGTAAGACTTTGGGGGGGGGGGGGAGGTGATGTCATGTTTGGAACTACAATGTAACACCACTGTGTTACTGTATACACTCAACTTAGATGCACACCTTGACCACAGAGAGAATGGGGGAAGGGAGAGAGAGAGAGTGAGGGGAAAAAGAGAGAGAGAGAGTTGGGGGGGGGGGGCGGTGGGGAGAGAGAGAGAGAGTGGGGGGGAAGAGAGAGAGAATGTGGGGAAAAGCGAGAGAGACTGGGGGAGAGAGAGACTGAGGGAGAGAGAGAGACTGAGAGAGAGAGACTGAGGGAGAGAGAGAGAGAGATATGGGGGAGAGAGAGAGAGAGAGACTGGGGGAGAGAGAGGGAGAGAGAGAGAGACTGGGGGAGAGCGAGAGAGAGTCTAGGGGAGAGAGACTGAGGGAGAGAGAGACAAGAGAGAAAAGATTGGGGAGGGGGAGAGAGAGTGAGGCAGAGCGAGAGACTGGGAGATGGGGTGAGAGACTGCGGGAGAGCGGATCAGAGGGGAGAGAAGGAACTCAGAGAAGATGGATCACGTTCTTCTAATCCCACCTCCTTTACACCCACACCTGATTTCTAAAAGCTCGGTCAGGAACTTGGACTGGGATGGGGAAGGGTCTTGGGCTGGGCTGGACTGGGCTAGGATGGGGAAGTTTTATCCTGTCTGGAATCGGCAGTCAGAATGGCTTGAATTACACTTTGTAAAGTCACTGAGAACTTGGGCTGGGGGCAGGCGGGGGTGGGGAGGGCGGTCAGGAACTTGATCTGGGATTGGGCAGGAACTTGGGTGGGGAGGGAGGAGCTCTATTCTGTCTGGTGGCGGCAGTCAGAATGGCTTGAATTGCACTTTGCAAAGTCACTGACAACTTGGGCTGGGAAGTTCTAATTACACATTCCTAAAAAATTGCTGGGTGTGTGTGGTCCCTTTGGAGGATAAATCAGGTCATGTGATCATGGAGAGCCAATCAGAGCATTGTGCGAGTGCAAATAAGCACGTCCATATTTTAAGTTAGCATTTTGTGTGGTCCGACTCTATTTTGGGCTGCTTAACTAATTCATGAAGAACTCCACGGGAATCTTCTAGTTCTCTACTTAACTGTTCATTCTCCTTTTCTAATCTGTGTATTTTTATCAGTGACTCTTGTGCCCCGGCAGCCAGAGGCACTGCAGTATAACTTGCACTGTTGTGCTGTAGTGACATGCAGGTAGATCGCCCGCCCTGTCAGTTTACTGTTTGAGCTTCAGTTTTATAACATCAAACTCATTCATGGTATCCCCTATCATTATACACTATCCGCTTTCTGGGCACAGACGTGTGCAGCATTGACCCAACAAATTTCCACCATGGTCTAGTTTACTCTTTTTCTTTTCTACCTTATGTTGGATATATGTTGGATATACGTTTAACCTGCTTATACTTAAAATGATCTTAATTCTGAATCTTGTTTATCAAGTCCGAAATGTTTAATTTTTCAAACTTCTTAAGTCGTGACTTCTCTATTTAGTTAGATCTTCCATGTTATTTGGCAGTTAATACGACCAGTTGGTGTGAACCTACACTCCCAATGAGGGTTTCATTCTCCCCATAGTCCTGTTGATCAAATAATATAATTACGAGATTTTATCTGACAAAAACCAACCAGGGAGCAGGCTATCTTTGATCTAGTACTGTGTAATGAGACAGGATTAATAAATTATCTTGTAGTAAAAGATCCTCTCGGAATGAGTTACCATAATATGTTTGAATTTCAAATTCAGTTGGAGGGTGAGAAAGTTGGTTCTCAAACCAGGGTCCTAAGCTTAAATAAAGGAGACTACAAAGGTATGTGGGCAGAGTTGGCTAAAGTGGATTGGGAAAATAGGCTGAAGAATAGGACGGCTGATGAGCAGTGGCAGAAATTTAAGGGGATATTTCATAACTTACAACAAAAATATATCCCAATGAGAAGGAAAGACTGCAAGAGAAAGGATAAACATCCGTGGCTAACTAAGTAAATAAGGGAGGGTATCAAATTAAAAATAAAGGCATACAATGTGGCCAAGACTAGTGGAAGGCCAGAGGATTGGGAAACTTTTAAAAGTCAGCAGAGAAGGACTAAAAAAATGATTAAGGGGGAAGATAGATTATGAAAGTAAACTAGCACAAAATATAAAAACAGATAGTAAGAGTTTCTACAGGTACATAAAAAGGAAAAGAATGGCTAAAGCAAATGTTGGTCCCCTGGAGGATGATACTGGGGAATTAATAATGGAGAACAGGAAAATGGCAGAGATGTTGAACAAATATTTTGTATTGGTTTTCACGGTAGAAGACACTAAAAACATCCCAATAATGGATAATCACAATAATGGGGCTATAGGTAGGGAGGAACTTAATACAATCACTATCACTAATGAAGTAGTACTCGGTAAAATAAAAAGACCAAAGGCGAACAAATCCCCTGGACCTGATGCCTTACCTCCTAGGGTCTTAAGAGAAGTGGCTGCAGAGATAGTGGATGAATTGGTTGTAATCTACCAAAATTCCCAGGATTCTGGGGCGTTCCCAGCGGATTGGAAAACCGCAACTATAACGCCCCTATTTATAAAAGAAGGCAGACAAAAATCAGGAAACTATAGACCAGTTAGCCTAACATCTGTTGTTGGGAAAATGCTGGAGTCCATTATTAAGGAAGCAGTAGCGGGACATTTGCAAAAGCGATTCAATTTTAATTCAAAATTAAAAAGGATATTAGGAATGCTCAGAGAGAGCATGAGAAATTCTTTGCCAGTAAAATTAAGGAAAACCCTAAGATGTTCTATAAATATATTAAGAAGGTAACTAAAGAAAGGGTAGGGCCTATTAGAGACCATGAGGGTAATTTTTGTGTGGAGGTAGAAGATATTGGGAGGGTTCTTTGCATCTGTCTTCACAAAGGAAAGGGGCAATGCAGATACTGCTATCGAGGAGGAATGTGATATTCTGGATGAAATAAATATAGTGAGAGAGGAAGTATTAAGGGGTTTAGCAGCTTTGAGCATAGATAAGTCCCCAGGCCCAGATGAAATGCACCCCAGGCTGTTGAGCAAAGTAAAAGAGGAAATAGCAGAGGCCTTGACCATCATTTTCCAGTCCTCTTTGGATCTGGGCATGCTGGCGGAGGATTGGAGGACCGCTAATGTAATGCCCTTGTTTAATAAGGGAGAAAGGGATAGGCCGAGTAATTACAGGCCTGTCAGCCTAACCTCAGTGGTGGGAAAATAATTGGAAAAAATCCTGAAAAACAGGATAAATCTGCATTTGGAAAGGAAAGGATTAATTAGGGACAGTCGGCACGGATTTGTTAAGGGAAGATCGTGTCTGACTAAACTGATTGAATTTTTGAGGAGGTATCCAAGAGGGTCGATGAGGGTAGTGCATATGATGTAGTATATATGGACTTTAGCAAAGCTTTTAATAAGGTCCCACATGGTAGACTGGTCATGAAGGTAAAAGCCCATGGGATATAGGGCAAAGTGTCAAGTTGGATCCAAAATTGGCTTGGAGGTAGGAAGCAAAGAGCAATGATTGATGGATGTTTTTGTGACTGGAAGGATATTTCCAGTGGGGTTCTGCTGGGCTCAGCACTGGGTCCCTTGCTTTTTGTGGTATATATCAATGATTTAGATTTGAATGTAGGGAGTATGATTAAGAAGTTTGCAGACAACACTAAAATTGGCTGTGTGGTTGATAAGAGGAAAATCATGGGCTGCAGGAGGATATCAATCTACTGGTCAGGTGGGCAGAGCAGTGGCAAATGGAATTTAATTCAGAGAAGTGTGAGGTGATGCACTTTGGGAGGGCTAATAAGGAAAGGGTATACACATTAAGCGGTAGGCCACTTAATAGTGTAAATGGACAAAGAGACCTTGGAGTGCTTGTCCACAGATCCCTGAAAGTAGCAGGCCAGGTGAATAAGGTGGTTAAGAAGGTATACGGAATGCTTTCCTTTATTGGCTGAGGCATAGAATATAAGTGCAGGGAGGTTATGTTTAAATTGAATAATACTTTGGTTAGGCCACAGCTGGAGTATTGCGTGCAGTTCTGGTCGCCGTATTAAGGACATGATTGCACTAGAGAGGGTGCAGAGGAGATTTACTAGAATGCTGCATGGAATGGAGAATCTTGGTTATGACAGATTGGATATGCTGGGTTTGTTCTCATTGGAACAGAGGAGGTTGAGAGGAGACCTCATTGAGGTGTACAAAATATTGAGGGGCCTGGACATAGTGGATAGTAAGGGTCTATTTCCATTGTGGAGGGGTCTATTACGAGGGAGCATAGTTTTAAGGTGGTTGATGGAAGGTTTAGAGGGGATTTGAGGGGGGCTTCTTTACGCAGAGGGTTGTGGGGATCTGGAACTCGTTGCCTGGAAGAGTGGTGGATGCTGAAACCCTCATCACTTTTAAGAGATGGTTGGATGGGCACTTGAAGTACAGTAACCTGTAGGGTTACGGACCGAGAGCTGGTAATTGGGATTAGACTGGATGACCTTTTGTTGGATGGAGCAGGTATAATGGTAAGTACTGCAGGGAATAGAATATGGCCAGGGTGATCTCCTGGACTAGTTTCGATCGCCTGGATGGGTCGGAGAGGAATTTTCCCAGATTTGTTCTCCCTCAATTGGCATGGGTTTTTATCTGTTTTTGCCTCTCCCAGGAGGTCACGTGGTTCTGGTTGGGGTGGAGTGTAGAATGTTTTAGTATAAGGGGTGTCACAGTTGTGGTGAAACGAATTGGTTGGGCTGGGTGCTCTTTGCCTTTCCATCATTGTTCATAGGTTTATATGTAATCTTTAGGGCTGCTGACCAAGGGCCGTGTGGCTCTTTGTCGGCCAGCGCGGAAACGATGGGCCAGAATGGCCTCCTTCTGCATTGTAAATTTCTATGGTTTTATGAAAAGGAAATCATGCTTGACAAATTTTCTAGAGTTCTTTGAGGATGTAGCGAGCAGGGTGGATAAGGGGGAACCAGTGGATGTGATGTATTTGGATTTTCAGATGGCATTTGATAAGGTGCCACATAAGAGATTGGGAGCAATATATTAGCATGGTTAGAAGATTGGCTAACTAACAGAAAACAGAGAGTCGGGATGAATGGGTCATTTTCTGGTTGTCAAACAGTGACTAGTGGGGTGCCACAGGGATCAGTGCTGGGTCCTCGACTATTTACAATCTATATTAATGATTTGGATGAAAGGACCGAGTGTAACTTAGCCAAGTTTGCTGATGATACATAGATGGGTGGGAAAGTAAATTGTGAGGAGGACACAAAAACTCTGCAAAGGGATATAGGCAGGCTAAGTGAGTGGGCAAAAATTTGGCAGATGGGAGTATAATGTGGGAAAATGTGAGGTTATCCACTTCGGCAGCAATAATAGAATAGCAAATTATAATTTAAATGGAGAAAAATTTCAGTGCTGCAGTACAGAAAGACCTGGAGGTCCTTGTGCATGAAACACAAACAGTTAGTATGCAGGTACAACAAGTAATCAGGAAGTTAAATGGAATGTTGGCCTTTATTGCAAGGAGGATTGAGTATAAAAGCAGAGAAGTCCTACTACAACTGTACAGGGTATTGGTGAGGCCACACCTAGAGTACTGCGTACAGTGTTGGTCTCCATATTTAAGGAAGGATATACTTACATTGGAGGCTGTTCAGAGAAGATTCACGAGGTTGATTCCGGAGGGGGTTGACTTATGAGGATAGGTTGAGTAGGTTGGGCCTATACACATTGGAGTTCAGAAGAATGAGAGGTGATCTTATTGAAACTTATAAGATAATGAGGGGGCTCGTCAAGGTGGATGCAGAGAGGATATTTCCACACAGGGGAAACTAAAACTAGGGGGCATAGTCTTAGAATAAGGGGCCACCCATGTAAAACTGAGATGAGGAAAAATTTCTTCTCACAGAGAGTTATAATCTATGGAATTCTCTGCCCCAGAGAGCTGTGGAGGCTGGGTCATTGAATATATTAAAGGCGGAGATAGACAGATTTTTGAGCGATGAGAATAAAAGGTTATGGGGAACGGCAGGGAAGTGGAGCTGAGTCCATAATCAGATCAGCCATGATCTTATTGAATGGCGGAGCAGGCTCAAGGGGCCATATGGCCTATTCCTGCTCCTATTTCTTATGTTCTTAAAAGAAATATCACCGTATATTGAATCTTGCCGCGGCCGCCAAACTGTATGGAATTCGACTCAACTCCAACTGAATACGATAAGGCTTTATTTAAGACTTGTAAAACTTAAGACATGAGCGACAGTTTACAGAACCAAGCAGAAAGTATATCCCCGACTCCTTCCTGGATAGAAGTGTGCTTCTTGCTGTAATGCGATAGGTGTGTTCACTTCCTCCTGGGTGTTTTGCCTCTCGTCTTGGAATTCTTCTGCATTAAACAGCCCGAGCATTCATACATTGCACACCAGAAAACAGAACTACACACAGCCTCATTCAATGAGTACATACCACACGTCCCTTGTTGTCGATCGCACCACTGTGCATAGATACCTGCACCAATCAGATTCCTGATCATGTCCTGTCTTCCTAGCAGTTTAGCTGAAGTTTGTTCCGGCTTCAATAACAGGATACAGTTTGATGACTCTGTTTTCTATACAACAGTTGTTCTCTATGTTATTCCTGCAGATGTTAGTTAGTTAGTGATAATACTATCGCCAAGTTTTCGAGTAGATTAACCCTTTCTTACAAGGCAGAGGGAGAGAACCGAAGGTGGCCCTCCACATATTTCCTAATTGCCAATTGCAGAGGAGGAGGCACTGGAATCAGTGGAGTTTTGAGGACCCTGGCTGTCGGAGATGAGGATCTCTCAGCGACCTGGTGACACAGTTTAATAAAAGCCACCCACATGTCATACGGCACTTAGTCATGTTGACTTGATTTCAATAGCGAGTGACACATGATCATCTTGCTAATGATAACTTGCAACATATTCTTAGCTTGCCAGGACTAATTCATGTCTTTTATCTCTGACCGAGCCTTCACTGTACAGTAGAAGTCGATGGAGGTGGGTGACGATGATTCCTCAGAGGAGCTGAATCCTTTTGAGGGTGCACTGTCACAAGACCCATGCACCAGCTCAGATACATGCACTTGCGTGGAACCAGGAAGGCAGATAGTTGGGTTTTCACCTGGTGACTCACACTTCACAAGTGAGCAAGAGCAGATGGTGGTGGCAAGGACAGCTGTGGAGGATCTGCATTGGAGGGCATAGTCCTCTTCCAGCTCTGCTCAGCTGGACATAAATGCTATATCCTGGGGACTGTCGATGAAAAGGAGAATCATTCAGTAGTAGAGAGAATGAATGAGTCTGGCTTAAGCTTGTGTAGACTGATATGACAGTCCAATGAGATGATGTCTTCTTGCATGGGTAGAGCGGCCAATGCTGTGGAACATCAAACGTTTCAATTAAATGAGTCCATGCATTCCTTGACCACTGTCGTGCAGACTCTGCATACCTTAAATGGGTTGGCAGATACCTTAGGCTTGGCCTTACAGAGCTGTACTGATCTGTACCAAAGCGCTCACCAGCACAGTGATAACAGTGAAATGCGGCTGGTCCATGAGAGAGATGATGGTGAAAGGGGACATGAAAATGGGGAGTCCACTCAAAGCTCATCCACTTAATGCATGTAGCCCACCTCTCAGTCAGTGTCCCACATGCTGCTTCAACTCCTAATGGCCGAGTCTGCCACTGCACACAGATGCAGGTGGAGCTGTCTTTGGCGGGATCCTCATGGGCTCCAAAACCTTGAGGACTTCGGCCAAGAGCATCTCAGTAGTCAAAGCATGGAGCTGAGCAGCCTGCCTCTACCTCTGCTGACACCACAGGGTTTGCACTACCTCAGAGTAGCAGAAAAGGGAAGAGTAAGGTTGTGCAGTTGCACAAGGGTATGGGCATGCTTATGTAAGAAAATGTTGTGTTGATAAGTTTCTGTTGTTTATTTAGCTCACAGAAATGTTATTCTTTGTCACCACTTTCCAGTCTTGTTCATTCTTGGGTGCTGAGTGATAATTGGCCGTTTAACTTGTTTGATGATGAATAGGAAGACATGAACTGATGGGGACCAATGGTGGGTGTGTGCAAGGGGTGGGTGGTTGGTTGCTTGCAGGACTGTTTGCGTCAGTAGCATTGGGAGGGGGCAGGAAGAGTAGCTGGTGTATTTACTTGTGACATGGGTCCATTGGTGCAACCTTAGTGAATCTTGCATTAATAAGGGAACCCCTGGTATCTACAGGAATGGTAGCCTAATGGTTATGTTACTGCACAGTTAATTGTCAGCTGTGGCTCAGTGGGTAGCACCCTCACCTCTGGGTCAGAAGAATGCAGGTTCAAGTCCCACTCCAGAGACGTAAAAAGCAGGATTAGGTCATTTGGCCCCTTGAGCCTGCTCCACCAATCAATAAGATCATGGACAAAGCTCCACTTCCCTAACCCACTCACCATAACTCTTTAATCCCTTATCGCTCAAAAATCTGTCTATCTCCGCCTTAAATATATTCAATGACCCAGTCTCCACAGCTCTCTGGGGCAAAGAATTCCATAGATTTTCAACCCTCTGAGAGAAGAAATTTCTCCTCATCTCAGTTTTAAATGGGCGGCCTATGACTATGTTCCTTAATTTTAGTTTCCCCTATGAGTGGAAATATCCTCTCTGCATCCACCTTGTAGAGCCCACTCATTATCTTATAAGTTTCAATAAGATCACCTTTCATTCTTCTGAACTCCAATGTGTATAGGCCCGACCTACTCAACCTATCCTCAGAAGTCAACCTCCTCATCTCATCTCCGAAATCAACCGAGTGAACCTGCTCTGAACAGCTTCCAATGCAAGTAAATGCATTGCTTAAATATGGAGACCAAAACTGCGCACAGTACTCTAGGTGTGGCCTCACCAATATCCTGTACAGTTGTAGCAGGACTTCTCTGCTTTTATACTCAATCCCCCTTGCAATAGAGGCCAACATAACATTTGCCTTCCTGATTACTTGTTGTACCTGAATACTAACTGTTTGTGTTTCATGCACAAGGACCGCCAGGTCCCTCTGTGCTACAGCACTTTGTAATTTTCTCTATTTAGATTATAATTTGCTTTTTTATTTTTACTGCCAAAGTGGATAACCTCACATTTTCCCACATTATGCTCCATCTGCCCAATTTTTGCCCACTCAGTTAGCCTTTCTATATCCCTTTACAGATTGTTTGTGTTTTCTTCACAATTTGCTTTCCCACCGAGCTTTGTATCATCAGCAAACTTGGCTACATTAAACTCGATCCCTTCATCCAAGTCATTAATATAGATTGTAAATAGTTGAGGACCCAGCACCAATCCCTGCGGCGGCCCACTAGTCACTGTTTGCCAACTGGAAAATGACTCATTTATCCCAACTCTCTGTTTTCTGTGAGTTAGCCAATCTTCTATCCATGCTAATATATTACCCCCAACCCTGTGAGCTTTTATCTTGTGGCACCTTATCGAATGCCTTCTGTAAATCTAAATACACCACATCCACTGGTTCCCCCTTATCCACCCTACTCATTACATCCTCAAAGAACTCCAGCAAATTTGTTAAACATGATTTCCCGTTCATAAAACCATGCTAACTCTGCTTGATTGAATCCTGCTTTTCCAAATGTCCCGCTACTGCTTCCTTAATAATGGACTCCAGCATTTTCCCAACAACAGATGTTAGGCTAACTGGTCTTTAGTTTCCTGCTTTTTGTCTGCCTCCTTTTTTAAATAGGGGCATTACATTTGCAGTTTTCCAATCTGCTGGGACCGCCCCAGAATCCAGGGAATTTTGGAAGATTACAACCAATGCATCCACTATCTCTGCAGCCACTTCTCTTAAGACCATAGGATATAAGCCATCAGGTCCAGGGGATTTGTTCGCCTTTAGTCCCATTATTTTACCTAGTACTACTTTATTAGTGATAGTGATTGTATTAAGTTCCTCCCTCCCGATAGCACCTAGATAATCCACTATTGGGTTGTTCTTACTGTTTTCTACCTGAAGACTGATACAAAATATTTGTTCAATGTCTCTGCCATTTCCCTGTTCTCAATTATTAATTCTCTCCAGCCACGCATTCATCTGCTCTATCCTTCTATTTCTGTACTCATTAACTCATGGCACCGGGAGTAATCCGGAGATTGCTACCTTTGAAGTTCTGCTTTTTAATCTCTCTCCTACGTCCCTAAACTTTGCCTGCAGGACCTCGTCTCTCTTTCTACCTATGTCATTAGTCCCCATATGGACCACGACCTCTGGCTGTTCACCCTCTCAACCAAGTCTGGTCTATATGTGACTCCAGACCCACAGAAATGTGGTTGACCATTATTTGCCCTCTGAAATGGACTAGCAAGCCACTCAGTTGTCAAGAAGGCAGCTCACGACAACCCTCTCAAGGACAATTAGGGATGGACAATAAATGCCATGAATGAATAATAAAAAAATCCCAAGCAGCAACGTGAGCAGCTGAGGGCGCATTGCCCTCATCAGCCTCCTCCTCCGCTTCTTCTACCTCCTTCCCCTCTCAATCATCCAAGAAGGATATGATGCTTTTGCCTTGTTCCTCCGACAGATCCTAGTCTTGCAATTTTGTGCAGAATGCAGCAAACCATGACCATTCTGGAGTCCCTGGCTGGTTCGTACCGGAGGGTGCCTCCAGATCTGTCAAGGCACCTGAAGCGCAACTTCAGCAGGCCGATGGCCTGCAGAATCAGACAACTGTTGGTGATATGGCATTCACTGTAGCACTATTGTGCTTCAGTGATCGGGTTTCTGACTGGTGTCATGAACCAAATTTCAGCGGGATATCCTTTGTCCCCTAGCAGTCATCCCTTAAATCTTCTTGCAGGTCCGAAGATATCAAGACAAAAGCATCGTGGTAGCTGCCCAGGAATCTCGCGCATACCTGCATAAAGATTTTTTCGTGGTTGCACACCAGCTGCACATTGATGGAGTGGAAGCACTTGCAGTTCTCCAACACTCTTTGTTATTGTGGGGCGCCCGGATTGCCACATATGAGTAGTCATTAACGCCCTGCACTTATAAGAACATAAGAACATAAGAATTAGGAACAGGAGTAGGCCATCTAGCCCCTCGAGCCTGCTCCGCCACTCAACAAGATCATGGCTGATCTGGCCATGGACTCAGCTCCACTTACCCGCCCGCTCCCCATAACCCTTAATTCCCTTATTGGTTAAAAATCGATCTATCTGTGATTTGAATACATTCAATGAGCTAGCCTCAACTGCTTCCCTGGGCAGAGAATTCCACAGATTCACAACCCTCTGGGAGAAGAAATTCCTTCTCAACTCGGTTTTAAATTGGCTCCCCCGTATTTTGAAGCTGTGCCCCCTAGTTCTAGTCTCCCCGACCAGTGGAAACAACCTATCTGCCTCTATCTTGTCTATCCCTTTCATTATTTTAAATGTTTCTATAAGATCACCCCTCATCCTTCTGAACTCCAACGAGTAAAGACCCAGTCTACTCAATCTATCATCATAAGGTAACCCCCTCATCTCCGGAATCAGCCTAGTGAATCGTCTCTGTACCCCCTCCAAAGCTAGTATATCTTTCCTTAAGTAAGGTGACCAAAACTGCACACAGTTACTACACTTGTCGGAAGCCAGCCAAAGCCACAAGCTCAAACACCCGCTCATTCTGACTGGCATCTTCACAGACAAAGTTCAGATAATACACCGTTTTGGGTACTGTTGGGGGAGATGACTCATCAGGGGAAGGCAGCAGCAGCCAAGTTCATGGCAATATGGATGGCTCTGCTGCACATGAGGGAAGGAAAAAGAGTGGGAGAGCTACAGTATAGGGGATTCTATTGTAAGGGAAAAAGATAGGCGTTTTTGTGGCCGCAATCGAGACTCCAGGATAGTATGTTGCCTCTCTGGTGCAAGGGTCAAGGATGTCTCGGAGCAGCTGAAGCGCATTCTGGAGGGGGAGGGCGAACAGCCAGCTGTCGTGGTACACATAGGTACCAATGATATTGGTAAAAAAACGGGATGAGGTCCTACAAGCTGAGTTTAGGGAGCTGGGAATTAAATTAAAAAGTAGGACCTCACAGGTAGTAATCCCAGGAGTGCCATTCTGACATGGTTGATTCCATTGCCTGCCATGAAGTCCTGGAATTCAGTGCTTGTGAAGCACGGGCCATTGTCGCCGACCAAGACGTCCGGTAGACCATGGGCGGCGAACATTGCCCGTGGCAGAGGATATGCTTGAATTTAAAATGGCACAGTCAATCTATTTGGAGTAGGCGTCCACTACAACCAAAAACATTTTTCCCATGAAAGGACCTGCGTAGTCCACATGGATGTGTGACCATGGCTTGGCGGGCCAGGACCAGGGACTAAGGGGGGCTTCCCTGGGTGCGTTGCCCAGCTGAGCACGTGTTGCACCTGCGAACACAAAGTTCCAGGTCTGCATCTATCCCTAGCCACCAAACATGTGACCTGCCAATTGCCTTCATCATGACAGTGCCCGGGTGCTCATTGTGAAGTTCTCTGATGAACACATCTCTGCCCTTCTGGGGCATGACTACTCGGTTTCCCCACAGTAGGCAATCGGCCTGAATCGAGAGTTCATCCTATGAAACGGTTTAAACTCCTCAGGGCATGCCCCGTATATGGCTGCCCAGTCCCCATTCAGGACACATTTCTTAACCAAAGTAGCGGGCCTTTATTTGTCCAGACCTTAATCTGACGGGCTGTCACAGGTGAGCCTTCGCTTTTGAAAGCTTCAACAGCCATGACCATCTCAGCATCATGCTCAGCTGCCCCCTCAGTGGTGGCTAGTGAGAGCCTGCTGAGTGCATCGGTGCAGTTTTCAGTGCCCGGTCTGTGCCGAATTGTGTCGTCATAGGCGGCTAATGTAAGTGCCCACCTCTGTATGCGGGCCGATGCATTCGCATTTATGGCCTTGTTGTCGGCCAAAAGGGATGTTAGGGGTTTGTGATCTGTCTCCAGCTCAAATTTCCTGCCAAACAGGTACTGGTGCATTTTTTTTACTGCATATACATATGCTAGCGCTTCCTTTTCTACCATCCCGTAGCCCCTTTCTGCCTGGGACAAACTTCTGGAAGCATAAGCTACCGGCTGTAACTGACCATTGGCATTCACATGCTGCAACACACACCCGACACCATAGGACGACGCATTGCAAGTTAAAACTATTTTCTTACACGTGTCACATAACGTTAATAGTTTGTTGGAGCATAACAAATTGCGTGCTCTATCAAAAGCCCTTTCCTGGCTGTCACCGCAGACCCAATTGCGACCTTTGCGTAGAAGCACGTGTAGCGGCTCTAACAGCGTGCTCAATTTGGGAAGAAAGTTACCAAAATAGTTCAGGAGCCCCAGGAACGAACGCTGCTCCGTCATGTTGCGGGGTCTGGGTGCTCTCTGGATCACTTCCGTTTTGGACGCAGTAGGTTTGATCCCATCTGCTGCTCCCATCCTCCCCAGGAATTCTACCTCTGGAGCTAAAAAGACGCACTTCGCCTTTTTCAGTCACAGCCCTACCCGGTCCAATCTGCGTAGCACCTCCTCCAGGTTGTGGAGGTGTTCTTCAGTATCGCGACCCGTGATGGGGTTGTCGTCTTGAAAAACCACTATCCTTGGAATCGACTTGAGGAGGCTTTCCATATTTCTCTGAAAGATCGCAGCAGCCGTACGAATCCCGAACGGACATCTGTTACACTCAAAACAAATCCTTGTGTGTCGTGATGGTGGTCCGCTTCTTCGACTCACTCGCCAGCTCCTGGGACATGTAAGCTGAGGTCAGGTCCAATTTTGAAAAAGTTTGCCACCGGATAGCGTTGCAAAGAGGTCCTCCGCTCTCGGTAGCGGGTACTGGTCTTGGAGTGACACCCGATTAATGGTGCCCTTGTAATCGCCACAAATCCTGACCGACCCATCCACCTTGAGTAAATGTACATCGGGCTTGCCCAGTCACTGAATTCAACTGGCGAGATGATGCCTTCCCTCAGCAGGCGGTCCAATTCGCATTCTATCTTTTCCCGCATCACGTACGGCACCGCTCTGGCCTTGTGGTGTACTGGCCTGGCGTCCGGGTTTATGTGAATCATTACCTTGGTCCCCATGAAAGTGCCGATGCCGGGTTGAAATAATGAGTCAAATTTGTCCAGGATCTGTGAGAATGATACTCGCTCCACAGAAGAAATTGCATTGACATTGCCCCATTTCCAGTACATGACAGCAAGCCAACTCCTCTCCAGTAGTGCGGGACCGTCCCCTGGGACAATCCAGAGTGGCAACCTGTTCTCTAAATCTTTGTGGGTCACGACTACCGTGGCGCTGCCTAACACCGGAATGATCTCCTTTGTATATGTCCGTACCAGTGCGTCAATCGGCAATAATTTTGGCCTCCTGGTCTTGGACACCCACAACCTTTCGAACTGTTTGATACTCATCAGTGACTACTGGCCCCCGTGTCGAGCTCCATTAACACCGGGATGCCATTGAGGAGCACTTTCATCATTATCGGTGGCATCCTGGTGTATGAACTGTATGTGTGCTCCACATGAACTCGCTGAACGTCAGCTTCCAGCAATTTCCCCCAGTATTCATTTGGCCTCTTGGGCTTACATCGGACCGTCCTCCTCGTACATCAACCTGGCTGCAGGCTTGCTGCACATACGCACCAAGTGACCGCTGACGTTGCAGTTTCTGCAGGTATATTGCTGATACCTGCAAGTTCTGGCTGGGTGTTTGCCTCCACACCTCCAGCATGAGCTAGAGGCCCCATTGTTGGAAACAAAAGGTCCATTACCAGTCAATCGTCTCTGACTGTCTCTGTAACTGTCGTTAAGCGCACCATTAACAGGTGTTGATGGCCCCATTACTGGCCGCATTGTCCATTGCGATGGCATGAATCGCTGTTCAGCTAGCCATTGTCTCTGTTGAATTCCCCCTTTGGGTTCGACTACATGCTGGGGCATGTCCGATTGCCCTTGTCTGCCAAGAGAACTTTGTGCCACGTTAACAATGTTGACTCCCTGGTCGTTTGCCGCATTTGAGCCAAGATTTTTGCCATGAATCATTCTGATCTCTTCCTCCCCTGAGATAATTATCTGGGCTATCAGAGCCGCCGCTTCCAAGGTCAAGTCTTTAGTCTCAATCAGTTTCCTGAAAACCCCAGTGTGCCCGATGCCCTCAACAAAAAAGTCTCGCAGCTTCTCCGCTCTACATGCATCTGGGAACTTACATAGGCTCGCCAGTCGCCGGAGATCTGCCATGAAGTCTGGAACGCTTTGCCCTTCTCGCCGCCGGTGCATGTAAAACCGGTGTCTCGCCATGTGCATGCTGCTCGCTGGTTTAAGGTGTTCCCGATCAACTTACTGAGCTCTTCGAACGTCTTGTCCGCTGGCTTCTCTGGCGCAAGAAGGTCCTTCATCAGGGAGTACGTTCTGGATCCATAAACCGTCAGGAGATGAGCCCTGCGTTTGTCGGCCGAATCCTGTCCCAACCATTCTTAGTGACAAACTTTGCTGTCATCTCTCAATAAAGTCGTCAATTATCACCAACACAGTACCTCTCTTCTGTGCTGCGAGTGGCCATGCTCGCATGGTTTAAATCCCAGTGTCTCGTCGCCAATAATGTATCCTTACTATACACTATAAATGCACACGAGGCCCATACTTGAGAGAAGGTCACTCTGTGACCAGTTACCTTTATTACCAAGACCTCAAGAGACAGACGGTGGGTGGAGTTTCTCCTTTTATACCGGAAAGTCCAGGTTAGGAGTGTCTCCCACAAGTTTGCCCCCTGTAGTCAGTGTGACGGGTTTAGACAGGTTAGATGCAGGAAGAATGTTCCCAATGTTGGGGCAGTCCAGAACCAGGGGTCACAGTCTAAGGATAAGGGGTAAGCCATTTAGGACCGAGATGAGGAGAAACTTCTTCACCCAGAGAGTGGTTAATCTGTGGAATTCTCTACCACAAAAAGTTGTTGAGGCCAATTCACTAAATATATTCAAAAAGGAGTTAGATGTAGTCCTTACTACTAGGGGAATCAAGGGGTATGGCGAGAAAGCAGAAATGGGGTACTGAAGTTGCATGTTCAGCCATGAACTCATTGAATGGCGGTGCAGGCTCGAAGGGCCGAATGGCCTACTCCTGCACCTATTTTCTATGTTTTCTATGTTTCTCAAAGTGTACAATTTAGGTCAGCTTATATATGGGTTACAATGACAGTTGAATACATGACAGCGGCAGATTAGGAAAAGGGGAGGTGCAACGAGACCTGGGTGTCATGGTGCATCAGTCATTGAAAGTTGGCATGCAGGTACAGCAGTCGGTGAAGAAGGCAAATGGCATGTTGGCCTTTATAGTGAGAGGATTTGAGGGAGGTCGTACAGTTTTACAGGGCCTTGGTGAGGCCTCACCTGGAATATTGTGTTCAGTTTTGTTCTCCTAATCTGAGGAAGGATGTTCTTGCTATTGAGGGAGTACAGCGAAGGTACACCAGACTGATTCCCAGGATGGCAGGACTGACATATGAGGAGAGAATGGATCGACTGGGCCTGTATTCACTGGAGTTTAGAAGAATGAGAGGGGATCTCATAGAAACATTTACAATTCTGACGGGACGAATGATGCAGGAAGAATGTTCCCGATGTTGGGGAAGTCCAGAACCAGGGGTCACAGTCTAAAGATAAGGGGTAAGCCATTTAGGACCGAGATGAGGAGAAACTTCGTCACTCAGAGAATTGTTAACCTGTGGAATTCTCGACCGCAGAGAGTTGTTGATGCCAGTTCGTTAGATATATTCAAGAGGGAGTTAGGTATGGACCTGACAGCTAAAGGGATCAAGCGGTATGGAGAGAAAGCAGGAAAGGGGTACTGAGGTGAATGATCACCATGATCTTATTGAATGGTGGTGCAGGCTCGAAGGTCGAATAGCCTACTCCTGTACCTATTTTCTATGTTTCTGTAATTGCCAGCCCTACAAACAAGCCATCAGTCACCTCTTATGCCAACTCGGAGGTCTTGGATATGCAGCCGAACGCGCTGGAGCGAAACCTGAAAGTCGGCAGACTGGAGCCGGCTTCCCGACGTGCTGTCAATTTTTCCGGTTTTGACTCCCACACTGCAGCTAACCCGTGCGTTCCACCACATTAAAATTCACCTCTAAGATTCTGTTTGCTTTACGTAGAAAGGTGTTTTGCAACCTCGGTGTCATATTTGACCCTGAAATGAGCTTCCAGCCACATATCCACAGCATAACTAAAAAATGCCTTTCTCCACCTCAATAACATTACCGCCTCCACCCCTGCCTCAGCTCGCCTGCTGCTGAAACCCTCTGTCATGCCTTTGTAACCTCTAGACTTGACGACTCCAACTCACTCCTGGCTAGCTTCCCACATTCTGCACTTCATAAATTTGAGGTCAGCAGCCCTTGTCCTAACTCGTACAAAGTCACGATCACCCATCACCATTGTGCTTTCTGACCTACATTGGCTCCCAGTTAAACAACACCTCGATTTCAAAATTCCCATCCTTGTTTACAAATCACTGCATGGATTTGCCCCTCCCTATCTCTGTAATCTTTTTCAGCTTTATAACCTCACAAGATGTCTGCGCTCCTCAAATTCTGCTCTCTTGAACATCCTTCATTATAACTGCTCAACCTTCGGTGGCCATGCCTTCAGCTGTTTGGGCCCTAAGCTCTGGAGCTCCCTCCCTAAACCTTTCCGCCTCTCTATTTCTCTTTCCTCCTTTAAGACGCTCATTAAAACCTACCTCTTTACCCATGCTTTTGGTCATCTGCCTTAATTTCTTCTTTTGTGGCTCGGTGTCAAATTTATCTGTTTTGTCTTCTAACATTGCTGATGAAGCGCCTTGGGACATTTTACTATGTTAAAGGTGCTATATAAATAAAAGTTATTATTTATTATTATTATTACTTGGGGTAGCAATGACATGGGAGTGGGACGGTTGGAGATAGAGCTCATGTGATGAATCCAAAAATACATCCAACCAGAGATGGCAACCCTAGATTGTGACCAGGTTGTGCTACCTGTTGCAGGCAAACCCATCAATAGGTATCGAACTACCAGTGACTGTGAAGGTCACAACAGCCCCTAACTTCTATGCCTCGTGGTCATTCCAAGGTCAATCCGCAGTACATATGTAAATGAAGAAAGAAACAGATACTTTGTTTGTCTGGGCCTCCTTCCCCGTGGAGAATCAACAGTGTGAAAAGGCTCTGCAGTTTTGCAGATTTACAGTTTGACAGGATTCCAGAAGGGCCCAGGGGGCTTATTTACCGGGGGATAAAAACAGTCCCTGAGACCACTGCGATACATTAGAGAGGGGGAGAGTTACCTGGATGCTGTGTTCCAGGAGGCAGTCACACCACTTAGGTTATATAATTAAAATTTGGTCCGTGGTCAGGGACAGGAGTGTGTGACTATGAGTGAGGCAGGCATGGAGATCCAGAAGGTAGCATTGGAGGAGCCTCACCCCTTGCAATTGTCCAACAGGTACGAGGTTCTTGCTCCTCTTGGACAAGAGCAGGGACCAGGGAGGATGAGCAAACTGACTACAGCACCGTGGTACAGGGGGTCATTCAAGTTGGAGATTAAAAAGAAATGCAGGGGACAGTATAGTTAGGGAGATAGATACTGTTCTCTGCAACGGAGAGTGTGTCCCGAAGGCTGTGTTGCCAGTCCCAGTGCCGGAGAGGAACTTGGAGTGGGAGGGGAAAGATCCAGTTGTCGTGCTCTGAAGAACTTAAGAACATAAGAAATAGGAGCAACAGTCGGCCATTTGGCCCCCCGAGCCTGCTCTGCCATTCAATAAGATCATGGCTGATCTGATCTTGGCCTAAACTCCACTTCCCTGCCTGCTCCCCATAACCCTTGACTCCCTTATCATTCAAAAATCTATCCATCTCCACCTTAAATAAAACAAAAGACAGAAAGGAGATGAGGAAAAGTGGAGGGCAGAGAAACCCAAGGCAAAGAACAAAAAGGGCCATTGTACAGCAAAATTCTAAAAGGACAGAGGGTGTTAAAAAAACAAGCCTAAAGGCTTTGTGTCTTAATGCAAGGAGTATCCGCAATAAGGTGGATGAATTAACTGTGCAAATAGATGTTAACAAATATGATGTGATTGGGATTACGGAGACGTGGCTCCAGGATGATCAGGGCTGGGAACTCAACATCCAGGGGTATTCAACATTCAGGAAGGATAGAATAAAAGGAAAAGGTGGGGTAGCATTGCTGGTTAAGGAGGAGATTAAGGCAATAGTTAGGAAGGACATTAGCTTGGATGATGTGGAATCTATATGGGTAGAGCTGCAGAACACCAAAGGGCAAAAAACGTTAGTGGGAGTTGTGTACAGACCTCCAAACAGTAGTAGTGATGTTGGGGAGGGCATCAAACATGAAATTAGGGGTGCGTGCAATAAAGGTGCAGCAGTTATAATGGGTGACTTTAATATGCACATAGATTGGGCTAACCAAACTGGAAGCAATACGGTGGAGGAGGATTTTCTGGAGTGCATAAGGGATGGTTTTTTAGACCAATATGTCGAGAAACCAACTAGGGGGGAGGCCATCTTAGACTGGGTGTTATGTAATGAGAGAGGATTAATTAGCAATCTCGTTGTGCGAGGCCCCTTGGGGAAGAGTGACCATAATATGGTGGAATTCTGCATTGGGATGGAGAATGAAACAGTTAATTCAGAGACCATGGTCCAGAACTTAAAGAAGGCTAACTTTGAAGGTATGAGGCGTGAATTGGCTGGGATGGATTGGCGAATGATACTTAAGGGGTTGACTGTGGATGGGCAATGGCAGACATTTAGAGACCGCATGGATGAACTACAACAATTGTACATTCCTGTCTGGCATAAAAATAAAAAAGGGAAGGTGGCTCAACCGTGGCTATCAAGGGAAATCAGGGATAGTATTAAAGCCAAGGAAGTGGCATACAAATTGGCCAGAAATAGCAGCGAACCTGGGGACTGGGAGAAGTTTAGAACTCAGCAGAGGAGGACAAAGGGTTTGATTAGGGCAGGGAAAATGGAGTATGAGAAGAAGCTTGCAGGGAACATTAAGACGGATTGCAAAAGTTTCTATAGATATGTAAAGAGAAAAAGGTTAGTAAAGACAAACGTAGGTCCCCTGCAGTCAGAATCAGGGGAAGTCATAACGGGGAACAAAGAAATGGCGGACCAATTGAACAAGTACTTTGGTTCGGTATTCACGAAGGAGGACACGAACAACCTTCCGGTTATAAAAGGGGTCGGGGGTCTAGTAAGGAGGAGGAACTGAGGGAAATCCTTATTAGCCGGGAAATTGTGTTGGGGAAATTGATGGGATTGAAGGCCGATAAATCCCCAGGGCCTGATGGACTGCATCCCAAAGTACTTAAGGAGGTGGCCTTGGAAATAGTGGATGCGTTGACAGTCATTTTCCAACATTCCATTGACTCTGGATCAGTTCCTATGGAGTGGAGGGTAGCCAATGTAACCCCACTTTTTAAAAAAGGAGGGAGAGAGAAAACAGGGAATTATAGACCGGTCAGCCTGACCTCAGTAGTGGGTAAAATGATGGAATCAATTATTAAGGATGTCATAGCAGTGCATTTGGAAAGAGGTGACATGATAGGTCCAAGTCAGCATGGATTTGTGAAAGGGAAATCATGCTTGACAAATCTTCTGGAATTTTTTGAGGATGTTTCCAGTAGAGTGGATAAGGGAGAACCAGTTGATGTGGTATATTTGGACTTTCAGAAGGCGTTCGACAAGGTCCCACACAAGAGATTGATGTGCAAAGTTAGAGCACATGGGATTGGGGGTAGTGTACTGACATGGATTGAGAACTGGTTGTCAGACAGGAAGCAAAGAGTAGGAGTAAATGGGTACTTTTCAGAATGGCAGGCAGTGACTAGTAGGGTACCGCAAGGTTCTGTGCTGGGGCCCCAGCTGTTTACACTGTACATTAATGATTTAGATGAGGGGATTAAATGTAGTATCTCCAAATTTGCAGATGACACTAAGTTGGGTGGCAGTGTGAGCTGCGAGGAGGATTCTATGAGGCTGCAGAGCGACTTGGATAGGTTAGGTGAGTGGGCAAATGCATGGCAGATGAAGTATAATGTGGATAAATGTGAGGTTATCTACTTTGGTGGTAAAAACAGAGAGACAGACTATTATCTGAATGGTGACAGATTAGGAAAAGGGGAGGTGCAAAGAGACCTGGGTGTCATGGTACATCAGTCATTGAAGGTTGGCATGCAGGTGCAGCAGGCGGTTAAGAAAGCAAATGGCATGTTGGCCTTCATAGCAAGGGGATTTGAGTACAGGGGCAGGGAGGTGTTGCTACAGTTGTACAGGGCATTGGTGAGGCCACACCTGGAGTATTGTGTACAGTTTTGGTCTCCTAACCTAAGGAAGGACATTCTTGCTATTGAGGGAGTGCAGCGAAGGTTCACCAGACTGATTCCCGGGATGGCGGGACTGACCTATCAAGAAAGACTGGATCAACTGGGCTTGTATTCACTGGAGTTCAGAAGAATGAGAGGGGACCTCATAGAAACATTTAAAATTCTGACGGGGTTAGACAGGTTAGATGCAGGAAGAATGTTCCCAATGTTGGGGAAGTCCAGGACCAGAGGTCACAGTCTAAGGATAAGGGGTAAGCCATTTAGGACCGAGATGCGGAGGAACTTCTTCACCCAGAGATTGGTGAACCTGTGGAATTCTCTACCACAGAAAGTTGTTGAGGCCAATTCACTAAATATATTCAAAAAGGAGTTAGATGAGGTCCTTACTACTAGGGGGATCAAGGGGTATGGCGAGAAAGCAGGAATGGGGTACTGAAGTTGAATGTTCAGCCATGAACTCATTGAATGGCGGTGCAGGCTAGAAGGGCCGAATGGCCTACTCCTGCACCTATTTTCTATGTTTCTATGTTTCTATGTTTCTATTCAATGACCCAGATTCCACAGCTCTCTGTGGTAGAGAATTCCAAAGATTCATGACCCTCTGAGAATAGAAATTCCTCAGCTCCGTTTTTAATGGGCGAACCATTATTCTGAAACTATGCCCACTCGTTCTAGATTCCCCCACGTAGGTACCAACATAGATAGGATAAAGAAAGAGGTTCCGTTGAGGGAGTATGAGCAGCTATGGACTAAATTAAAAAGCAGAACTACAAAGGTAATAATCTCTGGATTACAACCTGAGCCACGAGCAAATTGGCATTGGGTAAATAAGATCAGAGAGATGAGCATGGCTCAAAGATTCGAGAAATGAGTTTTGATTCATGGGGCACTGGCAGCAGTACTCGGGAAAGAGAGAGCTGTTCCGTTGGGATGGGCTTCAATTGAACCATGCAGGGACTAGTATCCTGGCTAATCGAATAACTAGGGCCGTAGTTAGGGCTTTAAACTAAATAGTGGGGGGGTCGGAGGTGGGGGCGGTGGGAGTGGGTGTTCAGGTGAGACTAAATTTTAAAAGTCAAACAAAAAGAAGAAGGCAATAGTGCAGGGTCACGATAGGAGTCATGGTAACCAGAGTATGACAGGAAGGGACAGAACGTATAAGCATAAGAGTGCACCAGAAAGTAGAGTCAGAGTAGAGAAAAATGGTGAAAAGACAAAATACAAAGCTCTTTATCTGAATGCATGTAGCATCTGTAGCAAGATAGATGAGTTGATGGCACAAATAGAAATGGATATGATCTGATAGCCATTACAGAGATGTGGTTGTAAGGTGACCAAGGCTTGGAACTGAATATTCAGGGATATTCAACATTTCGGAAGGATAAGGAGAAAGGAAAAGGAAGTGGGGTAGCTCTGTTAATAAAGAATGAGATCAGTACAGTAGCGAGGAATGATATTGGCTCAGAAGATCAAGATGTAGAATCAGTTTGGGTGGATATAAGAATTAATAAGGGAAATAAGTCACTGATGGGAGTAGTCTATAGGCCCCTTAACAGTAGCTACACTGTGGGACTTAGTGTAAATCAAGAAATAATGGAGGCTTGTAAGAAAGGTACGGCAATAATCATGGACGATTTTAATCTTTATAAAGATTGGACAAAGGTAGGAAGAGTTCATTGAGTGTATTCAGGATGGTTTCTAAGAACAATACATTGTGGAAACAACCAGGGAGCAGGCTATTTTAGATCTGGTAATATGTAATGAGATCGGATTAATAAATGATCTCATAGTAAAGGATCCTCTCGGAAATAGTAATCATAGCATGTTAGAATTTCAAATTAAGTTTGAGGGTGAGAAACTTGGGTCTCAACTAGTGCCTTGAACTTAAATAAAGGCAATTACAAAGGTATGAAGACAGAATTGGCTAAAGTGGACTGGAAAAATAGATTAAAGGATAAGACGGTAGAAAAACAGTGGCAGACATTTCAGGAGCGATCTCAGCAAAGATATATTTCAGTGAGAAAGAAAGACACTAAGAGAAGGATGAACCATCCGTGGCTAACTAAGGAAGTTAAGGATGGTACCAATTGAAAACAAAGGCATACAATGATGAAGGCGAAGATTAGTGGTAGGCCTGCGGATTGGGAAATTTTTCGAAACCAGCAAAGGACGACTAAAAAAATAACGAGGGAGCAGGTAGGTTATGAAAGTAAACAGGCAAGAAATATAAAAACAGACGGTAAGAGCTTCCAGGTAGAAAAAAAGGAAGAGAGTAGCAAAAGTAAACGTTGGTCCCTTAGAGGATGAGACTGGGGAATTAATAATGGGAAACAGGGAAATGGCAGAGAATTTGAACAAATATTTTGTATCAGTCTTTCACGTTAGAAGACAATAAAACATCATAATAATAATAGATAATCAAGGGGCTATAGGGAGGAGGAACTTAAAGTAATCACTATCAGTAAAGAAAAAGTACTAGGCAAACTATTGGGCAAAGGTGAACAGGTCCCCTGGACCTGATGGCCTGCATCCTAAGGAAATGGTTGCAGAGATAGTGGATGCATTAGGTTAATCTTCCAAAATTCCTTGGATTCTGGAGAGGTCCCAGAAGATTGGAAAATCGCAAATGTAATGCCCCTATTCAAGAAAGGAGGGAGACAGAAAGCAAGAAACTATAGACCAGTTAGCCTAACATCTTTCATTGGGAAAATGCTAGGATTCATTATTAAGGAAGTAGTGGCAGGACATTTAGAAAATCATAATACAATCAAGCAGAGTCAGCATGGTTTTATGAAAGGTATTATGTCTGTAGTGTACTTGTGAATGACTCCACGAGGCAATGTGTTGTACTCAAGCTGTATGACCTTGGTCCTTTACTCGTAACTCCAAAGTGAGGCAGCCGCATGATGGCTCCCCTTTTATACAGCCCTTGCCACCAGGGCAGGACAGGGAACCTCGGTCTCCACCAGTGGCACCCTCTAGTCGTGCCAGCATGTATATACACAGTGTAAACCTGATTGATAGTACATCAGGACATCAGGTAAACAAGTTTCCATCTTATGCAACTATACAGTGATTACACAGAGTATATCTATATGCATATCTGACACAAGGAAAATCATGTTTGATAAATTTGCTATAGAGTTCTTTGAGGATGTAATGAGTAGGGTGGATAAAGGGGAACCAGTAGATGTAGTGTATTTAGATTTCCAGAAGGCATTCGATAAGGTGCCACATAAAAGGTTACTGCACAAGATAAGAGCTCACATGGTTGGGGGTAATATATTAGCATGGATAGAGGATTGGCTAACTAACAGAAAACAGAGAGTCGGGATAAATGGGTCATTTTCAAGTTGGCAAACTGTAACCAGCAGGGTGTCACAGGGATCAGTGGTGGGGCCTCAACTATTTACAATCTATATTAATGACTTGGATGAAGGGACCGAGTCAAATTTGCTGATGATACAAAGATAGATGGGAAAGCAAGTTGTGAAGAGGACACAGAAAATCTGCAAAGAGATAGAGATAGACTAACTGAGTGGGCAAAAATTTGTCAAATGGAGTACAATGTGTGAAAATGTGAGATTATCCACTTCAGTAGGAAGAATAAATGGAGAGAGACTAGAAAATGCTGAGGCACAGAAGGATCTGGGGGTCCTTGTATATAAAACACAAAAAGATAGCATGCAGGTACAGCAAGTAATTGGGGAGGCAAATTGAATGTTGGCCTTTATTGCAAGGAGGATGGAGTATAAAAGTAGGAAGTCTTGCTACAACTGTACGGCAATTGGTGAGACCACGCCTGGAGTACTATATACAGTTTTGGTCTCCTTATTTAAGGAGGGATATACTTGCATTTCAGATCAGATTCACTCGGCTGATTCATGAGATGAAGGGGTTGTCTTATGAGGAAAGGTTGAGCAGGTTGGGCCTATACTCATTGGAGTTTCGAAGAATGAGAGGTGATCTTATTGAAACGTTTAAAATTCTGAGGGGGCTTGACAGTGTAGATGCAGAGAGGATGTCTCCTCTTGTGGGGGAATTTAGAACGAGGGGGCATAGTTTCGGTATAAGGTGTCGCACATTTAAAACGGAGATGAAGAGGAATTTCTTCTCATAGAGGGTCGTGAATCTTTGGAATTTTCTACCCCAGAGAGTTGTTGAGGCTGGGTCTTTGGATATATTTAAGTTTTTTGAAAGATAGGGGAGTCAAGTGTTATGGGGAGCAGGCAGGAAAGTGGAGTTGAGGCCAAGATCAGATCAGCCATGATCTTATTGAATGGCGGAGCAGGCTCGAGGGACCAAATAGCCTACTCCTACTCCTATTTCTTATGGCTTATGTCTCTTACTGTGGTGGGTTATTTATTGCTTATATGTGCTCTATTGCGCATTATCACTACCAACATGAATTCTTTGAATGTTCAGCTCATTTGCACCATTCGCAGGATTATGCAAGGTAACACTCACTTCCTGGGCAACTGTCATGATGTCTCCATTTTATGGCAGTCCATTGTCCCACCAATATCTGCTCCACAAAGACAAGTGACAGGATCGTGCCAGGGCAATCGACTCTACCTTATGCAGCCTTAGTTGCTGACAGCTTTTCAACATCTAAGGATACCAGCTGAGAACAGGCATCATGAGGTTCATACTCGCAGTGGAGCACGACAGCAGATACGTTAAAGAGCTGGGTGCGTCTCACTATACAGCCAGATAAATTGTCAAGGGTTCTGGTAAATCTTCCATATTTGATAGAAACTCGTCCCACAAAGAGGCCGCAGAGGAGGCTGCAAAGGGACAAGCGAGAGAGCTGAAGAGGCTGCAAAAGAGAATCCATTGCTGGCTGCGAGAGCCATTCCTCAAAATCTCATCCTTGAGACCAGCCAGTGGGAAAAGCTGCCCATTGCATTAACAGCCTTGTCCATTTCCCCTCCAAGCCCTACCATAATCCATCTTCATTTACTGTTACTAAACTGTTCCACTCAAACTACCATTAGTGAACTATTGAATTATGGTTCTAAACCTTACAGGCCAACTGTAGTGCAACCAATGTCTTTATTACCCGACAGGTGAGGTGTGTGAGTGCCTATTGTTCTCTGGTGCTTTCCCTTGGTGACAGTGTGTGCCTTGCATGTCCCCTCCAATGTAATACAATACTTTATCAAGGTGCTTCCTCAGAGCAGGAGTTTTTGAGATGGCTGATCATAAAAGCCTCACGACTTTAGGAGGCTCTTGATGGCAGGTAGCTTGGATGTAAGATGGACTGCAAGTCATTGTCTGCCTGACCCTGCACACTTTCTGACACAAGTGCAGGCATTGGAAGGGGCTGATGGGACGGTGTCAATTATTCTGTCATCCTGAGAGACAGCACTGTCATGCCTTGCAGCTGGGCGCTCCCTCACCATGGCCATTGATTGGCATGACCACAGACCTAATGGCAACAATGAGACCTGCCTTATGCTTCCTTTAGGGAATCCCCAAGCCTAGCAAGCATGGAAGCAATGGCCTGAGCTGGCTTGCAGCTCCAAGCCACACTGTCTGTTTTATGAGCCTTTGAGGCCTCTGGTATGAGAGACTCCTGGGGTTGCTACACACTTTGTGGTGGACTGCAGAACCATCATTCAATGTTGCGCAGATGTGTCTATGGACTCCTCTGAATTAATGGAAGGTAACAATGGGTTCTGATACCTTGTCTAGCCTAGTGAGGTCATTAAATTTCTTCTGTCATCCAGCTATGCAGAATGCTGCTCATGGTAGTTATGGTGGTTGCTAATGTCTGCCATTCTTGTAGTGCAGCCGCCCCAGACCGGGCCTCCCCTCCCCCCGCCGCCTCCAGGCACCTGTCTGTCCCAAACAGAAACCCCACTGCTGTTCCTCACTTTCTACAGAGGAATGGCTCACCTCAGAAACAGAGTGCGCTCTGTGCTGCTCGCCTCCTTCCAAACATTGTGAACCACCAAAGAAGCTTGCTGTGTGGACAGGCCGCAAGGATTGTCTTCTCATCATCATAGGCGGTCCCTCGAATGAGGATGACTTGTTTCCACATGAGTTCACAGATGTTTCAATGAAGGATCCAATGTTCCAGTCCTGAACTCCAATTGAGGGGGTGGAAGATGTCTGTGCGTGGATTTTTTTTAACGTGGTGACCGTTGTACACCAGCCACCATATGGGCTTAACAGAGCTAGGCCTTTATCCAGTGGCAAGGGTTAGAAACATAGAAACAGAGAAAATAGGTGCAGGAGTAGGCCATTCGGCCCTTCTAGCCTGCACCGCCATTCAATGAGTTCATGGCTGAACATGCAACTTCAGTACCCCATTCCTGCTTTCTCACCATACCCCTTGATTCCCCTCGTAGTAAGGGCTTCATCTAACTCCTTTTTGAATATATTTAGTGAATTGGCCTCAACAACTTTCTGTGGTAGAGAATTCCACAGGTTCATCACTCTCTGGGTGAAGAAATTCCTCCTCATCTCGGTCCTAAATGGCTTCCCCCTTATTCTTAGACTGTGTCCCCTGGTTCTGGACTTCCCCAACATTGGGAACATTCTTCCTGCATCTAACCTGTCTAACCCCGTCAGAATTTTAAACGTTTCTATGAGGTCCCCTCTCATTCTTCTGAACTCCAGTGAATACAAGCCCAGTTGATCCAGTCTTTCTTGATAGGTCAGTCCTGCCATCCCGGGAATCAGTCTGGTGAACCTTCGCTGCACTCCCTCAATAGCAAGAATGTCCTTCCTCAGGTTAGGAGACCAACACTGTACACAATACTCCAGGTGGCCTCACCAAGGCCCTGTACAATTGTAGCAACACCTCCCTGCCCTTGTACTCAAATCCCCTCGCTATGAAGGCCAACATGCCATTTGCTTTCTTAACCGCCTGCTGTACCTGCATGCCAACCTTCAATGACTGATGTACCATGACACCCAGGTCTCTTTGCACCTGCCCTTTTCCTAATCTGTCACCATTCAGATAATAGTCTGTCTCTCTGTTTTTACCACCAAAGTGGATAACCTCACATTTATCCACATTATACTTCATCTGCCATGCATTTGCCCACTCACCTAACCTATCCAAGTCGCTCTGCAGCCTCATAGAATCCTCCTCGCAGCTCACACTGCCACCCAACTTAGTGTCATCTGCAAATTTGGAGATACTACATTTAATCCCCTCATCTAAATCATTAATGTACAGTGTAAACAGCTGGGGCCCCAGCACAGAACCTTGCGGTACCCCACTAGTCACTGCCTGCCATTCTGAAAAGTCCCCATTTACTCCTACTCTTTGCTTCCTGTCTGACAACCAGTTCTCAATCCATGTCAGCACACTATCCCCAATCCCATGTGCTTTAACTTTGCACATTAATCTCTTGTGTGGGACCTTGTCGAAAGCCTTCTGAAAGTCCAAATATACCACATCAACTGGTTCTCCCTTGTCCACTCTACTGGAAACATCCTCAAAAAATTCCAGAAGATTTGTCAAGCATGATTTCCCTTTCACAAATCCATGCTGACTTGGACCTATCATATTACCTCTTTCCAAATGCACTGCTATGACATCCTTAATAATTGATTCCATCATTTTACCCACTACCGATGTCAGGCTGACCGGTCTGTAATTCCCTGTTTTCTCTCTCCCTCCTTTTTTAAAAAGTGGGGTTACATTGGCTACCCTCCACTCCATAGGAACTGATCCAGAGTCAATGGAATGTTGGAAAATGACTGTCAATGCATCCACTATTTCCAAGGCCACCTCCTTAAGTACTCTGGGATGCAGTCCATCAGGCCCTGGGGATTTATCGGCCTTCAATCCCATCAATTTCCCCAACACAATTTCCCGACTAATAAGGATTTCCCTCAGTTCCTCCTCCTTACTAGACCCTCCGACCCCTTTTATATCCGGAAGGTTGTTTGTGTCCTCCTCAGTGAATACCGAACCAAAGTACTTGTTCAATTGGTCCGCCATTTCTTTGTTCCCCGTTATGACTTCCCCTGATTCTGACTGCAGGGGACCTACGTTTGTCTTTACTAACCTTTTTCTCTTTACATATCTATAGAAACTTTTGCAATCCGTCTTAATGTTCCCTGCAAGCTTCTTCTCGTACTCCATTTTCCCTGCCCTAATCAAACCCTTTGTCCTCCTCTGCTGAGTTCTAAATTTCTCCCAGTCCCCGGGTTCTCTGATATTTCTGGCCAATTTGTATGCCACTTCCTTGGCTTTAATGCTATCCCTGATTTCCCTTGATAGCCACGGTTGAGCCACCTTCCCTTTTTTATTTTTACGACAGACAGGAATGTACAATTGTTGTAGTTCATCCATGCGGTCTCTAAATGTCTGCCATTGCCCATCCACAGTCAACCCCTTCAGTATCATTCGCCAATCTATCCTAGCCAATTCACGCCTCATACCTTCAAAGTTAGCCTTCTTTAAGTTCTGGACCATGGTCTCTGAATTAACTGTTTCATTCTCCATCCTAATGCAGAATTCCATCATATTATGGTCACTCTTCCCCAAGGGGCCTCGCACAACGAGATTGCTAATTAATCCTCTCTCATTACACAACACCCAGTCTAAGATGGCCTCCCCCCTAGTTGGTTCCTCGACATATTGGTCTAAAAAACCATCCCTTATGCACTCCAGGAAATCCTCCTCTACCGTATTGCTTCCAGTTTGGTTAACCCAATCTATGTGCATATTAAAGTCACCCATTATAACTGCTGCACCTTTATTGCACGCACCCCTAATTTCATGTTTGATGCCCTCCCCAACATCACTACTACTGTTTGGAGGTCTGTACACAACTCCCACTAACGTTTTTTGTCCTTTGGTATTCTGCAGCTCTACCCATATAGATTCCACATCATCCAAGCTAATGTCCTTCCGAACTATTGCCTTAATTTGCTCCTTAACCAGCAATGCTACCCCACCTCCTTTTCCTTTTATTCTATCTTTCCTGAATGTTGAATACCCCTGGATGTTGAGTTCCCAGCCCTGATCATCCTGGAGCCACGTCTCCGTAATCCCAATCACATCATATTTGTTAACATCTATTTGCACAGTTAATTCATCCACTTTATTGCGGATACTCCTTGCATTAAGACACAAAGCCTTCAGGCTTGTTCTTTTAACACCCTTTGTCCTTTTAGAATTTTGCTGTACAGTGGCCCTTTTTGTTCTTTGCCTTGGGTTTCTCTGCCCTCCACTTTTCCTCATCTCCTTTCTGTCTTTTGCTTTTGCCTCCTTTTTGTTTCCCTCTGTCTCCCTGCATTGGTTCCCATCCCCCTGCCATATCAGTTTAAATCTTCCCCAACAGCACTAGCAAACACTCCCCCTAGGACATTGGTTCCGGTCCTGCCCAGGTGCAGACCGTCCGGTTTGTACTGGTCCCACCTCCCCCAGAACCGGTTCCAATGCCCCAGGAATTTGAATCCCTCCCTGTTGCACCACTGCTCAAGCCACGTATTCATCTGCACTATCCTGCGATTCCTACTCTGACTATCACGTGGCACTGGTAGCAATCCCGAGATTACTACTTTTGAGGTCCTACTTTTTAATTTAGCTCCTAGCTCCTTAAATTCATTTCGTAGGACCTCATCCCTTTTTTTACCTATGTCGTTGGTACCAATGTGCACCACGACAACTGGCTGTTCTCCCTCCCTTTTTAGAATGTCCTGCACCCGCTCCGAGACATCCTTGACCCTTGCACCAGGGAGGCAACATACCATCCTGGAATCTCGGTTGCGGCCGCAGAAACGCCTATCTATTCCCCTCACCCTTGAATCCCCAATCACTATTGCTCTCCCACTCTTTTTCCTGCCCTCCTGTGCAGCAGAGCCAGCCATGGTGCCATGAACTTGGCTGCTGCTGCCCTCCCCTGATGAGTCATCCCCCTCAACAGTACCCAAAGCAGTGTATATGTTTTGCAGGGGGTTGACCACAGGGGACTCCTGCACTACCTTCCTTGCACTGCTCTTCCTGTTGGTCTTCCATTCCCTATCTGGCTGTGGACCCTTTCCCTGCGGTACGACCAACTCGCTACACGTGATACTCACGTCATTCTCAGCATCGTGGATGCTCCAGAGTGAATCCACCCTCAGCTCCAACTCCGCAACGCGGTCTGTCAGGAGCTGGAGGCGGATACACTTCCCGCACACGTAATCGTCAGGGACACCGGAAGTGTCCCTGAGTTCCCACATGGTACAGGAGGAGCATAACACCCGACCGAGCTCTCCTGCCATGACTTAACCCTTATATACACTTAAATTGGCAACAACAATGTTAAAAGTTACTCACTGATATAGAAGAGAAAAAAGAAAAACTACTCACCAATCACCAGCCAATCACTTACCCTCTTGGCTGTGACATCACCTTTTGATTTCTTTCTACTTCTTTTTTGCCTTCTCCCTGTAGCTGCACAAGTTGGGCCTTTTATAGGCCTCACCACACACCTCCGACGCTGCTCCCGACTGCCGCCGACGCTAGCCCCGGACTCCCTGCTGTGCCTTTTATAGGCCGCTCCACGCACCTCCTCGACGCTGCTCCCGACTGCCGCCGACGCTGGGCCCCGGACTCCCTGCTGTGCCTTTTATAGGCCTCTCCACGCACCTCCGACGCTGCTCCCGACTGCCGCCGACGCTGGGCCCCGGACTCCCTGCTGTGCCTTTTATAGGCCTTTCCACGCACCTCCGACGCTGCTCCCGACTGCCGCCGACCAGGATGACTGGAGACCTGCTCTGCTGCACGGACCTAGTACGCACACATATCACAGTGTGGGCAGGCCCGTGCTGCCCCTGAGCCCTCGGCACTTCTGGGCCACGTACCCTCATTCACCGCACCTCCGCCATGATCTCTTGCCGCTCCTCCGCCACAAACATTCGCCGCACCTCCACCACGATCCCTCACCGTTCCTCCACCACAAAAACACTCGCCGCACCTCTTTCTAATTATGCTGTCTAATTATGCCTTCTAATTATGCAGCAGCACCAGAATTCCTATGCTGCGACGGGCAAGCTCCCAATCACAGCCAATTCAATGCCAGGATCTCATCTCCAGCATGCTAATGACGCGGACTCCAGAATTCAAAGCAGGGTCAGTACATTAATCGGGAGCTCTTCCCAGGCCATTCAACTTCCAGTCAAATGTATCCGGCTCAGAAAATAGAAGCTGGAGTCTTCAGGAGAGGATGAGGAGGAGAAAATTAATCAAGACAAAAGTTTAATAAGGCTGCCGGAGAATCTACAATGTTTACTTTCACAAGATAATTACGGCTGAGGAAGGGCATTCTGCGCATCCTAGATTATTCATCCAGAAAGACCCGACAGATCACCCCCCCCATTGTATGGCAGCTGGTGTGAAGTAAACATGGTTGGAGGTGGTCTCACACTGACTGTCAGAATTCCATATCAGCAACATTAGTCCCAAATTAGACAACATATTTGATGATAAGGCCAAAACTACTTTTCTTCTACAGTATAACTGGACGACAGGATAATATAGCCTATCGGTTGCTCTTGGCGTTATATTTTTGGGTGGGTTTAATAAGAGGTTTATTCTGTCAGTAAATATGTCAGTGTTGTTATTGTTGCCTCTTTTCAGTTTACACTTGGAATTAATGACCCACATACTAGTAACTATCAAGGTTACTAAATGCTAGTTAATCTTCTAATTGAGTAGATGAGTGCAGAAACCTCACAGTTACAATCCTTAATGATAAATGTTATCATAAAGAATTGTAGGCATTTAGTACAACTAGATTCAGCACTTTCATGGCCTTTGTATATTATAGGACCACAAAACCACTTTCAAAGCAAGTGGCTTGTAATTGAAATTATTCCTTGACTGCCAAATGCACCCTATTTATACTGTGGGTTGGATTCAGCAACAACAGGGAAATACAAAAGTGGCAATTGCAGGGGGAACAATGTCATGCTTGCAAGTTTTCAAATCTGGATGTGTTTGCCCCTAGATATCAGCGGGTGCGGGGAAGGTCCATACAGGCTGACAATAGCAGAAGCACAAATGGAGAGTTCAGGAAGCAAATGGTCGGAGCCAAGATTGCGCTCCCAACACAATTGCTGCTGTCACTAGCATTTTGCTGCTGGGGGCCTCCCAGGAAAAGCCCCGAACTAAAATGGTTTCAAATAGTCCCTTTTGCACTTTCATGCATTATTTATGCTAGCACAGGCACCTTTGATGAGGAATGAAAGCAGTCTTCCAGAAGTATATTCGCCTGAACCCAATTATACACCAAAAGGTACTTGAGGAGTGAAGCGATTACCGGTGTTCTCAGCCCAAGGGTTTTCTTTGGTGTAACTGACAGGAAATGCCTCTGCTTTTCACAATCAACACACACATCCTAACTGAACACATGCTTCCATCACTGTTAATATTACTATGTTGCTATGCGCCATATAGCACCTCATAGACTGACACTCCTGTGCTATATGGAGATTATACTAATTACAAAAAACAATCTTTTTTTTAAAGCAGTGTTTAGGACCAATTTTCAATTCATCTCCTCTCCCTGGTATTCCTGATTTCCACTGGCCGCACTGTGACTGCAGAGAACGGGATGACCTGCTTCTGTCCAAGAGCCAACCAATTATAGGTGGACAAGGTTCAACCTGGGGATAAGTCTGTATTCCTCATTTAATACACACCCCACCAATGAGGAAGTGGATGGCCTAAGGTCTCCACCACCGCTTCCTCATGGTTGGAGCAGCTGATATCAGTAATATGAGTGATTTCAGGCATAAACCCGCCTTGATGCCATAATCTGGGGCTTGACGCAGCAGTACCACCACACAAACATATTGACGTCCATAAGCTATATGAAGGAAATAAAACTGGGGATTGGTGTAAGAAAATCGAATTGCTCTACCTTATTGTTTGGCTTTTCAATATTCTCAGCTCCTAAATTGACTGGCATCCTGTTGCATGTATGGTTGCCAAATCAAATGGAGGAGGTTGCATGGAAAGGAATGGCTTGTGTCAGCTGATTGAATAGTGGGTTAGCTATCCCTAACACTTTTTCAATACCCATACCCATGGGTATGTTTAGCATGCATTATGCAATTTCCATATCCAAAGCTAACTGGGCATTCCTGACCTCAGGAAGCCATGAGTAATGTGGCGCCGATCCTTGACATCTTCATTTCCAGGTCAGGACACAGAGTCTCCCGTTGATTTCCCTGTGGATATTCCAAGAATTTTAAGCTTTTCAAGTGTATTAGGGAGGGACTAGATTCTGATTTATGATCCCAGTGGGAAACCCTGCCTACTACCCATCTGTACAAGCACATTTCAGGAGCACAGTCCTCAATTTTCCATCTATTCAGATTAATGGACTGAAAATCATGGGCACCCCATCTGCGATTTAGCAACAGGTATGGCCTGCGGGTGAGTATCTCCATTTATCCCACAATCTCGGGAAGCTAGCCCTGAAGCCTTATCCTGCCGCTCAGGAGATGGCAGCATTACCAAAGTGTCAGCCTTCTTTCCACCAGGCCTGCAAGTGTCATCTGAAGGGTGAAGGGTCACAGTGCAGAACACCAGTAAAGTTAAAAGAAAGCCAGATAGCATTCGTGTTTAGGCGATGACAAGCTTGGTTTTGTAAACCTGAAGATTGGGGGGAGATGAGGAAGGCAAGGAGTTCAACAGTTTCAGAGTCTTGGAAAAGAATGAGTTAGAGTAGGAGACTCTGCAATGAGTCTCAATTTCAACATATTAAAGATGCAGGAAGGAAGAACTGTACATAGGAGAGCACATTTAAAACTTGGGGATTAAAGAGGAAAGGCTCACAACAGCACTGACCACAGCAATATCAATAAAATAAAGAGAGGATAAAGGGTGTGACAGAGAGACAAAGGTTGGTGGACAGACAATGATTGGCCATCAGGTGATAGGCTTTTTCTTGCTATGTGGACAAGCCATTGGATTCATATCAACATGAGTGTAACATAGCCAAGTTTGCTGATGATACAAAGTTGGAAGGAAAAGCAATGTGTGAGGAGGACACACAAAATCTGCAAAAGGACATAGACAGGCTAAGTGAGTGGGCAAAAATTTGGCAGGTGGAGTATAATGTTGGAAAGTGTGAGGTCATGCACTTTGGTAGAAAAAAAATCAAAGAGCAAGTTATTATTTAAATGGAGAAAGATTGCAAAGTGCCGCAGTACAGCAGGATCTGGGGATACTTGTGCATGAAACACAAAAGGTTAGTATGAAGGTACAGCAAGTGATCAGGAAGGCCAATGGAATCTTGGCCTTTATTGCAAAGGGGATGGAGTATAAAAGCAGGGAAGTCTTGCTGCAGCTATACAGGGGTATTGGTGAGGCCACACCTGGAATACTGCGTGCAGTTTTGGTTTCCATATTTACGAAAGGATATACTTGCTTTGGAGGCAGTTCAGAGAAGGTTCACTTGGTTGTTTCCGGAGATGAGAGGGTTGACTTATGAGGAAAGGTTGAGTAAGTTGGGCCTCTACTCATTGGAATTCAGAAGATTGAGAGGTGATCTTATCAAAACGTATAAGATTATGAGAGGGCTTGTCAAAGTGGATACAGAGAGAATGTTTCCACTGATGGGGGAGACTAGAACGAGGGTCATGATCTTAGAATAAGGGGCCGCCCATTTAAAACTGAGATGAGGAGAAATTTATTTTCTCAGAAGGTTGTAGATCTGTGGAATTCGCTGCCTCAGAGAGCTGTGGAAGCTGGGACATTAAGACAGAGATAGATAGTTTCTGAACCGATTCGGGAATAAGGGGTTATGGGGTGGGCAGGAAAGTGGACCTGAGTCCATGATCAGATCAGCCATGATGGCATTAAATGGCGGAGCAGGCTCGAGGGGCCGTATGGCCTACTCCTGCTCCTATTTCTTATGTTCTTATACTCTTAACTCTACTGACTGCGGGGAGCTTTAAAATAAATATACATTTTTCAATGCTCTCCTTGTTGCCCTTCATTTGTCCATGCTCCATAAATTCCAACTTATCCACAGTGCAACTACTTGTAGCCTGTCCCTCACTAAGTCCTGCTCACCAATCACCCCATACTCCCTGACCAACACCCTGTTCCAGGAACTCTTTCCTGAGATACCCCTCTCCTCTTTACCTCTCTTTCTCCCTTTAAATATCTTCCAAAACCTACTTCTGCTTTCAAGCCTTCAATCACCCCATCTAAACTCATCCTCACAGTGTAGTGTTCTGTTCCTCTTGCTCTAAATCTGTAAAGTACCTCGAGACATATTGTACATTACAAATGCTATACAAATACAAGTCATTGTTACATATTATTCTTAAGTTGCCAGAGTTATTAGACTCTTCAGGAGCAGTGCTTTCCTCTTCCTCTGTATCCTCATTGCTAAATCTCTTCCACTGGTAATGGTAGCATAGTGGTTATGTTACTGGACTAGTAATCCAAAAGCCTGGACTAATGATCGGGAGTCATTAGTTCAAATCCCACCAGGGCAGCTGGGAAATTTAAATTCAGTTTATTCAATAAATCCGGAATAAAAAGATAGTATCAGTGCCCATCAGACTGTCATCTGCTTCACTAATGCCCTTTAGGGCAGGAAACCCTTACCTGGTCTGGCCTGTGTTTGTCTCCAGACCTACAACAATGTGATTGACTCTTAACGGCCCAATAAGCAACTCCGTTGTAACAAACCGCTACGAAAAGCAATAATAAGAATAAAAAACCGGACGGACCACTTGGCATTGACCTCGGCACCGGCTTCGGACACGACAACAGCACACCCAGCCCAGTCGACCCTGCAAAGTCCTCCTCACCAAGATCTGGGGACTTGTGTCAAAATTAATTGTCAGATCTGTCCCACGACGAGTCAAATCATACACACAGAATCATACCTTTCAATGTTCCAGTCTCCATAATGACCATCCCTGGGTATGTCCTGTCCCACCGGCACCCTAACCCTAACTGCACCAGAGATGGCAGCACAGTGGTATACAGTTGGGAGGGAGTGGCCCTGGGAGTCCTCAACATTGACTGCGGATCCCATGAAGTCTCATGGCATCAGATCAAGCATGTGCAAGGAAACCACCTGCTGATTACCACCTACCACCCTCCCTCAGCTGATGAACCAGTACTCCTCCGTGTTGAACACCAGCTGGAAGAAGCAATGAAGGTAGCAAGGGCACAGACTGTTGTCTGGTGGGGGACTTCAATGTCCATCACCAAGAGAAGCTCGGTAGCACCACTACCGACAGAATCCTGAAGGATATAGCTGCCAGACTGGACCTGCGACAGATGGTGAGAGAACCAACACGAGGGAAAAGGGTACTTGACCTCCTCCTCACTAATCTACCATGACAGCATTGGTAGCAGTGATCACCGCACAGTCCTTGTGAAGATAAAGTCCCATCGACACACTCCATCGTGTTGTGTGGCACTACCACCATGCTAAATGGGATAGATTCAGAACTGATCTAGCAGCTCAAAACGCGGCACCCATGAGGCACTATGGGCCATCAACAGCAGCAGAATTGTATTCCACCACAATCTGTAACCTCACGGGCCGGCATATCCATCAATCTACCATTACCATCAAGCCAGGGGACCAACCATGGTTCAATGAGGAGTGCAGAAGAGCATGCCAGGAGCAGCACCAGGCGTATCTAAAAATAAGGTGCTAACCTGGGGAAGTTGCAACACAGGACTACATGCTAAACAGTGGAAGCTTCTTCTTATGCTTCTTCTTCTTCTTCAGCATACTGTAGACAGAGCTAAGCGATCCCACAGTCAATGGATCAGATCAAAGCTCTGCAGTTCTGCCATATCCAGTCGTGAATGGTGGTGGTCAATTAAACAACTAACTGAAAGAGGAGGCTCCATGAATATCCCCATCCTCAATGATGGCGGAGCCCAGCACACAAGTGCAAAAGACAAGACTGAAATGTTTGCAACCATCTTCAGCCAGAAGTACCGAGTGGATGATCCATCTCAGCCTCCTCCTGAGCTCCTCACCATCACAGAAACCAGTCTTCAGCCAATTTGATTCACTCTTCGTGATATCAAGAAACAGCTTAGCGCACTGGATACAGCAAAGGCTATGGGACCTGACAACATCCTAACTGTCGTGCTAAGGACTTGTGTTGCAGAACTATCCGCACCTCTAGCCAAGCTGTTCCAGTATAGCTACAACACTGGCATCTATCCGACAATGTGTAAAATTGCCCAGCTATGTCCTGCCCACAAAAACCAGGACAAACCCAATCGGGCCAATTACCACTCCATCAGTCTCTTCTCAATCATCAGCAAAGTGATGAAAGGTGTCATCGACAGTGCTATCAAGCGGCACTTACTCACCAATAACCTGTTCCCCGACGCTCAGTTTGGGTCCCGCCAGGACGACTTGACTCCAGACCTCATTACAGCCTTGGTTCAAACATAGACAAAAGAGCTGTATTCCAGAGGTGAGAGTGACTGCCCTTGACATCAAGGCAACATTTGACCGACTGTGGCATCATGGAGCCCTGGTAAAATTGAAGTCAATGGGAATCAGGGGGAAACTGTCCACTGGCTGGAGTCATACCTAACACAAAGTTGTGTATGGAGAAAGAGTCAGACTGAACACTATGAGCACAAAGTAAAGTGTGACCTTGGTCTTTTATTTGCAGGTCTCCAGAGTGCCTCTCCAACCTGTGATGCCTTCTCAAATACCTGTGCTCCCAAGGGATTATGGGATCCCTTGGGACTCCGGGGAATAAGCCCTCTGGTGGCTGTACAGAGTCAATACAAGTCCACATATATAACAACAGTCCCCCACAAAGTCAAAAGTGTAACTATTAACAATGTGAGTCGATCTGGGGCCCTTCTTGCCCTGGTTGATCGTCTTGGTGTGAAAGCTGGTGTTGTTGAATCATTTGTTGAGCCCTTGCTGGGCTGCTGTGCAGCTGGCCTTGCTGGGCTGCCTGGTGTGTTGGGCCCTGGAGGGCTGCTGTGGATGATGGGTTCTGCTTTGTGGTGTCGATTGCCACTGGTGTGTGTGTGTGTTGGGGAATCAAAAAAGGTAGGGTCCAAGGTGTGTTGCTCAGGGTAGTCCGTGAATCTGAGTTTGATTTGGTCCAAGTGTTTCTGGTGAATGAGTCCATTTGAAAGTTTGACCCGAAACACCCTGCTCCCCTCTTTGGCCATGACAGTGCTGGGAAGCCACTTGGGACCTTGTCCGTAATTTAAAACAAATACAGGATCATTGATTTCAATCTCGCCTGACACATTTGCGCTATCATGGTATGCACTTTGTTGAAGCCACCTGCTCTCTACCTGTTCATGTAGATCAGGGTGAACTAACGAGAGCCTTGTCTTAAGTGCTCTTTTCATGAGCAGTTCAGCAGATGGGATCCCAGTGAGTGAGTGGGGTCTCATGCGGTAGCTAAGCAGGACTCGGGATAGGCGAGTCTGCAGTGAGTCTTCAGTTACCCTCTTCAAGCCTTGCTTGATGGTTTGCACTGCTCTCTCTGCCTGACCATTGGACGGGGCAGATGTGACATGTTTGATCCCGTTACGGGTCATGAATTCTTTGAATTCAGCACTGGTAAAACATGGCCCGTTGTCACTCACCAGGACTGGTAAAACATGGCCCGCAGGCTTTCAGTACTGGCAGCGGATATGCTAGCCGACATTATCTCACATTCAATCCACTTGGAGTACGCGTCTACAACCATAAGGAACATTTTACCCAAGAACGGGCCTGCATAGTCGACATGAATCCTCGACCACGGTTTGGAGGGCCAAGACCATAAACTTAGCGGCGCCTCCCTGAGTGCAATGCTTAACTGCGAGCAAGTATTACATCTGTGAACACAGGAATCTAAGTCCGCATCGATACCGGGCCACTACACGTGGGATCTGGCTATCGCTTTCATCATTACGATGCCTGGGTGGGTACTGTGGAGGTCATTGATGAAGATGTCTCTGCCCTTCTTGGGGACCACTACTCGATTTCATCTTTGCGCCGCTAACAGCTTTATCTCTTCCTGCATTTCCACTGGGACACTGGACCAGCTCCCACGAAGCAGCTTTTGACTAGAAATAATAAGGGGTCCTGGCTTGTCCAGGTTTTGATCTGTCGGGCAGTGACGGGTGATTACTCACTCTCAAATGCTTCCATAACCATGGCTAGATCTGTGGGCTGTGCCATTTCCACCCCCGTGGTGGGCAATGGCAGTCTACTGAGAGCATCGGCGCAGTTTTCTGTGCCTGGCCTGTGGCGGATGGCGTAGTTGTATACGGACAAAGTGAGCGCCCATTTCTGGATGCGGGCCGATGCATTGGTATTTATCCCTTTCATCTTGGAAAACAGGGATATAAGTGGTTTATGGTCAGTTTCCAATTCCAATTTTAGCCCAAACAGGTCTTGATGCATTTTCTTTACCCTATAGACACATGCTAACGCTTCTTTTTCAATCATGCTGTCGGCTCTCTCAGCCTGAGACAGACTCCTGGATGCATAAGCAACCAGTTGCAGTTTCCCGAAATCATTAGCTTCTTGTAACACACACAATGCCATATGATGACGCATCACATGCTAGTACCAAATGCTTACATGGATCATACAAGACAAGCAATTTGTTTGAGCATAACAATTTTCTCGCTTTTACAAAGACATTTTCTTGGTTTTTGCCCCAAACCCATTTGTCCCCTTTTCGTAATAAGACATGTAGTGGTTCTAGCAGGGTGCTGAGACCCGGTAAGAAGTTACCAAAGTAGTTCAAGAGACCCAGAAACGACCGCAGCTCCATTACGTTCTGTGGCCTCGGTGCGTTCTCGATTGCCTCCGTCTTTACGTTGGTGGGCCTGATGCCGTCCGCCGCAATCCTCCTTCCCAAGAACTCCACTTCAGGCGTCGGGAAAACGCACTTCGAGTGTTTTAACCTGAGCCCCACACGGTTGAGTTGACTAAGAACCTCCTCCAGGTTCTGCAGGTGCTCGACTGTGTTCCAACCTGTGACCAAGATGTCGTCCTGGAAGACCACGGTATGTGGGACTGACTTCAATAAACTTTCCATGTTTCTCTGGAATATCGCCGCCGCTGATTGGATTCCAAATGGGGCATCTGTTATAAACAAAATTACCTTTGTGCGTGTTGATGGAGGTGAGGGCCTTCGATGATTCCTCCAGTTCCTGCGTCATGTAGGCTGAAGTCAGATCCAGCTTCGTGAACGTCTTTCCTCCCGCCAGCATTGCAAAGAGGTCGTCGGCTTTTGATAGTGGGTATTGGTCCTGCAGGGAGAAACGATTGATAGTTACTTTGTAATCGCCACAGATTCTGACGATGCCGTCTCCCTTGGGGCTGGGACGATAGGATTGGCCCACTCGTTGAACTCGATCGGTGAGATGATGAACTCTCTTTGTAGCCAGTCTAGCTCGATCTCTACCTTTTCTCTCATCCTGTACGGTACTGCTCTTGCCTTGTGATGGATGGGTCACGACCCCGGAATTAGGTGGATCTGCACTTTTGCTCCTTGGAATTTCCCGATGCCTGGTTCAAACAGCGAAGGAAATTTGTTTAAGACCTGGGCATACGAAGTGTTGCCAGCGGGCGAGAGCGCTCGGATGTTGTCCCAGTTCCAGAGAAGCTTTCCCAGCCAGCTCCTGCCGAGCAGTGTGGGACCATCGCCCGGTACCACCCAGAGTGGTAGCTTCTGCACCGCTCCATCGTAGGAGACCTTTACGGTAGCACTGCCGATTACAGGAATCAGTTCTTTTGTGTAAGTTCTTAGTTTCGTGCGAATTGGAGTTAAGACTGACCTTGAGGCCTTGTTACACCACAACCTTTTGAAAGTCTTTTTGCCCATGATGAACTGGCTTGCGTCCGTGTCCAGCTCCATGGACACCGGGAGTCCATTTAGTTCAACATTCAGCATTATCGGGGGACAATTCGTGGAGAATGTGTGTACCCCATGTACCTCTGCCTCCTCTATCTGAGGCTCTGTTTCGTCATGATCCTCCTCTGCGACATGGTGGTTTGCAGGTTTAACAGGCTTAGCAGCTCGCCTGCACACTCGTTGGAGGTGTCCCATTGTTCCACAGCCCTTGCAAACATATCCTTTGAATCGGCATGAATGGAAACGATGATCACCCCCGCAGCGCTAACAAGGTGTTAATGGCCTTGCATTCATCACCCTTGATGGTGGACTGTGAAACATCTGCGGACATGCAGCTGCAGGTATGTGTGACCTGCCCTGTACGTTACAATTCGAAAACAACATCACTTTGTTCACAGTACTTGTAGCAGCACTTGTGTGCTGAGAAATTTGCTTTGTATTGTCACTGGTGGCAATGAACGCCTGGGCTATCGCTATGGCCTTACTCAAGTTGGGGTCTCTACAGTCAAAAGTTTGCGAAGTATGGTTTCGTGGCCAATGTCAAGTATGAAAAAATCTCTGAGCATGTGCTCCAAATGTCCTTCAAATTCGCAATGTCCTGCAAGGCGTCCAGCTAAGCGACATAACTCACCACTTCCTGGCCTTCAGATCTTTTGTAGGTACAGAACTGGTACCTCGCCATCAGAACGCTTTCCTTCGGGTTCAAATGCTCACGGAACAGTGTGCACAAATCATCGTACGATTTCTCCGTGGGTTTCGCTTGAGTGAGCAGATACTCCACGAGGCCATACGTTGGTGCCCCACAGACGGTGAGGAGGATCGCCCTTCATTTGGCAGCATTCTCTTTTCCATCTAGCTCGTTGGCCACAAAGAATTGGTCGAGTCGCTCCACAAAAGTTTCCCAATTATCTCCCTCCGAAAATTTCTCCAGGATACCGACTGTTCTCTGCATCATTGAGTTCGCTATCTGTATCTAATTGTGAGTTTGTTGTGTATGGAGAAAGAATCAGACTGAACACTGTGAGCTCAAAGTAATGTGTGACCTTAGTCTTTTATTGCAGGTCTCCAGAGTGCCTCTCCGACCTGTGAAGCCTGCTTAAATACCTATGCTCCAAGGGATTATGGGTTCCCTTGGGACTACGGGGAATGAGCCCTCTGGTGGCTGTACAGAGTAAATACAAGTCCACATATATAACACAAAGGAAGATGATTGCGGTGGTTGAAGGTCAAACATCGCAGCCCCAGGACATCATTGCAGGATTTCCTCAGGACAGTGTCTAGGCCCAACCATCTTCAGCTGCTTCATCAATAACCGTCCCTCCACCATACGGTCAGAAGTTGGGATGTTTACTGATGATTGCACAGTGTTCAGTGCGATTTGCAACTCCTCCTTCAGTTGCCCATTTGATACAACTGAGTGCATTGCTGGACCACTTCAGAGGATAATATTAGTGTGGGACTGGAGTCACATATAGGCCAAACCTGGTAAGGCTGGTAGGTTTCCTTCCCTAAAGGACATAAACGAATCAGTTGGGTTTTACGACAATCTGACTGCTTCATGTTCACTTTTACTGATCCCAGCTTTTTCTAGATTTTTTTATGGTTGAACTCAAATTCTCAAACTGCCATGGTGGGATTTGAACTCTCGTTCTCTGGATATTTAGACGGGGATGTGTTAGCTGATTTTACATAAAGCCTGGTATGAGGGAAAAAGTGGTTTTGAAACATACTGCATCTTCTTATCACCAAGTTCCAACAACACACTTTCCCGACACACCACTTTCACACTGAAATAACATTATCATGGTTATCAAGTTATCAAAGAGTAGAGGAAGCAAGACAGCATAAAAACAGATAGTGTTTCACATCACCAACACTGGCAAATTCTCCCAGCAGTGACTGTGACGAAGTCCAAATGAGACGAAATGTTTGCAGCTATGACTGTTCAGCATGGTGTGCGAGGCGAGCCAGACTTGACCTGAGAAATAGCATCTTGTTTTAAAATGCATAAAGGTGACAAGAGATTTCATTACGCGGAGGAAGAGAAGAGGATACTTTCTCACCAACAACTGAAGTTAACAGCATCATTTAAACCCGACATTGCTTTGATACATCGGGTGAAAAGCACAAAGCAAAATATTTCGCTTTCACTGATGCTGTGTGTCAGCTTGGCTCAGTTGGCAGCACTCTCACCTCTCATTCACAAAGGTTACGTGTTCAAGCCTCACACCAGGAGCTTGAGCTCACGGTCTTAAGCTCATACTGCAGTACAGTGCAGAGGGAGTGCTGCATTGTCACAGACGCCAGAATTCAGAATAGATTGATCTGAAGCACTATTCACAAAAAAGCAGTGAGTTCTCCCTGTGTCTTGGCCAACATGCCTCCTTCATCCACCAACAAAAGCAGATTCATTGGTCTTTTGCCTCATGCGTGTCGGCTGGAACTTCCTGTGCACCACACAGCAATTGCAACTTCACTTCAAAATAATTCAGTGCTTTGACATGGTACTGAGGTGTGATATAAATGCAAATCTTTATTTATTGTTTCTCGTCAAGGGTTGCACCAAAGATCAAAGCTATTCAGACTAAGTGCAGCCCTCTGAAGGATATCTATTTTGTTTGCAGTTACAATACAAATATTGTATTGACAAGCATGTTGTAGTTCAGCTCTGCAGGCTCCCCTAATAGTTCAGTTGGTAAGTGCACTGCTCAATGTGGCTCTAAACCGTACAGTCCGCAAAGGTCCCAAGTTCAATTCGAACTGTCTGCCCAGAATTAGCTGATCTCAGATAGAATTGCAGTAAGAGATTGGTCTTAGAGCTGCAGGGCCAGGAGAAGAAAAGTAAACCAGGATGCCCCCTCTTGACCGCTCCAGTAACCCTTGCTATAAAGTACAGGTTGTCAGGTGAGCCGGGATAGCCTCTTAAGTTGAGTAGCTTGCTGGCACTCACTGCTTGTACATGAAGAATGGCCGCTCGAGCCACATATAGATCACCTTCTGACACTCATGGGATTGTACCATACGAGTCAGCACCTTCAGGAGCGGCAAAGAAAAAATGGGAAACCAATGGAGGCTCTCATGTATTTATTAACAAATCTATACTCGCAGCATATCATTTGTGTAATGTTAATAAACAGCCCAGCACTTACCACCCAGCTATCACTGAAGGTGTTCCAAAACCTTAAGGAGCCGAGGCCCTTTAGTTGTAAAGATAGTGAAGAGGCAAGAGAAGTTCTAGGCTAGTCTGACTCACTGTTGTTCGAGGCTAGAGTTACTCACATTTTGCACAGTTGTACAGGGCCTTGGTGAGGCCACACCTGGAGTATTGTATACAGTTTTGGTCTCCTAACTTGAGGAAGGACATTCTTGCTATTGAGGGAGCGCAGCAAAGATTCACCAGACTGATTCCTGGGATGGAGGGACTGACACATCAAGAAAGACTGGATCGACTAGCTTATATTCACTGGAGTTCAGAAGAATGAGAGGGGATCTCATAGAAACGTTTAAAATTCTGACGGGTTTAGACAGGTTAGATGCAGGAAGAATGTTCCCAATATTGGGGAAATCCAGAACCAGGGGTCACAGTCTAAGGATAAGGGGTAAGCCATTTAGGACCGAGATGAGGAAGAAATAGCGGGACATCTAGATAGGAATAGTGCAATCAAGCAGACGCAGCATGGATTCATGAAGGGGAAATCATGTTTAACTAATTTACTAGAATTCTTTGAGGATATAACGAGCATGGTGGATAGAGGTGTACCAATGGATGTGGTGTATTTAGATTTCCAAAAGGCATTCGATAAGGTGCCACACAAAAGGTTATTGCAGAACATAAAGGTATGCGGAGTCAGAGGAAATGTATTAGCATGGATAGAGAATTGGCTGGCGAACAGAAAGCAGAGAGTCGGGATAAATGGCTCCGTTTCGGGTTGGAAATTGGTGGTTAATGGTGTGCCACAGGGATCGGTGCTAGGACCACAACTGTTTACAATATACATTGATGACCTAGAAGAGGGGACAGAGTGTAGTGTAACCAGATTTGCAGATGACACTAAGATTAGTGGGAAAGCGGGTTGTGTAGAGGACACAGAGAGGCTGCAAAGAGATTTGGATAGGTTAAGCGAATGGGCTAAGGTTTGGCAGATGGAATACAATGTTGGAAATTGTGAGGTCATCCACCTTGGGAAAAAAAACAATAAAAGGGAATATTATTTGAATGGGGAGAAATTACAACATGCTGAAGTGCAGAGGGACCTGAGGGTCCTTGTGCATGAAACTCTTTTTGGAGTTTATCTGCAAAACAAAAAACATTAAACCGTGCCACCCGCCCTGGATGACACAGCAGACATTTACAAGGCCCCTTTTTTTTTCCTTTTTTTTGTGGTTTTTTTGGGGCGCTAAAATCACATTTTTTCCAGTGCCCCCTATAAAAGGGGAGGGGGACACTAAAAGCACCGGCAATTAAAACAAATTAAACTTTAAAACGTAAAATCAAATTAAAATTTGGTTGCCGGGCGTGATGATGCACTCCAGTCCCTCCGGTGCCCACCTCTCGCGGAAGGCCGCGAGCGTACCGGTGGACACCGCGTGCTCCATCTCCAAGGACACCCTGGACCGGATGTAAGAGCGGAAGAGAGGCAGGCAGTCAGGTTGAACGACCCCCTCGACCGCCCGCTGGCTGGACCGGCTGATGGCACCCTTGGCCGTGCCCAGGAGCAGTCCTACAAGGAGGCCTTCGGACCTACCCGCTCCCCTCCGCACAGGGTGCCCAAAGATCAGGAGAGTGGGACTGAAGTGCAGCCAGAATTTCAAGAGCAGCCCCTTCAAATAATGGAACAGGGGCTGCAACCTCGTGCACTCAATAAAAACATGGAACACGGACTCCTCCAGACCGCAGAAATTGCAGGCGGCCTGGGAGTCCGTGAACCGGCTTAAAAATCTGTTGCACGGCACTACTCCGTGCACCACCCTTCAGGCCAAGTCCCCGATGAATAGTGGGAGGACTCCCGCATAGAGTGCCCTCCATCGGGGACCCCCGCCTCCTCCGGACGGCAAGATGGTATGCCATGGTGTGTCCGGACGGCCGGCGAGGATGGCAAAGTTGAGAGTGTGCAGGAGCAGCCCGTACAGGAAACCCCTCCGCGCGGAACTGAAAGGCACGGAGTGGATTTCCCCGAGGCGGCTCAAGTTGTGAGGCGCCGGCCCCCGAGGGAGGTTCCGGGATTTGGCGCCAATGAGGAATTCCGTCCGGACGGGGGTCAGTTCGGACGGGATCTCCCCACATGCTTGAGCTTCCTCGATGCACCTAACAGAGTCAGGGCCCAGAGCTCTTTTTAGCGACTCGATGGCATCGTCCGCGTGGCAGACGTCGGCTGAATTTAGGCGCCGCGCCAGCGTGCCTGGCGCCATCCAGCCCGCTCCTCCGCCATCGAGTAGGTCCCTGACCCTGGTCACCTCACCAGCCACAGCCCTCTCTTCCGACCGCCACATAAAACCTCGGTCGTGGAGGTACGGATTCCCGAGCAGCGGCTCCTGCAGGACAGCCACCACTCCAGCCGGCAGAGAGCTGCGCTTGGTGGAGACTTTGTTCCAGACCCTGACGAGGTCCCTGTAAAAGACAGGCAGCTCCCGGAGGGTGGTCCTGATACCCCCCAAATTCACAAACAGGAGCTGCGTGTCGTAGTTGAGGTCGCGCTGCTGCGGAAGAAATACGTCGCCAGAGCACGCCACCTAGGAGGGGGCTTGACGTAAAGGTATCTCTGCAGGGTCTGAAGACGGAAAGTCGCGAGCTGGGCGCTGACGCACACCAACGACTGACCGCTCTCCTCAAGCGGGAGACTCAAGACCGCAGCAGAGACCCAGTGCTTCCTGTTGTTCCAGAAGAAGTCCACCAGCTTCTTCTGTATCTTGGCGACAAACGCAGGGGGAGGGGTCAAAGTGACCAGCCGGTACCACAACATTGCGGCCACCATCTGGTTTATGACGAGCGCTCGACCTCTGTAGGACAGCACTCGGAGCAGTCCTGTCCAGCGCCCTAGGCGAGCGGCGACCTTGGCCTCCAGCTCCTGCCAGTTCGCCGGCCAGGCTCCCTCGTCGGGGCTAAGGTAGACTCCCAGATAGAGGAGATGGGTCGTGCTCCAGGCAAAAGGCCTGAGCTCCTCCGGCAGGGAGTCCACCCGCCACTGACCCACCAGGAGTCCGGAACATTTCTCCCAGTTGATTCTGGCGGAGGATGCGGCCGAGTAAATCTCTTGGCACTCATGCATCCTCCGCAGGTCAGCGGGATCCTCTACCGCGAGGAGCACGTCATCGGCGTAAGCCGAGAGGACGACCTCCACGCCCGGCCCTTGCAGAGCCAGTCCCGTCAACCTCATCTGCAAGAGGCGCAGGAAAGGCTCTACGCAGATGGCATATAACTGGCCGGACATGGGGCATCCCTGGCGCACCCCTCTCCTAAAGTGAAGGGGCGCCGTCAAGGACCCGTTAACCTTAATCAGACACTCAGCGGCGGCGTACAAAAGTCGGATCCGGGCGACGAAATGCGTCCCGAACCCGAAAGCGCGCAGAGTTCCGAGCAGATAGTCGTGATCCACCCTGTCGAACGCCTTCTCTTGGTCGAGAGATAAGAAGGCGACCGACAGACCAGCCTCCTGGGAATGATGGATGAGGTCCCGGACCAGATGGATGTTGTCGCGGATTGTCCGGCCCGGGACCGTGTAGGACTGGTCGGGGTGGATCATGTGGTCCAGCACGGCACCAAGGCGAGCAGACATCGCCCTGGCGAAGATTTTGTAGTCCGTGCTGAGGAGGGAGACCGGGCGCCAGTTCTTAAGGAGGCGGAGATCGCCCTTCTTAGCAGCAGGACGATGACTGCCCTGCGCCAAGAGAGGGGCATCTCCCCGGTCGCCAGACTTTCCCCCAGGACCCGCGCATAGTCACCCCCCAGGACATCCCAGAACGCCCTGTGGAACTCCACGGTCAGCCTGTCCAGCCCCGGGGATTTTCCCCTCGAGAGCCGGTCGAGGGCACCGGTCAGCTCCGCCAGGCTTAGCGGAGCTTCCAGATTTTCGGCGCCCTCCGGGCTGACCTTCGGCAGGTCCTCCCACAAAACTCTACGCGCTTCCTCGCTGGACGGATCCGGAGAGAACAGAGCCCCGTAATATTCACGGGCCCTGTTGTTGACGCCCTCCGGATCCGAGACGAGAGAGCCGTCGTCGGCCAGCAGTGTCAAGAGCTGCTTACGGACATTCTGCCTTTTTTCCAGCGAGTAGAAGAAGGGGGAGCCGCGGTCCAGATCCCGCAGGAGCCGGATCCGCGACCTCACGAACGCGCCTCGGGACCCGACGAGCTGCAGGTCCTTCAGCGCGGCCTTCTTCGCTTCGTACACCGTCCGCAGGGCCGGGTCCTCGACGACTTGACCGAGACGGGATTCCAGGTCGAGCACCTCTTTTTCTAGGCGCCCGACCCTGGCCGCCCGCCTCTTGACAGAAGACGCGGACGTGAGCCTTGCCCACGTCCCACCATAGCCTCAAGGAGGGGAAGCCCCCCTGCTTCCTTCTCCAGTCGGACCAGAATCGACGGAACGAGTCCTGGAACCGCACGTCCTCCAGCAGCCGGTTGTTAAAGTGCCAGTACGCGGACCCCGTCCTCGCGCGAAACGAAGCGAGCTCCGCCCACACCAGGTGGTGGTCCGAACACGGCACTGGCCGCATGGAGGCCGCCGGGATGCAGGAAACGTACGCCCGAGACACGTAAAGGCGGTCGACTCTAGACCATCCTACTCCAGGCCTCACCCAAGTAAAGGCGCTGGAGTCGGGGTGGAGATTTCGCCAGACGTCCACCAAGGCGAAGGACCCGACCAGGCCGCTCAACTTCTCCATCGCCGTCATGCACTGCGGGGCACCGGAGCGGTCCCTCGCCTCGAGGGTGCAGTTAAAATCCCCCCCGAGGACAATGCAGTCGCCGACGTCGACGGAGCCAAGAAGAGCGGACACCTCTTCAAAGAAGCGCGTTTGCTGCGGGCCGGGCTGAGGGGCGTACATGTTCACGAGATGGAACGGCATGTCCCCCAGGCGGACCGTTACGTGCAGCAAGTGGCCTGGCACGGGCTCCTCGAGCCCCAAGATCTCCGGCTGAAAATGCGGGCCCAGCAAGATGGCCACCCCACTAGAAGTGGCGGTGAGGTGGCTCATGAGGACCTCTCCTTGCCATTCCAGGAGCCACGTGGCTTCGTCTCCCGGAACGGTGTGGGTTTCTTGCAGGAAGCACACCGCATATTTCCCCTCCCGCAGGAGCGAAAAATTGTTAAATCTACGGCATGCCTCTCTGCTGCCGTTGATGTTGAGGCTGGCTATGGTTATCTTCATGACAAGAGCATAGTGCAACCTCTACCTAACCTATTGTGGGGGAGGGAGTGGAGTCGTTTGTTGACCTCCAGTCCTTCAGCAGCCCAGCGAGGAACTTTTTGAGCCGGCGCAGCTCAAGGCCTTGAGCCCTTGATAAGGTCCCGCCCGCGGCCATGGTTTTAGCGGCGGCGCGGACGGACGCGACGAGCAGCCCCAGCTCGGACCATCTTTCCAGGGCCAGACGGGCTTGTTCGCGGCGACCCCGGCACTGGACCAAAAAGTCCCGGAGTTCCTCTACGGGAATGAGGAGGGTCTCAGCGGCGGCCGCGAGCAGATCCACCGCCTCACTGGTGATGGATTCGAGATCTTCATACGCGTCCTCCACCGAGTCCCCGTCCCCCTCCGGGAGGTCGCTGCTAGCAGCCGGCCCGTCGACCGCACGAGGTACGGCAAACGGCCCGGCCGCTCCACTTGGCCCTGGCTCTGCCCCGATCCCACCCCCAGGATCGTCGGCAGAGGAGTCCCCACTGGGCTCTTTTAAAATTGGTGCTGGGTCGGGAAGCGACAGCGGAAGGGGTTCCTCCTCCGCCCCAGAAGCCGGGGAACACGGAGAGACCTGGTTTAGGAAGTTCTCCAGGTCCACCAAGTACCTCAGCTCCACAGTTGGGGGCGAGGGTTGTTGTTCTTCTCCCTCCCCGCCGCCACCCCCCGGCCCAGCGTGCACAGATTCATTAAAATTGTTCATATTTTCAGTTTCTGCCGAGTCGAGCAAATCCCGGGGGAAGTTGGGTATTGGCTGGGCGGGCTCAGGTTCGGCCTTTTCGGCCCCGCCCGCCTCAGTCCCCGGGACGCTTGACCCGGCGGCTACGCATTCCTCCGCTGGTCCCACGCCCCCCACGACAGGCAGATCTTCCACGCCATCCCCAGGAGGCAGCGGCTGGGCAGCCTCGACTGCCTCACCCTCCCCGGGGACAGACTCCTCGCGCCTGCAGCGCAATTTGGGGGCGCTGGTGGGGGACGCGGGACACGCGGCGGGCACCGCCTCCTCCGCGGAGGGATGTTGTTCCCCCTCCGCCTCATTGGGGCGGTGCCTCTTTTTGTTCCTGGGGGTGCGCGAAGGCAGGGAGACCTCCATGCCTGCCAAGGCCTCCCGCTCCGCCCCCCCTTTTCCTTTTCTTGCCCGCGCCCGGGCCCCTCTGCGGTATTGGTCAAGGGCTCAGGCACGGGGTTGGGCTGAGCGCGGTGGTCAAATTTTCCGGCGCACTGAGGGGACCCGCCTCTGGATGTTTTGCTTCTTCCGCGCCTTCTTTCCGGTCGGACGCTCTCCCTCCCACCCGCCAGAGGCCGTGAAAGCATCGGCCCCCGGCGATGCCCGCGCACCTACGGCTCCCGGCACGCGGACGCAACTAGGGGGAGGGGTGGCGGCGGCGCCAGCCTTGGCCGCCTTCGGTGGTTTGGCGGCCTTGGAGGCGGGGCAGTTCTTGCGAAATTGCCCCACCTCCCTGAAGGCATGGCACCGCACGCCGTCCGACGTCCAAAAGACACGGTAGGCAGTCCCCTCGTGCACCACATTAAAATAACCCTCCGTCGTCTCCTCCCGCGCCAGCCGGACAAAGAGCTGGCGGCGGAAGGAGAACACGTGGCGGAGGCTGCTCTCCCTGAGGCCGAGCGGTATGGGGTTGATCCCTGACCTTACCTCCCCCAGCTGGTGTCGGTGAGGGAGGAGGAGCCCAGCGGGAACAAAGGGCGGGACGTTCGATACGATGACCCTCTGCGCGGTGGCCTCGAGAGGATCCACCGGCAGGAACGTCCCGCCCACCGTGAGCCCCTTTTCGAGGGCCAGGGACACTGCCCGCTCCGACCCCAGGAAGAACACGGCCTTCCCAGACATCTTGGAGGCTGCGACAATGGCCGAGGGGCTGACTACCCCAGCTATCGCCCGCAAGCACTCCTCGATGCTCATTGTGGGGTGAGTGTAGCTCTTGACCCCGTGTTTCTTTGTTATAAGTGCAAAAGGTGGCAGGGCAGCGGGTGGCGCAGGAGGTGCCGTGGAAGCGGTTGCCACCTGCGCATATGTCTTCGCTGGCTTTGCCACCGGCGTGGATGGGGTCGCCATCACGGGGTCCCTTTAAGGGCTACACCCACCCCAAAGTCACAGGCCTTAATGGTCTTAATTGGCCTCGTATCTAAAGACTGAGCAGAGGAGCTCTTAACGAGGCACACCTCTCCCCTAGTTGGCAATTGGGGAGGGGCCTTGCTCCCTCTGCTCAGTTGTTTTTTTTTGTTTGTTTTTTAAAATTAGGAGGAAGGGCTCTCAGAGAGAGACGGAAGAGACAGAGAGAGAGAGATAGAGTAAGGGGGGTGCGGGAAAGAGGGAGGCTGCGAGGGCAGGTCTCCCCTCACAGCGATGGGTGGGTGTTTTTCTTGGGGTGCACTCCCCAGATGGCAAAAAAAACACAAACAAAACACAGTCTTTGGGATGGTCTTCAGGTGGGGGGAAAAGATGTCTTCACCTGGGGCAGCTAGAGCCAACCAGGCACACACTCCCAACGATGTTCAAAGGTGTGATTAAACAATCTTCCGCCTGGTAGCTCCAGCTATCCCAGGCTAGGCAATGGGGGGGGGGGGGTTCAATTGTGTGTGGGGCCTAGTTGTAAGCAAGGCCCCCACACACACTTCCACACACACACACCCCCCCGCGATGTTCCGGCCCTCAGTGGTCTTCTTTCCTCCCCCCACCGATACAACAAAGTCTATTGGGGAATGCACCAAAACACACCCACCTGTAGAATGTTGTAGAAATGACTCTCCCTCCTTCCACACAGGTTGTTGTTTTTTTCCCCCTCTCTCCAACTCTCTGTAGTTGTAAATAAATGTTAATTGTATCTGCGCTCCTCCTCTCCCTCCGGATGTTGAATGGGTAGCAAGCTAGCTTCTCCCTCCTTCTCTTCCTGGGCTGGTCTCAGGGCTCTCTCAAGGCCTTCCAAACAGGAGCAAAAGTTGGTAGCTGCTTTCCTCACTGCTCACTCAGCCAACTGAGCAGGACACGCCTCCACTGCTCCACCATTGGTGCATGAAACTCTTTTTGAGTTTACCTGAAAAAAAACAGAAACATTAAACCGTGCCACCCGCCCTGGATGACACAGCAGACATTTTCAAGGCCCTTTTTTTTCTTTTTTTTTGTGTTTTTTTTTGTGTTTTTCTTTTTTTTTGTTTTTTTTTGGGCGCTAAAATCACATTTTTCCAAGTGCCCCCTATAAAAGGGGAGGGGGACACTAAAAGCACCGGCAATTAAAACAAATTAAACTTTAAAACGTAAAATCAAATTAAAATTTGGTTGCCGGGCGTGATGATGCACTCCAGTCCCTCCGGTGCCCACCTCTCACGGAAGGCCGCGAGTGTACCGGTGGACACCGCGTGCTCCATCTCCAAGGACACCCTGGACCGGATGTAAGAGCGGAAGAGAGGCAGGCAGTCAGGTTGAACGACCCCCTCGACCGCCCGCTGCCTGGACCGGCTGATGGCACCCTGGGCCGTACCCAGGAGCAGTCCTACGAGGAGGCCCTCGGACCTACCCGCTCCCCTCCGCACAGGGTGCCCAAAGATCAGGAGAGTGGGACTGAAGTGCAGCCAGAATTTCAAGAGCAGCCCCTTTAGAGAATGAAACAGGGGCTGCAACCTCGTGCACTCAGTAAAAACATGGAACACGGACTCCTCCAGACCGCAGAAATTGCAGGCGGCCTGGGAGTCCGTGAACCGGCTTAAAGATTTGTTGCACGGCACTGCTACGTGCACCACCCTCCAGGCCAAGTCCCCGATGAATAGTGGGAGGACTCCCGCATAGAGTGCCCTCCATCGGGGACCCCCGCCTCCTCCGGACGGCAAGATGGTATGCCATGGCGTGTCCGGACGGCCGGCGAGGATGACAAAGTTGAGAGTGTGCAGGAGCAGCCCGTACAGGAAACCCCTCCGCGCGGAACTGAAAGGCACGGAGGGGATTTCCCCGAGGCGGCTCAAGTTGTGAGGCGCCGACCCCCGAGGGAGGTTCCGGGATTTGGCGCCAATGAGGAATTCCGTCCGGACGGGGGTCAGTTCGGACGGGATCTCCCCACGTGCTTGAGCCTCCTCGATGCACCTAACAGAATCAGGACCCAAAGCTGTTTTTAGCGACTCGATGGCTTCGGCCGCGTGGCGGACGTCGGCTGAATTTAGGCGCCGCGCCAGCGTGCCTGGCGCCATCCAGCCCGCTCCTCCGCCATCGAGCAGGTCCCTGACCCTGGTCACCTCACCAGCCACAGCCCTCTCTTCCGACCGCCACATAAAACCTCGGTCGTGGAGGTACGGATTCCCGAGCAGCGGCTCCTGCAGGACGGCCGCCACTCCAGCCGGCGGAGAGCTGCGCTTGGTGAAGACTTTGTTTCAGACCCTGATGAGTTCCTTGTAAAAGACAGGCAGCTCCCGGAGGGCGGTCCTGACACCCCCCAAGTTCACAAACAGGAGCTGCATGTCGTAGTTGAGGCCGTGCTGCTGGCGGAAGAAATACGTCGCCAGAGCATGCCACCTAGGAGGGGGCTCGACGTAAAGGTATCTCTGCAGGGTCTGAAGACGGAAAGTCGCGAGCTGGGTGCTGACGCACACCAGCGACTGACCGACCTCCCCAAGCGGGAGCCTCAAGACCGCCGCAGAGACCCAGTGCTTCCTGTTGTTCCAGAAGAAGTCCACCAGCTTCTTCTGTATCTTGGCGACAAACGCAGGGGGAGGGGTCAAAGTGACCAGCCGGTACCACAACATGGCGGCCACCAGCTGGTTTATGACTAGCGCTCGGCCCCTGTAGAACAGCACTCAGAGCAGTCCTGTCCAGCGCCCTAGGCGAGCGGCGACCTTGGCCTCCAGCTCCTGCCAGTTCGCCGGCCAGGCTCCCTCGTCGGGGCTAAGGTAGACTCCCAGATAGAGGAGATGGGTCGTGCTCCAAAAGGCCTGAGCTCCTCCGGCAGGGAGTCCACCCGCCACTGACCCACCAGGAGTCCGGAACATTTCTCCCAGTTGATCCTGGTGGAGGACGCGGCCGAGTAAATCTCTTGGCACTCACGCATCCTCCGCAGGCCAGCGGGATCCTCTACCGCGAGGAGCACGTCATCGGCGTAAGCCGAGAGGACGACCTCCATGCCCGGCCCTTGCAGAGCCAGTCCCATCAACCTCGTCCGCAAGAGGCGCAGGAAAGGCTCCACGCAGATGGCATATAACTGGCCGGACATGGGGCATCCCTGGCGCACCCGTCTCCTAAAGCGAAGGAGCGCCGTCAAGGACCCGTTAACCTTAATCAGACACTCCGCGGCGGCGTACAAAAGTCGGATCCGGGCGACGAAATGCGTCCCGAACCCGAAAGCGCGCAGAGTTCCGAGCAGATAGTCGTGATCCACCCTGTCGAACGCCTTCTCTTGGTCGAGGGATAGGAAGGCGACCGACAGACCAGCCTCCTGGGAATGATGGATGAGGTCCCGGACCAGATGGATGTTATCGTGGATTGTCCGGCCCGGGACCGTGTAGGACTGGTCGGGGTGGATCATGTGGTCCAGCACTGCACCAAGGCGAGCAGACATCGCCCTGGCGAAGATTTTGTAGTCCATGCTGAGGAGGGAGACCGGGCGCCAGTTCTTAAGAAGGCGGAGATCGCCCTTCTTAGGCAGCAGGACGATGACTGCCCTGCGCCAAGAGAGGGGCATCTCCCCGGTCGCCAGACTTTCCCCCAGGACCCGCGCGTATTCGCCCCCCAGGACGTCCCAGAACCCCCTGTGGAACTCCACGGTCAGCCCGTCCAGCCCCGCGGATTTTCCCCTCGAGAGCCGGGCGAGGGCGCCGGTCAGCTCCGCCAGGCTTAGTGGAGCTTCCAGATTTTCGGCGCACTCCGGGCCGACCTTCGGCAGGTCCTCCCACAAAACTCTACGCGCTTCCTCGCTGGACGGCTCCGGAGAGAACAGGGCCCCGTAATATTCACGGGCCCTGTTGTTGACGCCCTCCGGATCCAAGACGAGAGAGCCGTCGTCAGCCAGCAGCGTCAAGAGCTGCTTACGGACACTCTGTCTTTTTTCCAGCGAGTAGAAGAAGGGGGAGCCGCGGTCCAGATCCCGCAGGAACCGGATCCGCGACCTCACGAACGCGCCTCGGGACCCGACGAGCTGCAGGTCCTTCAGCGCGGCCTTCTTCGCTTCGTACACCGTCCGCAGGGCCGGGTCCCTGACGACTTGACCGAGACGGGATTCCAGGGTCGAGCACCTCTTTTTCTAGGCGCCCGACTCTGGCCGCCCGCCTCTTGGTCGACCCCCTCGCGTACTCTTGACAGAAGACGCGGACGTGAGCCTTGCCCACGTCCCACCATAGCCTCAAGGAGGGGAAGCCCCCCTGCTTCCTTCTCCAGTCGGACCAGAATCAACGGAACGAGTCCTGGAACCGCACGTCCTCCAGCAGCCGGTTGTTAAAGTGCCAGTACGCGGACCCGTCCTCGCGCGGAGCGAAGCGAGCTCTGCCCACACCAGGTGGTGGTCCGAACACGGCACCGGCCGCATGGAGGCCGCCGGGACGCAGGAAACGTACGCCCGAGACACGTAAAGGCGGTCGACTCTGGACCATCCTACTCCAGGCCTCACCCAAGTAAAGGCGCTGGAGTCGGGGTGGAGATTTCGCCAGATGTCCACCAAGTCGAAGGACCCGACCAGGTCCCTCAACTTCTCCATCGCCGTCATGCACTGCGAGGCACCGGAGCGGTCCCTCGCCTCGAGGGTGCAGTTAAAATCCCCCCCGAGGACAATGCAGTCGCCGACGTCGACGGAGCCAAGAAGAGCGGACACCTCTTCAAAGAAGCGCGTTTGCTGCGGGCCGGGCTGAGGGGCGTACACGTTCACGAGATGGAGCGGCACGTCCCCCAGGCGAACCGTTACGTGCAGCAAGCGGCCTGGCACGGGCTCCTCGACCCCCAAGATCTCCGGCTGAAAATGCGGGCCCAGCAAGATGGCCACCCCACTAGAAGTGGCGGTGAGGTGGCTCATGCGGACCTCTCCTTGCCATTCCAGGAGCCACGTGGCTTCGTCTCCCGGAACGGTGTGGGTTTCTTGCAGGAAGCACACCGCATATTTCCCCTCCCGCAGGAGCGAAAAATTGTTAAATCTACGGCGTGCCCCTCTGCCGCCGTTGATGTTGAGGCTGGCTATGGTTATCTTCATGGCAAAAGCATAGTGCAACCTCTACCTAACCTATTGTGGGGGAGGGAGCGGAGTCTTTTGTTGAACTCCACTCCCTCCACAGCTCAGCGAGGAGTCCCTCGAGCTCGCGCAGCTCAAGGTGTTGCGCCTTTGTCAAGGGCCCGCCCGCGGCCAAGGTTTTAGCGGCGGCGCGGACGGACCCCTTGATCAGCTCTGGCTCGGACCATTTTTCCAGATCCAGTCGGGCTTGGTCGCGGCGACCCCGGCTCTGGGCCAAAAAGTCCCGGAGTTCCTTTGCAGGAATGAGGAGGGCCTCAGCGGCGGCCGCGAGCAGATCCACCGCCTCCCTGGCGGTGGTCTCTAGTTCTTCTCCCGCGTCCCCCACCGAGTCCCCGTCCTCCTCCGGGAGGTGGCCGCCAGCAGCCGGCCCATCGACCGCACAAGGTACGGCAAATGACCCGGCCGCTCCAACCGGCCCTGGCTCTGCCCCGATCCCACCCCCAGGATCGTCGGCAGAGGAGTCCCCACTGGGCTCTTTTAAAAATGGTGCTGGGTCGGGAAACGACAGCGGAAGGGGTTCCCCCTCCGCCCCAGGAACCGGGGAACAAGGAGAGACCCGGCCATAGGAAATCCCCAGGCTCTCCAAGTGCCCCAGCTCCAAAGTAGGGGGCGAGGGTGGGTATTCCTCCCCCTCCCCGCTGCCACCCCCCGGCCCAGCATGTACAGTTTCATTAAAATTCTTAATTTCGGTTTCTGCCGGGTCGAGCAAATCCCGGGGGAAGTTGGATATTGGCTGGGCGGGCTCAGGTTCGGCCTTTTCGGCCCCGCCCGCCTCAGTCCCCGGGACGCCCGGCCCGGCGGCAATGCATTCCTCCGCGATCCCCACGCCCCCCACGACAGGCAGATCTTCCACGCCATCCCCGGGAGGCAGAGGCTGGGCAGCCTCGACTGTCTCACCCTCCCCAGGGACAGACTCCTCCCGCCTACGGCGCTGCTTGGGGGCGCTGGTGGGGGACGCGGGACACGCAGCGGGCACCGACTCCTCTGCGGAGGGATGTTGTTCCCTCTCCGCCTCAACGGAGCGGCGCCTCCTTTTGTTGCTGGGTGTGCGCGGAGGCAGGGAGACCTCCATGTCTGCCGAGGCCTCCCGCTCCGCCCCCCCCCTTTTCCTTTTCTTGCCCGCGCCCGGGCCCCTCTGTGGTGTTGTTTAAGGGCTCGGGCACGGGCTCGGGGCACCCCGCGCTCGCCGGTGGCTGGGTTGGGCTGAGCGCGGTGGTCAAACTTTCTGGCGCACTGAAGGGACCCGCCTTTAGATGCTTCTCCTTGTTCCGCGCCTTCTTTCCGGTCGGACGCACTCCCTCCCCCCCGCCGGAGGCCCTGAAAACAAAGGCCTCCGACGATGCCCGCGCACCTACGGCTCCCGGCACGCGGACGCAACTAGGGGGAGGGGTGGTGGCGGCGCCAGCCTTGGCCGCCTTCGGTGGTTTGGCGGCCTTGGAGGCGGGGCAGTTCTTACGAACATGCCCCACCTCCCTACAGGCATGGCACCGCAAGCCGTCCGATGTCCAGAAGACGCGGTAGGCAGTACCCTCGTGCACCACATTAAAATGCCCTTCCGTCGTCTCCTCCCGCGCCAGCCGGACAAAGAGCTGGCGGCGGAAGGAGAACACGTGGCGCAGGCTGTTCTCCCTGAGGCCGAGCGGTATGGGGTTGATCCCCGACCTTACCTCCCCCAGTTGGTGTAGGTGAGGGAGGAGGAGCTCAGCGGGAACAAAGGGCGGGACGTTTGACACGATGACCCTTTGCGCGGTGGCCTCGAGAGGGTCCACCGGCAGGAACGTCCCGCCCACTGTGAGCCCCTTTTCGAGGGCCAGGGACACCGCCCGCTCCGACCCCAGGAAGAACACGGCCTTCCCAGACATCTTGGAGGCTGCGACAATGGCCGATTGGCCGACTACCCCAGCCATCGCCCGCACGCACTCCTCGATGCTCATTGTGGGGTGAGTGTAGCTCTTGACCCCGTGTTTCCTAGTTATAAGACTGAATGGTGGCAGGGCAGCGGGTGGCGCAGGAGGTGCCGTGGAAGCGGTTGCCACCTGCGCATATGTCTTCGCTGGCCCTGCCACCGGCGTGGATGGGGTCGCCATCATGGGGGTCCCTTTAAGGGCTACACTCACCCCAAAGTCACAGGCCTTAATGGTCTTAATTGGCCTCTTATCTGAAGACTGAGCAGAGGAGCTCTTAACGAGGCACACCTCTCCCCTAGTTGCCAATTGGGGAGGGGCCTTGCTCCCTCTGCTCAGTTGTTTTTTTTTTGTTTTTTTGTTAAAATTTGGAGGAAAGGGCTCTCAGAGAGAGAGGGGTGAGACAGAGAGAGAGAGATAGAGAAAGGGGGGGTGCAGGAAAGAGGGAGGCTGCGAGGGCAGGTCTCCCCTCACAGTGATGGGTGGGTGTTTTTCTTGGGGTGCACTCCCCAGATGGCAAAACACACAAGCACAGTCTTTGGGTTGGTCTTTGGGTGGGGGGAGAAGATGTCTTCACCTGGGGCAGCTCGAGCCACCAGGCACACACTCCTAACGATGTTTAAATGGGTGATTAAGAAAATCTTCAGCCTGGTAGCTCCAGCTATCCCAGGCTAGGCAATGGCGGGTGGGGGGTTCAATTGTGTGTGGGGCCTAGTTGTAAGCAAGGCCCCCACACACACTTCCACACACACACACACCTCCCGCGATGTTCCAGCCCTCAGTGGTCTTCTTTCCTCCCCCCACCAATACAGCAAAGTCTATTGGGGAATGCACCCACCCCACCTGTAGAATAGTAGAGTCGCCCTCCTTCCACACTGGACGTTGTTGTTGCTCTTTCCCCCTCTCTCCAACTCTTTGTAGAAATGGTAAAAAAAAGTTTTCTGCTTTCCTCCTCTCCCTCTGGGTGAAAGTTGGTGGTGAAGCCCCTTCCTTCCTTCCTTCTCTTCCTGGGCTAATTCACAGGCCCAGCCAGGAGCAAAAGCAGGAGCTCCTCTCCTCACTGCTCACTCAGCCAACTGAGCAGGACACGCCTCCACTGCTCCACCATTGGTGCATGAATCCCAAAAAGTTAGTTTGCAGGTGCAGCAGGTAATCAGGAAGGCGAATGGAATGTTGGCCTTCATTGCAAGAGGGATGGAGTACAAAAGCAGGGAGGTCCTGCTGCAACTGTACAGGGTATTGGTGAGGCCGCACCTGGAGTACTGCGTGCAGTTTTGGTCACATTACTTAAGGAAGGATATACTGGCTTTGGAGGGGGTAGAGAGACGATTCACTAGGCTGATTCCGGAGATGAGGGGGTTACCTTATGATGATAGATTGAGTAGACTGGGTCTTTACTCGTTGGAGTTCAGAAGGATGAGGGGTGATCTTATAGAAACATTTAAAATAATGAAAGGGATTGACAAGATAGAGGCAGAGAGGTTGTTTCCACTTGTTGGGGAGACTGGAACTAGGGGGCACAGCCTCAAAATATGGGGGAGCCAATTTAAAACCGAGTTGAGAAGGAATTTCTTCTCCCAGAGGGTTGTGAATCTGTGGAATTCTCTGCCCAAGGAAGCAGTTGAGGCTAGCTCATTGAATGTATTCAAGTCACAGATAGATAGATTTTTAACCAATAAGGGAATTAAGGGTTACGGGGAGAGGGCGGGTAAGTGGAGCTGAGTCCACGGCCAGATCAGCCATGATCGGGCTAGATGGCCTACTCCTGTTCCTAATTCTTATGTTCTTATGTTCTTATGTTAAACTTCTTCACACAGAGAGTGGTGAACCTGTGGAATTCTCTCCCACAGAAAGTTGTTGAGGCCAATTCACTAAATATATTCAAAAAGGAGTTAGATGTAGTCCTTAGTACTAGGGGGATCAAGGGGTATGGCGAGAAAGCAGGAATGGGGTACTGAAGTTGCATGTTCAGCCATGAACGCATTGAATGGCGGTGCAGGCTCGAAGGGCCGAATGGCCTACTCCTGCACCTATTTGCTTTGTTTCTATGTTTCGATAACTGTAATGACAGCCAGGACTAAAAATTGGCCTTCGCCCTGATTGGGGGTGGTAACCTTCCGGGGCCGGGACTTCCTGCACCGGGCCCAGAAGTCCCGCTCTCGTTGCGGAACTGGTGCTCTGCTTCCTAGAGGGGTGCTCTGACGCACTACAATGCTCCTCCTCTTCAATTAAAGGGGAGGGCAGCTGCACACTCTGCAGGCCCTTTGGTGGCCTCCACTGAGCCACCAGGGATGCGATCGACCGGGCCAGCAACCCGGTACCTAAAACAGAGTGTCGAGGCGAGAGCCACCATTGTCGGGCCGACCCAAGAGTCGGCCGACAAATAAAGATGGTGGCCTGGGTGCTAAAGGCCTCCCCTTTAAGGGGCACCCCGGCGGTGGATGTCCGCCAGCTTCATGACCTGTGGGGCAATTTTCCTCATGGGGCAATACGGGATTGGCGCAGGGTGGTGAGGTGTCTGCACGTATGTTCCTCCCAAAGCTCCAGGGCAATTTCCCGATATCAGCCCCCTCTCCCTGAATGAAAATGCCATTGCACCCTATTAGTGCCTCCCTGATGCGCTAACGGGGCTATGAAAAGGGGCAATTTCACCCCTTAGACTGGGAAGATTCGAACAGTGAATAACCAGAGGCACATAGCTGAGAAGTGATGACATATTCAAGAATCTTGGAGAGGTAAAGGAAGTTACTTTTCCCGTTTCATGGTCCAAGCTGGTAGCTTTGCATATCAGAATTCTAAGCGTACACTGCACATGATTTTCGAACCATACATTCGTCAGAAAACCATGTTCAATTTTCATCCAAATTTCCGTAAAGTGCTTCTGGTGGGTAAGGGTTGACTGTATTTCTAGCAGGTATAATAACTTTTCAGTTGTGGTAGGCAGTGCAGAATCAAGTGTACGTGCATCTCCTGGTGAAATTTCCGATGGCTGAGGGAAACTGAGAGGACAGAACACTTTAGCTATTGGAAGCTCGAAGGTAATACAAGAGACAACTGTGACTTTTTAAAAGAAAATATTGCGCTCAAGACTCTGGACTAGAACTTGAACCCAGAATCTTCTAACTCAGAGGTAGAGAATGCTACCAACTGAGCCATGGCTGACACTAGGTGTGATATTCTCCCTGCTCAAAAATCTGTCAATACTCACTATCTAGTCTGGGATTGTTCTCCTTGGAGAAAAGATTAATGGGAGATTTAATAGAGTTGTTTAAAATTCTTAGAGAGCAAATAGGAAGAAACTATTTATTCTGGCAGGAGGGTTGTAACCAGACATCACAGATTTAAGATAATTAGCAAAAAAAGAGGGAGATGAGAAGAATATTTTTTAGTCAGCAAGTTGTTATGATCTGGACTGCAGTTCAGAGAGCTGGCACAGGCATGATGGGTTGAATGGCTTCCTTCTGTGCTGTATGATTCTGTGATCTAGCCTCACACAGGAAGAAGGCATGGCAACCTAACGCCATTAAGTCAACTTCAGTCAAAGACTTCAGGAGAGTGAAGGAGAAAAGGCGAGAAAATTAGAAACTATTTGAAGAGTAGGACCTAGAAATTTGGGTCATTTGAAACTCCCGTCAGTATCCCTGGGGGGGGTGACAACAGGGCGCAAATGACTTTTTGCCCAGTGCGGCAACGCTAAGGACTCCTGCTAACTTCCATAGGATTCTTGCGGCAGCGGTAACCAGTAGCTCCTCAATCCGCTGTGCCGGCGATGATGTCATCCCCGTGTGCAGCGCTCCGGACCCTAAATTGGGTATTGCCCCCGAAGCTGCACCGGCGATGCCAGCAACAGCTTCAGGGGATGTGAACTAGGTGACAGGCCGCTCGCGGGGTGATACTTAAAGGAGGTGTAGGCCATTGGAAAAAAAATCTGCCGACTTTCTTCAAACGGGGTGTTCGTGCCTGAGTGCCAGACTGTTGGCATGGCAATCCCGCTCCCTGGTGTTCCATGGAGGCCCGTTTCATCCCTGCAGAGTTTGCAGCTTGGGCCCTTCCCTCTAATAAAGGGAAGGGAAGAGTCCCTCCTACGCGGTAGCTCTACGTAGTGTGCCCCCTCCAGATCCATCCGCCCCACTACTGCCCCAGAAAGGAAGTGAAACGCCTTATTTTTCACTGCACTTCCTTTCGGGGGCGGTAAACCCAAATTTAGCGAGCGGGGCGGGACTTCTGCGCCAAGCGCAAAATGCCCCACCTCTCGGATGTTACTGCCCCCTAACGGGGTGCTACACAATTTCACTCCCAAGGAGTTTTGCCTTGTTGCTAACTTATCCTCGTAATACTTGAGGCTGATAGCAAGTGAAAGGACTTGAAAATTGCTCCATCCCCTAACATTGCTGTGCCCCTCTTGATGAGTACAAAAATACAAGTCCCATGATGGCTCCGAGGCACTGAGTTGGACAGACCAGCTGCTCCCAGGTTCAGCGGCCAGTCGATGTTGAGGTATTTGATGTCAGTCAGAGAAGCAGTGGGATTGTTACAATTGGCCTCAGCATCCCTGAGCTGGAAGTGCGGGGTAAAAATATCAGCCGAGATTCTCGCTGTTGCTGGGAAGTGCAGACATGGAAGGCGGAGTGGCGGGGAATGTCATATAGGATTTGGCTGTGATGCCACCTGGAATTGAATAGCCCATTCATTGACACTGAGTTTGCATATGGTCAATTGATGAGATGCAGAGGGGGCACTGCTGGCTGCAAGATTGCTTCTCGACAAAAATCACTGCTTTCAGGGGAGACGAGAAAATTGGAGAGGAAACTTAGCCACATTACAAAGGAATAAGATTAGACCATTGACGTTCTTTTGCTTGTATGAAGTCTGTTATAATTCGTGAATGCTTGCGGTTCTTTCCCAGCTGTGAAATAACCTGTGTAATGAACTGTCACCAGTTGTGATATTCTTTCTTATAATAATGTACAAATTTAAAAATTCACTCACATTTACAAAAGTAGGTCTAGTATTAGACCAAGAAAGTAAAAAAATGGTTACATTTCACAGGGTAAATTCTCGACTCTGATGCTCCCGGTGTGAAGTCTTGCCCACCAGCAGTGCTTTTCGGGAAACTGCATGTGGAACCTCTGATTCATCTTAACGATGCTTCCATGTGATTAACCGATTATTCGCTCCCGATGGGTGCGGCATCGCACCGGGAGCAGAAAAGTGGAAAACTTTCCCTCACATTTTGAGATAAAAATGTTCTTCTCCCTTTCAGAAGAGGGGCAGTGGCAGTGCCGGCAACCTTACCATGTTTCAAACAGCTGGCCATTTGCATTAACCGAGTGTTGTAAGGAGGTGATTTTGGGCTCAATTTTACCCAAAGCATTTTTTTGGCGTTCTTGAAGAGTTATGCCCTTTTTTTTGAAGCCCAAGTATGCCAAAAAAAGAGTTGTAAGTTTCCCCGTTGGATCTCTTCATTTTGATGTGGCCGACCTTTAGTTTTGGGGGTGGAGCCTTGATCTGCGGCAAAAGATCGGGCTGCCATGGTAACCAGGGACACAATGCGAGCTGAGCCTGCAAAGTGAAGTCATCTCCCAACACATTAAAAGAATTGAAAAACACTGGCCGAAGGTCTGTCTCTGTCTGTCTGTCTCTCTCTGAACCGGGGACCGAGAATGGGACTGGACTGTGTGTGTGAACAGGGGACCGAGAATAATACCGGACAGCTTTCGGGTGGGGTTGGAGGTTGCTGCTATGTGTTTTTCAATTCTTTCAGTGTGTCCAGGCATCTGCTGCACCGCTTTCCTTACCTGCGTTGATTTCCTTAATTCTGGAGAGGCCACATACGCTGGCCTAATCACAACTGGAGTAACTCTCAGCTGGCCAAAAACCCTAAATGGCCAAAAGTGGCGTAGGTGGCTGGTTGCGCCTCCTTTGGCTCAAAAAAAAACAGACTTAAAAAATTTGTAACTGAGTTACGCTGGTGCAAATTGATTGGGAAAACTGGGATTTTTAAGTTAGGCCGGAAAAAGCAGCCTGCTCCAAAGAAAATGCCGCAAATACTGGGGTTGAGCCCTATGTTACTGGACCAGTAATTCAGCAGTCTGGACTAAGTCAGAAAACGGGAATTCATATTTCACAACGGCAGTTTGAGAATTTGAATTCAGTTTAAAATATAATCTGGAAATAAAAAGGTGGTATAAGAAAAAGTTGTTCACGACTGTCCTTTGTGGAAGGAAACCTCGTGTGACCTATATGTGACTCCAGTCCAACAGCAACATGGTTGACACTTAACTGTCCTCTAAAATGGCCTAGCATGCCAGATAGTTGTTTAAAGGCACTATAAATAACTGCAACCGTTCAAGAAGGTGGCCCACCACAGCTTCTCTGGGCAACCCGGGCTGGTCAATAAACGCCAACATACTGAGAATGAATTTAAAGAAACAACCTTCCCACCGCCCCTACTTTAGGGGCCCTGAGTCCAATTACAGGGGCTGAAATTAATGGCCTTACTGTCCACTGCCGCCGAGAACCGCTGACATTCCTCTCCAGGTTGTGCCCAGTGCCACAGTTTACACTTGGATTGGAGCAGGCGGGAGGGGAGAACCGCTGGGAACCGCCCGCTGACTGCCAAATGGTGCAAGTGACCTTCCGCCTGCCGAGATGCCAGATTGGTGCAGGCGGGAGTCAATGGGAGTCAGTGCCAGCAAGGGGAAGGACCGCCATGAGGAGGCTGGTCTAACCCCCAAGATCAGTTTAAAAAAATGAAAAAAAAGTTCGTGAATTTGTTAAGACATTTTTTTCACAACGACTTTCCTTAATGGGTTCCCCTTAAGATCTTCCGGGTAATTTTTTTTTCCAATCATTTTTATTTGAACGCCTTCGACCCTCCGTGAGCCCGACTCCATCCTCGGCGACACTTCGGCGGCAAGAGCCTTTGCCACCGAGATTGGATGCTCCTGCCCGCTCCCACCCAGTTTGATGACGTACATCGCTCATTTGCCGCCGGCCCAACTTTAAAATTATTTTTCATCAATTTCCCGCCCAAAGAACCACCCGGTCTCTCGGTGGCCGTCGGCGGCCTTTTGGGCAGCACTTGGCCTTCACCAAGTTCGGCCCGATAGTGTCCAACCTGTTGCCTTAGATCAGCTAACTCAGCAGAGACTATGACATCAAACTGGAAGATTTGTGTGGTTTATTAGCACTCGATGGCACATTTACCCACTGAACAATCAAGAGAGCCTGTAAAATGAAATGTCAATAGAACGTCACTCTTTAATTCTGCAATCAGGTTGCTGCACAATTACAGGCTTTTATATATACTCCAACCACAGCACAACGAACAAAGGCTACACTACAGAGTTGGACAAGATAATCTTTGTTCGACGAACAATACACTGTGGAACAGCTTCATATTGATTTGTGGGTGACCTTCAGCTTAACCTCCCCCCTCCCCCATCAGCCTGGACTGGGGATGTCCTGAACTCTAATGAGAAACATTTTCCTGGTCTGTGCGGCTCCATTTTACAGCAGGCGATGCCTGTAGCAACATGAAGCAGTGGGATAGAATTTTGTGACATCTCTCTTCATTAGATTAGGATGCAACTTCTAAAAAACAAAAGTAGTTTTTTGTAACAATAACAACCTTGGTATTTTGCATGAGAACATTCTGCTGTTACAAACTGCAAACAGCCCTTTGCTTGATAATAAACATTACAGCTTTAACTTTCTGTGTGCTATAGTAATAGATCAGAATGCCGTGAACTCTGCTGAACATGTTCCTTCAAGAATGCAAAGTCCTATGCAGCAACGCTACCAAAACGTCATTAACCTCATATAAAAGGGGTCAGAGGGTCTAGTAAGGAGGAGGAACTGAGGGAAATCCTTATTAGTCAGGAAATTGTGTTGGGGAAATTGATGGGATTGAAGGCCGATAAATCCCCAGGGCCTGATGGACTGCATCCCAGAGTACTTAAGGAGGTGGAAATAGCGGATGCATTGACAGTCATTTTCCAACATTCCATTGACTCTGGATCAGTTCCTATCGAGTGGAGGGTAGCCAATGTAACCCCACTTTTTAAAAAAGGAGGGAGAGAAAACAGGGAATTATAGACCGGTCAGCCTGACATCGGTAGTGGGTAAAATGATGGAATCAATTATTAAGGATGTCATAGCAGCGCATTTGGAAAGAGGTGACATGATAGGTCCAAGTCAGCATGGATTTGTGAAAGGGAAATCATGCTTGACAAATCTTCTGGAATTTTTTGAGGATGTTTCCAATAGAGTGGTCAAGGGAGAACCAGTTGATGTGGTATATTTGGACTTTCAGAAGGCTTTCGACAAGGTCGCACACAAGAGATTAATGTGCAGAGTTAAAGCACATGGGATTGGGGGTAGTGTGCTGACATGATTGAGAACTGGTTGTCAGACAGGAAGCAAAGAATAGGAGTAAATGGGTACTTTTCAGAATGGCAAGCAGTGACTAGTGGGGTACCGCAAGGTTCTATGCTGGGGCCCCAGCTGTTTACACTGTACATTAATGATTTAGACGAGGGGATTAAATGTAGTATCTCCAAATTTGCGGATGACACTGAGTTGGGTGGCAGTGTGAGCTGCGAGGAGGATGCTATGAGGCTGCAGAGTGACTTGGATAGGTTAGGTGAGTGGGCAAATGCATGGCAGATGAAGTATAATGTGGATAAATGTGAGGTTATCCACTTTGGTGGTAAAAACAGAGAGACAGACTATTATCTGAATGGTGACAGATTAGGAAAAGGGGAGGTGCAACGAGACCTGGGTGTCATGGTACATCAGTCATTGAAGGTTGGCATGTAGGTACAGCAGGCGGTTAAGAAAGCAAATGGCATGTTGGCCTTCATAGCGAGGGGATTTGAGTACAGGGGCAGGGAGGTGTTGCTACAGTTGTACAGGGCCTTGGTGAGGCCACACCTACAGTGGAAGGACATTCTTGCTATTGAGGGAGTGCAGCGAAGGTTCACCAGACTGATTCCCGGGATGGTGGGACTGACCTATCAAGAAAGACTGGAACAACTGGGCTTGTATTCACTGGAGTTCAGAAGAATGAGAGGGGACCTCATAGAAACGTTTAAAATTCTGACGGGTTCAGACAGGTTAGATGCAGGAAGAATGTTCCCAATGTTGGGGAAGTCCAGAACCAGGGGTCACAGTCTAAGGATAAGGGGTAAGCCATTTAGGACCGAGATGAGGAGAAACTTCTTCACCCAGAAAGTGGTGAACCTGTGGAATTCTCTACCACAGAAAGTTGTTGAGGCCAATTCAATAAATATATTCAAAAGGGAGTTGGATGAAGTCCTTACTACTAGGGGGATCAAGGGGTATGGCGAGAAAGCAGGAATGGGGTACTGAAGTTGCATGTTCAGCCATGAACTCATTGAATGGCGGTGCAGGCTCGAAGGGCCGAATGGCCTACTCCTGCACCTATTTTCTATGTTTCTATATTTCTATATGTTTCTGGGATCTTGGTGATGGGCAAAATTGCTGCTGCATTCTTCTGAGTAATGGTAGTCATTGTTCTTCAAAGTAATTTACCGGAAGCTTCGGAATGTTTCAGGAAAGTATAAGGAATTTCTTAGGGCGGTAATGTCGGCCTGTGGATAAATTTAGCCCCAGGAAATGGTTTGCGTCAGCAGCCACAAAATTCTGCTGCTGTGCCCTGACCGTGGAGCGCTAAGGGAAGGTATCACAGCGAATTTCCAGCCCAAGGAGCTGTATAAATGCAAGCCTTTTTTTAAGTTCTGTCGTGAATTTGTATTTGAGTTTAGCTGATCATTAGTTTATTTGGAGAAAGTACGAGTCTACTCCAATATAACTGTTTGTTTAGTTATTAGGCTCTCGCCTGCCATCGTTTTTTTCTCATGTTTACTTTTCTTCACTTGCTCTCCTGAAGGCATTGGCTCATGCTGGGTTATGGTTCCATGAGTACCAGCTGCCCTTTTGGAATTTGACCCAAGTGGCCATTCTTCAGGCATGAGCCTCGTCAGCTAGTGTCACCCCAGGCTAAGGCCAATTCTATTTTGTATTCAACATTCACACATACACTTTCCAGCAGGGTTCACTGCTGGGAACAAACCCTGGCTATTTTTCTACCTTTCTGTCATCCAGACGCAGTAAGGACAATTGTACGACCCCCAACCGCTGTCCTGATTGTGATCAATTGCTGTAACTGAGCACAGACTTGGACTAAAACCTAGGGTCTTCTCATCTGTATGACTTAGTTACATACCCAGCTGTACGTTTAGCCACTGGGCCACTATGGGAGCTTTGCCAACATTTTCAATTTATTTTTTTCCTTCACCCCGAGCCCCTACCCACTCCATGCGCCAATCCAAGTTCAAAACTGTAGCTGGTTAGTTGCTTCCAGCTCTCTGCTACTGGCATTCTGGGACCAGAAGCTGGGGTAGAGGAGGGAATCAGATAGCTGTTGGTATTGACCCATTGATCAGCTTCTACTCTTTACCAACGCTGGAGATCTTCCAATCCTCATTCATTTTGAATTCTCTCACTCATTTTGAAAATGTCATCAATTTGATATTTCCTAATAAAACAAGCAGGACTTCATGTGCTTAAATGGATTTGTGATAAGTTTCATTCTTTTTTTTTTAATGATGAATCACACATGTAACAGTTCTCTGCTCTTTAAAGCTATGTGAAATGCCTCATTTTTATTTGATGCCTCCCTGATGGAGCAGCTGAGATGATAGCTATCATGAGGAGAACTGGATACAAATCCAGGTCCTCCTAATTTACTGCAGCAAGGCTAGAATACTGGACATCTGTGTTTCAAATGAAATGCACTTCAGCACCGACACTCACGCAGAGTTCTATTATCTGAGCAGCACAAAATGTCTGCCACAAATAATGTGACCTGGTAGGCGGAGCACAGTGTGACACCAGCCATATTGGTGCTGACCCTGCGAGCTCCACATTCGAACCACTCTCTGGGTAAAGAAGTTTCTCCTGAATTCCCTGTTGGATTTATTAGTGACCATCTGATATTTATGGCCCGTTGTTTTAGTCTCCCCGACAAGAACATAAGAACATAAGAAAGAGGAGCAGGAGTAGGCCATCTGGCCCCTTGAGCCTGCTCTGCCATTTAATACGATCTTGGCCTCAACTGCACTTCGCTGCCCATTCCCCATAACCCTTGACTCCCTTATCGTTCAAAAATCTACCTCCGCCTTAAATATATTTAATGACCCAGCCTCCACAGCTCAGAGAATTCCAAAGATTCACGACCCTCTGAGAGAAGAAATTCCTCCTCATTTCCGTTTTAAATGCGCGATCCCTTATTCTGAAACTATGCCCCCTAGTTCTAGATTCCCCCACGAGGGGAAACATCCTCTCTGTATCTACGCTGTCAAGCCTCCTTAGAATCTTATATGTTTCAATAAGATCGCCTCTCATTCTTCTAAACTCCAATGAGTACAGTCACAACCTGCTCAACCTTTCTTCACATGACAATCCCTTCATCACAAGTGAAAACATCGGCTGGAATCTTCTGGAGGTAGGCGGGTTGGGGACGAGGGGTTGCCGAGGTGCGGGAATCCCGTAGGGTGGGAAACCCACAGGCCCTGCCAACTATAACGTCAGGGCCTGATTTGAATGTGAGGCCTCAGATTCCCGCCCGCAGCCAGTCAAATTGAGAGGCAGCCTGGCCGAGGGCGGGTAGGTCTCAAGTTGCAGAGAGGGAGCGAGGAGTCAGTACAGGGGAGGGTTCACGTCATTGCGGGGGGGGGGGGAATCGGGGAACAGCAGCCTCGGGGATCGCAGAGAGTGAGATCGGGATCGGTGATCGGCAGGGCGTGTTGGGAGATTGCGGGGAGGGGGAGAGGATCGGCAGGGAGGGTTGACCAGGGTTCAGCAGAGGCGGTTGGCCAGGAATCAGGGATCGGCAGGGGGAGGCAGCCGGAGATCGGGGGATCAGAGATTAGCGGGGAGAGTCAGCCAGAGCATTGGCAGGTGGGGAGAGAGGATCGGGGCCGGCCACCAAAGGATTGCGCGGGGTGGATCCAGGAGGTAGGTATAAAGCCAATTACCTCCTGGATGCAGCAGTCCCCACCTCAGTTTAACTGCCACAGGCAATTAAACACAAAGTAGAGGTGAGAAAAGAGGCTTCTAGCCTCATTACAATATTTAAATTAAGGAAATGCTCACTGGCAGCAGGTTGGCTGCCCGCTCCCCGCCCTGTCTCCAACAAAACCAGAAGTGGGTGGATTGGAGGCAGGATCAGGTCGGGAATTCCATTTTTAACAACTTAACTGCCCTCACGCTCCAAACCCACCCATATTGTTAGCAGAAAATTTCGGCTATCTTCTCTACCTCTGCCCTATCAAACCCTTTCATAATCTTATGTTTTTTCATAGCCCAGAACTTGGATACTAGGAATAAGGCCTGAGGCACTACTTCCAGTGCTTGAACATCTCTCTTGTGTCTTGGAGACCAGAAATGACACAGTACTAAACTGTTTGTTCATGGCTTCCCCAAACTTGTCTTCGATTATTTCCTCCGTGTAGTTCAACACAATATTGGCTTTATTGATTGCTGTTCTGCATGTTGGATGCGTTGGGCATTGATTCCACTCAGACTCTGAGATTTCTTTCAGCCACAATGGGTGAGTAAGATTATTCACTGAACATCTGAACGATACAGAATGGGAAAATCCTCGTCTGTGTTGAGTTAGCTCATTGCAGATGGGATAGAGATAAAGAGCGCCATAATTATCCACATTTTCTGGAGATAGGGAGGGACAGAGTAACCACTCCTGAGTGCTATTCCATAGCCTTGTTGTGGGTTAATGTTAGCTGAGGAAAGTTTCAGGCTTGGCTGTAATCCCCTTTACAGTTGAAGGTGAATGAATAATGGTACATGGGTAGGATACTAGAGAGTGCCCAGTGTCCAAGGAACTGTGCACCCAGCAAGAAGCCAATGTCTTTATTGGGGTGAGGGGAGAAAATTCTTGTCATGGTAGTCACATTGTGACTGACGCCTGCTCTCAACGATTTCTTTCATAGTCGGGTGTATAAGGGATAACCTGGTTTTGAGCGTCCTTTTCTGCGGGTGGAACCCCTGTGAGCAAGTGTGGTCGGGATCTATTGGCCACAGGAGGCGTGATAAGCGCTTTGTAGGGAACCCCCTTGGATTCTGAGCATCCCCTGTTTGATTATCTGCACTGCTCGTTCTGCCTGCTTGAGCCATTGTTTGAGGCCGGCTTGAATGGTGCCGTTCTGACATGGTTGATTCCATTACCTGCCATGATGTCCTGGAATTCAGTGCTTGTGAAGCACGGGCCATTGTCGCTGACCAAGACATCCAGTAGACCATGGGTACCGAACATTGCCCGTAGACTATCTACCGTGGCAGAGGATGTGCTTGAATTTAAAATGGCACACTCAATCCATTTGGAGTAGGCGTCTACTACAACCAAAATCATTTTTCCCATGAAAGGACCTGTATAGTCCACATGGATGCGTGGGCCAGGACCAGGGGCTAAGGGGGGCTTCCCTGGATGCGTTGCCCAGCTGAGCACACGTGTTGCACCTGCGAACACAAAGTTCTCGGTCTGCATCTATCCCTGGCCACCAAACGTGTGTCGGGGCAATTGCCTTCATCATGACAATGCTCGGGTGCTCATCGTGAAGCTCTCTGATAAACATCTGGGGCATGACTACTCTGTTTCCCCACAGTAGGCAATCGGCCTGAATCGAGAGTTCATCCTTGCGCCTATGAAATGGTTTAAATTCCTCAGGGCATGCCGCGTACGTGGCTGCCCAGTCCCCATTCAGGACACATTTCTTAACTAAAGACAGAAGCGGGTCTTTATTTGTCCAGACTTTAATCTGACGGGATGTCACAGGTGAGCCTTCGCTTTCGAAAGCTTCAACAGCCATGACCATCTCAGCATCATTCTCAGTTGCCCCATCAGTGGTGGCTAGTGGGAGCCTGCTGAGTGCATCGGCGCAGTTTTCAGTGCCCGGTCTGTGCCGAATTGTGTAGTCATAGGCGGCTAACGTAAATGCCCACCTCGATATGCGGGCCGATGCATTCGCATTTATGGCCTTGTTGTCGGCCAAAAGGGACGTTAGGGGTTTGTGATCGGTCTCCAGCTCAAATTTCCTGCCAAACAGGTACTGGTGCATTTTTTTTACTGCATATACACATGCTAGCGCTTCCTTTTCTCGTAGCCACTTTCTGCCTGGGACAGACTTCTGGAGGCATAAGCTACCAGCTGTAACTGACCATTAGCATTCACATGTTGCAATACATACCCGACCCCATAGGACGACGCATCGCACGTTAACACAAGTTTCTTACATGAATCATATAACGTTAACAGTTTTTTGGAGCATAACAAATTGCGTGCTCTAACAAAAGCCCTTGCCTGGCTGTCCCCCCAGACCCAATCGCGACCTTTGTGTAGGAGCACGTGTAGCGGCTCTAACAGCGTGCTCAATTTGGGAAGAAAATTACCAAAATAGTTCAGGAGCCCCAGGAACGAACGCAGCTCCGTTGTGTTGCGGGGTCTGGGTGCTCTCTGGATCGCTTCCGTTTGGGATGCAGTAGGTCTGATCCCGTCTGCTGCTATCCTCCTCCCCAGGAATTCTACCTCTGGAGCTAAGAAGACGCACTTCGCCTTTTTAAGTCGCAGCCCTACCCGGTCCAGTCTGCACAGAACCTTCTCCAGGATGTGGAGGTGTTCTTCAGTATCGCGACCCATGATGAGAATGTCGTCTTGAAAATCCACCATCCTTGGAATCGATTTGAGGAGGCTTTCCATATTTCTCTGAAAGATCTCGGCGGCCGAACGAATCATACTCAAATAACCCCTTATGTGTCGTGATGCTGGTCAGCTTCTTTGACTCACTCACCAGCTCTTGGGTCATGTAAGCTGAGGTCAGGTCCAATTTTGAAAAAAGTTTGCCACCGGACAGCTTCGCAAAGAGGTCCTCCGCTCTCGACAGCGGATTCTGGTCTTGAAGTGACCGCTGCTGGCAGGAGGCGAACCATTTGTTCACTAACATGGTCACCGATGAACTCGGCGCGGCGTTTAGGAAAGATGGCTTTGTTGTAATTGAAGGTGGCCTTGTAATCGCCACATATGCTGACTGACCCATCCGCCTTGAGCACCAGCATGATCGGGTTCACCCAGTCACTGAATTCGACTGGCGAGATGATGCCTTCCCTCAGCAGGAGGTCCAATTCGCATTCTATCTTTTCCTGCATCATGTACGGCACCCCTCTGGCCTTGTGGTGTACTGGCCTGGCGTCCGGTTTTATGTGGATCACTACCTTGGCCCCCATGAAAGTGCCGATGCCGGGTTGAAATAATGAGTCAAATTTGTCCAGGACCTGTGAGTATGATACTCACTCCACAGAAGAATGAGAGGGGACCTCATAGAAACGTTTAAAATTCTGACGGGTTTAGACAGGTTAGATGCAGAAAGAATGTTCCCAATGTTGGGGAAGTCCAGAACCAGGGGTCACAGTCTGAGGATAAGGGGTAAGCCATTTAGGACCGAGATGAGGAGAAACTTCTTCACCCAGAGAGTGGTGAACCTGTGGAATTCTCTACCACAGAAAGTAGTTGAGGCCAATTCACTAAATATATTCAAAAGGGAGTTAGATGAAGTCCTTACTACTCGGGGGATCAAGGGTTATGGCGAGAAAGCAGGAAGGGGGTACTGAAGTTTCATGTTCAGCCATGAACTCATTGAATGGCGGTGCAGGCTAGAAGGGCTGAATGGCCTGCTCCTGCACCTATTTTCTATGTTTCTATGTTTCTATGCATTGACATCGCCCCATTTCCAGTTCATGACAGCAAGCCAACTCCTCCCCAGTAGTGCGGGACCGTCTCCTGGGACAATCCAGAGTGGCAACTTGTTCTCCGAATCTTTGTGGGTCACGACTACCGTGACGCTGCTTAGCACTGGAATTATCTCCTTTGTATATGACCGTAGCTGTGCGTCAATCGACAATAATTTTGGTCTCCTGGGCTTGGACACCCACAACCTTTTGAACTGTTTGATACTCATCAGGGACTGGCTAGCCCCCGTGTCTAGCTGCATTAATACTGGGATGCCATTGAGGAGCACTTTCATCATTATCGGTGACGTCCTGGTATATGAACTGTATATGTGCTCCATATGAACTCGCTGAACTTCAGCTTCCAGCGATTTCCCCCAGTATTCATTTAGCCTCGCAGGGCTTACATCGGGCCTGTCCTCCTCGTACATCAACCTGGCTGCAGGCTTCCTGCACATACGCACCAAGTGACCGCTGACGTTGCAGTTTCTGCAGGGTATATTGCTGATACCTGCTGGGTGTTTGCCTCCACACCTCCAGCATGAGCTGGAGGCCCCATTGTTGGAAACAAAAGGTCAATTGCCAGTTGATCGTCTCTGACTGTCTCTGTGATTGTCCTTAAATGCATCATTAACAGGTGTTGATAGCCCCATTACTAGCCGCATTGTCCATTGCGATGGCATGAATTGCCTTTCAGCTAGCCATTGTCTCTGTTGAATTCCCCGTTTGGGTTCGACTACATGCTGGGGCATGTCCGATTGCCCTTGTCTGCCTAGAGAACTGTGTGCCGCGTTAATAATGTTGACTCCCTGGTCATTTGCCGCATTTGAGCCAAGATTTTTGTCATACATCATTCTGGTCTCTTCCTTCCCTGAGATAAATGTCTGGCCTATCAGAGCCGCCGCTTCCAAGGTCAAGTCTTCGGTCTCAATCAGTTTCCTGAAAAACCCAGCATGCCCGATGCCCTCAATAAAAAAGTCTCGCAGCATCTCTGCTCTGCATGCATCTGGGAACTTATATAGGCTCACCAGTCGCCGGAGATCTGCCACGAAGTCTGGAACACTTTGCCCTTCACCGCCGGTGCGTGTAAAACCGGTGTCTCGCCATGTGCATGCTGCTTGCTGGTTTAAGGTGTTCCCCGATCAACTTACTGAGCTCTTCGAACGTCTTGTCTGCCGGCTTCTCTGGCTCTAGAAGGTCCTTCATCAGGGAGTACGTTCTGGATCCACAAACCGTCAGGAGATGAGCCATGTGTTTGTCCTGTCCCAACCATTCCTTAGTGACAAAACTTTGCTGTAGTCTCTCAATAAAGTCGTCCCAATCATCACCAACATAGTACCTCTCTTCTGTGCTGCTAGTGGCCATGCTCGCGTGGTTTAAATCCCAGTTTATTGTCGCCAATGATATGTCCTTACTATACAGCATAAATGCACACGATGCTAATACTTGAGAGAAGGTCACTCTATGATCAGTTACCTTTATTACCAAGACCTCAAGTGATGAAGGTGGATGGAGCTTCCCCTTTTATAGCTCAAAGTCCAGGTTAGAAGTGTCTCCCACAAGTTCGCCCCCTTGTGGTCAATGTTCTCAAGGTGTACAACTTAGGTCAGCTTATACATGGGTTACAATGATAGTTGAATACATGACAGGGTCTGTCCTCGCTGACCTACATTGGCTCCCGGACTGGCAACACCTCAATTTTAAAATTCTCATCATTATGTTCAAATCCCGCTATGGCTTTGCCCCCTCCCTATCTCTGTAAACTTCTCCAGCCCTACAACCTTCAGATCTCTGCGCTCCTCCAATTGTGGCTTTTGCGCATCCCCAATTTTCATCGCTGCACCATTGGCAGCCGTGCCTTCAACTATCTAGACCCCAAGCTTTGAATTTTCCTCCAAATCTCTCTGCCTCTCTTAAGTCACACCTTAAAACCTATTTCTTTGACCAAGCTTTTGGTCTTCTGTGCCAATATATCCTTATGTGGCTCGGTGTCAAATTTTGTCTGACAATACTCCTGTCAAGCGCCTTGGGATGATTTTACTATTTAAAAAATGCTATATAAATGCAACTTTGTTATTGTTCTAGTACATGTTGCATTGTTGGATAATTCTAATTTGGCACTGCGGTGTCTTGGAAGCCACTTTTGCAGGGTACCTTGTAATTATAAACTCTGTATTATTCAACCCAATTTTCCATTGTGATTATTCATTCTCGAGAAATTATCCTCAGCACGTTAAGTTGTCCTCTGGGGCCTTTTGTATCTTGAATATATTTTTGTCATTACTTCGATTGCATGACATTTACTTAATGTGCCATGATTTGTATATCAATCTGAGTAGATGCTTGTTTTTGCAAATCCCAAACAGACAATTAACAAAAGGTAATGTGCAAAACCAGCTTGAATTATTGGTCATCAAACAACAACTTATCTGGGGTTCAGTTGGTAAGCAGTATGGAACTGTGGCTTATAGGCCAGGAAGATCACATGCTCAATTTCCAGTGTAGTTCCAATTTTAGCTCAGAAGTAGAAGCACTGCAATTGGCCCCATTGCCTCTTGGTTATCGATGCAAACTCGTTCACATCGAGGCCTTGGAGAGATGCAGTGTAGATTTACTGGAATGGTGGTGGGGATAAGGGGTTTTAGTTATCTGGCGAGACTGGAAAGCTAGGATCGTTCTCCTCAGATCAGAGAAGGTTAAGGGGAGATTTAACAGAGTTCAAAATTAAGAGGAGTTTTGATAGAGTAGATAGGGAAAACTGTTTCCATTGGCAGGACGGTCAGTAACCAAAGGACTCAGATTTAAAATAATTGGCAAAAAAGCCAGTGAGGAGATGAGGATATTTTTTTTTTGACTCAACGAGTTGTTATGATCTGGAATGCACTGCCTAAAAGGGTGATGGAAACAGATTCAATCATAACTTTCAAAAGGCAATTGGAGATAGACTTGAAAAGGAATAAAAATGCAGGGCTATGGGGAAAGAGCAGGAGGGGTAAGGAGGCCTAATTGGAGAGCACTTTCAGAGAGCTGGCACAGGCGTGATGGGCCAAACATGAAAAAAAGAAATAAAGACTTAGATTTATATAGCACCTTTCACAACCAACGGGTGTCTCAAAGTGCTTTACAGCCAATGAAGTACTTTTGGAGTATAGTCACTGTTGTAATGTGGGAAGCGCAGCAGCAAATTTGCGCACAGCAAGCTCGCACAAACAGCAATGTGATAATGACCAGATAATCTGATTTTTAGTCATGTTGATTGAGAAATAAATATTGGCCAGGACACCAGGGATAACTCCCCTGTTCTTGTTTGAAATAGTGCCATGGGATCCTCGATGCTTACGTTTGAAGAATGCGGCTGAGGTCCCATTGGGACTGTATCGCACATGAGTCAGTTCCTGCAAGAGATGAGGTGAGGATTGGGGCCTCGGTTTAACGTGTCATTCGAAAGATGGCACCTCCGACAGTGCAACACTCCCTCAGCACTGCACTGGGGTTGTCAGCCTTGATTTTATGTACTCAAGTCCCTGGTGTGGGACTTGAATCCACAAATTTCTGACTCAGGTGAGTGTGCTACCCACTGAGCCACAGCTGCAACCACATCTTCATTCTGTGCTGTATGATTCTATGTGGATGTTAAATGAGGACAAGATCTGGCTCAGGTGTGATGCATCCTATGGGAAATAAGCCTGCTGTTGCTCGGTGCATACCTTACGTTTGAAGAATGCGGCTGAGGTCCCATTGGGACTGTATCGCTGCTTGAGTCAATTCCTGCAGGAAATGAGGTGAGGATTGGAGCAGAGAGAGAACATAAATTGCAGGGCAATCGACAAAGATGGATGAAGGGACTGCTAAAGCTGTCCAGCTTAAATTGTGGAATTGCTTTTTCATTCACTGAAATGCTGAGGAAGTAATTTGTGTACCAGACCCTGTCATAATTCCCTGAAGGTGAAAAATCTTCGGCACTAAAATCCGTGATTTTAGAGTGTTTTTTCGTGTGGCGCTTAAGGCCTAAAGTAACAAAGATTCAACTACTCAAAGACACACTGCAGGTATCTATCACTAGATTCCATGCAACTATTGTGACAAGATGCACCTGAGCACAGAAACTGGAATTACGTTTGGAGAAAGAATGCAAGGGCACAGAGTTGGGAATTTTAACCCCCAAAACTGGGTGGGTTTGGGTCGGGCGGGATGTAAAAATGTTAAAAATCTCAACCCGCCCACTTCCGGTTTTAACGGAGATGGGATGGGGCGGGTGAACAATCAGCATCCAGGGTGCAGGTTGGTCATTGAAATATTATAATGAGGTTCCGTGCCTCACATTTAATCTCCATTTTACATTTCACCCGGCAGCTAAAGGGAAGTGAGGATTGCTTGATCCAGCAGGTGCATTTCCACATTACCTGCTGCATCCCGACTATCTGCTCCCTGCCTCCAAACCCGCCATCAAACACCCCTACGAGCCATGATCTCCCACTGGCTCGACCCTTCCGATCTCCCCATCGCCGCCCAACGCCTCTACTCTCCCCCGATGTCCCAGCTTTTCCCATCTCTCCCTCCCTCTACCCTCTCCCCTGCAATGTGTTCCCCCTCCCCGCAATGTGTCCTACTCTCCCCCTCCCGATGTTTCTTCCTCCACCTTCCCCCCCAATGTGTCCCCTCTCCCCCCAGATGTGTCCTACTCCCTCTGATGTGTCTCCCCTCCTCCCCCTGATGTGCCTCCCTCCCCCCCTCCCCGATGTGTCCCCCCTCCCCCCGATGTGTCCTACTCCCCCCTCCCCCGGTGTGTGTCCCTTCCCCTTCCCCCTGATGTATTGCCCCACAATTTCTCCCTCCCTCCCTCTCTCCCCTTCGCTCTCCAGTTGAAGCCTTGTATCACAGGCCTTCCCACCAGACAGCCTGACTGGCTATGGCTGGAAAAGTCAGGCCCTGCCGTTAAATTCAGCGGGGCCTGAGGAAAACCCGTTCTTCCGGGGTAATATTGTGACCAGAGGGGCTGAACTTCATTGAGCTGTGGACCATCTCTCCGTAGATTTGAATGTGACTCATTGCAAGAAATTGTAAAAAAGATGTTGTCAAACCGTTCATGTATTAAAACTTCCGTAGACAGATCCCTCAGCAAAAAGCATGGTTCTGTTATCCATAATGTCTGACCACCAGTTCTCTATTTATCACTACCTCAAGTGACCATCAGCAGTAAGTGAACAACTATGTTGTGAAATTTAATAAGTACAAACAAACCAGATACTGGATGTGAGTACTCGATTTGTAAAGAAAACCTCTATGGAGTAGAATCTCGATGGATGACAATTTAACCAAATATAATAGGGGAAATCTTAACCCAACCTCCCTCAAAACGGGCAGGAGAGATTCAGGGGGTGGACATTAAAAATTATTATAACTTGACCCTAACTCGCCATGTACATGCCTGCTGCCATTTTTAGGCAGAAGGTTGTGTGCCGTGTCTCTGTTCTGCTGTTGAAAGGTGGAACGGTTCATTATCATATTTAAATCAGGCTCTCACAGTGCAGTTAGGAGGCTGATTTCAATTTAACGCTGGCCAGAGCTTGGGAAACCCTGCAGCTAAATGGAGATGGGAACAGCTGGAGCCAGCAGTTTTCCTAGGAAGCGCAGCAGTGCTTGCCCCTGGCCTCTCAAGCAAACATTCTGCCACGATCGGCCGACCTCACCTCACCAAACCTGCGATCCCAAGCCTTTTGCTTCACCATCATTCTCTCCCTCCCATTTGCTGTCCCGACAACCCCTTATGATCCGGGGTCTTTGCTGATTGCTGGATGTAATATATGCATCTGTGGGTATGCTCACAGGGTTGTAGAGCTGTTGTCTTGTGAGTGGCTTAGCCAGTCACGTGATGTTCACAAGACTCAAAAAATCCCAGTCAGTTGGGTCTAGGTCATCCATGATGAGGTATGCAGTTGTGAGCCTAGTGGATGCACTGGTAATGTGTAGTGTGATTGTTAAACCTTTGTTAATGAACCAACTAGTTCTTAATAGAAATGTGCTACTATAAATACTTAAGTAAAGAACCCATGAAACAAATACACTATACCGGGGATCATCTAACGGTCCCTAGCTGCAGTCTTCTACTGCAGGCTTTCCCGCCTGGCAGCCGGTCAGCCCTTAATTTGGCCGGCAGCTAGACAGGAAACGGAATAAAATATGCTCATGAGGTCTTGACATTAAATTCGGCAGGACATCTGCCTTCCTGGGATTTCTGGCTTTCCCCCCTTCAAACATTCTCCCCCGCTCCCTCCACGCCACCCCATAAATATCGGGGCCAATATCTTCCCTTCCCTTTCCTCGAGATTTTCTCTCCTTCTCTCCTCTCCTGAAGATGCTGACCCATACTACATCATTGTCTCACTCATCACCCTCCAGTTTTCCTTTCAAATGGCTATTCATCATGTGTGATCCTGGACAGTGATTATCTACAAGCTGATCAACCATGGGGGCTGTCACAGCTGAGCTTAATCCTCTGCTCGCTCGACATCCACGCACATGGGGTCACCACATAGTGATCGTTTGTTTGAGCTTTCCTGTGTCTAGCCCTGGAACTCTGAAGACAAATTTTGTGCCCTCATCCTTGCCATGGCTCAGATCGGCACAGTGTCTGGCACCTTTCTGAACTGCATGACTCAGCTCCAAGCTGGGTGGGGAATTTACCTCTTGAGCTCTTGGGCAGAGCTTGATTAAGTCATATTATAAATTGCTTAAATTGACCTAACTGTGTCTGCCAAAAAAAACTCACATGTACAGAACAATAGACAGCTGAGAGTGGTTATAAAGCTGTACTAACATACAGACATACAAAATTGATGGGCAGGAAAGGATCGGTTGGTCCATCAATGCTGCCTGACACTCATGATAGCTGGAGCATCCTGACTAAACACTTCCTCTCAGCCCACCCCCATCCCGCCGCAGCCATGTAATCTGCTGGGAGAGGTGCCCATAAACAGGTACCTGTGAACTGATCCCTTTTTGTGTGAAAGCAAGTCATCCTCGATACGAGGGACTGCCTAACATTATACTATACAGATGATAGCATGACTAAGAGAGTTGCTCCACCGATAGCCTCAGTCGCAAAGGTACTGCCCAGTGGCAAGCAGACCAGAAGTATTTTCCAGTCTGCATCCGAGTTAGGTGATCTCAGCTGGTGCATCGGTTGGTACGATAGTCCGATTCTCTAGTCCAGTGGCCTGAGCCAGGTTTGCCAAGGCCCTCAGCTGGGAAGACCTTTCTTTAATGTATGTCTTGTCTGGGTGGCCTGCCTATCTATGGTTTATTCGCACTGAATAATTTCTGCGATGATTCATGGAACATCACACCTGATGAGCATGCTGCGTGATGTTACCCTTTCAAATCATCCTTCATTATGCCAATTTCTTTTCATAAAAGGAGAAAATCAGCAAAAAGCTGAGTTAAAAGTTAAGGTGGAGAATTGCAATTTATTCAAGAATGAATAGAATAAATTTATCCACCCCTAGCTTTCCACGTACTCACTTTGAACATTAATCTTTGTCTCTCTCTTCCAATCATCCATGCAGTGTTTGGTTCAAAACCGCTGGTCTGAGCCATTTTCGCAGCACTTCTACAAAGATTACTGAGCTCAGTTTCGTTTTGTGCCATTTATATTCCTCTCAGCAACTCTAAAACTCTCCACTAAACCCAAATTCATCCAAGAGGTGCACACTACCACTAAGTTCCGAGTACAGCGCTTGCTTTGGGAGTCTTGTGTCAGGCATGCAAACAATGTGGCCCGTCTAGCAGAGCTAGTCGAGTGTGGTCAGTGCTTCGATGCTGGGGATGTTGGCCTGGTTGAGAATGCTAACGTTGGTGCGTCGTCCTCCCAGGGGATTTGCAGGATCTTGCGGAGACATCGTTGGTGGTATTTCTCCAGTGATTTGAGGTGTCTCTTGTATATGGTCCACAGCAAGCGAGCCCAAGGTGGGCAGAGGAAACGTTTCAAAGACACCCTCAAAGCCTCCTTGATAAAATGCAACATCCCCACCGACACCTGGGAATCCCTAGCCAAAGACTGCCCTAAGTGGAGGAAGTGCATCCAGGAGGGCGCTGAGCACCTCGAGAGAAACCAAGCACAGGCAGCGGAAGGGGAGCGTGCGGCAAACCAGTCCCACCCACCCTTTCCTCCAACGTCTGTTCCACCTATGACAGAACTGTAGTTCCCGTATTGGACTGTTCAGTCACCTAAGAACTCATTTTTAGAGTGGAAGCAAGTCTTCCTCGATGGCTCCAGGGTGACCAAGGCTGTGAACTCAATATCCAGGGGTATTCAACATTTAGGAAGGATAGACAGAAAGGAAAAGGAGGTGGGGTGGCATTACTGGTTAAAGAGGAAATTAATGCAATAGTCAGGAAGGATATTAGCTTGGATGATGTGGAATCAGTATGGGTGGAGCTACGGAATACCAAAGGGTAGAAAACGCTAGTGGGAGTTGTGTACGGACCACCAAACAGTAGTAGTGAGGTTGGGGGCAGCATCAAACAAGAAATTAGGGATGCGTGCAATAAAGGTACAGCAGTTATCATGGGCAACTTTAATCTACATATTGATTGGGCTAACCAAACTGGTAGCAATACTGTGGAGGAGGATTTCCTGGAGTGTATTAGGGATGGTTTTCGAGACCAATATGTCGAGGAACCAACTAGAGGGCTGGCCATCCTAGACTGGGTGATGTGTAATGAGAAAGGGCTAATTAGCAATCTTGTTGTCCACGGCACCTTGGGGAAGCGTGACCATAATATGGTAGAATTCTTTATTAAGATTGAGAGTGACACAGTTAATTCAGAGACTAGGGTCCTGAACTTAAGGAACGGTAACTTCGATGGTATGAGACGTGAATTGGCTAGAATAGACTGGCAAGTGATACTTAAAGGGTTGATGGTGGATAGGCAATGGCAAACATTTAAAGATCACATGGATGAACTTCAACAATTGTACATCCCTGTCTGGAGTAAAAATAAAACGGGGAAGGTGGCTCAACCGTGGCTAACAAGGGAAATTAAGGATAGTGTTAAATCCAAGGAAGAGGTATATAAGTTGGCCAGTAAAAGCAGCAAACCTGAGGACTGGGAGAATTTTATAATACAGCAGAAGGGGGCAAAGGGTTTAATTAGGAAGGGGAAAATAGAGTATGAGAGGAAGCTTGCTGGGAACATAAAAACTGACTGCAAAAGCTTCTATAGATATGTGAAGAGAAAAAGATTAGTGAAAACAAACGTAGATTCCTTGCAGTCAGATCCAGGTGAATTTATAATGGGGAACCAAGAAATGGCTGACTAGTTAAACAAATACTTTGGTTCTGTCTTCACGAAGGAAGACACAAATAACCTTCCGGAAATACTCGGGGACCGAGGGTCTAGTGAGAAGGAGGAACCCTGAAGGAAATCCTTATTAGGCGGGAAATTATGTTAGGGAAATTGATGGGATTGAAGGCCGATAAATCCCCGGGCCTGATGGTCTGCATCCCAGAGTACTTAAGGAAGTGGCCCTAGAAATAGTGGATGCAGTGATGATCATTTTCCAACAGTATATCGACTCTGGATCAGTTCCTATGGACTGGAGGGTAGCTAATGTAACACCACTTTTTAAGAAAGGAGGGAAGAGAGAAAACGGGTAATTATAGACTGGTTAGCCTGACATCGGTAATGGGGAAAATGTTGGAATCAATTATTAAAGATGAAATTGCAGCACATTTGGAAAGCAGTGACGGGATCGGTCCAAGTCAGCATGGATTTATGTAAGGAAAATCCTGCTTGACACATCTTCTAGAATTTTTTGAGGATGTAACTGGTAGAGTGGACAAGGGAGAACCAGTGGATGTGGTGTATTTGGACATTCAAAAGGTTTTTGACAAGGTCCTAAACAAGAGATTGGTGTGCAAAATTAAAGCACATGGTACTGGGGGTAGTGTACTAACTTGGATAGAGAACTGGTTGGCAGACAGGAAGCAGAGAGTCGAGATAAATGGGTCCTTTTCAGAATGGCAGGCAGTGACTAGTGGGGTGCCGCAGGGTTCAGTGCTGGGACACCAGCTATTTACAATATACATTAATGATTTGGATGAGGGAATTTAGTGTAATATCTCCAAGCTAGGTGGCGATGTGAGCTGTGAGATGGACGCTAAAAGGCTGCATGGTGACTTGGACAGGTTAGGTGAGTGGGAAAACGCATGGCAGATGCAGTATAATGTGGATAAATGTGAGGTTATCCACTTTGATGGCAAAAACACGAAGGTAGAATATTATCTGAATGGCGGCAGATTTGGAAAAGAGGAGGTGCAGCGAGACCTGGGTGTCATGGTACATCAGTCATTGAAAGTTGGTATGCAGGTACAGCAGGCGGTGAAGAAGACAAAAGGTATGTTGGCCTTCATAGCTAGGGGATTTGAGTATAGGAGCAGGGAGGTCTTACTGCAGTTGTACAGGGCCTTAGTGAGGCCTCACCTGGAATATTGTGTTCAATTTTGGTCTCCTAATCTGAGGAAGGACGTTCTTGCTATTGAGGGAGTGCAGCAAAGGTTCACCAGACTGATTCCCGGGATGGCAGGACTGACATATGAGGAGAGACTGGATCGACTGGGCCTGTATTCACTGGAGTTTAGAAGGATGAGAGGGGATCTCATAGAAACATATAAAATTCTGACGGGACTGGACAAGTTAGATGCAGGAAGAATGTTCCTGATGTTGGGGAAATCTAGAACCACGGGACATAATCTAAGGATAAGGGGTAAGCCATTTAGGACTGAGATGAGGAGAAACTTCTTCACTCAGAGAGTTGTTAACCTGTGGAATTCTCTACCGCAGAGAGTTGTTGATGCCAGTTCATTGGGAGTTAGATGTGGCCATTACAGCTAAAGGGATCAAGGGGTATGGCGAGAAAGCAGGAAAGGGATACTGAGGTGAATGATCAGCCATGATCTTATTGAATGGTGGTGCTGGCTCGAAGGGCCAAATGGCCTACACCTGCACCTATTTTCTATGTTTCTAGGGACTGCCTATGATCATGATGATGACTACTGGGTCAGCCAGACCTTATTGGTTTCCAGCAACTCTTGCTGGAACTGAGGATCAGGGCGGGGCACGGCTCTCCAGCGCTTCAATATTCCACTGATACTCAGGCCTAGATTTTCCTACTCTGCACTGCCCCAAATCTGCATAAGGGTATAAATAGCAGGGGAAAATCAGATGGCAAGGCTTGATGCTGCCTCCCTGCCCCAACGTCAACTGCCCTCCCGATACCCCAGGCAAGATCGCCATTGGCCAGCCTTTCCCTACTGCTGCATGCAAATGTCAGCATGCCTGGGACCCGAGTTGCTGGTGGGAAATCGGACAGGAGTTTGCCATGAATTAATAATGACCCTGACCCAGAGAACTGCACCGAGGTCCTGGTGGGGCTCGTGCAGCAGTTGAAAGTTCCATCGTGACCATGTAAGGACGGGGAAAAGAAAATCTAGCCCTCACTGTCTCGCCTCCCACAAGACAATAGACTACTTGGGTAAGGTATAAGAGAGCACTCTGTGCCATAGAAGCATATCCCAAGCCGGCAGCCAATGACTTCAGGAGAGACGAGGAGAAAAGCAGTTTCCTAATTTTTCATTGAGTGAGAAAGTTAAGAATATATGAGTAGTTACTGAGGAGAAAGGGCATATTTGACCCACAAACCCCATTTCTCCACTAAACAACCCTACCCAGCCTGACATCCAGCTGTGTTTGATTCCAAAACATCTGTTTCTGCCATATCCAAATTATCAAACTATTCCAATACGTGTCTCACCCTTTGTGTGAAGGAATTATTTCTGATATCTGATCTAATTTACATTTCCCAAGTTTATCTGTATGAAAGAAGGAAAAACAAGATTGTATGTATATCGTGGCTTTCATGACCTCATTACGTCCTAAAGTGCTTTACAGCCAATGAAGTTCCAAGCCTGTCCTGAGTTAGCTTATGTCAGCCAGGGCAGCAGGTCAAATGTTACGACTTAGTTAAGGAGGGAAAAATTGAGCCAGGGTACACATCAGATCATTGTCCAGTGATCTTTTCTACTAAGTGACAAAAAGAAAGCCTTGCATTTATATAGCACCTTCCATGATCTCAAGGTGCCCGATAGCTCTTTGAAGTACTTGAGAAGTATAGTCACTGTTGTAATATAGGAAAAGTGGCAGCCAAATAGCTCACAACAAGGTCGCACAACAATGTGATAATCACCAGATAATTTGTTTTTAGTAATATTGGTTCAGGGATTAATATTGTCCATGAGAACAGGGAAAATGTCCCTGCTCTTCTTTGAAATAGTGCCATGTGATATGTTATGCCCAAGAGGGCAGATACAACTTTAGTTTAATGTCTCATTCAAAAGATGGCACCTCCGACAGTGCAGAAATCCCTCAGCACTGCATTGGAATGTCAGCCAAGATTACATGCTCAAGTCCCTGGAATGGGACGTGAACCCACCCACACGACTTAGACAAGAATACTGCCCACTGAGTCACGACTGACACCATCGACCCATTTTTCTACACTTATTTCAATGTGATGTTCCGGATTTACCTCATTCGAGTCAATTATTATTTTATTCAGCAAAGTCTGGTCTTAGGGGCTGAAACTGTCCCTTTTTTAAGAGCAGTAATGGGGCGGAAATGAGTTTCCACACAGTTGGGGTGGACTCCCCAACGATCGGGACATTACCCTCATGATTCTTTGAGGCAGAGAAGGTATCCGCCCCGCTCCTGTGCGAACGGCGATAATGACGTCATTAGAGCGCGCACTGCCTGGTCCCCGCCTCCAAACCTCAAACCGTCAATCGACCGCTTGTCGGTGCCCCTGACAGCTTTGTGCGGTCGGAAACTGCCAGTGGCTGGGCGGCGCGTCTGACTTGAAGAGGGCGCACCGCCATTTTATTTTAATTGTCGGCCAATTCTGCAGTCCAGCACCCCCTCTTGGGCGCCGGGCCACTGGCTCGGCCGAGGTCGCTGCGAGGCCTCCCCTTTAAGTGACGGGAAGGGACATTGATAAGTGTCAGTGACGTACTCAGAGAGACGCTGATGACACCGCCCGCCTCCCGCCTCCCGCCTCACTTCCGCCCCTCTGCTGCTATCATGATTTTTGAAAAGAAAAGGCAATTTCCCTCTATCTCCCCTCCACCCAAACAGGGCAGAAGGCAATTTCAGCCTATCGTGAAAACAGTTACAAAAAATGTTTTAATACCGGGAGTCATACTTGCACAGCTCTGCACCTTCCTGCTATAGATTGCTGAGCAGTGTTCTACACAATAACCCATGTGGGTCTGACAAACTCAGCATAACTTCAGTAGACTTTATTCCGCTGTTATTGGGCACAGATGGAATCGAGTCTGAAGGGAGTGCATAATAGGAAATTACACGTGCAGCCCCCACCATTTCCATAGATGGATAATTCATGGGGAGTGGGAATTCCTCATATGCACTGCTAGTGAGTGAGGCTCCACACTCGGAGCAGGGGCCAAGGATAAATGTTTCACTTAAGCGTAGCATGTTGTGATATGGTTTGCTTTATTATTAATAGTATGTAAATATTCTACAGTTCTATTTATTTGTGCATTTTACTACGTTAGTGTGTTAATAGGGAGTGAGGGTGGAGCTTGTGCTGTGGGTGGAGCTTGTGCTGTGGGAGTGTTCTTGGTACCCAGGGCCCCAGAAAGTCTGACAGAGTTAATTCATCAAATTTATCCTTGGATCCCAGTATACTGTTTTATTGTTTTGTTAATTTGATTTTCAGGCTTGCTCCCAAAGCCTCTCCACAAGCCACAAGTCAGGATTGTGATGGAATACTCTCCACTTGCCTAGATGGGCGCAGCTCCAACAACACTTGTGAAGCTCAGCACTGTCCGGGACAAAGCAGTCCGCTTGATTGGCACTCCATCCATAAGCTGAAACATCCACTCTCCCCACCACCGGTGCCCCGTGGCTGCAGTGTGTACTATCTACAGGTTGCACTGCAGCATTTCCCTGTAGTCAGACCTTCAGGAAGAACGCTTGAAGTAAGCCGACAGTTAAAGGGTTAAGAGGCTGTACTGTGAAGACAGTTTCGTAAATTGACCAGCCTCATCATCATCATCATAGGCGGTCCCTCGAACGAGAATGACTTGCTTTCACATCAGTTCACAGATGTTTCAATGAATGACCAAATGTTCCAGTCCTGAACTCCAATTGAAGGGTGGAAGATGCCTGTGTGTGGATTTTTTTTAACATGTGGTGACTGTTGCACATCAGCCACCACATGGGCTTGACAGAGCTAGGTCTTGGGCCAGGCAAGGGTTGAACCGGGACGACTGGAGACCAGCTCTGCTGCACGGACCTAGTGCGCGCACATATCGCAGTGTGGTCTGTGCCCCTCCCTATCCCCCCATTTACTGGTTCCCCTCCCAATCCCCTCATTTACTGGTTTCCCCTCCTTATCTCCCATTTACTGATGCCCTATCCCCCATTTACTCATGCCCCTATCCCCCATTTACTGGTGCCCCTCCCTATCCCCATCCCCCATTTACTGGTGCCCCACCCCTATCTCCCCATTTACTAGTGCCCCTCCCCTATTCCCTCCATTTACTGGTGCTCCATCCCACCCCCATTTACTGGTGCTCCACCCCCCCTCCCTCCATTTACTGGTGCCCCTCCCCTATCTCCCCATTTACTGGTACCTTCTCCCCTATCCCCATTTACGGGTGCCCCATCCAATTCCCCATTTACTGGTGCCCACCCCTATCCTCCATTTATTCGTGCCCCTCCCCTATCCCTCATTTATTGGTGCCCCTCCCCATCCCCCCATTTACTGGTGCCCCACCCCTATCCCCCCATTTACTAGTGCCCCTCCCCTATCCTCCGTATGAACTTGATGACCACGACCCCACCAAGTCTGGAGTGGTTGCCTCACCCTTTTGAAATACTAATGTCAACCTTGTTGCAGGAGTGAAAAACCCATTATAGACCCGAAATTCCCCATCAAAAACACTTTGTGTGATAATAGTTGAACATCCAAAAAAGCAGAAGACCCGAAACTCGCCATCAAAAACAATGTGATACTTGTTGAACAAGGAGGACAGTTCTTTGTGTGATAATGGACTATTCCCTGACCCAGGATGGGGAAGTGACTAAATGATTCTTCAGGGTGGGGATTGCATCATTCATTGTCACGGGTAGGACATTTTGTATTATAAAATGGGTGTGTTTATGGATGAACCTTGGCAACTTGCAAGGCAACTGCGGCCGGTCTTGGTCAAATTAAATGAAATTAAATTATCAAGGAACATAAAACAAAATAGTAAAATATTTTACAGGCACATCAAAAAAAAAGTAAGGTCGATCTGGGAATAGGCCCACCAAGGGATAGACAGGATAATACCACAGGCAGCGATAAAGAGATGGCAGCATGGATTTCAAAAGGGAAAGTCTTGCTTGACCAACCTCATTGAATTTTTTTAAGAAGTAACAGAGAGAGTAGACAAGGGTAATTCAGTAGATGTAATTTATCTTGATTTTCAAAAGACCTTTGATAAGATACCACGAATGAATGTCAGAGAATGCAGAGTCGGGGACAAGTAGAATGGATAGCTAGCTGGCTTCACGACAGAGAGCAGGGGTAAAGGGTAGCTATCAAGAGTGGTAGTTTGTGGGAAGTGGTGTTCCACAAGGATCAATGCTGGACCATTGTTGTTCACAATTTATATTAATGATTTAGACTTTGGAATCATAACAAAATTTCTAAATTTGCAGATGATGTCAAATTGTGCAGGGGCGGTAATAATCAATACTGAGGAGGACTGCAACAAATTATAGGAAGACATTAATAAACTAGCAGAGTGAGCAAATAATTGGCAAATGAATTTCAACACAGATAAATGTGAGGTATTACATTTTGGTAGGAAGAATAGGGAGGTTGCTTATTACATGAAGGGTGCGAGTTTGGGTGGGGAAGAGGAGCAAAGGGTTCTCAGAGTACAAATATACAAATCATTCAAAATTGGCGACACAGGTTAACAGGCCATTTAAAAAAAAGCAAACCAAGCACTAGGATTTATTTCTATAGGGATAGAATTGAAAAGTAGTGAAGTTATGGTAAATTTGAATCGAACCTTGGTTAGATCACACTTGGAATACTGTGTACAATTCTGGTCGCCATATTATAAAAAGGATAGAGGTGCAAACGGGTGCAGAGAAGATTTACAAGAATGATATCTGAAATGCGAGGGTACACCTATCAGGAAAGGATGAACTGGCTGGGTCTTTTTTCGGTGTCTCAGCACCCTGTATTTGGATATAGGATAAATCAGTCAGGGTTCCTACTCCTCATCGTATCCTGCTGGCAGTGCATGAGTGTACACTTCATATCAGCATAGGATTGGGCTTGGCTTTGACACCTCCATGCTCAACTAGCCTGTTGACACTCACGGACCAAAATTGCCCCACTTCTTAAGGACCATTACCGCCTCTAAGAGGCTGTAGTGGGGTTGTATGGCTTTTCCAACCAGGGGCATGTGGATGGGCCAACCCATCAGAAATTGCCCTCGGGCCAGGGGCAGCGGAAACAGGTTCCCATCCCATCGGGCACATGCTGACCCCTTACCGCCTAGCAGCGACCCCTTTCCGCCCCACGAGAGAAATGGCCCTGCCCGAGTGGAGCGGCTGCCGCCCGGTACCCCCGACAGATTTTCCCACCAGGAAGCTGCCAGTGGCTGGGCGGTGGGTCTGCCCTTAAAGGGGAGGGCACACTGCCGCAGCTGCCATTTTATTTAAATTGTCTGCTGACTCTGAAGTCGGGCCGACAATGGTGGCTCTGAGTTTGGCCGGGCCACCAACAGGCAGCCTGGCACCCCCTCCTGGGTGCTGGACGTCTGGCCAGGCTAAAGCCCTCCCTGGTGGCCCAGAGGGCGTCACTAAAATGGCTGCAGAGCTCGCAGCGGCCCTCCCCTTTAACTGAAGGGGAGGGACATTGCTACTTGTCAGCGCAATGCTGCAGATCCGCGTCGCGCTGACTTGCTCAGCGCAGCACTGATGACACTGCCTGCCTTCTGCCCCACTTCCGACCCTCTTCTGTCCCGCAGCCGCCGGAAACACCTCCGCAACGAAATCTCACACGAAAAGAGAGCAAAATCGCTGTATTCTCCGCCCCAAGGATTCAGGCGGAGAATGATCATTTAATTCAAATTATCCATCCCGTTTAGGGCGGAGGGCAATTCTGCCCCCTCGGTGTCAAGGCTCAATGTATAAACAATGGTCACTTTGATGAGGCACTGGAAGGTGACTGGAACCTTTTATCAGTAACCAAGGCCATTCATTTGCAGTTTTCATGGAAAAGTGGACAGAATCTCAAAATGAATTGCCCAAATAAGTGAAAGGGTGCTGGAAGACTTCCTGCAATAAACCAGAATTTGACTTATTCAGTCACTGTGACCTACAACTCTGCCTTTAACTGAGTGAGGAATCAATGCCTTGAGGAGAGGGCGGAAAATTAATGGAGAAAGTTGGTGAGGAAAAATAAATCGGACTGCAGTTGGACAAAAGGGTAAGGTTACCGCAGGGCATCCACTTTGAGCTGCAAAGAAAATGTTTTGGAGGGTCTATTTGAAATAAAGAAAGGACTTGCATTCATATAGCACCTTAGGACGACCCAAAGCACTTTACAATCAATTAGATGTTTTTGAAGTTTAGTCACTAGGAAATGCGGCAGCCAATTTGCGCACAGCAAATAGCAATATGATCATGACCAGATTTGGTGATGATGGTTGAGGGGTAAATATTGGCCAGAACCACCATTTGCCACCAAGATTCATTGTAATCTCACAGTCACAGCCAAGAAACACCTGTAGCACACACTGTGGCGGTACATGATCAGACGTGACCCTCGCCAAGGCACAGATTGGAATTCAAAAATTGTCCAGACCAAACGAGAAGAGAAGATTCTAAAGCAGAACACTTGCCAAACGACATTGGAAAGGACAGAGAGAATAGCAAAGTCAAACCAATCAACGCACATAAGACTGGGCCTGCACTCAATCTTAATTGAAGAATCTTATTGTGATGTATGTAAGTTAAAAAGAACCCAGTCTATACTGGACTGGAATTTTATCTAATGGCTCCACAGAGGAACTAACCAAGGGAGTGAATTTCCCTTGGGCTTCTCCCACATTTTTGCCAAAATCCCATTGGCCCGGAAATTCCGTCCTCCGTTCGGACGGACCTGGGAAGGCATCGTAAAAGCCGATCATAAAAGCAATGCGCATGCGCCGAAAACCGGCTTTCCCGATCTGTCAAGTTCTGGCTTGACAGATCGCACGCATCTCACATGGGCAATATTGCGGTATTTGCCCATCTCTTGTCCAGCAAATGTCCTTAAAACTCTTCCGCCTTGTAAAAGCAGATGCATAACCTACTCTTACCAGCCTAAGAGTTTTAAAACATTAAAAAAAAATTTTAAAACACCTTTTTATGTTAAAAACCCTGCCCATTAAGGTAAGTTTATTTTAAAGCCTAATTTCAAAACTTTAATAAAAATCGGGAAAATATATATATTTTTAAGACTTATTAACTTTAATTTCAATTAATTTTAGTTATGTGAGATGTGTTTTTTATTTTTTATGTTGTGAATGTATATACCCTGTACACTCAATGTGCAGTTACATAAGACTACTGTATACACTATGCCTGTACCACCAGAGGATGCAGCAGGTGGAGACCTGGAGGTTACCTGCACACCGCAGGCAACCAGGTATAAAAGGGAGCTCATCTTACTGTAACCTCATTCAGGAACTGCAATAAATGGACTAAGGTCACAACAGTTCAAGTGCAATACTTTACTTCGTGGAGTCATTATTAGAGTGCTTGCAAACACTACAATTGATGACGAGAATACGAATTCCACGCGAAATATGGCTAACCTTGACAACTTTCAACAATTCACTGATGGGGAAGATTGGGATGCTTTTGTGAAAAGGCTAGAACACTACTTCATCATGAACGACCTGACTGGAAACACACCGACCTCGCTGGCTGATGAGCGCCGAGCTATTCTGCTCAGCAGTTGTGGGCCCACCGTTCATGGCCTTGTCAGGGACTTGCTAGCCCCAGAGATGACGACAACGAAAACATTTGCAGAGCTCGTAACCCTGATACAGGGACAGCTTAAGCCAAAAGAGAGCATCCTAACAGCCAGACACTGGTTCTACATACACTGGCGGTCCGAAGGCCAAGAAATCGCAAAATATGCTGCAGACCTGAGATGATTGGCTGCACCATGTGATTTTGGTGACCACCTCACCGAAGCACTGAGGGACATCTTTGTTATTGGAATCAGCCACGAAGGCCTCCTCCACAGCCTGCTCTCTGCGGGCACCACCGTCACCCTTCAGAAAGCAATTAACATGAGCCAAGCGTTCGTGGCCTCCGCCTGCGATTCCAGAAGGATGATGACTCAACCCCAGGACTCCAACACGGCAAATACAGTGAACCGAATGGCGCCTTTCAGAAGCAAGACTGTGACCCCAAGCCCCGCAACCCTGAGTCCGCACAGGGGGCCAACTGGCCAGCCCCATGCTGACGCTGTAGAGGTAATCACAGAGCCCACCAATGCTGATACAGAGACTATACTTGCAAGGGTAAACACTAAAGGCCATCTACAGCGAATGTGTAAAATAAATAACCGAGAAGAGTTGGCCGATCACCCAGGCTCCAGCGCTGATGAAGACGAAGGGAGAGTCCAGGAGGCAGCTCAGCCCCAGGAAGAGGTGTACGGAGTGTTTACCTGCTCCATCGAGATTTTCCTGTTGAAGATAGAAGTTGAAATCAACGGTGTTCCAGTCTCTATGGAGGACGACACAGGGGCGAGCCAATCGCTGATGAACTAGGCGGCCTTTGAGCAACTCTGGGACAACCCGATCGAACAACCTAAAATGCTACCAATCCAGGTGAAGCTGCTCACTTACACAAACGACACCATCCCAGTCGTTGGCAGCGTGGATGTCCAGGTGTCCTACAGCGGCGCGATGCACAAGCTACCTTTGTGGATCGTTGCTGGTGATGGTCCAACGCTGCTAGGAAGAAGTTGGATGAAGCAAATCCAAATCTGTTGGAGCTGGGAAAGCCGCCAGGCCCCGGCGATCCTAGGCAGCCCCAAATTTGGATCCATCGCAGCACCTGAAGATCCTACCGTCCAACTCTACTGTGCGATGACAACACAGAGTGCACAACCCAATGGCAAGATGATCCAACCCGAACGACCAGAACTCACCTTCCGGGCCGTGGTAGGTCTTTGAAGGGAGAAGATCGGCGCAGAAGGTAATTCCCCGGTTTCAGTGGCAGAAGCTGGGGAGAGAAGGATCACCACAGCCTACCTCGAGGAGAGTGAAAAGATGGCGCCTGCACCACGAGGCGAAGTGCCTGAAACCAAGATGGCACCAGACCACGAAGGGCAGCGTTGATGGAGCAACACATGATATCGAGCAGCTAATCAGATTGGGGTAAAGATTGCAAGGCCCTCTTCAAGGAGACCGGCAACCCAGAACAATTAAAGGGACAGTTCCACTTTTTTGTACAGAGATGCCGGTGATACTAATGTGAGACATGTAATTAACAAATGCAAGTATTTAAATATACCGCTGAACAGCGATGCCGGTAGGATACGTGGAAAAGGTGTAATTGATGAACACAAGTATCTAAATGTAACATTGTACAGCGATGCTGGTAATATCCAGGAAAAAAATGTAATTGAGGGAAAAGATGTAATTGACAAATGTGAACTCGTATCTGAATGCGATCGGAGCTAAAGTATCATGAATGTAAACGATGGAATAATGTTTGATGCCGGGATTAAGATGCACGCCGACAAAACCAAAGGCAATCTCCCGTTTGGGTAGCCCACTGGGAGCTTCAATGATGTGGCCTGCGCCTCCAGGATCAAGGTGATGCCCCAGGGAGTGTGGCCACACACAGTGGGAGCTTACCCACTGAAGGGCCAGCGATCAACGGACGGCACAGGCACCACTACTGTCACCCTGCCCCAGATCGGCCTTACCCCTCTGGCCACCAGTGAGAGCAAGAGGCCAGCACCCTCCAGCCCTCCCAATGGCAACTGGTATGACCAAGCTCTGCACTACCCTGCAGCCCTCAAAGGAGGACAGGGAGGCCACAAATTCCTGTGGTTCTGCCCACCACTAGGCACCAGTAAAGGCCCTCAGACTCAGCCAGGTGAGCGATCCGAGCCCACCCAACTGGCAGGGGGCGCAGCGCCGCCATTAGACAACCTGGATACAGTCCGGTTACTCTGGAACTAGCATCCTCTCCCACCTGCACCTACACCCCAGGGGCAAGACTGTAATACCACGTATGCACCTTACCTGTAAAATGTACTTGTTCCACTACTGCTAAACCCAGTCATGTAACCAATCCTATTTTTTGTATATGTACACACATGGTCTATGCATGAGGGGGGGGGGGGGGGAATGGGGGAAAATGGACACATAGATCACACCCAGAAGCCACTCAAACTCCCACTTCAACCTCCAACTGTACACTGCTGACCATTTCCCAATGTTGTGGCAATAAGGACTTGGGGGTCCACAGGGAGAGAGCCATTCCCAAGCACAGACAAAGTGCAAGGGCTTTGGGCACTCAAGTCGAGGGCCAGAGCACCCAACACAAAGGCCAGTGGCACAAGACTTAGTGATGTTGTGTATGTATATACCCTGTACACTCAATGTACAGTTACATAAGACCAATGAATGTATCTTTACACTGTATACAATATGCCTGTACCACCAGTGGGTGCAACAGGTGGAGACCTAGCGGTCACCTGCACACTGCAGGCAACCAGGTATAAAAGGGAGCCCACCTTACTGTAAACCTCATTCAGGAGCTGCAAAAAATGGACTAAGGTCACAACAGTTCAAGTGCAATACCTTACCTCGTGGAGTCATTATTGGAGTGCCTGCAAACACTACAGTTAGTGTGTTTTTTTTTCTCATTAATAGCAATGAGAATTCGTAGATAGAGTTCTCATTGCTATTAATGAGAATACTGTACCTGATTGGTTGTGCAGTCACACATGACTGCACCTTCTGCGTCGGAATCTCGAGGACGGGAGTGCGCTCCACAGAGCGGGAAGAGAAGGCCTCCCCACCGGAATCCCAGGCGCCTCCGGGACCACCAGGTACTTTCAGAAAAATGAGCAGATCAGAGGCGTTCGTCCAAAAGAAAAATTTCAGGGCCAATTATGTCCCAGCCAAGTAAAGCATGTTAGTGATGTGGAGTGGAACACATTCCATTTGCTTTAAGCAGCCAACAAACCTCCTCCAACTCTTCCCCAACAACTTGCCTCAGCTCCAACCTCAGCAGAGCACCTCCAACTGCATCAAGGGTATTTTTTGCCATTTCCCAGACCAGATTTCCTGTGTTCTTTCTGAGGGAGGCGGCCAATTGGATTTTTGTGCTGGGGCTCCTGGTCCATAGGAACTAGGTTGAGTCTGCCTAAACTAATTTCACAGAAGACCTTTACAGACAGCAGACATTAGGCTGACTCACACTTGAATCCAGGTAGAAGAAGGGAAATGCTCGTGTCTAATCTACTGCATCACCCAATTTCTAGCAACAAGCTATCAAGCAAATAGTGTGTACTAGAATTTTCTGGATCACTTCAGCAGTGTCCTCTTCTGGCCTTTATCTTGCATAAATGTGATGTCATTAAGGTGGATGAGCAATCTGCCAACACAACAGTTGGCATGACCTAAAGAAAGTCTAAATATACTAAAATAGGGAGAGCAGCAAAACCAAAGATGCAGCTAAATATTTGCAGAAGTATTTGAACATTTCATGCAAATGGGCACAGCAAATGGCAGATGAAGTTCAATCCCAGCAAATGCAGTGTGAGACAGTAGGCAAAATGCTACGCAAAATAGATACAGAATCAATGGAATAGGGTTAGCTCAGGGAGACTCAGAGTCCTGGGCATAATAGTGGACATCGATGTCTGGACAATATGGATAGGCAATTTAAAAAAATTAATTCATGCTGTCAAGACTGACATTTATTACCCATCCCTAGTTGCCCTTTAGAAGATGGTGGTGGTAAGCCTGCTTCTTTAACCACTGTAGTTCGTGTGGTGAAGATACTTCCACAGTGCTGTTAGGTCGGGAATTCCAGGATTTTGACCCAGTGACAATGAAGGAACGGCGACATATGTCCAAGTCGGGATGGTATACTTGGAGGTGAACTTGGAAGCAATGGTGTTCCCATCCACCTGCACTCCTTGTCCATTTAGGTGGTGGAGGTCGCAGGTTTGAGAGGTGTTACAGAAGAAGCCTTAGGAATGTAGATAGGTGAACCCGCCACACATTTCTCTTTCCTCTAATTCCAGAATCCGACCTGAACCTGTCCGGGTGGAATAAAAATGGTCAAGGCTCACAACTCAGTATTCTTTGAATTGTTTATTATACTCCGGATAACACACATCACTGCACTGTTCCTTTTAACTTCGAACAGTAACTCTCTTTACCTTACTCAACCCAGCGGTCACTTGGGGAACATAATTGTTTTTTTAAATTTCCCTCCTAATCTCTTCGTATTCTCCCTTAACATGCTCTCCTCTGCTCTCCATGTACTTAATGTATGCCTCATTCCTTACCCTCAATTTTTCCCTTATAGGGCTTTATTCATCCACGGTGTCTCATTAGTGTTGAGAGCTTGTTCTTGTTTTTTTAGCAGAATATATTTTTCCTGGACTCTTTTGAACACTGTTTTGAATGTTTCCCATTTGTGTTCTATGTCATTTTTTTTTACAAATATTGTTGCCCATTTTATTTTCCCAAGTTCTATTCTCAGCCTCTCAAAATCTGCTTTTCTCCAATTTATTACCCTGGTCTTCATCATATTTATGTCCTTCTCAATTATTATCTTTAAACATATTATATTATAGTCGCTATTGCTTAGATGTTCCCCTACTTATACTTCATCTGCTCTGGTTCATTCCTTATTACTAGATCCAATAGTGAATTCTCTCTTGTTGGGCTTTTTAAATACTGGGTTAGAAAGGAATCCTGTACACATTGTGGGATGTCCAATCCCTTATCCTCTTTACTTGCTTCTTCTGTCCAATTAATATCGGGACAGTTGAAATCCCCATGATTATTCTATGCTTTTTACTTATTTGCCTAATTTGTCTGCATATTTCTTCCTCCACCTCCCTGCCACTATTAGGTGGTCTGTAGACGAGCCTTATTAGTGTGCTTGATCCTTTATTTTTTTTAAATCTCATAGATTCTATTTCTGTCTTGCTAATAGTTGCGCCACCTTTTTTTACTGCCATTGTTATCCCTATTAAGTGCAGCTACTCCACCTCGCCTTTTCCCTCTATCTTTTCTAAATACGTTATACCCTGCAGTGTTTAATTCCCAGTCCTGATTTTTCTGTAGCCATGGCTCAGTAATCTCTACTATGTCTGGTTCCTCGCAATGCATGATTGCCTTTAGCTCTTCTGTTTTATTACAGACATCGGGACATTTTACCAAGTTAAAGGCGCTATATAAATTAAAGTTGTTGTTGTGGTACCATTGATCTATTGCCCTGGCTGACAAACTAACTCAGCACAGATTTGGAACAAAACTGGAAGCGTTTTTTTCTGTATGACATAGTGCTTTTACCCTCTGGGGGAACTCTTTAAATGTTATTACTCTGTTCCCACATCATGTATATTTCAGTCACAAATTCATTGTAACAAATTCAAGTCTTAACTTGAGCAGATAATCACTTTTAAAACCTTTTGCACATTACAAAATACTTACGATCGTATCAGTTCCACCATTGTCCACTAATCTGATCAATTCAAACATATGGTTTCTTCAGAAATTAGCTTTGCCTCATCCAAATTAAATCAGATTGAAAAACATAATTGGTTTATTTGTTTCTTGTGTCACTATGACGAATATCGCGCATTAATCTTCGCTTCCAAACAAATACATGTTTGTTAAACAATTTTGTATGTAGATTGTGTTGCTTCAAGTTGCAAAGAAAGCCATCTGATTAAGGACAAAAATGTGTTTGAAACATCTGCACCATAAATTGATATTGTAGCATTAGACATGCTAAGTACTAACTGAAGCTTCTGCCTTTCTTTGCAGTGTGAAAAGCTGTCTCTATCATGGAAATATTAGGTTGACATTTATGATAAGTAGGAGTCAGAAGGGCTCTCTTTGATGATTATAAAAGGCCCAGCAGGCGGGGAGCGGCGCGGTGAGTTGTCGAGGAGGCCAGCTGGTGCAACTCCAGCAGGGTGAGAAGGCAAAAATGTAGAACGAAATCGAAGGATGATGTCACAGCCAAGGGGATAAGTGATTGGCTGATGATTTGTGAGTAGTTTTTCTTTTTCTTTATCAGTAGATAACCTTTATCATTGTTGTTGCCAAATTAAGTTAATCTAGGGGTTAAGTCATGGCAGGATAGCTCGGACACGTGTCATGCTCCTCCTGTGCTATGTGGGAACTCAGGGACGCCTCCAGTGACCCTGACGACTACATGTGCGGGAAGTGTATCCTGCTGCAGCTCCTGACAGACCGCATTGTGACACTGGAGCTGCGGGTGGATTCAGTCTGGAGCATCCGCAATGCTGAGGATGCTGTGAATAGCACGTTTAGTAAGTTAGTCTTACCGCAGGTAAAGGTTACACAGATAGGTAGGGAATGGGTGACCAATAGGAAGAGCAGTGGAAGGAAGGTAGTGCAGGGGTCCCCTGCGGTCATCCCCCTCCAAAACAGATACACCGTTTTGTGTACTGTTGGGGAGGATGACTCATCCGGGGAGGGTGGCAGCAGCAGCAAAGTTCATGGCACTGTGGGTGGCTCTGCTGCACAGGAGGGCAGGAAAAAGAGTGGGAGAGCTATAGTGGTAGGGGATTCTATTGTAAGGGGAATAGATCGACGTTTCTGCGGCCGCAATCGAGACACCAGGATGGTATGTTGCCTCCGTGATGCAAGAGTCAAGGATGTTTCGGAGCGGCTGCAGGACATTTTGGAGGGGGAGGGTGAACAGCCAATTGTCGTGGTGCATATAGGTAAAAAACGGGATGAGGTCCAAGCTGAGTTGAGGGAGCTAGGAGTTAAATTAAAAAGTAGGACCTCAAAATGTAGTAATCTCAGGATTGCTACCAGTGCCACGTGCTAGTCAGAGTAGGAATCGCAGGATTGCTCAGATGAATACGTGGCTTGAGGAGTGGTGCAGAAGGGAGGGATTCAAATTCCTGGGACATTGGAAGTGGTTCTGGGGGAGGTGGGACCAGTACAAACCGGATGGTCTGTACCTGGGCAGGACTGGAACCAATGTCCCAGGGGGAGTGTTTGCTAGTGCTGTTGGGGAAGGGTTAAACTAATATGGCAGGGGGATGGAAACCTATGCAGGGAGACAGAGGGAAGTAGAATGGGGACAGAAGCAAAAGATAGAAAGAAGAAAAGTAAAAGTGGAGGGCAGAGAAATCCAAGGCAAAAAATCAAAAAGGGCCACATTACAACAAAATTCTAAAGGGGCAAAGTGTGTTAAAAAGACAAGCCTGAAGGCTCTGTGCATCAATGCGAGCAGTATTCGTAATAAGGTGGACGAATTAACTGCACAGGCAGCAATTAATGAATATGATACAATTGTCATCACGGAGACATGGCTCCAGGGTGACCAAGGCTGGGAACTCAACATCCAAGGGTATTCAACATTCAGGAAGGATAGACGGAAAGGAAAAGGAGGTCAGGTAGCGTTGCTGGTTAAAGAGGAAATTAACGCAATAGTAAGGAAGGACATTTGCTTGGATGATCTGGAATCTGTATGGGTGGAGCTGCGGAAAACCAAAGGGCAGAAAACGCTAGTGGGAGTTGTGTACAGACCACCAAACAGTATTAGTGAGGTTGGAGACAGCATCAAACAAAAAATTAGGGATGCGTGCAATAAAGGTACAGCAGTTATCATGGGCGACTTCAATCTACATATATATTGGGCTAACCAAACTGGTAGCAATAACGGCGGAGGAGGATTTCCTGGAGTGTATTAGGGATGGTTTTCTAGACCAATCCAAGACTGGGTGATATGTAATGAGAAAGGACTAATTAGCAATCTTGTTGCGCAAGGCCCCTTGGGGAAGAGTGACCCTAATATGGTAGAATTCTTTATTAAGATGGAGAGTTACACAGTTAATTCAGAAACTAAGGTCCTGAACTTAAGGAAAGGTAACTTCGATGGTATGAGATGTGAATTGGCGAATGATACTTAAAGGATTGACGGTGGATAGGCAATGGCAAACATTTAAAGATCACATGAATGAACTTCAACAATTGTACATCCCTGTCTGGAGTAAAAATAAAACGGGGAAGGTGGCTCAACCATGGCTAACAAGGGAGATTAAGGATAGTTTTAAATCCAAGGAAGAGGCATATAAATTGGCCAGAAAAAGCAGTAAACCTGAGGACTGGGAGAATTTTGTAATACAGCAGAGGAGGACAAAGGGTTTAATGAGGAGGGGTAAAGTAGAGTATGAGAGGAAGCTTGCTGGGAACATAAAAACTGACTGCAAAAGCTTCTATAGATATGTGAAGAGAAAAAGATTTGTGAAAACAAACGTAGGTCCCTTGCAGTCAGACTCAGGTGAATTTATAATGGGGAACAAAGAAATGGCGGACTAGTTAAACAAATACTTTGGTTCTGTCTTCACGAATTTAAGACAGAAATAACCTTCCGGAAATACTAGGGGACCGAGGGTCTAGTGAGAAGGAGGAACTGAAGGAAATCCTTATTCGGCGGGAAATTGTGTTAGGGAAATTGATGGGATTGAAGGCTGAAAAATCCCCGGGGCCTGATAGTCTGCATCCCAGAGTACGTAAGGAAGCAGCCCTAGAAATAGTGGATGCATTGGTGATCATTTTCCAACAGTCTATCAACTCTGGATCGGTTCCCATGGACTGGGGGGTAGCTAATGTAACACCACTTTTTAAGAAAGGAGGGAGAGAGAAAATGGGTAATTATAGACTGGTTAGCCTGGCATCAGTAGTGGGGAAAATGTTGGAATCAATTATTAAAGATGAAATAGCAGCACATTTGGAAAGCAGTGACAGGATCGGTTCAAGTCAGCATGGACTTATGAAAGGGAAATCCTGCTTGATAAATCTTCTAGAATTTTTTGAGGATGTAACTAGTAGAGTGGACAAGGGAGAACCAGTGGATGTCGTGTATTTGGACTTTCAAAAGGCTTTTGACAAGGTCCCACACAAGAGATTGGTGTGCAAAATTAAAGCACATGGTATTGGGGGTAATGTACTGACGTGGATAGAGAATTGGTTGGCAGACAGGAAGCAGAGAGTCGGGATAAACGGGTCCTTTTCAGAATGGCAGGCAGTGACTAGTGGGGTGCCGCAGGGCTCAGTGCTGGGACACCAGCTATTTACAATATACATTAATGATTTGGATGAGGGAATTGAGTGTAATATCTCCAAGTTTGCAGATGGCACTAAGCTGGGTGGCGATGTGAGCTGTGAGGAGGACGCTAAAAGGCGCTGCAGGGTGACTTGGACAGGTTAGGTGAGTGGGCAAACGCATGGCAGATGCAGTATAATGTAGATAAATGTGAGGTTATCCACTTTGGTGACAAAAACACGAAGGCAGAATATTATCTGAATGGCGGCGGATTAGGAAAAGGGGAGGTGCAACGAGATCTGGGTGTCATGGTACATCAGTCATTGAAAGTTGGCATGCAGGTACAGCAGGTGGTGAAGGCGGCAAATGGTATGTTGGCCTTCACAGCTAGGGGATTTGAGTACAGGAGCAGGGAGGTCTAGGGCCTGAGTGAGGCCTCACCTGGAATATTGTGTTCAGTTTTGGTCTCCTAATCTGAGGAAGGACGTTCTTGCTATTGAGGGAGTGCAGTGAAGGTTCACCAGACTGATTCCCGGGATGGCAGGGCTGACATATGAGGAGAGACTAGATCGACTGGGCCTGTATTCACTGGAGTTTAGAAGGATGAGAGGGGATCTCATAGAAACATATAAACTTCTGACGGGACTGGACAGGTTAGATGCAGGAAGAATGTTCCCGATGTTGGGAAAGTTCAGAACCAGGGGACATAGTCTAAGGATAAGGGGTAAGCCATTTAGGACTGAGATGAGGAGAAACCTCTTCACTCAAGAGAGTTGTTAACCTGTGGAATTCCCTACCACAGAGAGTTATTGATGCCAGTTCATTGGATATATTCAAGAGAGAGTTAGACATGGCCATTATGGCTAAAGGGATCAAGAGGTATGGAGAGAATCAATAAAGGGGTACTTAGGTGAATGATCAGCCATGATCTTATTGAATGGTGGTGCAAGCTCGAAGGGCCGAATGGCCTACTCCTGCACCTATTTTCTAGGTTTCTATGTTTAAAGAGTAAATGCACTCTGATGTGGTACTGAGCCACATAAACCAGCCCCACCTTCAACACTTGACCGAGGCTAATAACTGATTTTACCCATTATGTATTGGAGCAGAATAATTACCCTCCTTGGGCTATGAATGGAAAAATCAGCTCATTATCAAGTGACTCCAGCTGGAAAACTGTGCATGCATGTATGTGGGATGAAGGTGCCCCATATGGTAATGCCCTCCATAGTTGAATGGCCTAATGGCACACATAGTCTGAGATCACCAATAAAGAATAACTGCTTGGTGGGAAGGGGACAGCAGTCACAACCCGAGTGTGAATCAGCCTGTGCTTTCTCCATCCACCACCTGTTCTTTAGGTCCCGGGTTTTTTGTTGGACCTGAGCCTTGAGCCGTCTGTAATGTTGTTTTGCAGCTCCCGAATTGGGTTTTGGCCGATAGCCACGATATGAAAGGATTCTTCACTGCAGTCAAGGCCATCTACGGTCCAAACTCCCAAGGCCCCACATCACTCCTGGCCAAGGACGGGGAAGCACTCATCAAGGACAACGAGGCAGTCAGGGCCCGATGGAAGGAGCACTTTGAACATCTCCTCAATCGAGACTCTGCCTTTGACTCGAGTGTTCTTGACTCCATCCTGCAGCATGCAACCCGCCACCAACTCAGTGAAACTCCAACATTGCACGAGGTAGGCAAAGCCATAAAACAGCTGAAGAATAACAAGGCTACGGGTGCAGATGGAATCCCTGCTGAGGCGCTAAAGTATGGCGGAGAGGCACTGTTGGCGCCTCATCTCTCTCATCTGTAGGGAGGAGAGCATGCCGGGAGATCTCAGAGACTCAGTGATTGTGACCATTTTTTAAAAAGGAGACAATTCCGACTGCGGCAACTACAGGGGAATCTCCCTGCTATCAGCCATTGGGAACGTTGGCGCTAGAGTTCTCCTCAATCGACTTCTCCCTGTGGTCGAGGAGCTCCTCTTGGAATCACAGTGAGGATTTCGTCCCCTACGGGGCACAACAGACATGTTCTTTGCAGCGCGACAGCTGCAGGAAAAATGCAGGGAGCAGCGCCAGCCCTTATACGTGGCCTTTTTCGATCTTACAAAGGCCTTTGACACTGTCAACTGTGAGGGTATGTGGAGCGTCCTCCTCCGTTTTGGATGCCCCCAAAAGTTTGTCAACATCCTTCGCCTGCTTCACGATGACATGCAGGCCGTGATCCTTACCAACGGATCCATTACAGACCCAATTCACGTCCGGACTGGGGTCAAACAGGGCTGCATCATCGCTCCAACCCTCTTCTCAATCTTCCTCGCCGCCATGCTCCACCTCACAATCAACAAGCTCCCCGCTGGAGTGGAACGAAACTACAGAACCAGTGGGAAGCTGTTTAACCTTCGCCGCCTCTGTTGAGTTGCAATATGCGGACGCCTGCGTCTGCGCACATTCAGAGGCTGAACTCCAGGATATAGTCAATATATTCACTGAGGCATATGAAAGCATGGGCCTTACGTTTAACATCCGTAGGACAAAGGTCCTCCACCAGCCTGTCACCGCTGCACAGCACTGCCCTCCAATCACCAAATTCACGGCGCAGCCCTCGACAACGTGGACCATTTCCCATATCTCGGGAGCCTCTTATCAACAAAGGCAGACATTAATGCGGAGATTCAACATCGCCTCCAGTGCGCCAGTGCAGCCTTCGGCCGTCTGAGGAAAAGAGTATTTGAAGACCAGGACCTCAAAACTACCACCAAGCTCATGTAGTAATACTTGCCCTCCTGTATGGATCTGAGGCATGGACGATGTATAGAAGCACCTCAAGTCGCTGGAGATATATCACCAACGATGTCTCCTCAAGATTCTGCAAATCCCCTGGGAGGACAGGCGGACCAACATCAGTGTCCTCGACCAGGCTAACATCCCCAGTATTGAATCACTGACCACACTCGATCAGCTTTGCTGGGCAGGCTACATAGTTCGCATGCCAGATACGAGACTCCCTCAGCAAATGCTTTATGTGGAGCTCCTTTGTGGTAAACGAGCCAAAGGAAGACAGCGGAAACGTTATAAGGACACCCTCAAAGCCTCCCTGGTCAAGTGCGACATCACCACTGACACGTGGGAGACACTGGCCAAAGACCGCCCAAGGTGAAGAAAGTGCATCCGGGAGGGGGTTGAGCTCTTTGAGTCTCAACGCAAAGAGCGTGAACAGGCCAAGCGCAGGCAGCGGAAGGAGCGCGCGGCAAACCAGCCCCACCGATCCCTTTCCTCGACGAATGTCTGTCCCACCCGTGACAGGGTCTGTGGCTCTCATATCGGACTGTTCAGCCATCAAAGAACCCAGTGGAAGCAAGTCCTCCTCGATTGCGAGGGACTGTCTATGATGATGGATGATTTGATGATTACCCCCAAACCAATGAGCCCTTATCCTATGTAACTATCTTTTATGTGGCATCTTATTGAATGTCTTTTGGAAATCCAAATTGTTGTGTATCTGTAAAGCATGCACTTCCATGTTCCGCCACCAGGGAACTCATCCCCTGAAGTCCCAAGGGATCCCAGCATCCCTTGGGAGCACTGTATATAAGCCGGCCCCTGAGGCCTGTTCCTCAGTCATCAAAGAACTCACTTAAGGAGTGGAAGCGATTCTGAGGGACTGACTGTAACTGTAAAAGAAAAAGGCAGGGGGCAGGGGACTGGAGGGACAAACTCTTGAGTGGGACAGGTTTAAACACATGGTGCTGTTTTTTAATGTCCTATATAAAAAAATATATATATATTCATAATTTTAAAAGGCTTGCATTTATATAGTACCTTTCATGACCACTGGATGTCTCAAAGTGTTTTACAGACAATGAAGTATTTTGAGAGTGCAGTCACTGTTGTAATGTAGGAAATGCAGCAGCCAATTTGCGCACAGCAAGCTCCCACAAACAGCAATGTGTTAATGACCGACTAATCTGTTTTTGTAATGTTGTTTGAGGAATAAATATTTGCCAAGACACTGGGGATAACTCCCCTGCTTTTCTTTGAAATAGTGCTATGGGATGTTTAACGTCCACCTGAGGGCAGATGGAGCCTCGGTTTAATGTTTCATACGAAAGACGGCACCTCCGACAGTGCAGCACTGCATGTGGCCGGGGGGGGGGGGGCGCCTAGATTTACGTGGAGGCGGTAGATCCGGCATTCAGCGCGGCCCCAACCTGTGATGAACACCAGAAGTTGGTCGGGGCCTTAGGGCGTGGAGGCGTGCAACTACATGGGACAGCGCGTGCTGCTGCTGTGAAGAAGGTGACTGGATTTGACATCATCCAAATCCATGTCGCTGATTGGAGCACGGGCTGGCACAGAGGAGCGGCGAGAGTTTGTAGAGAGACATGATCGGGGCTGAGGAGAGGTGGGAGTTTGGGGCCCAGAAGAGGTGTGGGCCCAGGGGTTGCACGGGCCAGCCCACACTGTGATATGTGCGTGCACTCGGCCCGTGCAGCAGAGCAAGTTAGCCTCCAGTCATCTTGGTTTACCCTCGTCACTGAACCAAGACCTAACTCTGAAAAGCCCGTGTGCCACCACACGTTAAAAAAAATCCAGCCTTCAACATGCAGTTCAGGACCTGGAATATCAGGTCCTTCATTGTAACACCTGTGAACTCATCCCTTTTTGGCCTGGAAGCAAGTCATCCTGGATACGAGGGACCGCCTATGATGATGATGTGCTCAAGTCCCTGAAGTGGTTCAAGTCGCTGAACCCACGACCTTCGGGCTCAGAGGCGAGTGCGCCACCCACTGAACCACAGCTTACACATTTTTAAAACAATAAAAGGAATAAGAGAAAGTGACTAGAACTCAGACTGATTGTAACCAGACGGCCGAATGATGCCTGCAGACAGGCTTTTCCCTCTTTCAGTCATGCTCCCGAACTCTCTCTCCCTCCTTCCCCTCCAGCAGGCGCTTCCCGTCGACTCCACCCTCGATGACGCGGGCGGGCCCCTTGCTGAGACGACGCGCTCGCGGCCGGAGGGTGCTTGGGTTTTCCGGGGGTTGGTGGGGGACGCGCGCGCTCCGGCACCCGCACCCGCACCCTCCGCCTCCTCCAGCACGCCTGCGCACTGCGCCGGACTCAAAGCTGGAATAATGGCGGCGGATTGACGAGTGGGGCTTTTTTTTCCTTGTGTCTATGTGCGTGGTTTAATTTTTTTTAAACAAAATCCCAGGAGAAGCTTCACACAAAAAACCCCACCAAAGGAAGAGACGTTTCCACTTAGCGGGTGCAGAGTAATGGTGTGTGCGAGAAGCGTGGCGCAGGCCTGTTCTACCTTTAAATAACACAATTATTATAATATCTGAGCCTGCCCGCACCGGTTTTTTTCACCTCCCTCTCTCTCGCTCTCGATCTCTCTCTCTCCTCCCTCTCCCTTCCCATCCCCTCCCCTCCCGCCCCAAGCGCCCCTCACACCATGGCCGGGCTGATGATGATCATGAGCGGCGTGAGGGAGAAGCTGGAGGCGGTGCTGAACGTGGCCCTGCGGGTGCCCAGCATCATGGTGCTGGAGATGCTGTACCGGTGGGACGTGAGCTCCTTCTTCCAGCAGATCCAGGCCCGGAACAACAACAACATGCTCTTTCAGTACAAGTACCTGGCTCTCAACCTCCACTATGTCGGTAAGTGCAACCCTCGTCCAGAGGCAAACCCGGGAGGGCTGGCCAGTTTATATTACTGTGTGTGTATACACGTTTTTAAACCCACTCCTGCCTCCTTCGCAGGTGGGCAGGGTTATGTGAGTTCCTCCTTAAACTACCTATTTGTTCCCTTCTACACTGATATTTCTGTGACCCTGCACTTCAGGTGACGAAAAGCAACGTCAAACTGCCTTTTGAAAAAACATGTTTCCTTTCCTCACCAAGAAGTACAAGTTTAGCATTGTCACAGAAATGGGTGTGTGATTGCGTTTTTGTATTTTGCCCTCTTAAACCGTTTAGAGCGGTGTAGTTGTAGAATTTGATTCTTCATACATGACGTTTGTTAGGAGGGAAGATTTTAAGATTTATCATAAAAAGGATGTAGTACTGGTGGTTATGTCGCAGGTTGATAATGGGAGCAATGTGAAGTCATGAATTAAGGGTAATATATCATTCCTGGATACCTAAGCAGGTTTATCTAGTAACTAGTTGAGCATTGCAGGTCAGGAAAGTCCCATGTTCAGATTTTGGACTGCTTAGCTGAACTGAAGTTCATTTATATAGCATCGTTAACAGAAAAAGTATCCCAAGACATTTCACAGAAGCGTAATCAGACAGAAACCCATCACAGACTGAAGGAGGGGTTAATAGGCTGACTAAAAAGCTTGGTCAAAAAGGTACGTTTAAGGAGGGTTTTAAACGAGAGGAAGATGGATAAGTAGAAGTTTAGGAAAGGAATCCAAAGCTTAGGGCCTCGAGGGCTCAAGGTACGGCCATCTGTGTGGGGCAAAGGGATTTGCGGATGCAGAAGAGACCTGAGTTGGAGGAATATAAAATTTTCAATGGATTATTGGAGAAAGTTACAGCGATAGGCAGGGTGAGGTCATGGAGGCATTTGAACATGTTAAGGATGTAAACTGTAAATTTGAAGTGTTGCGAGACCATGAACCAATGTCGGTCAGTCAGTACAGTGTGCTAGCTTTTGGGTTTCTTTAAAATTGGGCTGAACACTAGTAAGTCTAGGAAGGAGGAAAGCAGCCAGGGGTTTCGACTGCTGATCACAATTTAGGGCATGAGGATAAGACCAGCCTGTAATGGCCTGCATGGTTAGGTATCCTGCCGAGACTTGCTGTCAGAACAGCCACTTGAGCAAGTTGCCAGAGGGTGCTTGGTGTCTGGAACCTTACTCCAGCAAGTAGTCAAGGCTTTCAAGTGATATGGGGAGAAAAATAGTGGAAAGGAAGTGGGGAGGGAAATCCCTTTATTTCCCCTCAGTGGTGGCTATTTCTTTGTTATTTTTGCCCTATTTCTTAGTATACTTTGCAGTGTTGTCACTTATTTAGTGTATTTATACTAATTATAGGACAGAGGCAAAATACTGCAGATGCTGAAAATCTGAAAATATAAACCAAAAATGTTGGAAATATACAGGTCAGGCAGCATTTGTAGAGAGAGAAAAACAGAGTTAGCATTTCAGGTCTGTGACTTTTCGTCAGAACTGTTATGATGAAAGGTCATTGACAGATGCTTCTAGCATTCCAGCATTTTCTGTTCGTGTTACAGGACAGATTGCACTTAAACTGCTGAACTTTTTGTATAATACTCTAAATTTATCACCTGTTGATCCCATTACAACAGCCACCATTATCTGAGTGATGTGCAGATCCAAGCAACCTGGACAAAACCTATTTGGAAGGGCAGAATTGTATTTTCTGGGTATTTCTCACAGCTCAAGTGGCCATGGGTATGAAAATTAGACACACTCAGCATTACATTTCATTGCAATTCCACTGATGGTACTGATTCGTCAGGGACTGTATTGATTGGCTGGCAAGTAATTCCTTTTTTGGTATATATAATCAAATTTACCTTTGTTTATATTATGTTTTGTAGTAATTTACCACTGGCATTAAAGATACTATTTGAAATTACTGTGTAAATTGAGTTTTAAATTAGTTATAAATGTTTTACATGTTGATGTTTCGAGAGGCCATGGTTAAATGCAACTCCAGCTGGTTACTGCAGCTGTCATCACGCACGCCATTTATCAGCACTTCAAAGAATCTGGGAGGTACACAGTTTGTAAATGTCACATGTCTCATATTCTGTAATTGCAGGACCACGAAGCAGTTGGACAAACCAGCACAGCATTTAATTTCTTGAGCTTGACCTGAAGTTTGCACACATTATTTGTTTGATCTAGCAATTTACAAACTATAAAAATTGAGGACATTGCTAACATTTGGATAAAGTTGTTTGACTCTAATTTTCAGAGTTCTATTAATGTTGTTGAAGTTTGCTATGATGTCATTGGAAGCTCTGTATTGAGTTCAAATCTTGAAACACTCTGCCAATTATTTGTGTTGTACATAGTCATTGCTAATGATATTGCTCTATAAACTGGTATATGGGTGGAATGTTTTATGGAACCTTAATATGAAGTGTATAAATATAGTTCCGGTATGCATATGTCCTTGCAACACATCTTCAATTGTTAACTTGCTCTTCATTGGACTCTGTCTCAGAAGTAGGTTGTAGTTTGAAGTGCTGATGTATGGAGCGCATGTTGATGCACACAGTAATGGTGTGATAATGATTTATTTACAAGTGTAGCTTGCACTTGCATAAAGTAGTGAATTTGCATGGTTTTGGTACAGTCGTGGATTTCTGCTAGTGTTTATACATTTCTCTTTTGTAATTTTATTGTTTGATTGTAACTTTTCAAGCAAAGCTATTACTTTGAAGAGTATAGTGACTATTTGGCGGAGTATACTGACTTCATATTTTATGCTGGTTTCCATATTGTGCCAGGAATCATCATGGCAGTATTTTAAGTCGAAGGGTCAAGAAGGAATAAACAGTGAATAATGTGAAATTAATATAGAAATGTTGTATCCATTGTGATTTCTACTTCTGTTTTTAATATTCAGTAGCTACCTGCACGAAGAGCTCATTCTAAAAATCTGGAGACGAAAATTCATGCTTATTACAAATCTGCTTCCAACTTTTAAAAAATGTTTCAAAAAATTGCCAAACTAAATCTCTGATCTCACTAGATTGTTTTGTATTTCGGTATCAACCTGCTTTAGTGACAATTGCACTTGAGTGAGTATGCTTTTAATATGTAATACTCTTAACTCATTTCAAATTGCTTCAGTGACAAGTCTGTAATCAGTGCTCTGCCCCTCATTTTGCTATCTTCAAACACAATCCAACTCCATAACTATTCCTGAGCGCTTTTCACAGTTTTAAGTGGACATCGTATTCATCCACCATTGTGCTTGACGAAAATCCGAGTGACAGCACTGCAGTCTACATCTAAAATAAATAAGATTGTGATTTGTATGTCTTGATTTTGTTGTAATTCCGAGCTTGGGACATCGTAGTGAAAGTTTCTGATTAGATTTCAGTAAAACCCTGTGCGTAATTCTTAATACTACATCATATACATTCTCTTTGCTCGTCTGATCAGTTCTCTTCAGATGAATTGTTTTAGGAATCGTAGATAGGAATAAGTTTAATATCCTTGAAAAATACACCCGAGGGTTGATTTACTCTGAATCTTAACCTTTTCATTATTCGGACCGAAAGGGTAGTATTCCCCTCTGTTAGTTCACAGCAGTTAAACAATTATAGTAAGACAAAGGCACATCTGTCTGTGGACGAAAGCTTTTCCTTTCTATATTTAACTGCTGTGAAGTTTTGCTGCACAAGATAACGTTGCTTTTTTGGGCCATGGTGTGGAAACCAAGACACAGGGCCCAAGTTTCCACACGCGCCTAGAACGGCGCAGTCCCGACCTGGACGCCCGTTTTTCGCGCCACAAAGTGCGCCTAAAAAAATCCTCGGTATTCTCCACCTACTTGCAGGTCCTCTGGCCCTCGGCGCAGCCAGCACGAGCTGTGGGGGGGCGGAGCCAGGTCCCTGCGCTGAAAACAGTGCCGGGACCTCTGCACATGCGCGCTACAGTGGGCACGCAAGTGCAGTAGCTCCAGGCGGTGAACTGTGTGGGAGGGGCCCGAAGCACGCAGCCCCTAGCCCTGGCTGAATGGCCTCACTGGGGCTGCGTGAATAAGGCTCCTCCCACGGCCAGCTCCTGCTCCCCCCCTCCCCCCTGACCAGACCCGAAACTCGCTCCCCGCCCCCCCCCGCCTCCGGACCAGACCCGACACCCGCCCCCCCCCTCCCCGCCTCCGGACCAGACCCGACACCCGCTCCCCGCCTCCGGACCAGACCCGACACCCGCTCCCCCCCCCCCCCCCCCCCCCCACCCCACCTCCGGACCAGACCCGACACCCCCGCCCCCCCCCCGACTGGACCCAACCCGACCCGTGCTCCCGACCCCCCCCACTGGACCCGACCCGTGTCTCTCTCTCTCTCTCTCTCTCTCTCTCTCTCTCTCTCTCTCTCTCTCTCTCTCTCTCTCTTTCCCCCACCCGACCCGACCCGACCCAACCCAACGCCACCTACCTGTAAATCTGGTGCTGGGGACGGGCCGGCAGCCTTTGGTCCCGAAAGGCCTGCCTGAAGCACTTTCACACAGGTAGGAAGATGGTTTATTTAATCTTTTCTTTGCTTATAAATGTTTATTCAGGTTGGATTTATTTGTATAATATTTGTATAAGTATAAATAAGGATTTATTATAGAATTTAATGACTTCCCTTCCTCCCCCCCCACCTCGTTCTGGATGCCTAATTTGTAACCTGTGCCTGATTTTTTAATGTGTAGAACAGGTTTTTTCAGTTCTACAAAAATCTTCACTTGCTCCATTCTACTTTAGTTTGTAGTACGTTTTCACTCTGGAAACTTTCAAATCAGGCGTCAGTGGCCGGACACACCCCCTTTTGAAGATAAAATTCTGTTCCAAAGTAGAACTGTTCTACCTGACTAGAACTGCAGAAAAAAAAATGTGGAGAATTGCGATTTCTAAGATAGTCCGTTCTCCACCAGTTGCTCCTAAAAATCAGGCGCAAATCATGTGGAAACTTGGGCCCACAGTGTGAGCTTACAAGATGCTGTAGTAATTTTCTTTTTCGTCTTGCATAATCAGGGCATAGATTCCTATGCATAGTAAACTTGAGGGAAAGATATACTTGATAGCTCATATTTTCTAGTCACATGAGATAGATGTAGCATAAAGGACTGTTGATGATTTGCTTCATTACAGGTTCGACTATTTTTGGAGAAATATATTTGTACACATGACCTGGTGTGTTTGTGTGTATACAGTAGGCATCTATCCATGCATTTGTGGCACTGACATCTACAAATAGTGTAATGGTAGCTAAAGCTTATTGAATTCCGGGATCGTAAAATATTACTGCATTGCTTGTCCAGGGTTTAATATTAACTAAATGTTCCACCTACTAACATTAGTCACTGACCCAGGTGTAATAATTAACTATCATCTGAGCAATAAAAGGTGTGAACTTTGTGATACACATTTACATCAAGTGTGCATTAGGACAGGGGTTCTGAACCTTTGCATCTGAGGCCCCCGTCCCACATTATAAAAATTCCAAGGAACCCCTGTGGGGGTGGGAAGAAGGGAGCTCGCAGGGAGGGGGGCGGAGGAGGAGAAGAGGGCGGGCCGGGCCGGGTGGGAAAGAAGGGTGCAGTGAGGGCGGGGATGGTGGTTCATGCATGGTTGCCATCAGCAACCATCAAAGTTCACTCGGTCTCTGCCCCTCAACCCAAACAGGGATAGCCTTCCACCCACTTTACAGTGCCTGGAGGCCCTCGCTTCCTTGTGATTTCAAACTGGAAAGGGTTGCAAAATGACCAGGATTGTTCAGCATCACCTCATTGTTCACCTGCACCTTCGCCATGGCTTCTTCGGGGTAATTTTTGTGGGGGGAGTGGGGGTTCCCTGCTGGCCCTCCTGCGCCGATTTTAAATAGAGACCGAGGCCCCGGGCTGGTGTGGCAGAGTACGGCCAATATTCCCTTTAAGTTGTGCAGCCAGCTCACCGGCTTTTAAATGCAAAACTTGTGCACATGTGGATTTTTGAAAGGGCCACACAGCCCAAAAACGAATTGCAGGGAACATTGGTAATGGCTCCAAGTCTTTTCTTTCCTGCATTAGCTCTGACCCATCCATCCTCCTCCACTTGTCACTTTAGATTGGTTCGCCATGCGCCCCTACAGCCACCAACAGCCCAGGCACCCCAGATGCCGACCTCCCTGCAGGGCGCCACCTGTAGGTGATGGCAGGGAGACGGGTCCACTAAAACAAGTCGTTCTCCCGTGGTATGGACCGCTTGAAATCTTTCGCAGATCCCGTTTGAGAACTCCTGCATTAAGGCTTGTTGAATATTTTCAGGCATCGTATCATGTGGAGACAATGGGAAGTAGAAGCATGGAAGACAGCAAGTCTTACAGTGTAAGGGAAAGCCACAAACCAAAATATGATGATGTTGCCAAACCTGATGAAACCTTGGCTGCCATTATTGTGGTGACCTAAGTAGCTGGGTGCAAAAGAAAAAAATGGAGGCTATATCAGCTAAGAACAAGATTATGTTTGCAGGGCAGAGAGAGTACAGATGGATACAGAAGCGTTGAAGGTGAGCATTGGTATTGAAGCAGCACAAGTTCATGTATCTGGGATGGTCTATGCTTAATTACGTACACTGTGAGAAAAAAAGAAGATATGCTTTACTCTGGCAGGAAATGTCAGACAATGGAGAAAGACGAGACTTACTGTGAGATGTGAAAAGGAGCATACAAAGATAGTGTCCAACTATGCTGCTGTAAGTTGGACCTTGAACATGCAGAAACAAAGTCTGAATGCTTTTCGAATGCATTGTGCATCAACGGGAGAATTTAATGACCAACACTGAACTAATAAGGAGTGAGTGTGTGTTGCAACAAGATTATGTGGAAGGCATGTGTGCCATTTGATTGAAGATTGACATCGTTGATGTTGGATTGGACTCCATTTGGGGAAAAGACCAAAGAGAAGATGAGAAAGTTAAGATTGTGGGATTGCATGGGAAGTGTTGATGGGCAGAGAACTGTTGGAGGGCGGAGCACAATTTGGTGGTTGTAACCACTGACTACAATCTTCAAGTATTAGTGCACAGGCAGGGAAAGGTTAAAACTTGGCCTCAAGCAAAATATATGACCATAGAAACAGTTCTGCTTTAGAAATAGGTTTTATGTAGAAGGTGAATAGTTCACAGCATTACTTGTACCACTACAAAGACAGGAAGGCTGCGAGTTGAATCCAAACTATGTTCGAAGTAATAGGTTTTCAGCTGTGGCAGCAATTGGGGTGCTACAATTGGCCTTGACACCCCAGGGTGAGGAAGGTAAAGTCAAAAAGAATTGTTCCAGAATGCTGACAAGTGACTCATGCTGAAAAGTACACATACGAGGACTTTGGGTGAATATAGGATTGGGTTTGGCTGTACTGCAAATCACAGTCAAAATAGGCTGCTGACACTCACGCGGGTGGTATTTCTTGGCTCGTGCATGTAGAAATATTGGGCCCAAGTTTCCACATGATTTGCGCCTGATTTTTAGGAGCAACTGGTGGAGAACGGATGATCTTAGAAATCGCAATTCTCCACATTTTTTTTTCTGCAGTTCTAGTCAGTTAGAAAAGTTTCACTTTGGAACAGAATTTTTTCTTCAAAAGGGGATGTGTCCGGCCACTGACGCCTGATTTCAAAGTTTCCACAGTGAAAACATACTCGAAACTAACTTAGAATGGAGCAAGTGAGGATTTTTGCAGAACTGAAAAAACCTTGTCTACACATTAAAAAATCAGGCGCAGGTTACAAATTAGGCGTCCAGAACGAGGTGGGGGGGGAGGGGGGGGGGGAGGGAAGGGAAGGGAAGGGAAGGGAAGGGAAGGGAAGTCATTAAATTCTATAATAAATCCTTATTTATACTTATACAAATATTATACAAATAAATCCAACCTGAATAAAAATTTATAAGCAAAGAAAAGATTAAATAAACCATCTTCCTACCTGTGTGAAAGTGCTTCAGCCAGGGAGAATGCTGCAGGAAGCCTCACAAGTTGAGGCAGCCGTTCCCGCATTGGGAGGGGGGAGGAGGCAGCCGTTCGTTCCCGCGGGGCGGGGGGAGGGGAGGCAGCCGTTCATTCCCGCGTGGCGGGGGGAGGGGAGGCAGCCGTTCGTTTCCGACGGCAGGGGGGGAGGGGGAAGCCGTTCGTTCTCGACGGCAGGGGGGTGGGGGGAGGAGGAAGCCGTTCCCGACAGCGGGCGGGGCGGGGGGGGGGGTGGGGAGAGGAGAGGAGAGGAGAGGAGAGGAGAGGGAGGGAGTGCGGGCCCGACCGACCGCAGCAGGTGGGGGGGGGTGGGAGGAAGCCGTTCCAGACGGCGGGCGGGGGGGGGCGATGGAGACAGTAAGAAGGCTGCAGGAAGCCTCACAATTTCAGCAGCCATTCCCGACGGCAGGGGGGGGAGGCCGTCGGGAAACGACTGCCTCAACTTTCTGAGGCTTTCTGCAGCCTTCTCACTACTGCAAGAAGCCTCAGTGCTGATGTGCTGATGGCAATGTGCTTTTATTAAAAAATGTTCAAAAATTAAACAGCTACAAAGAACTACAAAAATGGCCGAGTGCCAATGTTTCCTTCACACTGTGTGTGCGCGAATGCTCCAACGCGCACGCGCAGGGTTGCCGGCAGGAAAAAAACTAATTTAAATGGTACCCGCCCCCTCCCACTTACAAAATCGGCGTGAGTGGTAGTCTCCGCCCCCTGGGCGCCGCGCCAAGCAGACATGGAGCTGCAGGGCGCTCCAGAATCGCGCGTTGTATTTTCGGCGCGAAAAACGGGCGCCCAGCTCGGAGGGGCGCCCGTTTTGTAGCGTGTGGAAACTTGGGGCCATTGTTTGAATGAGATGACTGAAGACTGCTGGTGCCAATTGAACCATTTTACAACTTTCAGCATTGGAGAGGAAAGAAAATAAAACAACTTGCATTTATATCGCGCCTTCAATGTAGTATAATGTCCCAAGGACATCAGGAGCATTATCAAATAAAATTTGATATCGAGCCACATAAGGCGCTGTTGGGACAGATGACGAAAAACTTGTTCAGGAGCTCGGTTTTAAGGCGCAGAGAGAGGTAGAGAGGCGGGTAGGTTTCGGGAGGAATTCTGAAACTTTGAGCCAAGGCAGCTGAAGGCACGGCCACCAGTGGTGGAGCGATTAAAATTGGGAATGCACAAGAGGCCAGAATTGGAGGAGCATAGAGATCTCCAAGGGTTGTAGGACTGGAGGAGATTAGAGATAGGGAGGGGTAAGGTCATAGAGGGATTTGAAGAAAAGGATGAGAATTTTTTAATTGAGGCATTGGCTCTTTGTCTGGCATTATAGATCAGTGATCATTGGGATGATAGATCAATGAAATGGTATGAGGTAGAATATGAGCAGCAGAGTTGTATGTGCTCAAGTTTAGGCATGGTGGAAAATGGGAGGCTGGCCAGGAGAGCATTGGAATATTAAAGTCCAGAGCTAACAAAGACATGGATGAGGGTTTCACCAGTAGGTGCCGAGTCTGGCGATGTTACGGTGGTGGAAGTAGGCGGTCTTGGTAATGGAGCGGCTATGTGGTCTGCAGCTATCTCGGGGTCAGATATGACACCAAGGTTGCGAACGGTCTGGTTTAGCCTCACAGTTGCCAGGGAGAGAGGTGGAGTCGGTGGCTGGGGAGTAGAGTTTGTGTTGAGGACTAAAGACAAATGGCTTCAGTCTTCCCTGTATTTAGTTGGAGGAAATTTCTTGTACTGGATGTCGGACAAGCAACGTGACAAATCAGAGACTGCGGAGGGGTTGAGAGAGGTGGTGGGTGTCGTCGGCTGTGTTTTCAGATGCTATTGCTGAGGAAAATCATGTCGATGAGAAATAGGGGGGTGCAGGAAGAGAAGCCATTGCAGATGATTCTCTGGCTACAACTGGAAAGATAAGAATGGAACTAGATGAGGCCAGTGGCACCCAGCTAGATGACAATAGAGACATGTTGAAAAGAGGGAAAGAACAAAATTGAGAACAGGAGCTAGTGATGTGAAAGCTAATGGCATACCTGAGACCACCAGTACACAGCATAGACATAAATTAAAACAAATAAATAAAGGTTTGTTGCTGACCCATTGAGCTGCCAAGTAATTACATGAAGAAATCTGCCCTCAGTGTGTTGGTCTTTGAGAAGCAGAGTTTCTTCTGACCTGTGACCTTGACTAATCTATATCCAATTATATGGTTGAATGGTGGTTGCAACAGCATTGGATTAAGCATTGTAGAATATTGTATTACATGACCAGTTCAATTCAAAAATTAGTACATCACATTTCAAGTATAAATGATGCTTCACAGAATTCAGCAATTTATAGAGCTTGTGCGCAAGCTGGAGTTTATAGCTTTCTTGGTATGATTTTTAAGCAACGGTTCTATCAACCTACAGTATATTAGATATAACCTTCACCCTGCTGAGTAGAGAAAATGTGTTATGATGGTGTTCTCAGTTCCTCTGGATTTGTGGGTAAAGGCAAAGCTTGGGCCATTCAGTCCAAAAGTTTGGAGGTTCATGTCCAAGTCGGTGCTGAGTTAGCTGTTCTTCGGACAATATTTGTAGTGATAGTTCCCAGTGGTGAAGTAGCCTGCCAGTTCTGTCTTGGCTTGTCCTTGATTAGCCATTTAGGGGAGGTACAGGAGGATGACCAGTGACTGGAACCATAACAAAGCATGGCCCAGTGCCTTCGGGAGAGAAGTTTGGGAAAAATGGAGGGGGAGGAGAAGATGGTGGTTTATGTATGATGAATACATGTGTAAAATCACCTATGCAGCTCCAGAGTGAATGGAGTCTATGAAGAAGAATTTTAGTGTAAAGTTTAAAACACTATTTTAACTTGTCATCTAGGCATAATATTTTGAAGTATAAATGGTGGTATCGTTTCATTGCTGTTCTTTGAAGTTTCCTGACGTAAACATGGAATGTAATGTGGAAGGTGGTAAGCAAGAGAAGGTTGAAAAGGTGATTGAAAATATCTGAGATAGAAGAGGGGTGGAGAGAAACAGAAGCTGGGTGAATATCTAAAAAGAGAAATAAGCTGTGAGAAAGCAGGAAAGAGAAATAGAAATTGAGACAAATGGCAGTCATTGAGTACAAAGCAGACAGTCTGAGAACAGGGTAACAGCAGGGGAAACCCTTCTACTGTGGCCCCAACAGTCATTCCCAGGATATATAAACCACTGATGTTGAGGCACTATTATAAGCTGCACTGGTGAGAAATTCTGCATGCTTTGGAGAGCATACTATTTTATTGATGAACCCATAGCCCGAATCTGACTGACTTCTTGCATCTCATTAACCTTGTATCCCTTTGTCATAAGTGGTGCTTTGGTTTTGATAAATGGCGAAGCTGGGACGTGTAGATCTTTATTGATAAGCAGATCTTATGAACCGGATTTTCTGGTGCTACTTAGGTATAATGCTTCAGTCATTACAAATCACTTTCTGGTTGGTTGCCAGGTTGTCAAAAATGAAAGGACACTTCACAAACATCCAGCAACCATGAAGTGTAAATCTTTGTCATGCAACAATGCTGTATTTTCTTTGACATCACCTGAAATGTTAACTCTGCTTCCTCTCCGCAGATGCTGCTTGACCTGCTGAGATTTCCAGCATTTTCTGTTTTTATTCCAGATTCCAGCATCCACAGTATTTTGCATTGTGCTGTATTTTTTTTTACTCCTTTTAGAAGTGTCTTGTTTGTACACAGTGATAAGTGTCATTTCCTGCAAAACTGTGGCAAATGGATTTCAATAAAGGGAAGTGTGAGGTTGTCCTCTTTGGACCTAAAAAGGAAAGGTCAGAGTACTTTCTAAATGGTGAAAATCTAGAAGCAGTGGAGATCAAAAGAGATTTGGGGGGTTCATGTACCTAGATCATTAAAATGTTCTTGACGGGCACAAAAAATGCTAATGGAATGCTGGACTTTATATCGAGAGGATGAGAATACAAATGGTTAGAAGTTGTGCTGCAGCTGCACAAAGCCCTGGTTAGACTACACCTGGAATACTGTGTTCCATTCTGTCCACAGCACCTTAGGAAGGATATATTGACTTTGAAGGAAGTGCAGCTTAGATTTACTAGAATGAGACATAGACTCTAAGTATTAAATTACGAGGAGAGATTGCACTACTAGCGTTGCATTCCCTGGAATCTAGAAAGTTAAGGGGTGATTTGATTAAACGTTTTAAAATATTATGGGGAACTTGTAGGGTAGATAGAGAGAAATTGTTTTCGCTGATTGGGGAATCTAGGACTAGGGGGCATAGCCTAAAAATTAAAGGCAGGCCTTTTAGGAATGAAGTTTGGAAACACGGCGATAGAAGTTTGGAACTCTCATTCGCAAACGGCAGTTGCTGCCAGGTCAATTGTTCATTTTAAATCTGAGATTGATAGATTTCTGTTAACCAGGGATATGAAGCAAAGGCGGGTTTATGAAGTTATGTCACAGTTGAGCCATGATCTCATAGTAAAAGATAGTAATCATAATATGATAGCATTTCACATTAAGTTTGAGAGTGACTTGCCTAAGTCCGAAACTAGAGTCTTAAATTTAAAGCCAATTACATGGGTATGAGGGGCGAGTTCGCTAAGGTAGATTGGAAAAATAGATTAAAAAGTATGGCGGTAGATAAGCCCTGGCTAGCATTTAAAGAAATATTTCATAATTCTCAACAAAAATACATTTCATTGAGAAACAAACTCCACAGGAAAAGTGATCCATCCGTAGCTAACTAAAGAAGTTCAGGATAGCATTAGATTGAAAGAAGAAGCTTATAATGTTGCGAAGAATAATAGTAAACCTGAGGTTTGGGAGAGTTACAGAACTCAGCAAAGGATGACCAAAAAATTAATGAGGGCAAAAAGAGAATACGAGAGAAAACTAGCAAGAAATATAAAAACAGATTGTAAGAGCTTCTACAAGTATGTAAAAAAGAGCAGCAAAAGTACATTTTAATCCCCAAGAGGCTGAGACAGGAGAAATTATTATGGGGAATAAGGAAATGGTAGAAGCGTTCAACAAATATTTTGTATCTTTCTTCATAGTCGAAGACACACAAAGCATACCAAAAATGGTGGGGAACCAAGGGTTTAATTAATTTGAGGAACTTAATGTAATTAATATAAGTAGAGAAAAAGTACGAGAGAAACGAATGGGACTAAAACCTGAAAAATCCCCTGGACCTGACGGCCTACCTCCTAGAGTTCTAAAAGAGATGGCTGCAGAGATAGTGGATGCATTGGTTTTGATCTCCTCAAGTGGCTTAGATTCTAGAACAGTCCCAGCGGATTGGAAGGTGGCAAACATAACACTGCTATTCAAGAAAAGAGGCAGAGAGAAAACGGGGAATTATAGGTCAGTTAGCCTGACATAAGTCATTTGAAAAATGCTGGAATCCATTGTTAAAGAAGTGGTATCAGGGCACTTAGAAAATCTTAACATAATTAGGCAGTCAACATGGTTTTATGAAAGGGACATCGTGTTTGATAAATTTAGTAGAGTTTTTTGAAGATGTAACTAGCAGGGTAGATAAAGGGGGGAAACCAGTGGATATAGTATATTTGGATTTCCAAAAGACTTTCGATAAGGTATCACATAAAAGGTTACCACACAAGATAGGGGCTCAAGGGATTGGAGGTGTAATGTATTCGCATGGACAGAAGGCAGAGGGTAGGAATAAGCAGGTCATTTTCAGGTTGGGAGGCTGTAACTAATGAGGTGCCGTAAGGATCAGTGCTGGGGCCTCAGCTATTTACAATCTTAAATATTAATGACTGAGATGAAGGGACCGAGTGTAATGTATCGAAAGCTTTGTGGGACAGCAAGCTGTGAGGAGGACACAAAGTGTCTGCAAAGGAATATAGATGGACTAAGTGGGCAGTAAGGTGGCAGATGCAGTATAATGTGAGGTTATTAGCTTTGGTAGGAAGAAAAGGAAAAGAGTGGTTAAAGTAAATGTTGATCCCTTAGAGGATGAGACCGGGGAATTAGTAATGGGCAACATGGAGATGGCAGAAACTCTGAACAAATATTTTGTATCAGTCTTTACGGTAGAGAACACTAACAATATCCCAACAATGGATAGTCAAGGGGCTATAGAGGGGGGGAACACAATCACTAAGGAGATGGTACTCAGTAAGATAATGGGACTAAAGGCAGATAAATCTCCTGGAACTGATGGCTTGCATCTTAGCGTCTTAAGAGAAGTAGTGGCAGAGATTGTGGATGCATTGGTTGTAATTTACCAACATTCCTTGGATTCTGGGGAGGTCCCAGCAGATTGGGAAAACTGCAAATGTAACGCCCCTATTTAAAAAAAAAGGAGGCAGACAAAGAGCGGGAAACTATAGACCAGTTAGCCTAACATCTGTGGTTGGGAAAATATTGGAGTCCATTATTAAAGAAGCAGTAGCAGGACATTTGGAAAAGCAAAATTCGGTCAGGCAGAGTCAGCATGGCTTGATGGAGAGGAAGTCACGTTTGACAAATTTGCTGGAATTCTTTGAGGATGTGAGGAACAGGGTCGATAAAGGTGAACCAGTGGATGTGGTGTATTTGGACTTCCAGAAGGCATTTGAAAAGGTGCCACATAAAAGGTTACTGCACAAGATAAAAATTCACAGGGTTGGAGGTAATATATTAGCATGGATAGAGGTTTGGCAAACAGAAAACAGAGTCGTGATAAATGGTTCATTCCCTGGTTGGCTACCAGTAACTAGTGGGGTGCCGCAGGGATCAGTGCTGGGACCCCAACTATTTACAATCGATATTAACGACTTGGAAGAAGGGACTGAGTGTAACGTAACCAAGTTTGCTGATGATACAAAGATGGAAGGAAAAGCAATGTGTGAGGAGGGGACACAAAATCTGCAAAAGGACATAGACAGGCTAAGTGAGTGGGCACAAATTTGATAGATGGAGTATAATGTCAGAAAGTGTGAGGTCATGCACTTTTGCAGAAAAAAATCAAAGAGCAAGTTATTATTTAAATGAAGCAAGATTGCAAAGTGCAGCGCGACCTGGGGGTACTTGTGCATGAAACACAAAAGGATAGTATGCAGGTATAGAAAGTGATCAGGAAGGCCAATGGAATTTTGGCCTTTATTGCAAAGGGGATGGAGTATAAAAGCAGGGAAGTCTTGCTACAGCTATAAAGGGTATTGGTCAGGCCACACCTGAAATACTGCGTGCAGTTTTGGTTTCTATATTTACAAAAGGATATACTTGCTTTGGAGGTAGTTCAAAGAAGGGTCACTAAGTTGATTCCGGAGATGAGGGAGTTGACTTATGAGGAAAGGTTGAGTAGGTTGGGCGTCTACTCATTCGAATTTAGAAGAATGAGAGGTGATCTTATCAAAACGTATAAAATTATGAGGGGACTTGACAAGGTGGATGCAGAGAGGATGTTTACACTGATGGGGGAGACTAGAACTAGAGGGTCTGAGAATAAGGGGCCACCCATTCAAAACTGAGATGAGGAGAAATTTCTTCTCCTGAGGGTTGTAAATCTGTGGAATTTTCTGCCTCAGAGAGCTGTGGAAGCTGAGACATTGAATAAATTTAAGATAGAATTAGACAGTTTCTTAAAAGATAAGGGGTAATGGGGAGTGGGCGGGGTAGTGGAGCTGAGTCCATGATCAGATCAGCCATGATCTTATTGAATGGCGGAGCAGGCTCGAGGGGCCGTATGGCCTACTCCTGTTCCTATTCCTTATGTTCTTACGTTCTTAATAGAAAATCAGAATATTTTTAAATGTTGAGAAACTTTTAAATGTTGGTGTTCAGAGAGATTTGGGTGCCTTTGTGCAAGAAACACAGAAAACTAGCATGCAGGTACAGCAAGCAATAAGGAAGGCAAATGGCATGTTGGCCTTTATTGCAAAGGGGTTGGAGTTTCAGCTTAAGGAAGTCTTGCTACAATTGTACAGGGACTTGGTGAGACCACATCTCGAGTACGTGTGCAGTTTTTGTCTCCTTATCTAAGGAAGGATATACTTGTCTTGGAGGCAGTGCAACGAAGGTTCATAAGGACATAAGAAATAGGAGCAGGAGTAGGCCACCTGGCCCCTCAAGCCTGCTCCGCCATTTAATATCATGGCTGCTCTGATCATGGACTCAGCTCTACTTCCCTGCCCGCTCCCCATAACCCTTTATCGCTCAAAAATCTGTCTATCTCCACCTGAAATATATTCAATGACCCAGCCTCCACAGCTCTCTGGGACAGAGAATTCTATAGATTTACAACCCTCAGAGAAGAAACTCCTCCTCATCTCAGTTTTAAATGGACGGCCCCTTATTCTAAGACTATGCCCCCTAGTTTTAGTTTATCTTATGAGTGGCAATATCCTCTCTGCATCCACCTTGTTGTGCCCCCTCATTATCTTATATGTTTCAATAAGATCACCTCTCATTCTTCTGAGCTCCAATGTGTATAGGCTCAACCTATCTTCATAAGTCAACCCCTCATCTCCGGAATCAATCTAGTGAACCTTCTCTGAATAGCTTCCAATGCAAGTATATCCTTCCTTAAATATGGAGACCAAAACTGTACTCTGTACTTTAGCTGTGGCCTCACCAATACCCTATATAGTTGTAACAGGACTTCTCTGCTTTTATACTCTATCCCCCTTGCAATAAAGGCCAACATTCCATTTGCCTTCCTTATTGCTTGCTGTACCTGCATACCAACTGTTTGTGTTTCATGCACAACGACCCCAGGTCTCTCTACTGCAGCATTTTGCAATTTTTCTCTATTTAAATTATAATTTGCTTTTCTATTTTTACTGCCAAAGTGGATAACCTCACATTTTTCCACATTATACTCCATCTGCCAAATTTTTGCCCGCTCACTTAGCCTGTCTATATCCCTTTGCAAATTTTTTGTGTCCTCCTCACAATTTGCTTTATCACCCATCTTTGTATCAACAGCAAACGTGGCTACATTGCACTCGGTCCCTTCATCCAAATCATTAATACAGATTGTAAATAGTTGAGACCCCAGCACCGATCCCTGCGGCACCCCACTAGTGACTAGTTGCCAACTGGGAAATGACCCATTTAACTCGATTCTCTGTTTTGTTAGTTAGCCGATCTTCTATCCATGCTAATATATTACCTTCAACCCTGTGAATTTTTATCTTGTGCAGTAACCTCGTATGATATTGTACCGGTGCTGAGGTTAGCTGATCTCAGTGAGGACAGCAGTTGGGTGCTATCAACAGTGTTGTCTCTCATTGAAAGAAGATGCACATTGATTTGCATCTGGGGCTACATTTTCATTTCGTTGCATTACCCAATCTGAAATGTTCTGATGAAAGATCATCGATCTGAAATGTTAATTCTGTTTCTCCACAGATGCTGCCTGACCTGAGTATTTCCAGCATGTTTTGTAGTTGGTTTACCAATAATTTAGGGGAATCCAAAGAAAGATTGTGTGATCAAAAGTTAAGCTGCTTTTACATTGTTTTTGTTTTAGAAGGTTGTTTTGTGGTGGTGATTGCCAACATGTGATTCGTGGCAACCCTGATGTAAGCTTCCCAGATTCGTTGGCATAATTTTTTTTTAAACCAGATCTTCTGGTCCTAATGACACACCACTCTAAAAGCATCTTGGGAGTTTACTCTGCAAAGCATGACCTAATTTTACGCACTGTTTTTGTAACCAAAATGATCACTTTTTAGCTAAGTTTAAAAAATACATATGTATAAATCCACATAGTTTTCCACAATGCATTTTGGTGCAGTTGTACAATTTTCCTGTGCAGCATTTACAGGAGCTTAAATTAGTTCAGCAAAGGGGTGTAAGGACGTGCACATGGTTATTATCATCATATAGTCTCTCAAAACCGAGGATGACTTACTTCCATTCATTCCAAAAGTGAGTTCTCAGGTGACTCAACAGTCCAATGTTGGAATTACAGTCTCTGTCGTAGGTGGGACAGTTGTTGAAGGAAAGGGTGGGTGAGATGTCTGGTTTGCCGCGCGCTCCTTCCGCTGCCTGCGCTTGTTTTCTGCATGCTCTTGCCGATGAGATTCGGTGCACAGTGCCCTCCCGGATGCTCTTCCTCTACTTAGTGCTGTCTTTGGCCAGGGACTCCCAGGTGTCAGTGGGGATGTTGCACTTTGTCAAGGAGGCTTTGAGGGTGTCCTTGAAATGTTTCCTTTGCCCACCTGGGGCTCGCTTGCCATGTAGGAGTTCTGAGTAGAGCGTTCACTTTGGGAGTCTTGTGTCCGGCATGCGGACAATGTGTCACGCCCAATGGAGCTGGTCGAGTATGGTCAATGCTTCGATGCTGGGAATGTTGACCTGGTTGAGAACACTGACATTAGTGCGTCTGTCCTCCCATGGGATTTGCAGGATCTTGCGGAGGTATCATTGATGGTATTACTCCAGAGATTTGAGGTGTCTACTGTCTATGGTCCACATCTCTGAGCCATACAGGAGGGCGGGTATCACTACAGCCCTGTAGACCATAAGTTTGGTGCTAGATTTGAGGGCCTGATCTTCGAACACACTCTTCCAGGCAGCCGAAGGCTGCGCTGGCGCACTGGAGGCGGTGTTGAACCTCATCGTCGATGTCTGCCATTGCTGATAGTAGGCTCCCGAGGTATGGAAAGTGGTCCACGTTGTCCAGGGCCGCGCCATGGATCTTGATAATTGGGGGACAGTGCTGTGCGGCAGGGTCAGGTTGGTGGAGGACCTTTGTCTTACGGATGTTTAGTGTGAGGCCCATGCTTTCGTATGCCTCGGTGAAGATGTTGATGATGACTTGGAAGTTCAGCCTCTGAATGTGCACAGATGCAAGCGTCGTCCGCGTACTGTAATTCGACGACAAAGGATGGGACGGTCATGGATCTGGCCTGGAGGCGACGAAGGTTGAACAGGTTCCCACTGGTTCTATACTTCAGTTCCACTCCAGTGGGGAGCTTCTTGAGTGTGAGGTGGAGCATTGCAGCGAGGAAGATCAAGAAGAGGGTTGGCAGCCCTGCTTGACCCCGGTCCGGACGTGGATTGGGTCTGTGATGGATCTGTTGATAAGGATCACGGCTTGCATGCCATCACGAAGCAGGCGGAGGATGGCGACAAACTGGGGGCAGCCAAAGTGAAGTGTCCAAGGCCTTTGTAAGGTCAAAGAAGGCCATGTACGAGGGTTGGTGCTGTTCCCTGCATTTCTCTTGCAGTTGTCGTGCTGTAAAGATCACTTCCGTTGTACCCCGTAGTGGACGGAATCCGCACTGTGCACATGGTACTGTGTCATGGTCTGCGCTGGCATTGGGTTGCGCACTTTTTACTTTTTACTCTTTTGAATATGTTGTGGCAGATAGAGTTGTGATGCAACGCATTGACAAAGCTAAAGGCATTATTTGACAGAATTCAGGGCGGTTAGGACGAAACAATTGCATGTCATATTTTCCCTTTTGCATCTTACAAATATTGTGACAAATTCATCTTTACCAAAATACCATTTGGTCAGGTTAGTAAATAACATTGCACTTGTAATAAAACACTGAATTACTTTTATTGGTAGAATATGCAAACATAGTTAAGTATTCTCCAGTTTGTGCTCAGACTTTTATATGCAGTGACTCTGTCCAACAGTAAAATTCCAGGTAGTGCAAAAGAGGTTACCATAATCTCAGTTTAAAAATTCCACTTGTGACTCTCGTACATATTGCCTGCTACTATTTGCCCCTGCACTGTATAAAAGGGTTAAGATGATCGCATGATCTATTTAAATGTGAATCGCACCTACTGTTCCACATCTACATGTGATAGTCTCAGTCTTGATTATATGTCCAAGTAAAATCAAAATTGAGTGTTCTCGAAGTAGCTTTGCCTCCAGATTTCTATTAGTTTGACATGTTAATATATACTTCATAATTTCTGAATCTCAAAGCAGATCCTCCATAGGTTGGGCAGAGTACTAGGCAACGTGGCCCTGTAGTACTGTTGGGGAGGGTTTAAACTAGCTTGGCAGGGGGATGGGAACCGAAGAGTTGATTCAGTAGGGAGGGGAGAAAAGCAGAAATTAGAAAGCAAAAATAAAGAAATTGAGTTCGAAGGAAAGAGAAAAAAAGCAGGAAAAAAGGGTAAAATAACAAATTTTTAAAGGCACTTTGTCTAAATGCATGTAGCATTTGTAACAAAATAGATGAGTTGACGGCACAAATTGAGACAAACGGGTATGATCTGATAGCTAGTGCAGAGACGTGGTTGCAAGGTGACCAGGACTGGAAATTAAATATTCAGGGGTATTTGACAATCCGGAAGGACAGACAGAAAGGAAAACGAGGTGGGTTAGCTCTATTGATAAAAGATGGAATCACTGCAATAGTGAGAAACTATATATGCTCAAAGGATCAGGATGTTGAAACAGTTTCGGTGGAGATAAGGAATAATAAGGGGAAAAAGTCACGTAGGCGTAGTATATAGGCCCCCTAACAGTAGCAACTCTGGTCAGAGCATAAACCAGGAAATAGTGGGGGCATGTAAAAAGGGAACAGCAATAATCATGGGTGATTTTAACCTCCATATTGATTTGGACAAATCTAATTGGTTGGGTAGCCTTGAGGAAGAGTTCATAGAGTGCATAAGGGACAGTTTCCTTGAGCAGTATGTAACGGAACCAACCGGGGGCAGGCTATCTTAGATCTGGTCCTGTGTAATGAGATAGGATTAATAAATAATCTCCTAGTAAAGGATCCTCTTGGAATGAGTGATCATAGCATGATTGAGTTTCAAATTCAGATGGAGAGTGAGAAAGTTGGATCTCTAACCAGTGTACTAAGCTTAAATAAAGGAGACTATGAAGGTATGAGGGCAGAGTTGGCTAAAATGGACTGGGAAAACAGATTGAAGTGTGGGACAGTTGATGAACAGTGGTGTACATTTAAAGAGATATTTCACAACTCTCGAAAAATATATTCTATTAAGGAGGAAAGTGTACAAGAGAAAAGAAAGTCATCTGTGGTTAACTAAAGAAATAATGGACGGTATCCGATTTAAAAACAAGGGCATATAAAGTGGCCAAAACTAGTGGGAGGACAGAAGATTGGCAAGTTTTTAAAAGCCAGCAAAGAATGACTAAAAAAATGATTAAGAAAAGGAAAATAGACTATGAAAGTAAACTAGCACAAAATATAAAAACAGAGTTTCTACAGGTATATAAAAAGAAAGAGTGCCTAAAGTAAATGTTGGTCCCTTTAGAGGACGACACCAGGGAATTAGTAACGGGGAACATAGAGATGGCAGATACTCTAAATAAATTTTGTATTGGTTTTTAAGCGAAAGGACACTAATAATATTCCAACAGTGGATAGTCAAGGGGCTATGGGAGGGGAGGAACTTAACACAATCACTAAGGAGGTGGTGCTCAGTAAGATAATGGGACTAAAGGCAGATAAATCCCCTGGACTTGATGGCTTGCCTCCTAGGGTCTTAAGAGAAGTAGCGGCAGGGATTGTGGATGCATTGGTTGCAATTCTGGGGAGGTCCCAGCAGATTGGAAAACTGCAAATATAATGCCCTAATTCAAAAAAAGGAGGCAGACAAAAAGCAGGAAACTATAGACCAGTTAGCCCTAACTTAACATCTGTGATTGGGAAAATGTTGGAGTCCATTATTAAAGAAGCAGTAGCAGCAAAAGCAAAATTTGGTCAGGCAAAGTCAGCATGGATTTATGAAGGGGAAATCATGTTTGACAAATTTGCTGGAGTTTTTTGAGGATGTAACGAACAGGGTGGATATAGAGGAACCAGCGAATGTGGTGTATTTGGACTTCCAGAAGGCATTTAACATGGTGCCACACAAAAGGTTACTGCACAAGATAAAAGTGCACGGGGTTGGGGGTAATATATTAGCATGGATAGAAGATTGTTTTCTGTTTGTCAGCCAGAGAGTCAGAATAAATGGTTCATTCTCTGGTTGGCAATCAGTAACGAGTGGGGTGCTGCAGGGATCAGTGCTGGGACCCCAACTATTCACATTCTATATTAACGACTTGGAAGAGGGGACTGAGTGTAACGTAGTCAAGTTTGCTGATGATACAAAGATGGGAGGAAGGGTAATATGTGAGGAGGACATAAAGATGCTGCAGGAGGACATAGACAGGCTAAGTGAGTGGGCAAGAATTTGGCAGATGGAGTATAATGTTGGAAAGTGTGAGGTTATCCACTTTGGCAGAAAAAAAATTCAAAGAGCAAGTTATTATTTCAATGGAGAAAGATTGCAAAATGCTGCAATACAGTGGAACCTGGGGGTACTTGTGCATGAAACACAAAAGGATACTATGCATGTACAGTGAGTGATCAGGAAGGCCAATGGAATCTTGGCCTTTATTGCAAAGGGAATGGAGTTTAAAAGCAGGGACGTCTTGTTACAGCTGTACAGAGTATTGGTGAGGCCACACCTGGAATACTGTGGCAATTTTGGTTTCCATATTTACGAAAGGATATACTTGCTGTGGAGGCAGTTCAGAGAAAATTCACTAGATTGATCCCGGGGATGAGTGGTTGACTTACGAGGAAAGGTTGAGTCAGTTGGGCCTCTATTCGTTGGAATTCAGAAGAATGAGAGGTGATCTTATAGAAACGTATAATATTATGAGGGGGCTTGACAAGGTGGATGCAGAGAGGAAGTTGCCACTGGTGGGGGAGACTAGAACTAGAGAGCATGATCTTAGAATAAGGGGCCGCCCATTTAGAACTGAGATGAGAAATTTCTTCTGAGGGCTGTGAATCTGTGGAATTCGCTGTCTCAGAGAGCTGTGGAAGCTGGGGCATTAAATAAATTTAAGACAGAAATAGACAGTTTCTTAAACGATAAGGGGTTATCGGGAGTGGGCAGGGAAGTGGAGCTGAGTCCATGATCAGATCAACCATGATCTTATTGAATGGCGTAGCGGGCTCGAGGGGCCTGATTGGCCTACTCCTCCTATTTCTTATGTTCTTTTAATCGCAAGAATGCAGGGATTGAATTCTTAAGGCCACAGAGCCCGTAAATGGTAGAACCAGATGCATGTCCCTTAGAGTAAAACCCTAAAATGATAGCAGTAGATGGTAACTCCATTTTGAAAAAAGAGATGTGAAAGTACTTGACTCACCCTGTCGAGGACAGTTCGTTGAAGAACTCTGTACAAGATATGTCTTGCATGCTCGAACAGAGTAGATTTAAATGCATTGAGCCTATTGGACCGAGTTACACTCCACAGCCAGTGAACTTTTCCTAAGTTTTCTGGCATCTAGTCCAACAGATAGATACATACTAATTTCAAGCCCTATATCTCACCCAAAACACATCGTCAAAAATGCTGCGGTATCAGCAGTTGCATTGAACATTTCTGAACGCAGCCAATTGGATTCTGAGACTAGGTTTGCAATCTGTGAACTGGACAACATGAAAAGATGATCACTTCAGTCAGAAAAATGTGTCCAGCTTTCTAAAGAAGTTCTAGTACATTGAAGCAAATGAAACTATTCTGAGGAATTCTGCACAATGAAAAGTTTTTAAAGCTGAGATAAAAATTATTATAATAATTGCCAGATATTGGAAATAAGAACAAATGGACAGCAGTGATGGCACGTGGAAGAGAAAGACAAGTTCGTATTGCAGTTGGGAACCTGAATTCAAACAGTTTTGAGGATAGTTTCCATGCAAAACATTAACCTGCGTTTTTTTTCCACGTAACTAACCATTGTGTGTTTGCAGCATTTTCTGTTTTTGATTAAATTTAAGAATGTGAGGTACTCGGCACTGAAGCATAGCCTTGACAGTTACCTTAGCTTTGAGGATCATTATAAGTAGAAGAATACAAAATACCAATCCCGAGTGATGCTTTTTATCTGATGAAATAGCCTGCCAATGTTATTGGATCGTTAAGGTAGCCTGTAGAGCCTTATCCCAGCATAAGCCAGCACTTTTGGAGAGAAGGCAAATTAGTTTCAGATAAGCTGGATTCTTCTCCCCGCCCCCGCAAATACCTTCCCCTCCAAAAAAGCTTAGAATGCTGGACTCCAGTGAGTGCTAACTGCAATAGATTTTTCTCCGTTAACTCTGAATGCATGTCTGCATTATTCACTATTCCCCTTTTGAGAAGGAAGCCAACAAATTGATCTGAGGCCACTTTCAATGCCAGTCTGACTGCTGGAGCTTTGCAGGAACAATCGTGGATTGCCTTATTTATTGCTTCCCTCGCTGATGGAATATATCAGATTGGGAGCAGTTGTATGAAGAATTTTGATATGGAATGTGATTTGATTTTTGTGCTGATGGGTTGCAGCTTGTACTTGTGAAGAATATCTGTACATTGTACGCTTGGCTGCAGGCAGCTCTCTATAGAACTATTGTATATCAGAGCACCGCCGTATCAACTGCTATTTTCAGAAAAGTGAATATATTCTTAAAGATAAGCAGTTGGCGAATTGCTGAATGAGTCATGGGTAAAACCTGCTGAATTAAGAATTCCCAAATGGGGGAGGGGAGCTTGCGTTATGCTGTCCCTCATTGTGTTCGTGATTTAAAAAGCGCTTACTTTTCCAGCAATGTTTAATTGTGACAAGAAATGTCATAGTTGTTGGAACTGTAACAACATTTTGGCAGTATTGTGGGGGTTTCATCATCATAGGCAGTCCCTCGGAATTGAGGAAGACTTGCTTCCACTCTTAACATGAGTTCTTAAGTGGCTGAACAGTCCAATATGAGAACCATAGTCTCTGTCACAGGTGGGACAGATAGTCGCTGAGGGAAGGGGTGGGTGGGACTGTTTGCCGTACGCTCTTTCTGCTGCCTGTGCTTGATTTCTGCATGCTCTCGGCAACGAGACTCAAGGAGCTCAGCGCCCTCCCGGATGCACTTCTTCCACTTAGGTACGGTCTTTGGCCACCCAGGTGTCAGTGGGGATGTTGCATTTTATCATGGAGGACTTGAGGGTGTCCTTGTAATGTTTCCACTGCCCACCTTTGGCTCGTTTGCCGTGAAGGAGTTCCGAGTATGGCATGCGAACTATGTGGCCTGCCCAGCAGAGCTGATCACATATGGTCAGTGCTTCAATATGGGGAAGTTGGCCTGGTCGAGGACACTAACGTTGGTGCGTCTGTCCTCCCAGGGGATTTGTAGGATCTTGCGGAGATATCGGTGGTATTTCTCCAGCGACTTGAGGTGTCTACTGTACATGGTCCAAGTTTCTGAGCCATACAGGAGGGCGGGTATTACTACAGCCCTTTAGACCATGAGCTTGGTGACAGTTTTGAGGGCCTGGTCTTCAAACACACTTTTTCTCAGGCGGCCGAAGGCTGCACTAGCCTACTGGAGGCGGTGTTGGATCTCATCGTCTATGTCTGCTCTAGTTGATCGGAGGCTCCCGAGATAAGGGAAGTGGGCCGGGAGCGCCGTGGATCTTGATGACTGGGGGGGGCAGTGCTGTGCTTCTATCAGGCGCAAGAGTTTTGAGGACATTTGCCGGGCAAGATATGGGTAAATACTGCAATCTTACCCGTGCAAATGTCTTCGCTCCCGATTTGTGTAGGATCTGTCAAGCTCCAGCTTTTCTGATGCCTTCCTGGTCCGTAGAAACTTCGTACGGGCCCGGGACATGGGAATTTCTGCCCCATTTTATTGAGGACAGGTGGGAAGAAAATGGGAGGGGGGACATTGAAGTCACTTCTCCTTTAAATACATTCGTGACTCTCAAAAGTACAAATTACTGATACCTGTACTATTGTACACTAATTTAAATTAGTTTGTTTTAAATTTAAGTTTCTTGGTTCTATCATGTTCTTGATGTGATATGAAGTTTACTGCCAGTATAGTACAGTAATATGTGATGTAAGGCTCTGCACTTAGAATTTCGTAGTGGTTCACTACACTCTTGTAGTCCAAGAAGCAATTATTCATATCAGATTGGAAATGTTATAGAAATATTGCAAGCCTTGTACAGTATGTATATAACTTTACTGATATATTTTAATTCAGGTATAAGTAGGGTGCTCTCAATTTAGTTTTCATTTTCTGATTGTAAATGCAAGTTTGTTGAAGGTATGTATTTCGGGACATTTTTTCATAATTGGGATCTATTATCCCAAAGTCAGGTTAGTTTCAAAGTATGATAGTTAGAAAACATGTCATTTTAATAATCAAACGTGCTTCAGGCTTGTGCTTGTTTAATGATGAGCTATGTTTCTATGTTTAAACCTCCACTAGCCTGTACATATTCAGACTTCTGGGGCCACGTGGTAGAGGGCAGAAGAGGAGGGCAGGTGATCAAATAAACATGAAATGAGTGGCGCTTGATTCTATGTGGAAATGTAGTAATACCGTGATCCCTCGTGTGTAATGAATAGCTTGTTCGTATACCCAAAAGTCCAACTTGCACCATTTGCTGCACCAGTGCTTTGAGTCTGGAGGATTAAACTTTGTGGAAATCATGATGAAGGGATTCTTTTGTTAATTTACCATTTAAAAACAAGCAGCTTTTTTAAGTTGCTGACAGCTATTCATGGCTAATGTCACTGGCACTGTATCTGCGTTTGTGTATGTGGCTAAACAGTTACATTATAAGGTTTGTTGATAGACATTTCGGAATTGAAATCAAAAGGAGTATTTGTTGCAGTCTTGAGTGGCATTATTAGTCCAGAAAAGTGGTTTAGCTACTGAAAGTTTACCTCTGCTGATGAACCATCACTTAGAACGTATTTTGCAAAATTAAGTTTTAAGCTCTACGAAAATATTATCTCGGTATAAACTGTGCCGCACAGTTATTGGCACAATTTGCTTAATTGCAATTCCACAGTCTGTAATTTACCATATTATTACTTATGTGTAGTACTTCCTAATTGCATAATGACCAATTTATTGGTGGATTACAGTGCCTATGTATGTTGAACTGCCACTTTACAATTAACCATTTAGATTGTAAACCGTAATACTGGAGATCACAGAGCGCTGCACTGCAATTAACAAAACATGGTTCACTGTGGGCTTTCCTCTTGGAGGCCCAGAATAACATAATGGCTTTTCTCATGTGAATCTGTTCCCCTGTATAATTAAAGCTAGGAAAGAACACCCGATCTTGTTGTGACCAGTCCTCCTCTCTACCCCTTCATTCCCTAATGAAACTGTAGGCTTATATCCCTTCCTTTGCTTATTCTTGGTAACTACAATTTTTTTTCCCTTTTAACTGTTAACTATCCACATCTGGTTAAAATACCGTATTAGAAAACAGTCCTAATTTTCTCTCGTATGCATTTCACCTTCAAACTAGTGAACCTGCAGGCTATTTATAACACATCAATCATCATTGTGGCTGCCAGGAAGAAATCTCATTTGCATGCTGCTGCAAAACCACATTGCAACATTTTGCATTTTAGACAAAACCGTAATGATAATGGTGGCTATAAACATGTCAAAGCATGACTCACCTGAACTTGTGAATATAGTGTTCATTGTGCCGTAGACACCTGATAACTGCCGGGCAGTTTCAACAACTTTGGGTAAGAGGGTGAAGTGGAGGGAAAGGGAGGGGACTGATGGGCTTGCTTTTCCCCATTCTGTCTTGGAGCCCTTAAAAATAGTTTTACGAGGCATGACTGCTGTTTGGGAGATAGTTGCTAAAAGTTCCTTATCCTAGTATAAAGGTGCTGATTCTTGCTGGTTTATGGCTCTATTGGTATTTTGCACCAGTGGCTATCCTGAACAATTACGGTGAACTTTCTTGTGTCGATGATTCTGATGCAAACTATGAAGGTTGATGGTATAATTCCAACTGATAGACCACTGCCTCAGTTTACCATTATCTAGTGGTGACAACACTTCCCTCCACAGGGCTCTACTGTACAGATAACCGAGAAAAAGTATTTTACTTAGATTTACTTTAAAAACAAAATGTAACTGCATATGCATTTCTCCTTTCTTTTTCTCTTTCAATCTCTTTCTCTTTCCTCTTTCTCCCCCACCCCTTTCTCTCGCTCTCCTCCTTTCTCTCTGGAAGAAGTTGACAATAGGACGTATGATTTTTGTAGAGGTGGTGTGTGCAGATGTAAGACTTTAATATATTTATAGATGGTTAACATTTGGCCATTGAATTTTTTTGGCTGTCTAGTGTTGGTCACACTTCTGAGACACTATTTGGCACATAAGATCAGTTGCATAAATAATTTTTTCCCCCTCCAATAGTTGTGTGCAAATTTTGACCCCTCTCCCCATTCTGCACCTCAGGATATCACTGCACTTGTCTCCCCTCCCCCCTCTCTTTCCCCCCCAACCCCACTCAATCCCACTCAATGGAGGACAGATATTGGAGGAGGATGGAGTGGTGAACTGTGTCAAACTATGAACTGCAGACAAGTTGAGAAGTATGAGGAAGGATAGTCCACCACTGTCTCACAAGATGTAATTTGTAACTTCAGTTAGGGCAATTTCAGTGCTGTGGCAGGGGTGAAAACTTGATTGGAGAAGTTCAAGCATGAAGTTGTGGGAAAGTTGGGCACTGATTTAGGGGATGACAACCAGGACTTCAGAGTGGAAACAGAGGTTGGTAGGTTCCAAGGACAGGGCTTTTTTTTGAGGAGGGGGTAATGATGACTGATTTGAAAGAGAGGAGGGCAGTACCTGAGAAAAGGGAACCGTTTACAATATCGGCTAGCATGGAGGCCAGGAAGGTAAGTTGAGTGGTCAGTTTAGTGGGATAGGGTTGAGGGGGCAGGAGGTGGGTATTATGGACAAGATGATCTGTGAGGGCATGAGGTGATAGGAGAGCTACTAGAGAAAGATTTGGGTTTAAGATGAGGGCACAGGAGAACCTTGGAGAAAGTTTGGCTTGGTGAGCTAGCAGAAGGGGGAGATGCGGCAGCTGAACATATGGTCTCAATGTAAGCCTTGAGTTTACTGATTGGGGTGCCCCACAGCTTGATTGAGGACTCGAACATGATGCTGATGGATTAAATTTGCAGACGATAGCAAACTAGATAGGGAAGTTCAATTTGAAGGGACAGTCAGAAATTACAGAGAGATGCACGAAATATGTATTTGAGCAGAACAAAATAAAATGGAGACAAGTTCTAAATGCTGCACATTCGGAAGAGTCATGAGCTTGATACCTAATGTCAAAAGTCTGAGGTATGAGGAAAGACAGAAAAGGCTTTTCAGCTTGGTAAAGAGGCATCTGAGCGGTGATCTTGCAGTTAATCAAGCTCGTTAATAGAATGGAATAGGTAAATATGGAATATTGCTTCAAATTGTGAAAGGACAAAATGACACACCAGTAATGGGTAAATTTAGGATTGGTAATTGGGAAATTGTTCACACTGAGTGATCAACATATGGAATAAACTTGTAATTAGAAAGGAAGTGTATTGTAGATGAAAAGACTTGGTGTCTCAGGACTAATTGGATGCTTTAGGTGGGATGATTTCAGAGTCTCCTTTGGATAGATAAATTTAGATTGACCAGATTGCCTTCCACATCCAGAACATTCTTGTAATCAAAAAGTAAACAGTCCAGGCTGAAATCAGACTGGGCATTTACTCTTTGATGTATTGGTCTGCATATATCTGTCGCACATTACACAAGGGCATTTCTCCACTACGTCTTCCTTCTTGGGCAATCCCCCGGAGTCGAGGATGACTTGCTTCCATATGAAAATGAGTTCTAAGGTGACTGATGAGTCCAATGCGTGACCTACAGTCTGTCACAGGTGGGGAAGACGGTGGTTGGAGGGATGGGTGGGTGGGTGGGATGCTTGATTTGGGGTACACTCCTTCCACTGTTTGTACTTGGCTTCCACATGCTCCCGGCGAAGAGACTCCAGGTGTTCGGTGCTTTCTCGGATGCTTCTCCTCCACTTTAAGCAATCTTGGTCCAGGGATTCCCAAGAATCGGTGGGGATGATAAATTTTTTTCAAGGAGGCTTTGAAGGTGTCATTCAAGCGTTTTCTCTTGCCTCCTGGGGCTTGCCTGCCGTGACGTAGCTCCGAGTAGAGTGCTTGTTTCGGAAGTCTAATATCAGGCATCCGGACAATGTGGCCTGTCCATCGGAGCTAATCGAGCGTGGTCAATGTCTCGATGTTGGGGATGTTGGCCTGAGAGAGAACGTTGACGGTGCGCATAGCCTGCCAATGAATTTACAGGATTTTGTGGAGTCCATGTTGGTGGTACTTCTGCAGAAGACAGAGACCAATTGTAATGTCCTGGCTAAAATTGAGTTTTGAATATGCCACACATGGTTGTCTACCCTGCACCATGTTGTAGAGCCTTCTAAAAATGCTTTCAATGATTTCCTGACCTGATGAGCCACCTTCAACATATGAAATAGGTATGTACCTGTGTTATGGAAGTGACTGCATGTCACTCATCATTCATTGATTACTGCATACCACTGTGATTTTCAAAGAACAAGTAGATTTTTGTTAGTCTCTCCACTATATTCTGTGTTACAAGCTTAGGCTGCAAATGTGATTGACTTTATGGATATCGCATGAGCATAAAAATGGTTTTCACTATGTACCGCTAATTTAACAGATTTTTTTACATGGGTCATAAGCTGCAAAAAGTCTTTGAGTATATGTGGGTGATTTGTGAAAAAGCAATCATTCATCATATCTTCAGTGATGCAACGATTTATACTAAAGCAAAATACTGCAGATTTCTGGAATCTGAAATAAAAACAGAAAATGCTGGAAATTTCAGCGGGTCGGGCAGCATCTGTGGAGAGAGAAACGGAGTTAACATTTTAGGTCGATGACCCTGTCATCACTGGTAACTTATAATAGAACGATTGTCTGTCTGTTTTTAACTTGTGTCGACTGACTTTTAAGTTGAACCATTCAGTATGGTGACCAATTTGCTTGGATCGTCTGGATCAATTTTGTCGATTTCCTTCATAATCTTGAAAGCTCAAATTGATGCCAGTGAGCAATTCAAAAGACCATTGCCACAAACTAGAGGCTGCACAAAATCAATGAAAGGGTCTGCAGATGAGGAGTTGCCGTACCATATATTGAGCATGATACCCTTGTTGTGAAGGTGACTGAACTCCAATTTTGGAGCACTTTCCTGTGGTAGATTATAGAAGAGTTGAGATGTGAACTATGTTTTTATTTTTCATTCTCTCCATGTCCCAGATCTAGTTCTCCGCTGTATTTAAAAATAACTTTAAATCCAAGGATACAAGAAAACAAATAATTGATTACAGTCTTGGAAAATGAAATGTTGTGGTTCAAAAGTGATCTTGAGTAATAATGCTGTTGTTCTTTTATTTGAGGAACTATAGCACTTGCCAGCCACTTGACAAACTACTGCTGTAGCCCTCAATTGTAACTAGCCTTCATCTTCTCAAGAACAGCTTTTTCTTTTTACCACAAAAACCATCATAGTCTTTGGAGACGAATTGCAGCAGAGGCTTCTGATAGTTTAACTTTTGTAATGTGTCATCACCGTCAATGCCAAGATCAAAAACGACTTGAATTTCACGTTTCAAGTTTTTGCAGCTGCAGTCAGAGGCAGGACACAGTGTGGGCCTCAATCCTTTTTGCTCCTTTGAAGGATCCAACACTGAGCAATGCTCATAGGTCTCTGATATCGTTTTAAGTTCTGGTCCCCTGATGCCATAGCCCATGACAAAATTAGTGTTTTGCTGATCCATCGCAAGCTTACAATAACAAGGTTTGATCAGTTATGTGCATATATTTCAGTGCTGTTGAGCTGTTCTCCAGCAGAGAATATATTTAGATTTTGATTTACACAAAATTACATGGAAATTAAAACACTGAAACAGGCCATTAGCAGTAGTCAGAAGTCAAGTCCTGTTCTGTTGCCCTTTTTGCCTTTTCCTTACCAACTATCCAACCTATTCTCAAATGTTAACATAGTCACTAACTGTAATAGTACATTCCACAGGCTTCTGTTTTTTTTTTTAAATCACATTTTATCCTGCTTTCCATCCTAAATCTTACATTTATTCTTCTATTTATGTCCCCTTTTTCTAGATCCCTCAAACACTGCAAAAGTCTGTTTCTATCTACTGTTACATCCCTTCATAATTTTAAACAACTGTCAAATCATTCCTGAATTCCCTCTCTTCGAAGAAAGACAGGCTTGATTTAAAATTTTTCTTTGTATTTGTATTTCTTCTTAATCGGCAGCATTGTAATAAACCTGCACTTGTCCTTGCTATTGTTTCATCGCCTTTCCTTTTAAAGTGAAGCCCAAAGCTGCATACACTACTGCAACTGTGGTATTAAGGTTTGATATAGATTTACCATTACATCTTGACTGTTACATTCTATACTTCTTGCCATAAACCCTGTATTCCATTGGCTATTTTATCGCCTTATGCTGCCTGAACCTAAACCCCCAAATCCCACTGGTCTTGCACATCATTCAGCGTTCCTTCATTCAAAATATAATGACTTATTTTTAATCAAAATGTACCACTTTGTGTTTACTTCATGTTGAATTTCCTCTAATGCTGTTCTGCCTATTTCACCATCTTGCCAATATCCCTTTACAGCTGTCATTAGAATTATTTACTTTGCCTCCTATTTTAGTATTGTTTACAAACCCGAACACCACTCCGTCTAGCCTTATATCCAAATCGCTGCAGTACTTGATGTACAGAAGTTGTCCCAGAACAGAACCCTATAGGATATCACTACCCACTTTAAAAACCTACCCTTACCTCCTACTCTGTTTCCTCCCTTCTAACCAGTTTTTAATCCAATTTGCTACCATCCTCTAATTCCATACCCCTTAACGTTCTCCAGTGGTCTCTTTTGTGGTACCTTGTCAATGGCTTTTTGTAAGTCCATGTACACTAGATCCACTGCATTACCTCCATCCACCACATCTCTCACCTCCTTAAAGAAGTCAGTCGGGTTTCTAAAGCATGATCTTTCTGAAATCTGTGTTGGCGACTTCTAATTATTTTCTTTATATGTAGATATATAGCAATTTCATCTTTAAATGTTCCAAAATTTTGCTGAGCGTAATTACCCAATAGCTCTGTCAAACTTGTTGAAAAAGGGTATTGCATTGGCCACTCTCCAGTCCTCTGGCATTCATCTGCTCTAAGTGCAACTCTGAAATATAATTTCTCGTGCTTCTGCTATTTCTTACTCGCGCACCCCCCATCCATCTCCCAAATCCCCATTCCACTCAGGATCCTTGGATGTATCCCATCAGTTACTTTGTTCTGCTTTACTGCTTACTATTATAATGTCTCTCCTAGCTTCTAAGCAATTCATGATTTATCAACACATCAATGTTCTTCTCTTTTGTAAATACTAAAATTAATCCCATTCCAATTACTTTTTGTGCATTAACTCTCAAAGAAAGAGTCACTATGTTTGATCTGCGAACGATGGAGTTGTAGTGTATTTGAAAGGATGTGAGTTGATGGAGATGCACATGCTATAAAATCTAGTGTAGAAACCACACCCATAAGTTCTATTTGGTGTTTGGTAAACGTTTTCATACTGGTGTGAAAGTCGCACCCTCGTAGGTTATATATGCATAAAGTTCTGATTTGTATGCTCTCGAGATTAATGTGCAAAGTTAAAGCACATGGGATTGGGGGTAGTGTGCTGACATGGATTGAGAACTGGTTGTCAGACAGGAAGCAAAGAGTAGGAGTAAATGGGGACTTTTCAGAATGGCAGGCAGTGACTAGTGGGGTACCGCAAGGTTCTGTGCTGGGGCCCCAGCTGTTTACACTGTACATTAATGATTTAGATGAGGGGATTAAATGTAGTATCTCCAAATTTGCGGATGACACTAAGTTGGGTGGCAGTGTGAGCTGCAAGGAGGATTCTATGAGGCTGCAGAGTGACTTGGATAGGTTAGGTGAGTGGGCAAATGCATGGCAGATGAAGTATAATGTGGATAAATGTGAGGTTATCCACTTTGGTGGTAAAAACAGAGAGACAGACTATTATCTGAATGGTGACAGATTAGGAAAAGGGCAGGTGCAAAGAGACCTGGGTGTCATGGTACATCAGTCATTGAAGGTTGGCATGCAGGTACAGCAGGCGGTTAAGAAAGCAAATGGCATGTTGGCCTTCATAGCGAGGGGATTTGAGTACAAGGGCAGGGAGGTGTTGCTACAATTGTACAGGGCCTTGGTGAGGCTACACCTGGAGTATTGTGTACAGTGTTGGTCTCCTAACCTGAGGAAGGACATTCTTGCTATTGAGGGAGTGCAGCGAAGGTTCACCAGACTGATTCCCGGGATGGCAGGACTGACCTATCAAGAAAGACTGGATCAACTGGGCTTGTATTCACTGGAGTTCAGAAGAATGAGAGGGGACCTCATAGAAACGTTTAAAATTCTGACGGGGTTAGACAGGTTAGATGCAGGAAGAATGTTCCCAATGTTGGGGAAGTCCAGAACCAGGGGACACAGTCTAAGGATAAGGGGGAAGCCATTTAGGACCGAGATGAGGAGGAATTTCTTCACCCAGAGAGTGGTGAACCTGTGGAATTCTCTACCACAGAAAGTTGTTGAGGCCAATTTACTAAATATATTCAAAAAGGAGTTAGATGAAGCCCTTACTACTAGGGGAATCAAGGGGTATGGCGAGAAAGCAGGAATGGGGTACTGAAGTTGCATGTTCAGCCATGAACTCATTGAATGGCGGTGCAGGCTAGAAGGGCCGAATGGCCTACTCCTGCACCTATTTTCTATGTTTCTATGTTTCTAACCCTTGCCACTGGATAAAGGCCTAGCTCTGTTAAGCCCATATGGTGGCTGGTGTACAACGGTCACCACGTTAAAAAAATCCACGCACAGACATCTTCCACCCCCTCAATTGGAGTTCAGGACTGGAACATTGGATCCTTCATTGAAACATCTGTGAACTCATGTGGAAACAAGTCATCCTCATTCGAGGGACCGCCTATGATGATGAGAAGACAATCCTTGCGGCCTGTCCACACAGCAAGCTTCTTTGGTGGTTCACAATGTTTGGAAGGAGGCGAGCAGCACAGAGCGCACTCTGTTTCTGAGGTGAGCCGTTCCTCTGTAGAAAGTGAGGAACAGCAGTGGGGTTTCTGTTTGGGACAGACAGGTGCCTGGAGGCGGCGGGGGGAGGGGAGGGGAGGCCCGGTCTGGGGCGGCTGCACTACAAGAATGGCAGACATTAGCAACCACCATAACTACCATGAGCAGCATTCTGCATAGCTGGATGACAGAAGAAATTTAATGACCTCACTAGGCTAGACAAGGTATCAGAACCCATTGTTACCTTCCATTAATTCAGAGGAGTCCATAGACACATCTGCGCAACATTGAATGATGGTTCTGCAGTCCGCCACAAAGTGTGTAGCAACCCCAGGAGTCTCTCATACCAGAGGCCTCAAAGGCTCATAAAACAGACAGTGTGGCTTGGAGCTGCAAGCCAGCTCAGGCCATTGCTTCCATGCTTGCTAGGCTTGGGGATTCCCTAAAGGAAGCATAAGGCAGGTCTCATTGTTGCCATTAGGTCTGTGGTCATGCCAATCAATGGCCATGGTGAGGGAGCGCCCAGCTGCAAGGCATGACAGTGCTGTCTCTCAGGATGACAGAATAATTGACACCGTCCCATCAGCCCCTTCCAATGCCTGCACTTGTGTCAGAAAGTGTGCAGGGTCAGGCAGACAATGACTTGCAGTCCATCTTACATCCAAGCTACCTGCCATCAAGAGCCTCCTAAAGTCGTGAGGCTTTTATGATCAGCCATCTCAAAAACTCCTGCTCTGAGGAAGCACCTTGATAAAGTATTGTATTACATTGGAGGGGACATGCAAGGCACACACTGTCACCAAGGGAAAGCACCAGAGAACAATAGGCACTCACACACCTCACCTGTCGGGTAATAAAGACATTGGTTGCACTACAGTTGGCCTGTGTGCAGAGAGAGTTCTTTGCAAGGTTTAGAACCATAATTCAATAGTTCACTCATGGTAGTTTGAGTGGAACAGTTTAGTAACAGTAAATGAAGATGGATTATGGTAGGGCTTGGAGGGGAAATGGACAAGGCTGTTAATGCAATGGGCAGCTTTTCCCACTGGCTGGTCTCAAGGATGAGATTTTGAGGAATGGCTCTCGCAGCCAGCAATGGATTCTCTTTTGCAGCCTCTTCAGCTCTCTCGCTTGTCCCTTTACAGCCTCCTCTGTGGCCTCTTTGTGGGACGAGTTTCTATCAAATATGGAAGATTTACCAGAACCCTTGACAATTTATCTGGCTGTATAGTGAGACGCACCCAGCTCTTTAACGTATCTGCTGTCGTGCTCCACTGCGAGTATGAACCTCATGATGCCTGTTCTCAGCTGGTATCCTTAGATGTTGAAAAGCTGTCAGCAACTAAGGCTGCATAAGGTAGAGTCGATTGCCCTGGCACGATCTTGTCACTTGTCTTTGTGGAGCAGATATTGGTGGGACAATGGACTGCCATAAAATGGAGACATCATGACAGTTGCCCAGGAAGTGAGTGTTACCTTGCATAATCCTGCGAATGGTGCAAATGAGCTGAACATTCAAAGAATTCATGTTGGTAGTGATAATGCGCAATAGAGCACATATAAGCAATAAATAACCCACCACAGTAAGAGACATAAGCCATAAGAAATAGGAGTAGGAGTAGGCTATTTGGTCCCTCGAGCCTGCTCCGCCATTCAATAAGATCATGGCTGATCTGATCTTGGCCTCAACTCCACTTTCCTGCCTGCTCCCCATAACACTTGACTCCCCTATCTTTCAAAAAACTTAAATATATCCAAAGACCCAGCCTCAACAACTCTCTGGGGTAGAAAATTCCAAAGATTCACGACCCTCTATGAGAAGAAATTCCTCTTCATCTCCGTTTTAAATGTGCGACACCTTATACCGAAACTATGCCCCCTCGTTCTAAATTCCCCCACAAGAGGAGACATCCTCTCTGCATCTACACTGTCAAGCCCCCTCAGAATTTTAAACGTTTCAATAAGATCACCTCTCATTCTTCGAAACTCCAATGAGTATAGGCCCAACCTGCTCAACCTTTCCTCATAAGACAACCCCTTCATCTCATGAATCAGCCGAGTGAATCTGATCTGAAATGCAAGTATATCCCTCCTTAAATAAGGAGACCAAAACTGTATATAGTACTCCAGGCGTGGTCTCACCAATTGCCGTACAGTTGTAGCAAGACTTCCTACTTTTATACTCCATCCTCCTTGCAATAAAGGCCAACATTCAATTTGTCTCCCTAATTACTTGCTGTACCTGCATGCTATCTTTTTGTGTTTTATGTACAAGGACCCCCAGATCCTTCTGTGCCTCAGCATTTTCTAGTCTCTCTCCATTTATTCTTCCTACTGAAGTGGATAATCTCACATTTTCACACATTGTACTCCATTTGACAAATTTTTGCCCACTCAGTTAGTCTATCTCTATCTCTTTGCAGATTTTCTGTGTCCTCTTCACAACTTGCTTTCCCATCTATCTTTGTATCATCAGCAAATTTGACTCGGTCCCTTCATCCAAGTCATTAATATAGATTGTAAATAGTTGAGGCCCCACCACTGATCCCTGTGACACCCTGCTGGTTACAGTTTGCCAACTTGAAAATGACCCATTTATCCCGACTCTCTGTTTTCTGTTAGTTAGCCAATCCTCTATCCATGCTAATATATTACCCCCAACCATGTGAGCTCTTGTCTTGTGCAGTAACCTTTTATGTGGCACCTTATCGAATGCCTTCTGGAAATCTAAATACACTACATCTACTGGTTCCCCTTTATCCACCCTGCTCATTACATCCTCAAAGAACTCTATAGCAAATTTATCAAACATGATTTTCCTTGTGTCAGATATGCATATAGATATACTCTCTGTGTAATCACTGTATAGTTGCATAAGATGGAAACTTGTTTACCTGATGTCCTGATGTACTATCAATCAGGTTTACACTGTGTATATACATGCTGGCACGACTAGAGGGTGCAACTGGTGGAGACCGAGGTTCCCTGTCCTGCCCTGGTGGCAAGGGCTGTATAAAAGGGGAGCCATCATGCGGCTGCCTCACTCTGGAGTTACGAGTAAAGGACCAAGGTCATACAGCTTGAGTACAACACATTGCCTCGTGGAGTCATTCACAAGTACACTGCAGACATAATACCTTTCATACAATCAAGCAGAGTCAGCATGGTTTTATTATGATTTTCTAAATGTCCTGCCACTACTTCCTTAATAATGAATCCTAGCATTTTCCCAATGAAAGATGTTAGGCTAACTGGTCTATAGTTTCTTGCTTTCTGTCTCCCTCCTTTCTTGAATAGGGGCATTACATTTGCGATTTTCCAATCTTCTGGGACCTCTCCAGAATCCAAGGAATTTTGGAAGATTAACCTAATGCATCCACTATCTCTGCAACCATTTCCTTAGGATGCAGGCCATCAGGTCCAGGGGACCTGTTCACCTTTGCCCAATAGTTTGCCTAGTACTTTTTCTTTACTGATAGTGATTACTTTAAGTTCCTCCTCCCTATAGCCCCTTGATTATCTATTATTATTATGATGTTTTATTGTCTTCTAACGTGAAAGACTGATACAAAATATTTGTTCAAATTCTCTGCCATTTCCCTGTTTCCCATTATTAATTCCCCAGTCTCATCCTCTAAGGGACCAACGTTTACTTTTGCTACTCTCTTCCTTTTTTTCTACCTGGAAGCTCTTACCGTCTGTTTTTATATTTCTTGCCTGTTTACTTTCATAACCTACCTGCTCCCTCGTTATTTTTTTAGTCGTCCTTTGCTGGTTTCGAAAAATTTCCCAATCCGCAGGCCTACCACTAATCTTCGCCTTCATCATTGTATGCCTTTGTTTTCAATTGGTACCATCCTTAACTTCCTTAGTTAGCCACGGATGGTTCATCCTTCTCTTAGTGTCTTTCTTTCTCACTGAAATATATCTTTGCTGAGATCGCTCCTGAAATGTCTGCCACTGTTTTTCTACCGTCTTATCCTTTAATCTATTTTTCCAGTCCACTTTAGCCAATTCTGTCTTCATACCTTTGTAATTGCCTTTATTTAAGTTCAAGGCACTAGTTGAGACCCAAGTTTCTCACCCTCAAACTGAATTTGAAATTTTAACATGCTATGATTACTATTTCCGAGAGGATCCTTTACTATGAGATCATTTATTAATCCGATCTCATTACATATTACCAGATCTAAAATAGCCTGCTCCCTGGTTGTTTCCACAATGTATTGTTCTTAGAAACCATCCTGAATACACTCAATGAACTCTTCCTACCTTTGTCCAATCTTTATAAAGATTAAAATCGTCCATGATTATTGCCGTACCTTTCTTACAAGCCTCCATTATTTCTTGATTTACACTAAGTCCCACAGTGTAGCTACTGTTAAGGGGCCTATAGACTACTCCCATCAGTGACTTATTTCTCTTATTAATTCTTATATCCACCCAAACTGATTCTACATCTTGATCTTCTGAGCCAATATCATTCCTCGCTACTGTACTGATCTCATCCTTTATTAACAGAGCTACCCCACTTCCTTTTCCTTTCTCCTTATCCTTCCGAAATGTTGAATATCCCTGAATATTCAGTTCCAAGCCTTGGTCACCTTACAACCACATCTCTGTAATGGCTATCAGATCATATCCATTTCTATTTGTGCCATCAACTCATCTATCTTGCTACAGATGCTGCATGCATTCAGATAAAGAGCTTTGTATTTTGTCTTTTCACCATTTTTCTCTACTCTGACTCTACTTTCTGGTGCACTCTTATGCTTATACGTTCTGTCCCTTCCTGTCATACTCTGGTTATCATGACCCCTATCGTGACCCTGCACTATTGCCTTCTTCTTTTTGTTTGACTTTTAAAATTTAGTCTCACCTGAACACCCACTCCCACCGCCCCCACCTCCGACCCCCCCACTATTTAGTTTAAAGCCCTAACTACGGCCCTAGTTATTCGATTAGCCAGGATACTAGTCCCTGCATGGTTCAATTGAAGCCTATCCCAACGGAACAGCTCTCTCTTTCCCTAGTACTGCTGCCAGTGCCCCATGAATCAAAACTCATTTCTCGAATCTTTGAGCCATGCTCATCTCTCTGATCTTATTTACCCAATGCCAATTTGCTCGTGGCTCAGGTTGTAATCCAGAGATTATTACCTTTGTAGTTCTGCTTTTTAATTTAGTCCATAGCTGCTCATACTTCCTCAACGGAACCTCTTTCTTTATCCTATCTATGTTGGTACCTACGTGGGGGAATCTAGAACTAGTGGGCATAGTTTCAGAATAATGGTTTGCCCATTAAAAACGGAGCTGAGGAATTTCTATTCTCAGAGGGTCATGAATCTTTGGAATTCTCTACCACAGAGAGCTGTGGAATCTGGGTCATTGAATAGAAACATAGAAACATAGAAAATAGGTGCAGGAGTAGGCCATTCGGCCCTTCTAGCCTGCACGGCCATTCAATGAGTTCATGGCTGAACATTCAACTTCAGTACCCCATTCCTGCTTTCTCGCCATACCCCTTGATCCCCCTAGTAGTAAGGACCTCATCTAACTCCTTTTTGAATATATTTAGTGAATTGGCCTCAACAACTTTCTGTGGTAGAGAATTCCACAGGTTCACCACTCTCTGGGTGAAGAAGTTCCTCCGCATCTCGGTCCTAAATGGCTTACCCCTTATCCTTAGACTGTGACCTCTGGTTCTGGACTTCCCCAACATTGGGAACATTCTTCCTGCATCTAACCTGTCTAACCCCGTCAGAATTTTAAATGTTTCTATGAGGTCCCCTCTCATTCTTCTGAACTCCAGTGAATACAAGCCCAGTTGATCCAGTCTTTCTTGATAGGTCAGTCCCGCCATCCCGGGAATCAGTCTGGTGAACCTTCGCTGCACTCCCTCAATAGCAAGAATGTCCTTCCTTAGCTTAGGAGACCAAAACTGTACACAATACTCCAGGTGTGGCCTCACCAATGCCCTGTACAACTGTAGCAACACCTCCCTGCCCCTGTACTCAAATCCCCTTGCTATGAAGGCCAACATGCCATTTGCTTTCTTAACCGCCTGCTGCACCTGCATGCCAACCTTCAATGACTGATGTACCATGACACCCAGGTCTCTTTGCACCTCCCCTTTTCCTAATCTGTCACCATTCAGATAATAGTCTGTCTCTCTGTTTTTACCACCAAAGTAGATAACCTCACATTTATCCACATTATACTTCATCTGCCATGCATTTGCCCACTCACCTAACCTATCCAAGTCGCTCTGCAGCCTCACAGCATCCTCCTCGCAGCTCACACTGCCACCCAACTTAGTGTCATCCGCAAATTTGGAGATACTACATTTAATCCCCTCATCTAAATCATTAATGTACAGTGTAAACAGCTGGGGCCCCAGCACAGAACCTTGCGGTACCCCACTAGTCACTGCCTGCCATTCTGAAAAGTACCCATTTACTCCTACTCTTTGCTTCCTGTCTGACAACCAGTTCTCAATCCATGTCAGTACACTACCCCCAATCCCATGTGCTCTAACTTTGCACATCAATCTCTTGTGTGGGACCTTGTCGAACGCCTTCTGAAAGTCCAAATATACCACATCAACTGGTTCTCCCTTATCCACTCTACTGGAAACATCCTCAAAAAATTCCAGAAGATTTGTCAAGCATGATTTCCCTTTCACAAATCCATGCTGACTTGGACCTATCATGTCACCTCTTTCCAAATGCACTGCTATGATATCCTTAATAATTGATTCCATCATTTTACCCACTACCGATGTCAGGCTGACCGGTCTATAATTCCCTGTTTTCTCTCTCCCTCCTTTTTTAAAAAGTGGGGTTACATTGGCTACCCTCCACTCCATAGGAACTGATCCAGAGTCAATGGAATGTTGGAAAATGACTGTCAACGCATCCACTATTTCCAAGGCCACCTCCTTAAGTACTCTGGGATAGAGTCCATCAGGCCCTGGGGATTTATCGGCCTTCAATCCCATCAATTTCCCCAACACAATTTCCCGGCTAATAAGGATTTCCCTCAGTTCCTCCTCCTTACTAGACCCCCCGACCCCTTTTATAACCGGAAGGTTGTTCGTGTCCTCCTTCGTGAATACCGAACCAAAGTACTTGTTCAATTGGTCCGCCATTTCTTTGTTCCCCGTTATGACTTCCCCTGATTCTGACTGCAGGGGACCTACATTTGTCTTTACTAACCTTTTTCTCTTTACATATCTGTAGAAACTTTTGCAATCCGTCTTAATGTTCCCTGCAAGCTTCTTCTCATACTCCATTTTCCCTGCCCTAATCAAACCCTTTGTCCTCCTCTGCTGAGTTCTAAATTTCTCCCAGTCCCCAGGTTCGCTGCTATTTCTGGCCAATTTGTATGCCACTTCCTTGGCTTTAATACTATCCCTGATTTCCCTTGATAGCCACGGTTGAGCCACCTTCCCTTTTTTATTTTTATGCCAGACAGGAATGTACAATTGTTGTAGTTCATCCATGCGGTCTCTAAATGTCTGCCATTGCCCATCCACAGTCAACCCCTTAAGTATCATTCGCCAATCCATCCCAGCCAATTCACGCCTCATACCTTCAAAGTTAGCCTTCTTTAAGTTCTGGACCATGGTCTCTGAATTAACTGTTTCATTCTCCATCCCAATGCAGAATTCTACCATATTATGGTCACTCTTCCCCAAGGGGCCTCGCACAACGAGATTGCTAATTAATCCTCTCTCATTACATAACACCCAGTCTAAGATGGCCTCCCCCCTAGTTGATTCCTCGACATATTGGTCTAAAAAACCATCCCTTATGCACTCCAGAAAACCCTCCTCCACCGTATTGCTTCCAGTTTGGTTAGCCCAATCTATGTGCATATTAAAGTCACCCATTATAACTGCTGCACCTTTATTGCACGCACCCCTAATTTCCTGTTTGATGCCCTCCCCAACATCATTACTACTGTTTGGAGGTCTGTACACAACTCCCACTAACGTTTTTTGCCCTTTGGTGTTCTGCAGCTCTACCCATATAGATTCCACATCATCCAAGCTAATGTCCTTCCTAACTATTGCCTTAATCTCCTCCTTAACCAGCAATGCTACCCCACCTCCTTTTCCTTTTATTCTATCCTTCCTGAATGTTGAATACCCCTGGATGTTGAGTTCCCAGCCCTGATCATCCTGGAGCCACGTCTCCGTAATCCCAATCACATCATATTTGTTAACATCTATTTGCACAGTTAATTCATCCACCTCTTAACATGTGTCCTTCACCGTAGTAATATTTGCTTAATGTATGCAGAATGAAATTCCAGCTCTTGCTGTCTGATAGTTTTTGCAAGATGGTGCCTTCTGTTTGATAGAGAAAACATAATATAAACAAACTCCATTTCCAAAACTAGTTGCTGACAAATATGAACAAAATAACTTTTGTTCATAAATTGCCACTTGAGCACAAATCACTGATGATTTTGAAAGTAAATCTCCAGTATATGTAAGCAGTCATGCTGTCGCTGTACAAACTGCTGTTTATTGGAACATTTAAATTAAAAGTCAAATCTTTTGCAGTTGGATCGTGCTATGAAGACAGCACTATTCTTTTGGTAGTTGAATGTTGATAGAAAACCACAGAACAGTTGTGCAGTCCTCCCACCATGATATTCCCAACTATATCGCCCCAATCTCCAGAGAACCAATGGCACTTGCAGACTCTCTTTTTGTGGGTCTTGTGATCTGCCTTCAAATTGGCGACGACCACATTGTGCTGAGTGTTCCTGTACACCTGTTATGATCGTGTTGCCAGGCTTGCCCCCATCCTGCATGTGCAGAACAGTCTGTAAATTGAGACTTCTGGAGAAAACAGCACAAAAAAAGTACGTTGGGCAGCGGGACTTGAAAGTAGCGGCACTCACCTGGTGCCAAGTTAATGAGGTTAAAAGCACCTCAAATGAGGATGACTGTCACCATCCCTCTCCGCTTGGTAAGCTTCTTAAGAATGTAACTGAAAAGTTTACATTGCACAGAATTATAGGCACAAGCTTGTATTTTACTATGGCTTAGTACTTTGATATTATAACTCCCTTTTGCATGTTGACATTGCTCTTGTTTTGATCGTTGCACCAGAACATTCTGTGCTACGTGTAATGAGTTGCTTCCATTTTTTATTTAGTGTGAAAGGAGGAACAGAAAGAGTTTAAAAAAAAATAGGAAATTTGTGGATCAGGAGTGCATTACAGTTATCCAGTCTTTTTAAATTAAAAAGTACAGCCCTCCTTTTAAAGTCCTTCCCAGAGTGTGGTGAGTTGAAGATATTGTGCGGAATTTAATATTTTGTTTATTTTGAGTGAATACAAGTAAGAATTACTCATTCAGATTTCTTGCTTACGGTGTATATGTAGATCATTCTTCAGAATTTGATTGGAGTTTTTAGCGACCTCAGTAATTGTAGATTCATCGTGGTATAGTCACGGGTATTAAAGCTGCATTATTGCATTTGAATGAACTCGTTGTCAAATTCATGGTGCCTGAGTAAATCAATCACTTCTGTCTATATACTTAAGAAGTTAGAAAAGGAATGTCCTCGGTACCGATGAATGAGAGATCCCCAGAGCAAAATGCAACTGAATCTTTTACAAAACTGATTCACTCTTTTTAAAAAATAAAAAAAAATTAAAATTAAAGCTCTGGTGGAAGTCTTCCCCCTAACTGCATTGTATTGATAAAGTACTGCTGGTAGCAGACCCAGGGTACACTCATTTCCAGTGGCACATTATTAATATGTGAACTCTATCTTGGGCACCTAAATAACTCAATTTATGGAAATCCTGAGGTCCGTCACCAAAAACTGTCACGATTCTCCATTCTTGGTCTGATAGCACACTACAAAAGGAGCAGCTCTCCTAAGTTGTGGATATCCAGCTCAGAGTCTCTGTCCCTACACCTGCCATTAAAAGTGCCCTTTTGTCAAACTATGCTGTATGCCATCGAGGTGTAGAAACGCTATTGTTAATGAATATGGGGCCCAAGTTTCCACACGATAAAAAACGGGCGCCCCTCCAAGCTGGGCGCCCGTTTTTTGCGCCTAATACGGCGCCGGAAAAAAAATCGCGATTCTGGAGCGCCCTGCAGCTCCTTGTCTGTTTGGCGCGGCGCCCAGGGGGGCGGAGCCTACACTCGCGCCGATTTTGTAAGTGGGAGGGGGCGGGTACCATTTAAATTAGTTTTTTTCCTGCAGGCAACGCTGTGCGTGCGCATTGGAGCGTTCGCGCATGCGCAGTGTGAAGGAAACATTGGCACTCGGCCATTTTTGTAGTTCTTTGTAGCTGTTTAGTTTTTGAACATTTTTTAATAAAAGCACATTGCCATCAGCACTGAGAAGGCTGCAGGAAGCCTCAAAGTTGAGGCAGCCGTTTCCCGACGACCTCCCCCTTTTGCCGTCGGGAAATGGCTCCTCAATTTCTGAGGCTTCCTGCATCCTTCTGTCTCCTTCCCCCCCCCCCCCACCCTCCCTCCCGAACGGCTTCCTCCCCCCCCCCCCGCTGCGTTCGGTCGGGTCCCTCCCGCCCGCTCGCTCGGCGTCTGGAACGGCTCCCCCCCCCGCCCCCTGCGTTCGGTCGGTTGCGTCCCTCCCCGCCGTCTGGAACGGCTCCCCCCCCCCCCCCCCCCAGCGTTCGGTTGGTTCCCTCCCTCCCGCCCGCCGTCTGGAACGGCTTCCTCCCCTCCCCCCGCGTTCGGTCGGTTCCCTCTCTCCCGCCCGCCTTCGGGAACGGCTGCCTCGTTTTGTGAGGCTTGCTGCAGCATTCTCCCTGGCTGAAGCACTTTCACACAGGTAGGAAGATGGTTTATTTAATCTTTTCTTTGCTTATAAATTTTTATTCAGGTTGGATTTATTTGTATAATATTTGTATAAGTATAAATAAGGATTTATTGTCGAATTTAATGACTTCCCTCCCCCCCCACCTCGTTCTGGACGCCTAATTTGTAACCTGCGCCTGATTTTTTAATGTGTGGAACAGGTTTTTTCAGTTCTACAAAAATCTTCACTTGCTCCATTCTAAGTTAGTTTGGAGTTCGTTTTCACTGTGGAAACTTTCAAATCAGGCGTCAGTGGCCGGACAAGCCCCCTTTTGAAGAAAAAATTCTGTTCCAAAGTGGAACTGTTCTACCTGACCAGAACTGCAGAAAAAAATGTGGAGAATTGCGATTTCTAAGATAGTCCATTCTCCACCAGTTGATCCTAAAAATCAGGCGCAAATCATGTGGAAACTTGGGCCCTATATAACTGCACTGCCATGACCTTGATGCCCTCTAAACCTAACAAAACTCTGACATCAGGACTCATCCGAGACATTTGCTGAACAAAAGAATCATAATTGCTTTGGAATTTACAAAGCCTGCTCTGATATTGCTTGGTGCTCAGGTGGTGTTAACAATGGATCCCAGTTGGCTGATAATCAATTCAAATTTTACATGAACAATCTGTTTGTATTTCTTGACTTGTCATGAATTTGAGGACCGTTAGTAAGAATTTTTCATTTTATGGTTTCTCGACTGCCTTCCGGTTTAATAAAACAATTTCCAGAATGTCAGCTATCTTGCGTGTTTACAACTTTCAATTTACCAAATTTGGTGAACTGTCGAAAGCACATTGGCCAAGTTCCACTTGGATAGGCTCACCCCATGTCTTGAGAGAGGTTTCTGTTGGCTTTCGCAAGGCTGTTCATTTCAGATTCAATACAATTTGAATAAATCCATAAACTCTCATTCGTGGGTAAATGTCCTGCAATTTTCAGGATGAAGCCACATTGGTCCCAGATTTAGTCGCTGACCTATAGTAAATTAGATGCTCATACCAGGGGCAACAGGTGCCACAGGCTTGGGAGGAGAATATTAGCCATCTTCATTGCTATCTATTTTGGAAAATGTACTTGTTCAGTTGGGTAAGATGCCAGTAGGCAATAGGCTTCCATGGACCTGTGATTTAGCAGGAGTCAGCAGTTTTAAGAGGGAGAAAATTGGAGAAATAAACTTTTGTGAGTGAGGATGAACTGTTTAAAATCAGATTATGAAGACGTCATTAATTATGCTTCAAATTATAACATTCTATATTTTCAATTTTTTACTCAGTCATGGATTATGAATGTAAACTGGGCTTCTGTTAGCAAGATGGTAAAAAGAATTATATCTTTTGTGTGCAGGAAAAGTGACACAAATAATTGCAGAAAATAGCTTCAAGGGGAGTTAACCTGCCTCAGTTTATGTTGTAAATAGGTCAGGTCAAGGTTAATTAGCAAACAGCTCAGATTGTCTAATTGATGTATGCAAGATAGAAACTAATTGTCTATAATTGCCACAGCCAACAACAACAACAACAACTTGTATTTATATAGTGCCTTTAACATAGTGAAACGTCCCAAGCTGCTTCACAGAAGTATTGAGATAAATTTTATACTGAGCTGCATAAATAGAAATTAGCGCAGGTGACCAAAAGCTTCGTCAAAGAGGTATGTTTTAAGGAGCATCTTGAAGGAGGAGAGAGGCGGAGAGGTTTAGGCAGGGAGTTCCAGAGCTTGGGGCCTAGGCAACAGAAGGCACGACCACCAATGGTTGAGTGATTGATTATAATTGGGAATGCTCAAGAAGGCAGAATTAGAGGAGCGCAGACATCTCGGGCGATTGTGGGGCTGAAGGAGATTACAGAGATAGGAAGGGGTGAGACCGTGGAGGGGTTTGAAAATAAGGATGAGAATTTTGAAAGAAAGAAATTCCAAAAGATTTGGTTTCTGACCTGGCCTAGTAAACATCCCTACTGACGGAAGGGGGCACATCCTATCCATTCAAGTGATAGAAATGAATGAGAAAGTACTGGGTGCTTCCAGTAAAAACTGCACCTGGTCTCCTTTGATCAGACAGGAAGCAAAGAGTAGGAGTAAATGGGTACTTTTCAGAATGGCAGGCAGTGACTAGTGGGGTACCGCAAGGTTCTGTGCTGGAGCCCCAGCTGTTTACACTGTACATTAATGATTTAGATGAGGGGATTAAATGTAGTATCTCCAAATTTGCGGATGACACTAAGTTGGGTGGCAGTGTGAGCTGCGAGGAGGATGCTGTGAGGCTGCAGAGCGACTTGGATAGGTTAGGTGAGTGGGCAAATGCATGGCAGATGAAGTATAATGTGGATAAATGTGAGGTTATCCACTTTGGTGGTAAAAACAGAGAGACAGACTATTATCTGAATGGTGACAGATTAGGAAAAGGGGAGGTGCAAAGAGACCTGGGTGTCATGGTACATCAGTCATTGAAGGTTGGCATGCAGGTGCAGCAGGCGGTTAAGAAAGCAAATGGCATGTTGGCCTTCATAGCAAGGGGATTTGTGTACAGGGGCAGGGAGGTGTTGCTACAGTTGTACAGGGCATTGGTGAGGCCACACCTGGAGTATTGTGTACAGTTTTGGTCTCCTAACCTGAGGAAGGACATTCTTGCTATTGAGGGAGTGCAGCGAAGGTTCACCAGACTGATTCCCGGGATGGCGGGACTGACCTATCAAGAAAGACTGGATCAACTGGGCTTGTATTCACTGGAGTTCAGAAGAATGAGAGGGGACCTCATAGAAACGTTTAAAATTCTGACGGGGTTAGACAGGTTAGATGCAGGAAGAATGTTCCCAATGTTGGGGAAGTCCAGAACCAGAGGTCACAGTCTAAGGATAAGGGGTAAGCCATTTAGGACCGAGATGCGGAGGAACTTTTTCACCCAGAGAGTGGTGAACCTGTGGAATTCTCTACCACAGAAAGTTGTTGAGGCCAATTCACTAAATATATTCAAAAAGGAGTTAGATGATATCCTTACTACTAGGGGGATCAAGGGGTATGGCGAGAAAGCAGGAATGGAGTACTGAAGTTGAATGTTCAGCCATGAACTCATTGAATGGCGGTGCAGGCTAGAAGGGCCGAAAGGCCTACTCCTGCACCTATTTTCTATGTTTCTATGTTTCTATCTGGAGTTATAAACAGTTAAACAAAAGCATTATTAAAACACTAACACAACGTGCAGGTAAGTTTTATCTTACAGGAGTCATTGCTTGAATCTTGAGTGCTGGGACTGCATGTTCTGCAGTTCATTTTCCGTTATTTACAAATGTTTGGGCTCAATGCAATAGGGGGCAACATTCACTTTGTCTGTGTAGCAACTTTGTACCAGGAAATCATGCAGTTTATTGAACTATGTAATATACTCTGCAGATATCTTTAAACGTGCGTTTCAAGATTTCAGTCTACGTCATCACGGGAGACCTTGCTGCAATATGTGTTGAAAATGCTATTATTGAGTTAAACTTTGCTCCCAAGGGGTTAAATTCACAGGACAACAGGGCTTGTAGGTTTTTATTTGGATTTTTCAGATGGGACAATATGAACCAGCGTCCTGAAGACAATAAAAGATAAGTTGGCATTCACACTAATTGTTGCAGTGACAATCCTACTCATTTGAACTTCTCAGGGGCCATTGCCAAGTTAGGCTGGTGAATTCTGTTCTGGTTTGGGGTGGTGGGGAGATCAATTTTAACTAAAACTGAACACTGGAGTCTATCTTTTTTAAAGAAAGATGACAGATCTTTGTGGTCAGATAAGCTGTGAGGGAAAGGACAGCTGTTAGGGCATTTGTCGAGGTTTGTTGCTGCAGGATATTGGTACAATAGAACAGCAGGAGACAAGGAATATTACAGTTAGGAGATCTCTTGTCCTGGTCAAGTAAGATATGGTGAAGCATGATGTATTTATTTTCTAGCATTGCAAGAGATAGGTTGTATTGATTAAAGTAAGTGCATCTAATCACTATTCTGTATATTCACCTTAGAATGAAATAAAGCAGCTTAACCATTTGTACCAAGACTCAGTATTAATTCAGTCCCTCTTTGGAGAGATTGGAAAAATATACCTGCAAAAGACACGAGAATTCAGTCTATATCACAAGGCTATTGGTACATCCCTGGGTTATGCTATCAAATAAGTAGGTATAGAGCACTGTCAGCTTGCATAAAATAAGACGCTGAGTCTGCTTAATAGAGTGTTACAGTCGTATTGCTGTTGTTCGAGAAGTGATTGAATGTGTTTCTTATTGTCTTTCAGGTTATATAATAAGCCTCGTTCTTCTAACTTTGCCTCGGCAGCACTTGGTCCAGCTATACCTGTATGTTTTGACTGCGCTACTTTTGTACGCCGGACACCAAATTTCCAGGTAAGGATTATTGGCGTGCTCAGTTTTGTCATTGATTAAAAGCTGCTTGTTTTGTGTAAAATTAAAATAGGTCAGTGTCTAACATCTAATCCTTCCTATCATTTCTGGGACCTGGTTCAAATCCTGGCTGGATATATTAGGGTGACGGGCATCTCTGCTGGCTTGAGAGTCTTATCTGATGCGAGTGTGGATAATCTGAACTGCACACTATGCTGCTCCTCTTTCAGTATTAAATGACACAAAATTGGCACTCACTCAGGCCACACGATTGCTAGAGTGGTAAATGGAAAACTGTCACCTTGGTGCAATCGGAACTGCTTCTCAGGTTGGAGCTGAGACACATTGGGCAAAGTGGAGGCAACTTTACTCTATCTAAACACACTTTACCCGATCTGAGTGCTTAATGCTGTTACTGGATTCTGGAAGTTGAAACTGTTGCCTAGCGCTCCGGTCCTCGCCATGAGTGCAGAAAAAATTATGAAAAAAATTGATGTGTAAAAAGACCAAGTCTTAAACTTTCAAACTTAACAATTTTGACTTTATCTGTTAAAGGAGCCTCAGCTTCCTAATGTGGCTTGAATCTGAGTTTCAGAAAATTTACAGTATTGTGAATGCTCAAAGTAATCGTGTACAATCTTTCTGCATTTTTATATGTATTTGGGATTCTCTGATTCATTCTCAATTGTTTCTTTTTGAGTTCCTGCCTATATTTTTATTGCTGTGTTTCTGTTTCCATGTTTTTTCTCTTTCTTTTCCCCTCCCATCACTGTTTCTGTTTTTCATTGTAGATTTAATTGATTGAAACTGGCAGATGAATTAACTTGAGAAACCCAAGGCCCTTTTCAAAGCTGCCTTACTGTCCTACGGGTGGCCAAAGATGGGCCCTAAATCAATCCAACTAGTTGTTGGGGAAATAGATTTAATACAAGCTGCTCCCTTTGCTTGTACCTTTTCTATTGTCAATTTTATTTCTTCATTCAGACAATAGTGGAAAGCCCAGTTTTACTATCATTTTCATCTAAAATATAGGTTGAAAATTTAATAATTGAGGCTGCTTATATGTCGCTCCAAAGTGTAATGTGAAACTCTGGCAATTTACTATTTCAGCAACAGCTGTTCACATCAGCAGGTTGTGTAAATATTCATCCAAGTCTCCGGCTTCCAGTTTAATGGAATAAGTTATGTAGCTCGTTTAGATTCCCAGATAGAAACTAGGGAATGTTTAATGGACGTATTAGTACAGCAGTGATGCATACTCTTAGCAATTTGTGCAATCCCCATGGCAATATTTGAACAATGTTGCTCTGACAATATTTGCGTAATGTACATGTGTATGACTTGTACATTTGCATCACTGTTCTACATGTATTGATGTGAAGGCATGGTGATCTTTATTGATGGTTTATTATTGTGTTTTAGCATCTATAAATCTTTAAGAAACCATTTATAAATAATGTAATTCGTGTAGTAAATTGTAGTATGTCATTACAACACTTGATAGAGTATTCATCTATTTTCAGTTCTTGAAGTGTTAACCTAATGAACATTGCAGCAATGTTTTTGAAACAAAATAAAGAAAATATGTCCCCAGTTGGTTTGGGAAATACTGTGAATTTAAAACTGATATTAGGAGGAGTGATAAATGTTTTGATCTGTTAGAAACAGGACAGTGGAGGAAAAATCATTAAGGTTGCTCAAAATCAAGTCAAATGCTGCGATGGGAAAGTTAGAGTACTGCAGGGATGCCCTAGATTTTAAATGTTTTTATTGTCTTGGAATTAATTGTACTTTTTAATCGTTAGTAAACCGAGCATACGTATCTGTTATGTTTGGATATTTGTGGACCTGACCAGATGATGCAGGAGTGAAATTGAGTGAGTTGAATGTCAGGTGTACTTGCTGAGTCAATACAATTTCCAGTGTGATTCCTGTTCTAAACTGATTTTTTTTTAGGTCAAACAACAATAATGTTTGATGTGTATATATATTGTGCAGCTTTCAGCATTGTGTTACAGTGGAAATGGTGGGAGAGTTGTGCTTGTGTGATGTGCAGAAATGGGAGAGCCCTGTGTGAGTATTGGGAGCATTCATTAAGTAGTCTGATGTTCCTTTGTGCTGTGGCGAACTTCTGACTTATAAATCAGATAGGTATAGCTGCAATGTTAGATACTGTAACAATGAAGAATCATACTCAAGGCTTAACCGTTTCAGCTGTGCAAATGTAATTTGCTTTTTGGCTGCAGAATTGAATATTTTGTAAATAAATTTTCAGAGGCATTTGATAAGTAACCACAAAGAAGACTTGTTCGAAACATTTAGGGAATGTACCAGTGTGGATACAGGGATGATTAGGGTTACAGATAGCCGAGAGGAAAGGTCTGTTCTTTTGGATGTATTGGATATGGGTAGTAGTGAGCCTTGAGTATCTGTGCTGGAAACTCTCAACTTTGTTCTTTACTTTGGACATGGGCACAAGAGGAATGGTGTTGAGTTTTCCTGATGATGCTAAGTTCAGGTTCATGGGAAGCTGGAAGATTCGAGGAAGACATGGAAAGGTTAGTGGGTTTAGCAAGTCGATGGTAGACTTTTGAAGTATCTTTTCAGTCTGTTATGCAAATGACAATAGCAGTAGGGAAAATGCTAGAATCTATTATTAAAGACGTGGTTACGGTGCACTTAGAAAATAATAACAGGATTGGGTAGAGTCAACACGGATTTATGAAAGGGTAACAGTGTTTGATGAATCAGTTAATTTTTTGAGTTTGTAACTAGCAGAATAGATAAGGGGAACCAGTGGATGTGGTTATTTGGATTTTCAGAAGGCATTCGATAAGGTGCCACATGAGGTTATTAAACAAAATGAGGACTCATGGGATTGGGGGTAATATACTCGCATGGATTGAGAATTGGTTAACGGATAGAAAATGGAGTAGGATTAAATGGGTCATTTTCGGGTTGGCAGATTGTAACTAGAGGCGTACCGCAAGGATCAATACTTGGACCTCAGCTATTTATTTACAATCTATATCAATGATTTGGATGAGGGGATCCAATGCAATATATTCAAGTTTACTGATGATATGAAGCTAGGTGGGAATGTAAGTTGTGAGGAGGATGCAGAGAGGCTGCAAGGGGATATAAACAGGCTAAGTGAGTGGGCAAGAACATGGCAAATGGAATATAATGTGAAGTTATCCACTTTGGTTGGAAAAATAGAAAAACGGTGAGAGATTGGGAAATGTTGATGTTCAGATGGGTGTCCTTGAACACGAATCACTGAAAGATAATGGGCCACAAATCCCGGCCTCCCCAGGTCCATACGGAGCGTGTACGGACCCGGGAAGACATCGCAAAAGCCAGTTTACAGCGCGCAATGCGCATGCACTGAAAACCGGCTTTTCCGATCTGTCAAGCTCCAGTTTGACAGATCCAACGCATCTTGGGAGCGAGGACATTTGCAAGGGCAAGATTGTGATATTTGCATATCTTGCCCAGCAAATGTCCTGAAAACTCTTGTACCTGATAAAAACAGGCACATAGCCTACTTTTACAGGCGTAAGAATTTTAAAACACACAAACATATTAAAATAAAATGTAAAAACACTTTATTGTTTAAAAACCCTGCCCACTACGGTAAGTCTATTTTAAACCATAATTTAAAAAAAACTTTTTTTTTAAATCGGAATTTTTTTTTCTAAGACATTTATTAACTTTAATTTTAATTATGTGAGGTGTGTTTTTTATTTTTTATGTTGTTTAGTGTGTTTGATTTTTTTCCCATTAATAGCAATGAGAATTTGTAGATATGGAGTTCTCATTGTTAATGCGAAAGTTGTGGAATACTGTACCTGATTGGTTGTGCAGTCACACGTGAATGCACCTTCTGCGTCTGAACCTGGAGGACGGGAGCGCAATCCTCAGTGCGGGAAGAGAAGGCCTCCCCACCGGAATTGCAGGCTCCTCCGGGACCACCAGGTACTTTGGTAAAATTTCTCCGGTCGGAGGTGTTCGGCCGAAAGAAGCCTCCGACCGGAATTTCAAGGCCAGTATACAGGTATAGCAAACAATTAAGAAAGCAAATGGTATGTTAGCCTTTATTACAAGAGGTTTTGAGTATAAGAGCAAAGATGTTTTACTGCAATTATATAGGGCCTTGTTGAGACCACACCTGGAGTATTGTGTAGAGTTTTGGTCTCCTTAGCTAAGGAAGGATATACTTGCCATAGAGTGAGTGTAATGAAGGTTCACCAGACTGATTCCTGGGATGGGGGGATTGTCCTATGAGGAGAGATTGAACAGACTCGGCCTATATTCTCTAGAGTTTAGAAGAATGATAGGTGATCTCATTGAAACACGCAAAATTCTTACAGGGCTTGACCCGGTGGATGTGGGAGGAGGTTTCCCCTGGTTGGGGAGTCTAGAACCAGGGGTAACGGTCTCAGAATAAGGATTCGACCATTTAGGACTGAAGCGAAGAGAAATTTCTTCACTCCAAGGGTGGTGAATCTTTGGAATTCCCTACACCAAAGGGCTTTGGAGGCTCAGTCGTTAAGTATATTCAAGACAGAGAGCAATAGATTTTTGGATATTCAGGAAATCAAAGGGTATGGGGATAGTGCAGGAAAGTGGAGTTGAGGTAGATGATCAGCCATGATCTTATTGAATGGCGGAGCAGGCTCAAGGTGCCGAATGGCCTATGTTCCTGTTTATGTTCTTATATTGAACAGTAATTGAGATTAGTAATGAAATAACTGCATCTTAAATATTAAATAAACTAATCAAACTCAGAGGATAAAGCCCCTGGTCCGGATGGATTACATCTGTGTATTTTAGAAGAATATAGGGAAGAGACAGCAGAGGAATTACTACACATATTTCCTAATTCATTAGAAAAAGGTGTAGTGCCAGAGAACTGGCAGATAGCTAACATAATTCCTATATTTCATGTCCAGGGACCTAGAGACCAGTTAGCTTAATATCGGTGGTGGGAAAAATAATGGAATCTCTACTAAAGGAGAAAATAGAAGAGCATCTAGAAGCCAAAAGTATAATAATGAATAGTCAGCATGGATTTCAAAAGGTAAGTCTTGCTTGACCAACCTCATTGAATTTTTTGAAGAGGTAACAGAGAGAATAGACAAGCGTAATGCAATAGATGTAATTTATCTAGATTTTCCAAAGGCCTTTGATAAGGTACCACATAATAGATGAATGAATAAGGTCAGAGAATGCGGAGTCGGGGAAAAGTAGCAGAATGGATAGCTAGCTGGCTTCAAGACAGGAAGCAGAGAGTAGAGGTAAAGGGTAGCTATTCACAGTGGCAGAAGGTGGGTAGTGGTGTTCCACAAGGATCCGTGCTGGGACCACTGTTGTTCACAATTTCTATTAACCATTTGGACTTTGGAATCAAAAACACAATTTCTAAATTTGTGGATGATACCAAATTGCGGGTGGGGGAGCGGTGGGGAGGAGAAGGACTGCAACTAATTATAGGAAGGCATTAATGAACTTGCAGAATGGGCATATAATTGGCAAATGAATTTCAACACAGATAAATGTGAGGAATAACATTTTAGAGGGAAGAATAGGGAAGCCACTTAATACTTGGGTGGGGTAGAGGAGCAAAGGAATCTCAGGAGTACAAATACACAAAATATTAAAAGTAGCGACACAGGTTAACAAGGCCATAAAAAGCAAACCAGGCACTAGGGTTTATTTCTAGAGGGATGGAATTGAAAAGCAGTCACTTGGAGTACTGTGTACATTTCTAGTCGCCATATTAGAAATGATATAGAGACATTAGAGAGGGTGCAGAGAAGATTTACAAGAATGATATGAGAAATGTGAGTGTATACCTATCGGGGAAGGATGAAGAGGTTGGGTCTCTTTTCGCTTGAAAAAAGAAGCAAGAGGAGTGACCTAATAGAGATCTTTAAAATTATGAAAGGTTTTGATCGAGTGGATACGGAGAGAGTGTTTCCATTTGTGGGGAAGAGCATAACGAGAGGCCATCAATATGAGATAGTCACCAAAATCAAATCGGGAATTCAGAAGAAACCCCTTTACCCAGAGACTGGTGAGAATGTGGAACTCGCTACCACAAGGAGTACTTAAGGCAGATAGTATATATGCATTCAAGGGGAGACTAGCTAAGTATATGAGGGAGAAGAGAATAGATGGTTATGCTGATAGTTAGATGTGGAAAGGCGGGAGGAGGCTCGAGTGGAGCATAAACACTTGCATGGACGGTTGGGCCGAATGGCCCATTTCTGTGCTATATATCCTATATAATCCTATGTAAACTCCTTGTGGCTGTTTATCAATTGGAATTGGCAGAGGCCAGTGGGAAGACTTATGCTGGCTGGGGCAAGAAGTCTTCAGAAAATCAAAAGAAATCAGTTTTTAAAAAAAAAAAAAATTTGAAGGCTCCCCAAGATGGCATGATGGTTATTGACCCAGTGTAACACTAAGTCAAATGGACCAGAAGACCCAAGTTAAACATTTCATCTGTGCTGGGGTAGCAATTGGATGCTACAGTTGCACTCAACAGGCTTGGGCCAGCAAGTAGGAAAAATATCAGCCAGATTTCCTGTTCCTGTTGGTTGTTTAGGAGCTCCATGCTGGAACTATGGCTCTGGTGAGAACAGAATCAGGCTTGACAAAAATGCGCTTTGTAATTGAATAGTCTGCCAATACTCACTATCTCTGTTCATATACAAAGTAAACCACTTCGGTTAAGTATCTGAAGACTGCTGTTGTTCATTGAACCATACCCAAGCACCATGTACAAGTGCAGGAGAGAAAGGGAGAAAGTGGATAGAAAATTAAGAGGTTGTCAGAAATTTGTTTGTTCCTGGACATTGAGGTCTACAGGATTTAGTAATTGATATGGCTGGTTCTGCATTGCTAATTTCTCCCAATCGGGTTATTTAAAAAAAAAAAAATTCCTTACTTTATTTTAACATGATGTAAAGGAATTTATATAGAACTTACAGCATAAAAACAGGCCATGTGGCCCAACTGGTCCTGCCAGCGTTTATGTTCCATGCAAGCCTCCTTCCACTCTAATTCCTCTAACCCTATCAGAATATCCTTCTATTCCTTTCCTTCTCGTGTTTATCTCGCTTCCCCTTAAATGCATTTATGCTATTGCCTCAACTATTCCTTGTGGGAGCGAGTGCTGCATTCTCGTCACTTTCTGGGTAAAGAAGTTTCTCCTGAATTCCTTATTGGATTTATTCGTGCCTATCTTATATTTCTGACCCTTAGTTTAGATGTCAAAACATTTCTCTACGTCTACCCTATTGAACCCCATCATAATCTTCAAGACCTCTATTAGGTCATCCCTCCGCCTTCTCTTAAATAGCAAAATTTCTTGGCATTAAGTATAGCATTTAAGTGCTGGTATGAAATGAGTGGAGATTTCTGTAGTGTGCAAAAAGAAGCAGAAATACACAACTCGCATTAAAAAATTTAACTGATCTATTAATAGTCTTTACTTACAGAGGTAGAAAATTAGAAGACAGCTTGATCAAAATGTTTGTTTGTTTCTTTTACTTTTCAGGGACTTTGTGAGGAGTGAGATAGAGTTCGGCCATGATGGACCTGTGTACGAGGAACCTTTGTCCCTGAACCGCTTCACTACAGCTTTGATAGGTATGGTGGGACTTTCAACCAGTGAATAATGCTTGGTGGTAAATTTCATGTGTTTGACAGTAACATTGGTGTAATCTAATACATTGACACAAAATACCACTTATACTTTCAAGACAGTGAAAATATTTGGTTAACTAGAAAATTTGTTTGGAAATTGTCATATTCTGGTGGTATGGAAATAGTTTCAAAATGTTTGCTTTTTATAAATCATTGTTTTGTCTGCTTCACCTCTGAAGGCAGTAACTCATTTTGGGGTATAGCACCATGAAAGGCTGTTCTTTTGAGGTCAGTCAGTATTGGTGGGTGTTTGATCATGGGGTTGGGGTAAGGAGGGCGGGGGGGCGGTGGCATTGCAACTGATACCAATCCTGTTCTGACCCAACATTCACTGCATATACTTTCCAGTGGGAGTCACTAGATAGATATCTAGAATGGCAGCTTTGCCTTATTTTTTCCCTTCTCTCCCTTACCCCTACCCTGACGGAGGCTAGTTATCGTCCCTCAGTTGCTGCCGTTACTGAGATTTGCTCAGAAATCATGAAGAGGATACTCTAGAGGTCCAATGTGATAATCAAACTTAAGCAGTATATAATACAAAAATGAAATGCTAAGTTTGTTGGTCCCAGTTGTGTGTGCAAATTATTGAAATGCGGTATCAAATGTTGGCCCATAGGCTAGTTTCTCAATATAATGGATAACTATTTTTAGTTGATTTTGTTTTTAACGTGTTCAAATGAAGAAAAAATTAAAACAGGACCTATCTTAACCTGATCTTGAATCCATGCCCATCTTTCCTGTGCCTCCCTACTTGAATTCAGGAATGAAGTTTCCGACCCTACAACAGCACTGCAGTGCTCTAACCAAAGTTAGGAACGACATTGTCTGTGATTTGGATAATAGTGCATTATCTTTACTTGTCCTCTCTGCGGCTTCAGCATGTTCGACCACACCGTCCTATTATGCCTCTCCTCCATTGTTCAGCTCCATGGGACTACCTTCGTTTAGTTCTACTCTTATTTTTTTTCGATCATAGTCAGAGCATCTGCAGCAGTGTCTTTTCTTGTCTGAAAGCCATCCTCTGATGAGCTGCAACTTCCTCCAGCTAAAAATCAGGAAGAACAAAACCATTGTTTTCAGCCTTCTTGCTGCTGACACTACCTCCTTGACCATTTTCTCAGGCTGAACTAGGTTTTTACAGCTTTGGCATCTTGTTTGATGTTGGGCTTCAGTACCCATGTCTTCACCACAAAGGTTGTTTACTGGAGTCTGTCCCTATCATAGCCCATCTGCTGCTGAAACCCTCATCTATTTGTCATATCTGGACTTGATAACTCCAATCCTCTTGTAGCCAGCCTCCCACCTTCTTCAAACTTCAGCTTATCCAAAACTCTGCTGCCCATCTCTTTTTGCGTCCTGATTTCCCGCGCCCCAGAACTCACTGACCTATGTTGGCTTCTGATTCCACCATTGCCCTGCATTTAAAAATTCTTGTTGGCCCAGAAATTGCGGTTGGCGGCATAACAATGGAGTACACCATCGACCTGTGAAAAGAATACAAACTTATCGATGGGGTCCTCCTTCATGAACTTGCTCTCTGACTGCGCACTGGAGGCCCATGGATCCCGGGGGGCGCAGCGTGTGCGGAAATGTACCTGGGATCATGTGGGCCTGGTGCTCCAATCAGTGCACTGAAGGGCAAGTATCTATTTCCAATACTGGTAACTTTCATTAGATTGCATTTTACCTGATGTATTTCCAGAATAATTATAAGGACTAGGAGGATAAGTAGTTCCAAAATGACCCATCTGCCGCCTGCTTGCTATATCGCTATCTCTCGCTTGCTCTCTCTCACATCGGCCCACCTAAAAAAAATTATTTGGGAATTAATTCTTAAATCTAATTTAGGAATTCGAGGTCTGATAAATCTTTGAAACTCTGGAAAATATCATTTAAAATAACATGGACAGGTGATACAAACATAAATACAATGGAGCCCAAACAAAGATCATTGGAGGTGTGAAATACAGTTTTACAATTCATTGCAGAGCTAATAGAATGAGTTATTGTCTCTTTCTAATCCCCTTACACTGATGCAAACCGGCTGTGTCTGTTTGCATCAACTGTAACATTTTTGTAGGTAATTGCTGGGCAGTTGTGATTTCCAAGGTGGTGTAGCTCATCTGTCGAGGAGTACCTTGACAGATCGCAAGTTGGGGATTTAGCGCATGTGCAAGCATATGTGGAAATCCTGAACTTGCAGTCAATTTCAAAGACAGTATGACAGTGTACTCGCACTGCCCTTCACACCACCATTGGCAGCTGTGCTTTTAGTTGCCAGGCCCCATGCTCTGGATTTCCATCTTTAAGACCCTGTGCATCTCCACCTTCACTCGTTCTTTCAGACTCTTCTTAAAACACACCTCTTTGAACACATTTTTGGTCATCATTCCTAATGTCTTCCTTGGCTCAATGACTTTTTTCTTGCCTTTGGGTTGTTTTCAACCAGTAAAGGAGCTACATATAAAGTCAAGTTGTTCTTGATATATGCCGTTGTGTGCAATGATTCAGTTGTAGTGTTGGCAGTTGATTGTGACTTTTGCTATGAAGGATTTAGAAAAGCTGAGGAGGATGAGGACAGGCTTTTCTTTTGGTTTTATCAGTAATTTTATGGAAAAGGGATGGTGGAAATGTAATAGCCTGCCGCATGGTACATTTTTCGCTGATTGTTTTTTTTTTTAAACAGTGATTATTTGCACTAGTTTTTTGAGCATCCTTCTGCGACTGCACGTCCTGGACTCTGACCCCGTCCCCCCCGCACTCTGCTCCCGTGCATGCGCAGACTCCTTGAACCTGAAAGCTGTGCCTGTATCGTGAGGAGCTGTGCCACGTGGCACTGCTTAAGCTTCTGGATTATTTTCAGGACCGTTGCCAAGAATATCGCTGATTATCTACACAAAAATTTTTGCAGCCTTCTGTGGGAGAGAAAACATCGGATGTGGGGGAGAGAGACAGACAGACTGGGGGGAGGGGGGGCAGACAGAGAGACAGACTGGAGGGGGAGGGAGAGAGGGAGGGAGAGAGAGACTGAGGGGAGGGGAGAGAGACTGGGGGGAGGGGGGGGGGAAGAGAGACAGTCTGGGGGGAGGGGGGGGAAGACAGACAGTCTGGGGGGAGGGGGGGTGAAGACAGACAGTCTGGGGGGAGGGGGGGTGAAGACAGACAGTCTGGGGGGAGGGGGGGTGAAGACAGACAGTCTGGGGGGAGGGGGGGGTGAAGACAGACAGTCTGGGGGGAGGGGGGGTGAAGACAGACAGTCTGGGGGAGGAGGGGGTGAAGAGAGACAGTCTGGGGGGGGGAGGAGACAGTCTTGGGGGGGAGGGGGGGAGGGAGACAGTCTTGGGGGGGAGGAAGACAGTCTTGGGGGGAGGAAGACAGTCTTGGGGGGGAGGGGGGGAGGGAGACAGTCTTGGGGGGGAGGAAGACAGTCTTGGGGGGGAGGGGGGGGAGGGAGACAGTCTTGAGGGGAGGGGGGGAGAGGGAGACAGTCTTGGGGGGAGGGGGGGAGAGGGAGAAAGTCTTGGGGGGAGGGGAGGAGAGGGAGACAGTCTTGGGGGGAGGGGTGGTGGAGAGGGAGACAGTCTTGGGGGGGGGGGGGGGCGGTGGAGAGTGAGAGTCTTGGGGGAGATGGAGACAGTCTTGGGGGAGGGAGACAGTCTTGGGGGAAGGGGGGAGAGGGAGAGACAGTCTTGGGGGAGGGGGGAGAGAGAGAGACAGTCTTGGGTGGATGCCGACACTCTTGGGGGGGGGGGGGGGGGGAAGAGAGAGAGAGAGAGACAGTCTTGGGGGGGGAGGGGGGGTGGAAGGGAGACAGTCTTGGGGGGGGGGGGGTGAAGACAGACAGTCTGGGGGGAGGGGGGGGTGAAGACAGACAGTCTGGGGGAGGGGGGGGTGAAGACAGACAGTCTGGGGGAGGGGGGGGTGAAGACAGACAGTCTGGGGGAGGGGGGGGAAGACAGACAGTCTGGGGGGAGGGGGGGGGAAGACAGACAGTCTGGGGGGAGGGGGGGAAGACAGACAGTCTGGGGGAAGGGAGGGGGAAGACAGACAGTCTGGGGGGAAGGGGGGGAAGAGAGACAGTCTGGGGGAGGGAGGAGACAGTCTTGGGGGGAGGGGGGAGGGAGACAGTCTTGGGGGGGAGGAAGACAGTCTTGGGGGGAGGAAGACAGTCTTGGGGGGGAGGGGGGGGGAGGGAGACAGTCTTGAGGGGAGGGGGGGAGAGGGAGACAGTCTTGGGGGGAGGGGGGAGAGGGAGAAAGTCTTGGGGGGAGGGGAGGAGAGGGAGACAGTCTTGGGGGGAGGGGTGGTGGAGAGGGAGACAGTCTTGGGGGGGGGGGGGGGCGGTGGAGAGTGAGACAGTCTTGGGGGAGATGGAGACAGTCTTGGGGGAAGGGGGGAGAGGGAGAGACAGTCTTGGGGGAGGGGGGAGAGAGAGAGAGACAGTCTTGGGTGGATGCCGACACTCTTGGGGGGGGGGGGAAGAGAGAGAGAGAGAGAGAGAGAGAGAGACAGTCTTGGGGGGGGAGGGGGGGTGGAAGGGAGACAGTCTTGGGGGGGGGGGGTGGAGGGAGACAGTCTTGGGGGGGGGGGGGGGGGGGGGAGAGAGGGAGACAGTCTTGGGGGGGGGGGGAGGGAGGGAGACAGTCTTGGGGGGGGGGGGGGGAGAGAGGGAGACAGTCTTGGGGGGGGGGGGGGGGAGGAGGGAGGGAGACAGTCTTGGGGGGGGGAGAGGGAGACAGTCTTGGGGGGAGAGGGAGACAGTCTTGGGGGAAGGGGGGAGAGGGAGAGACAGTCTTGGGGGGGGGGGGGGGAGAGGGAGACAGTCTTGGGGGGGGGGGGGGGGAGGGAGACAGTCTTGGGGGAGAGGGAGACAGTCTTGGGGGGAGGGGGGGAGGGAGACAGTCTTGGGGAGGGAGGGAGACAGTCTTGTGGGGGAGGGGTGAGGGGGTGAGGGAGACAGTCTTGGGGGGGGGGGGGGAGGGGGGGAGACAGTCTTGGGGAGGGGGGAGACAGTCTTGGGAGGGGGGAGACAGTCTTGGGGGGGGGGGGGGGGAGACAGTCTTGGGTGGGGGGGGGGAGGGAGACAGTCTTGGGTGGGGGGGGGAGGGAGACAGTCTTGGGTGGGGGGGGGGAGGGAGACAGTCTTGGGTGGGGGGGGGGGGAGACAGTCTTGGGTGGGGGGGGGGAGGGAGACAGTCTTGGAGGGGGGGAGGGAGACAGTCTTGGAGGGGGGGAGGGAGACAGTCTTGGGGGGGGGGGGGCGGTGGAGAGGGAGACAGTCTGGGGGGGGAGGGAGACAGTCTTGGGGGAAGGGGGGGGAGGGAGAGGGAGAGACAGTCTTGGGTGGATGGCGACACTCTTGGGGGGGGGGGGGGGGAGAAAGAGAGAGACAGTCTTGGGGGGGAGGGGGTGGGAGGGAGACAGTCTTGGGGGGGAGGGGGGGGTAGGGAGACAGTCTTGGGGGAGGGGTAGGAGACAGTCTTGGTGGGGGGGAGGGGGGAGACAGTCGTGGGGGGAGGGAGACAGTCTTGGGGGGGGGGGGGGGGGAGGATGGGGAGACAGTCTTGGGGGGGGGGGACAGTCTTGGGGGGGGGGGGGGGGACAGTCTTGTGGGGGGGGGGAGAGACAGTCTTGGGGTGGGAGGGAGACAGTCTTGGGGGGAGGGGGAGGGAGACAGACTTGGGGGGAGGGAAGGGGAGGGAGACAGTCTTGGGGGGGAGGGGGGAGGGAGACAGTCTTGGGGTGGGAGGGAGACAGTCTTGGGGGAGGGGGAGGAAGACAGTCTTGGGGGGAGGGAAGGGCGGGAGACAGTCTTGGGGGGAGGGGGGAGGGAGACAGTCTTGGGGGAGGGGGGGGAGGGAGACAGTCTTGGGGGGGGGGGGGGGGGCGGTGGAAAGGGAGACAGTCTTGGAGGAGAGGGAGACAGTCTGGGTGGAGGGAGACAGTCTTGGGGGAAGTGGGGGGGAGGGAGAGGGAGACAGTCTTGGGGGGGAGAGGGAGACAGTCTTGGGGGGGAGAGGAGACAGTCTTGGGGGGGGAGAGGGAGACAGTCTTGGGGGGAGAGGGAGACAGTCTTGGGGGGGAGAGGGAGACAGTCTTGGGGGGGAGAGGGAGACAGTCTTGGGGGGGAGAGGGAGACAGTCTTGGGGGGGAGAGGGAGACAGTCTTGGGGGGGAGAGGGAGACAGTCTTGGGGGGGAGAGGGAGACAGTCTTGGGGGGAGAGGGAGACAGTCTTGGGGGGGAGAGGGAGACAGTCTTGGGGGGGAGAGGGAGACAGTCTTGGGGGGGAGAGGGAGACAGTCTTGGGGGGAGAGGGAGACAGTCTTGGGGGGGAGAGGGAGACAGTCTTGGGGGGAGAGGGAGACAGTCTTGGGGGGGAGAGGGAGACAGTCTTGGGGGGAGAGGGAGACAGTCTTGGGGGGGAGAGGGGGAGACAGTCTTGGGGGGAGAGGGAGACAGTCTTGGGGGGGAGAGGGAGACAGTCTTGGGGGGGAGAGGGAGACAGTCTTGGGGGGGGGGAGAGGGAGACAGTCTTGGAGGGGGGGGAGAGGGAGACAGTCTTGGAGGGGGGGGGAGAGGGAGACATCTTGGAGGGGGGGGGAGAGGGAGACAGTCTTGGGGGGGGGGGGGGGGAGAGGGAGATAGTCTTGGGGGGGCGGGGAGAGGGAGACAGTCTTGGGGGGGCGGGGAGAGGGAGACAGTCTTGAGGGGGGGAGAGGGAGACAGTCTTGAGGGGGGGAGAGGGAGACAGTCTTGAGGGGGGGAGAGGGAGACAGTCTTGGTGGGGGGGGGGAGAGGGAGACATTCTTGGGGGAGGGAGGGAGGGAGAGAGGGAGACAGTCTCGGGGGGAGGGAGGGAGACAGTCTTGGAGGGGGGGGGGAGAGGGAGACAGTCTTGGAGGGGGGGGGGGAGAGGGAGACAGTCTTGGGGGGGGGGGGGGGGGGAGAGGGAGATAGTCTTGGGGGGGGGGGGGAGAGGGAGACAGTCTTGAGGGGGGGGAGAGGGAGACAGTCTTGGGGGGGGGGGGGGGAGAGGGAGACATTCTTGGGGGCAGGGAGGGAGGGAAGAGGGAGACAGTCTCGGGGGGAGGGAGGGAGACAGTCTTGCGGGGGAGGGAGACAGTCTTGGAGGGGGGAGAGGGAGACAGTCTTGGGGGGGGGGGGGGAGAGGGAGATAGTCTTGGGGGGGCGGGGAGAGGGAGACAGTCTTGAGGGGGGGGGAGAGGGAGACAGTCTTGGGGGGGGGGGTGGGGGGGAGAGGGAGACATTCTTAGGGGGGGGGGAGAGGGAGACAGTCTTGGGGGAGGGAGAGAGGGAGACAGTCTCGGGGGGAGGGAGGGAGACAGTCTTGCGGGGGGAGCAGTCTTGGGGGAAGGGGAGACAGTCTTGGGGGGGGGTGAGGGGGGAGGGAGACAGTCTTGGGGGGGGGGTGAGGGGGGAGGGAGACAGTCTGTGGGGTGAGGGGGGGAAGGAGACAGTCTTGGGGTGAGGGGGGGAGGGAGACAGTCTTGGGGGGGGTGAGGGGGGGAGGGAGACAGTCTTGGGGGGGGTGAGGGGGGGAGGGAGACAGTCTTGGGGGGGGGGTGAGGGGGGGAGGAGACAGTCTTGGGGGGGGGGTGAGGGGGGAGGGAGACAGTCTTGGGGGGGGGTGAGGGGGGAGGGAGACAGTCTTGGGGGGGGGGGTGAGGGGGGAGGGAGACAGTCTTGGGGGGTGAGGGGGGGAGGGAGACAGTCTTGGGGGGGTGAGGGGGGTAGGGAGACAGTCTTGGGGGGGGGGGGGAAAGGAGGGAGACAGTCTTGGGGGGGGGAAGGAGGGAGACAGTCTTGGGGGGGGGGGCGGGGAAGGAGGGAGACAGTCTTGGGGGGGGGGGAGGGAGACAGTCTTGGGAGGGGAGAGGGAGACAGTCTTTTGGGGGGGAGGGAGGGAGACAGTCTTTGGGGGGGAGGGAGGGAGGGAGACAGTCTTTGGGGGGGGGAGGGAGGGAGACAGTCTTTGGGGGGGGGGAGGGAGGGAGACAGTCTTTGGGGGGGGGAGGGAGGGAGACAGTCTTTGGGGGGTGGGAGGGAGGGAGACAGTCTTTGGGGGGGGAGGTAGGGAGACAGTCTTGCGGGGGGGGGAGGGAGACAGTCTTGGGGGGGGGGGGGAGGGAGACAGTCTTGGGGGGGGGGGTGAGGGGGGAGGGCGACAGTCTTGGGGGGGTGAGGGGGGGAGGGAGACAGTCTTGGGGGGGGTGAGGGGGGAGGGAGACAGTCTTGGGGGGGGGGTGAGGGGGGAGGGAGACAGTCTTGGGGGGGTGAGGGGGGAGGGAGACAGTCTTGGGGGGGGGGGGGGAGAAAGGAGGAGACAGTCTGGGGGGGGGGAAAGGAGGGAGACAGTCTTGGGGGGGGGGGGGGGGAGACAGTCTTTTGGGGGGGGGAGAGAGGGAGACAGTCTTTGGGGGGGGGGGAGACAGTCTTGGGGGGGGGGGGGGGGAGACAGTCTTGCGGGGGGGTGGGGG